>NC_140666.1:2500-627500 GCF_054131305.1 Coturnix japonica | reverse complement strand
ATAGCATTTCTAAACAAAATACTGGTTTTCATACGCAAAGAAAGACTTTGTCCCTACAGAATGATGCTTTGGAGCCTAATAGAATACAGTGATTCAAGAATTCCCAAATTCCTCTACAAAATAAGGACATTCCCACCAGAAATATCAAGTTGTGTCATAATGTAGAAAACTTTCACACTAATATCCTTGCTTATCCCAGAAATAAAAAGGAATCTCATAAGTATCACTAATTATCCTTTCAAATATTTCATTTTCTTACCAAACTAATGCTTTTCATTCCTAAAAATAGCATTTTCTAAACAAAATACTGGTTTTCATCCCCAAAGGTAGACATTATCTCTACAGAATGTTCCTTTGGAGCATAATAGAATACAGTGTTTCATGAATTCCTGTATTCCTCTACAAAATAAGGACATTTCCACCCAAAATATCAATTTCTGTCAAGATTTAGAGAACTTTGACATTAATAGCAGTACTTATCCCAGAAAAAAAAAAAAGGTACATTCTTGAGTATCACTTCTTATCCTTGCAAAAATACATTTTTCTTAACAAATACAATGCTTTTCAGCCCTAAAAATATCATTTTCTCCCCAAAATACTGGGTTTCATCCTCAAAAGAAGACAGTTCCTCTAAAAAATGAATATTTGCAGCATAATATGATACACTGTTTACAGAATACCGGAATTCCTCTTTCAAATAAGGACACTTTCCCCCTAAAGATCAATTTCTGTTCTAATTTTTGAAATTTACACACGACTTTCACTACATAGACCAGAAATAATAAGTTCTCTCTAAAGCATCACCATTTATCCTGGCAAATATTGGAGTTTCTTTTGAAAATATGAATTTTCTTCACTAAAAATAGCATTTTCTAAACCTAATACCTGTTTTCATAACCAAAAGAAGATATTTTCTCTAGAAAATGATGCACTGTAGCATTATAGGATGCATTTCTACCAGAATACCCGTTTTCCTCTACAAATTATGGACATTTCCACCCAAAATGACAGTTTCTGTTAAAATTTTTACCATTTACACATGAATATCACCACTTCTTCCAGAAATAAGAAGTTCTCTCTTAAGTATCACTCCGTATTCTGGCAAAAATACATTTTTCTTACCTAAGAAAATGCTTTTCATTCCTGAGAATAGTATGTTCTAAACAACATATGGTTTTTAATTCCCAAAAGAAGATATTCTCTCTACTAAATGATACTTAGGAGCATAATATGACACATTGTTTCCAGAACACCAGTTTTACTCTACAAAATAAGGACAGTTCCACCCGAAATATCAATTTCTGTCAAAACATTAAAAATTTTCACACGAATATCACTACACATACCAGAAATAAAAAGTTACCACTGAAGTATCACTAATTATCCTTGCAAAAATTTCATTTTCTTTCAAAAATAAAGCATTTCATTCCTAAAAATAGCATTTCTAAACAAAATACTGGTTTTCATACGCAAAGAAAGACTTTGTCCCTACAGAATGATGCTTTGGAGCCTAATAGAATACAGTGATTCAAGAATTCCCAAATTCCTCTACAAAATAAGGACATTCCCACCAGAAATATCAAGTTGTGTCATAATGTAGAAAACTTTCACACTAATATCCTTGCTTATCCCAGAAATAAAAAGGAATCTCATAAGTATCACTAATTATCCTTTCAAATATTTCATTTTCTTACCAAACTAATGCTTTTCATTCCTAAAAATAGCATTTTCTAAACAAAATACTGGTTTTCATCCCCAAAGGTAGACATTATCTCTACAGAATGTTCCTTTGGAGCATAATAGAATACAGTGTTTCATGAATTCCTGTATTCCTCTGCAAAATAAGGACATTTCCACCCAAAATATCAATTTCTGTCAAGATTTAGAGAACTTTGACATTAATAGCAGTACTTATCCCAGAAAAAAAAAAAAAGGTACATTCTTGAGTATCACTTCTTATCCTTGCAAAAATACATTTTTCTTAACAAATACAATGCTTTTCAGCCCTAAAAATATCATTTTCTCCCCAAAATACTGGGTTTCATCCTCAAAAGAAGACAGTTCCTCTAAAAAATGAATATTTGCAGCATAATATGATACATTGTTTACAGAATACCGGAATTCCTCTTTCAAATAAGGACACTTTCCCCCTAAAGATCAATTTCTGTTCTAATTTTTGAAATTTACACACGACTTTCACTACATAGACCAGAAATAATAAGTTCTCTCTAAAGCATCACCATTTCTCCTGGCAAATATTTGAGTTTCTTTTGAAAATATGAATTTTCTTCACTAAAAATAGCATTTTCTAAACCTAATACCTGTTTTCATAACCAAAAGAAGATATTTTCTCTAGAAAATGATGCACTGTAGCATTATAGGATGCATTTCTACCAGAATACCTGTTTTCCTCTACAAATTATGGACATTTCCACCCAAAATGACAGTCATTTCTGTTAAAATTTTTACCATTTACACATGAATATCACCACTTCTTCCAGAAATAAGAAGTTCTCTCTTAAGTATCACTCCGTATTCTGGCAAAAATACATTTTTCTTACCTAAGAAAATGCTTTTCATTCCTGAGAATAGTATGTTCTAAACAACATATGGTTTTTAATTCCCAAAAGAAGATATTCTCTCTACTAAATGATACTTAGGAGCATAATATGACACACTGTTTCCAGAACACCAGTTTTACTCTACAAAATAAGGACAGTTCCACCCGAAATATCAATTTCTGTCAAAATATTAAAAATTTTCACACGAATATCACTACACATACCAGAAATAAAAAGTTATCACTGAAGTATCACTAATTATCCTTGCAAAAATTTCATTTTCTTTCAAAAATAAAGCATTTCATTCCTAAAAATAGCATTTCTAAACAAAATACTGGTTTTCATACACAAAGAAAGACTTTGTCCCTACAGAATGATGCTTTGGAGCCTAATAGAATACAGTGATTCAAGAATTCCCAAATTCCTCTACAAAATAAGGACATTCCCACCAGAAATATCAAGTTGTGTCATAATGTAGAAAACTTTCACACTAATATCCTTGCTTATCCCAGAAATAAAAAGGAATCTCATAAGTATCACTAATTATCCTTTCAAATATTTCATTTTCTTACCAAACTAATGCTTTTCATTCCTAAAAATAGCATTTTCTAAACAAAATACTGGTTTTCATCCCCAAAGGTAGACATTATCTCTACAGAATGTTCCTTTGGAGCATAATAGAATACAGTGTTTCATGAATTCCTGTATTCCTCTACAAAATAAGGACATTTCCACCCAAAATATCAATTTCTGTCAAGATTTAGAGAACTTTGACATTAATAGCAGTACTTATCCCAGAAAAAAAAAAAAGGTACATTCTTGAGTATCACTTCTTATCCTTGCAAAAATACATTTTTCTTAACAAATACAATGCTTTTCAGCCCTAAAAATATCATTTTCTCCCCAAAATACTGGGTTTCATCCTCAAAAGAAGACAGTTCCTCTAAAAAATGAATATTTGCAGCATAATATGATACATTGTTTACAGAATACCGGAATTCCTCTTTCAAATAAGGACACTTTCCCCCTAAAGATCAATTTCTGTTCTAATTTTTGAAATTTACACACGACTTTCACTACATAGACCAGAAATAATAAGTTCTCTCTAAAGCATCACCATTTATCCTGGCAAATATTGGAGTTTCTTTTGAAAATATGAATTTTCTTCACTAAAAATAGCATTTTCTAAACCTAATACCTGTCTTCATAACCAAAAGAAGATATTTTCTCTAGAAAATGATGCACTGTAGCATTATAGGATGCATTTCTACCAGAATACCCGTTTTCCTCTACAAATTATGGACATTTCCACCCAAAATGACAGTCGTTTCTGTTAAAATTTTTACCATTTACACATGAATATCACCACTTCTTCCAGAAATAAGTTCTCTCTTAAGTATCACTCCGTATTCTGGCAAAAATACATTTTTCTTACCTAAGAAAATGCTTTTCATTCCTGAGAATAGTATGTTCTAAACAACATATGGTTTTTAATTCCCAAAAGAAGATATTCTCTCTACTAAATGATACTTAGGAGCATAATATGACACATTGTTTCCAGAACACCAGTTTTACTCTACAAAATAAGGACAGTTCCACCTGAAATATCAATTTCTGTCAAAACATTAAAAATTTTCACACGAATATCACTACACATACCAGAAATAGAAAGTTATCACTGAAGTATCACTAATTATCCTTGCAAAAATTTCATTTTCTTTCAAAAATAAAGCATTTCATTCCTAAAAATAGCATTTCTAAACAAAATACTGGTTTTCATACACAAAGAAAGACTTTATCCCTACAGAATGATGCTTTGGAGCCTAATAGAATACAGTGATTCAAGAATTCCCAAATTCCTCTACAAAATAAGGACATTCCCACCAGAAATATCAAGTTGTGTCATAATGTAGAAAACTTTCACACTAATATCCTTGCTTATCCCAGAAATAAAATGGAATCTCATAAGTATCACTAATTATCCTTTCAAATATTTCATTTTCTTACCAAACTAATGCTTTTCATTCCTAAAAATAGCATTTTCTAAACAAAATACTGGTTTTCATCCCCAAAGGTAGACATTATCTCTACAGAATGTTCCTTTGGAGCATAATAGAATACAGTGTTTCATGAATTCCTGTATTCCTCTGCAAAATAAGGACATTTCCACCCAAAATATCCATTTCTGTCAAGATTTTGAGAACTTTGACATTAATAGCAGTACTTATCCCAGAAAAAAAAAAAAAGGTACATTCTTGAGTATCACTTCTTATCCTTGCAAAAATACATTTTTCTTAACAAATACAATGCTTTTCAGCCCTAAAAATATCATTTTCTCCCCAAAATACTGGGTTTCATCCTCAAAAGAAGACAGTTCCTCTAAAAAATGAATATTTGCAGCATAATATGATACATTGTTTACAGAATACCGGAATTCCTCTTTCAAATAAGGACACTTTCCCCCTAAAGATCAATTTCTGTTCTAATTTTTGAAATTTACACACGACTTTCACTACATAGACCAGAAATAATAAGTTCTCTCTAAAGCATCACCATTTCTCCTGGCAAATATTTGAGTTTCTTTTGAAAATATGAATTTTCTTCACTAAAAATAGCATTTTCTAAACCTAATACCTGTTTTCATAACCAAAAGAAGATATTTTCTCTAGAAAATGATGCACTGTAGCATTATAGGATGCATTTCTACCAGAATACCTGTTTTCCTCTACAAATTATGGACATTTCCACCCAAAATGACAGTCGTTTCTGTTAAAATTTTTACCATTTACACATGAATATCACCACTTCTTCCAGAAATAAGAAGTTCTCTCTTAAGTATCACTCCGTATTCTGGCAAAAATACATTTTTCTTACCTAAGAAAATGCTTTTCATTCCTGAGAATAGTATGTTCTAAACAACATATGGTTTTTAATTCCCAAAAGAAGATATTCTCTCTACTAAATGATACTTAGGAGCATAATATGACACACTGTTTCCAGAACACCAGTTTTACTCTACAAAATAAGGACAGTTCCACCCGAAATATCAATTTCTGTCAAAACATTAAAAATTTTCACACGAATATCACTACACATACCAGAAATAAAAAGTTATCACTGAAGTATCACTAATTATCCTTGCAAAAATTTCATTTTCTTTCAAAAATAAAGCATTTCATTCCTAAAAATAGCATTTCTAAACAAAATACTGGTTTTCATACACAAAGAAAGACTTTATCCCTACAGAATGATGCTTTGGAGCCTAATAGAATACAGTGATTCAAGAATTCCCAAATTCCTCTACAAAATAAGGACATTCCCACCAGAAATATCAAGTTGTGTCATAATGTAGAAAACTTTCACACTAATATCCTTGCTTATCCCAGAAATAAAATGGAATCTCATAAGTATCACTAATTATCCTTTCAAATATTTCATTTTCTTACCAAACTAATGCTTTTCATTCCTAAAAATAGCATTTTCTAAACAAAATACTGGTTTTCATCCCCAAAGGTAGACATTATCTCTACAGAATGTTCCTTTGGAGCATAATAGAATACAGTGTTTCATGAATTCCTGTATTCCTCTGCAAAATAAGGACATTTCCACCCAAAATATCCATTTCTGTCAAGATTTTGAGAACTTTGACATTAATAGCAGTACTTATCCCAGAAAAAAAAAAAAAGGTACATTCTTGAGTATCACTTCTTATCCTTGCAAAAATACATTTTTCTTAACAAATACAATGCTTTTCAGCCCTAAAAATATCATTTTCTCCCCAAAATACTGGGTTTCATCCTCAAAAGAAGACAGTTCCTCTAAAAAATGAATATTTGCAGCATAATATGATACATTGTTTACAGAATACCGGAATTCCTCTTTCAAATAAGGACACTTTCCCCCTAAAGATCAATTTCTGTTCTAATTTTTGAAATTTACACACGACTTTCACTACATAGACCAGAAATAATAAGTTCTCTCTAAAGCATCACCATTTCTCCTGGCAAATATTTGAGTTTCTTTTGAAAATATGAATTTTCTTCACTAAAAATAGCATTTTCTAAACCTAATACCTGTTTTCATAACCAAAAGAAGATATTTTCTCTAGAAAATGATGCACTGTAGCATTATAGGATGCATTTCTACCAGAATACCTGTTTTCCTCTACAAATTATGGACATTTCCACCCAAAATGACAGTCGTTTCTGTTAAAATTTTTACCATTTACACATGAATATCACCACTTCTTCCAGAAATAAGAAGTTCTCTCTTAAGTATCACTCCGTATTCTGGCAAAAATACATTTTTCTTACCTAAGAAAATGCTTTTCATTCCTGAGAATAGTATGTTCTAAACAACATATGGTTTTTAATTCCCAAAAGAAGATATTCTCTCTACTAAATGATACTTAGGAGCATAATATGACACACTGTTTCCAGAACACCAGTTTTACTCTACAAAATAAGGACAGTTCCACCCGAAATATCAATTTCTGTCAAAACATTAAAAATTTTCACACGAATATCACTACACATACCAGAAATAAAAAGTTACCACTGAAGTATCACTAATTATCCTTGCAAAAATTTCATTTTCTTTCAAAAATAAAGCATTTCATTCCTAAAAATAGCATTTCTAAACAAAATACTGGTTTTCATACACAAAGAAAGACTTTGTCC
This sequence comes from Coturnix japonica, assembly GCF_054131305.1. Lineage (NCBI taxonomy): Eukaryota > Metazoa > Chordata > Aves > Galliformes > Phasianidae > Coturnix > Coturnix japonica. Next base: position 620,260 of record NC_140666.1, on the reverse strand, counting down.
CTACAGAATGATGCTTTGGAGCCTAATAGAATACAGTGATTCAAGAATTCCCAAATTCCTCTACAAAATAAGGACATTCCCACCAGAAATATCAAGTTGTGTCATAATGTAGAAAACTTTCACACTAATATCCTTGCTTATCCCAGAAATAAAAAGGAATCTCATAAGTATCACTAATTATCCTTTCAAATATTTCATTTTCTTACCAAACTAATGCTTTTCATTCCTAAAAATAGCATTTTCTAAACAAAATACTGGTTTTCATCCCCAAAGGTAGACATTATCTCTACAGAATGTTCCTTTGGAGCATAATAGAATACAGTGTTTCATGAATTCCTGTATTCCTCTGCAAAATAAGGACATTTCCACCCAAAATATCCATGTCTGTCAAGATTTTGAGAACTTTGACATTAATAGCAGTACTTATCCCAGAAAAAAAAAAAAAGGTACATTCTTGAGTATCACTTCTTATCCTTGCAAAAATACATTTTTCTTAACAAATACAATGCTTTTCAGCCCTAAAAATATCATTTTCTCCCCAAAATACTGGGTTTCATCCTCAAAAGAAGACAGTTCCTCTAAAAAATGAATATTTGCAGCATAATATGATACATTGTTTACAGAATACCGGAATTCCTCTTTCAAATAAGGACACTTTCCCCCTAAAGATCAATTTCTGTTCTAATTTTTGAAATTTACACACGACTTTCACTACATAGACCAGAAATAATAAGTTCTCTCTAAAGCATCACCATTTCTCCTGGCAAATATTTGAGTTTCTTTTGAAAATATGAATTTTCTTCACTAAAAATAGCATTTTCTAAACCTAATACCTGTTTTCATAACCAAAAGAAGATATTTTCTCTAGAAAATGATGCACTGTAGCATTATAGGATGCATTTCTACCAGAATAACTGTTTTCCTCTACAAATTATGGACATTTCCACCCAAAATGACAGTCGTTTCTGTTAAAATTTTTACCATTTACACATGAATATCACCACTTCTTCCAGAAATAAGAAGTTCTCTCTTAAGTATCACTCCGTATTCTGGCAAAAATACATTTTTCTTACCTAAGAAAATGCTTTTCATTCCTGAGAATAGTATGTTCTAAACAACATATGGTTTTTAATTCCCAAAAGAAGATATTCTCTCTACTAAATGATACTTAGGAGCATAATATGACACACTGTTTCCAGAACACCAGTTTTACTCTACAAAATAAGGACAGTTCCACCCGAAATATCAATTTCTGTCAAAACATTAAAAATTTTCACACGAATATCACTACACATACCAGAAATAAAAAGTTATCACTGAAGTATCACTAATTATCCTTGCAAAAATTTCATTTTCTTTCAAAAATAAAGCATTTCATTCCTAAAAATAGCATTTCTAAACAAAATACTGGTTTTCATACACAAAGAAAGACTTTGTCCCTACAGAATGATGCTTTGGAGCCTAATAGAATACAGTGATTCAAGAATTCCCAAATTCCTCTACAAAATAAGGACATTCCCACCAGAAATATCAAGTTGTGTCATAATGTAGAAAACTTTCACACTAATATCCTTGCTTATCCCAGAAATAAAAAGGAATCTCATAAGTATCACTAATTATCCTTTCAAATATTTCATTTTCTTACCAAACTAATGCTTTTCATTCCTAAAAATAGCATTTTCTCAACAAAATACTGGTTTTCATCCCCAAAGGTAGACATTATCTCTACAGAATGTTCCTTTGGAGCATAATAGAATACAGTGTTTCATGAATTCCTGTATTCCTCTACAAAATAAGGACATTTCCACCCAAAATATCCATTTCTGTCAAGATTTAGAGAACTTTGACATTAATAGCAGTACTTATCCCAGAAAAAAAAAAAAGGTACATTCTTGAGTATCACTTCTTATCCTTGCAAAAATACATTTTTCTTAACAAATACAATGCTTTTCAGCCCTAAAAATATCATTTTCTCCCCAAAATACTGGGTTTCATCCTCAAAAGAAGACAGTTCCTCTAAAAAATGAATATTTGCAGCATAATATGATACATTGTTTACAGAATACCGGAATTCCTCTTTCAAATAAGGACACTTTCCCCCTAAAGATCAATTTCTGTTCTAATTTTTGAAATTTACACACGACTTTCACTACATAGACCAGAAATAATAAGTTCTCTCTAAAGCATCACCATTTCTCCTGGCATATATTTGAGTTTCTTTTGAAAATATGAATTTTCTTCACTAAAAATAGCATTTTCTAAACCTAATACCTGTCTTCATAACCAAAAGAAGATATTTTCTCTAGAGAATGATGCACTGTAGCATTATAGGATGCATTTCTACCAGAATACCCGTTTTCCTCTACAAATTATGGACATTTCCACCCAAAATGACAGTTTCTGTTAAAATTTTTACCATTTACACATGAATATCACCACTTCTTCCGGAAATAAGAAGTTCTCTCTTAAGTATCACTCCGTATTCTGGCAAAAATACATTTTTCTTACCTAAGAAAATGCTTTTCATTCCTGAGAATAGTATGTTCTAAACAACATATGGTTTTTAATTCCCAAAAGAAGATATTCTCTCTACTAAATGATACTTAGGAGCATAATATGACACATTGTTTCCAGAACACCAGTTTTACTCTACAAAATAAGGACAGTTCCACCCGAAATATCAATTTCTGTCAAAACATTAAAAATTTTCACACGAATATCACTACACATACCAGAAATAAAAAGTTATCACTGAAGTATCACTAATTATCCTTGCAAAAATTTCATTTTCTTTCAAAAATAAAGCATTTCATTCCTAAAAATAGCATTTCTAAACAAAATACTGGTTTTCATACACAAAGAAAGACTTTGTCCCTACAGAATGATGCTTTGGAGCCTAATAGAATACAGTGATTCAAGAATTCCCAAATTCCTCTACAAAATAAGGACATTCCCACCAGAAATATCAAGTTGTGTCATAATGTAGAAAACTTTCACACTAATATCCTTGCTTATCCCAGAAATAAAAAGGAATCTCATAAGTATCACTAATTATCCTTTCAAATATTTCATTTTCTTACCAAACTAATGCTTTTCATTCCTAAAAATAGCATTTTCTAAACAAAATACTGGTTTTCATCCCCAAAGGTAGACATTATCTCTACAGAATGTTCCTTTGGAGCATAATAGAATACAGTGTTTCATGAATTCTTGTATTCCTCTGCAAAATAAGGACATTTCCACCCAAAATATCAATTTCTGTCAAGATTTAGAGAACTTTGACATTAATAGCAGTACTTATCCCAGAAAAAAAAAAAAAGGTACATTCTTGAGTATCACTTCTTATCCTTGCAAAAATACATTTTTCTTAACAAATACAATGCTTTTCAGCCCTAAAAATATCATTTTCTCCCCAAAATACTGGGTTTCATCCTCAAAAGAAGACAGTTCCTCTAAAAAATGAATATTTGCAGCATAATATGATACATTGTTTACAGAATACCGGAATTCCTCTTTCAAATAAGGACACTTTCCCCCTAAAGATCAATTTCTATTCTAATTTTTGAAATTTACACACGACTTTCACTACATAGACCAGAAATAATAAGTTCTCTCTAAAGCATCACCATTTATCCTGGCAAATATTTGAGTTTCTTTTGAAAATATGAATTTTCTTCACTAAAAATAGCATTTTCTAAACCTAATACCTGTCTTCATAACCAAAAGAAGATATTTTCTCTAGAAAATGATGCACTGTAGCATTATAGGATGCATTTCTACCAGAATACCCGTTTTCCTCTACAAATTATGGACATTTCCACCCAAAATGACAGTCGTTTCTGTTAAAATTTTTACCATTTACACATGAATATCACCACTTCTTCCGGAAATAAGAAGTTCTCTCTTAAGTATCACTCCGTATTCTGGCAAAAATACATTTTTCTTACCTAAGAAAATGCTTTTCATTCCTGAGAATAGTATGTTCTAAACAACATATGGTTTTTAATTCCCAAAAGAAGATATTCTCTCTACTAAATGATACTTAGGAGCATAATATGACACATTGTTTCCAGAACACCAGTTTTACTCTACAAAATAAGGACAGTTCCACCCGAAATATCAATTTCTGTCAAAACATTAAAAATTTTCACACGAATATCACTACACATACCAGAAATAAAAAGTTATCACTGAAGTATCACTAATTATCCTTGCAAAAATTTCATTTTCTTTCAAAAATAAAGCATTTCATTCCTAAAAATAGCATTTCTAAACAAAATACTGGTTTTCATACACAAAGAAAGACTTTGTCCCTACAGAATGATGCTTTGGAGCCTAATAGAATACAGTGATTCAAGAATTCCCAAATTCCTCTACAAAATAAGGACATTCCCACCAGAAATATCAAGTTGTGTCATAATGTAGAAAACTTTCACACTAATATCCTTGCTTATCCCAGAAATAAAAAGGAATCTCATAAGTATCACTAATTATCCTTTCAAATATTTCATTTTCTTACCAAACTAATGCTTTTCATTCCTAAAAATAGCATTTTCTAAACAAAATACTGGTTTTCATCCCCAAAGGTAGACATTATCTCTACAGAATGTTCCTTTGGAGCATAATAGAATACAGTGTTTCATGAATTCCTGTATTCCTCTACAAAATAAGGACATTTCCACCCAAAATATCAATTTCTGTCAAGATTTAGAGAACTTTGACATTAATAGCAGTACTTATCCCAGAAAAAAAAAAAAGGTACATTCTTGAGTATCACTTCTTATCCTTGCAAAAATACATTTTTCTTAACAAATACAATGCTTTTCAGCCCTAAAAATATCATTTTCTCCCCAAAATACTGGGTTTCATCCTCAAAAGAAGACAGTTCCTCTAAAAAATGAATATTTGCAGCATAATATGATACATTGTTTACAGAATACCGGAATTCCTCTTTCAAATAAGGACACTTTCCCCTAAAGATCAATTTCTGTTCTAATTTTTGAAATTTACACACGACTTTCACTACATAGACCAGAAATAATAAGTTCTCTCTAAAGCATCACCATTTATCCTGGCAAATATTGGAGTTTCTTTTGAAAATATGAATTTTCTTCACTAAAAATAGCATTTTCTAAACCTAATACCTGTCTTCATAACCAAAAGAAGATATTTTCTCTAGAAAATGATGCACTGTAGCATTATAGGATGCATTTCTACCAGAATACCCGTTTTCCTCTACAAATTATGGACATTTCCACCCAAAATGACAGTCGTTTCTGTTAAAATTTTTACCATTTACACATGAATATCACCACTTCTTCCAGAAATAAGAAGTTCTCTCTTAAGTATCACTCCGTATTCTGGCAAAAATACATTTTTCTTACCTAAGAAAATGCTTTTCATTCCTGAGAATAGTATGTTCTAAACAACATATGGTTTTTAATTCCCAAAAGAAGATATTCTCTCTACTAAATGATACTTAGGAGCATAATATGACACATTGTTTCCAGAACACCAGTTTTACTCTACAAAATAAGGACAGTTCCACCTGAAATATCAATTTCTGTCAAAACATTAAAAATTTTCACACGAATATCACTACACATACCAGAAATAGAAAGTTATCACTGAAGTATCACTAATTATCCTTGCAAAAATTTCATTTTCTTTCAAAAATAAAGCATTTCATTCCTAAAAATAGCATTTCTAAACAAAATACTGGTTTTCATACACAAAGAAAGACTTTGTCCCTACAGAATGATGCTTTGGAGCCTAATAGAATACAGTGATTCAAGAATTCCCAAATTCCTCTACAAAATAAGGACATTCCCACCAGAAATATCAAGTTGTGTCATAATGTAGAAAACTTTCACACTAATATCCTTGCTTATCCCAGAAATAAAATGGAATCTCATAAGTATCACTAATTATCCTTTCAAATATTTCATTTTCTTACCAAACTAATGCTTTTCATTCCTAAAAATAGCATTTTCTAAACAAAATACTGGTTTTCATCCCCAAAGGTAGACATTATCTCTACAGAATGTTCCTTTGGAGCATAATAGAATACAGTGTTTCATGAATTCCTGTATTCCTCTGCAAAATAAGGACATTTCCACCCAAAATATCCATTTCTGTCAAGATTTTGAGAACTTTGACATTAATAGCAGTACTTATCCCAGAAAAAAAAAAAAAGGTACATTCTTGAGTATCACTTCTTATCCTTGCAAAAATACATTTTTCTTAACAAATAAAATGCTTTTCAGCCCTAAAAATATCATTTTCTCCCCAAAATACTGGGTTTCATCCTCAAAAGAAGACAGTTCCTCTAAAAAATGAATATTTGCAGCATAATATGATACATTGTTTACAGAATACCGGAATTCCTCTTTCAAATAAGGACACTTTCCCCCTAAAGATCAATTTCTGTTCTAATTTTTGAAATTTACACACGACTTTCACTACATAGACCAGAAATAATAAGTTCTCTCTAAAGCATCACCATTTCTCCTGGCAAATATTTGAGTTTCTTTTGAAAATATGAATTTTCTTCACTAAAAATAGCATTTTCTAAACCTAATACCTGTTTTCATAACCAAAAGAAGATATTTTCTCTAGAAAATGATGCACTGTAGCATTATAGGATGCATTTCTACCAGAATACCTGTTTTCCTCTACAAATTATGGACATTTCCACCCAAAATGACAGTCGTTTCTGTTAAAATTTTTACCATTTACACATGAATATCACCACTTCTTCCAGAAATAAGAAGTTCTCTCTTAAGTATCACTCCGTATTCTGGCAAAAATACATTTTTCTTACCTAAGAAAATGCTTTTCATTCCTGAGAATAGTATGTTCTAAACAACATATGGTTTTTAATTCCCAAAAGAAGATATTCTCTCTACTAAATGATACTTAGGAGCATAATATGACACACTGTTTCCAGAACACCAGTTTTACTCTACAAAATAAGGACAGTTCCACCCGAAATATCAATTTCTGTCAAAACATTAAAAATTTTCACACGAATATCACTACACATACCAGAAATAAAAAGTTATCACTGAAGTATCACTAATTATCCTTGCAAAAATTTCATTTTCTTTCAAAAATAAAGCATTTCATTCCTAAAAATAGCATTTCTAAACAAAATACTGGTTTTCATACACAAAGAAAGACTTTGTCCCTACAGAATGATGCTTTGGAGCCTAATAGAATACAGTGATTCAAGAATTCCCAAATTCCTCTACAAAATAAGGACATTCCCACCAGAAATATCAAGTTGTGTCATAATGTAGAAAACTTTCACACTAATATCCTTGCTTATCCCAGAAATAAAAAGGAATCTCGTAAGTATCACTAATTATCCTTTCAAATATTTCATTTTCTTACCAAACTAATGCTTTTCATTCCTAAAAATAGCATTTTCTAAACAAAATACTGGTTTTCATCCCCAAAGGTAGACATTATCTCTACAGAATGTTCCTTTGGAGCATAATAGAATACAGTGTTTCATGAATTCCTGTATTCCTCTACAAAATAAGGACATTTCCACCCAAAATATCAATTTCTGTCAAGATTTAGAGAACTTTGACATTAATAGCAGTACTTATCCCAGAAAAAAAAAAAAGGTACATTCTTGAGTATCACTTCTTATCCTTGCAAAAATACATTTTTCTTAACAAATACAATGCTTTTCAGCCCTAAAAATATCATTTTCTCCCCAAAATACTGGGTTTCATCCTCAAAAGAAGACAGTTCCTCTAAAAAATGAATATTTGCAGCATAATATGATACATTGTTTACAGAATACCGGAATTCCTCTTTCAAATAAGGACACTTTCCCCCTAAAGATCAATTTCTGTTCTAATTTTTGAAATTTACACACGACTTTCACTACATAGACCAGAAATAATAAGTTCTCTCTAAAGCATCACCATTTATCCTGGCAAATATTGGAGTTTCTTTTGAAAATATGAATTTTCTTCACTAAAAATAGCATTTTCTAAACCTAATACCTGTCTTCATAACCAAAAGAAGATATTTTCTCTAGAAAATGATGCACTGTAGCATTATAGGATGCATTTCTACCAGAATACCCGTTTTCCTCTACAAATTATGGACATTTCCACCCAAAATGACAGTCGTTTCTGTTAAAATTTTTACCATTTACACATGAATATCACCACTTCTTCCAGAAATAAGAAGTTCTCTCTTAAGTATCACTCCGTATTCTGGCAAAAATACATTTTTCTTACCTAAGAAAATGCTTTTCATTCCTGAGAATAGTATGTTCTAAACAACATATGGTTTTTAATTCCCAAAAGAAGATATTCTCTCTACTAAATGATACTTAGGAGCATAATATGACACATTGTTTCCAGAACACCAGTTTTACTCTACAAAATAAGGACAGTTCCACCTGAAATATCAATTTCTGTCAAAACATTAAAAATTTTCACACGAATATCACTACACATACCAGAAATAGAAAGTTATCACTGAAGTATCACTAATTATCCTTGCAAAAATTTCATTTTCTTTCAAAAATAAAGCATTTCATTCCTAAAAATAGCATTTCTAAACAAAATACTGGTTTTCATACACAAAGAAAGACTTTGTCCCTACAGAATGATGCTTTGGAGCCTAATAGAATACAGTGATTCAAGAATTCCCAAATTCCTCTACAAAATAAGGACATTCCCACCAGAAATATCAAGTTGTGTCATAATGTAGAAAACTTTCACACTAATATCCTTGCTTATCCCAGAAATAAAATGGAATCTCATAAGTATCACTAATTATCCTTTCAAATATTTCATTTTCTTACCAAACTAATGCTTTTCATTCCTAAAAATAGCATTTTCTAAACAAAATACTGGTTTTCATCCCCAAAGGTAGACATTATCTCTACAGAATGTTCCTTTGGAGCATAATAGAATACAGTGTTTCATGAATTCCTGTATTCCTCTGCAAAATAAGGACATTTCCACCCAAAATATCCATTTCTGTCAAGATTTTGAGAACTTTGACATTAATAGCAGTACTTATCCCAGAAAAAAAAAAAAAGGTACATTCTTGAGTATCACTTCTTATCCTTGCAAAAATACATTTTTCTTAACAAATAAAATGCTTTTCAGCCCTAAAAATATCATTTTCTCCCCAAAATACTGGGTTTCATCCTCAAAAGAAGACAGTTCCTCTAAAAAATGAATATTTGCAGCATAATATGATACATTGTTTACAGAATACCGGAATTCCTCTTTCAAATAAGGACACTTTCCCCCTAAAGATCAATTTCTGTTCTAATTTTTGAAATTTACACACGACTTTCACTACATAGACCAGAAATAATAAGTTCTCTCTAAAGCATCACCATTTCTCCTGGCAAATATTTGAGTTTCTTTTGAAAATATGAATTTTCTTCACTAAAAATAGCATTTTCTAAACCTAATACCTGTTTTCATAACCAAAAGAAGATATTTTCTCTAGAAAATGATGCACTGTAGCATTATAGGATGCATTTCTACCAGAATACCTGTTTTCCTCTACAAATTATGGACATTTCCACCCAAAATGACAGTCGTTTCTGTTAAAATTTTTACCATTTACACATGAATATCACCACTTCTTCCAGAAATAAGAAGTTCTCTCTTAAGTATCACTCCGTATTCTGGCAAAAATACATTTTTCTTACCTAAGAAAATGCTTTTCATTCCTGAGAATAGTATGTTCTAAACAACATATGGTTTTTAATTCCCAAAAGAAGATATTCTCTCTACTAAATGATACTTAGGAGCATAATATGACACACTGTTTCCAGAACACCAGTTTTACTCTACAAAATAAGGACAGTTCCACCCGAAATATCAATTTCTGTCAAAACATTAAAAATTTTCACACGAATATCACTACACATACCAGAAATAAAAAGTTATCACTGAAGTATCACTAATTATCCTTGCAAAAATTTCATTTTCTTTCAAAAATAAAGCATTTCATTCCTAAAAATAGCATTTCTAAACAAAATACTGGTTTTCATACACAAAGAAAGACTTTGTCCCTACAGAATGATGCTTTGGAGCCTAATAGAATACAGTGATTCAAGAATTCCCAAATTCCTCTACAAAATAAGGACATTCCCACCAGAAATATCAAGTTGTGTCATAATGTAGAAAACTTTCACACTAATATCCTTGCTTATCCCAGAAATAAAAAGGAATCTCGTAAGTATCACTAATTATCCTTTCAAATATTTCATTTTCTTACCAAACTAATGCTTTTCATTCCTAAAAATAGCATTTTCTAAACAAAATACTGGTTTTCATCCCCAAAGGTAGACATTATCTCTACAGAATGTTCCTTTGGAGCATAATAGAATACAGTGTTTCATGAATTCCTGTATTCCTCTACAAAATAAGGACATTTCCACCCAAAATATCAATTTCTGTCAAGATTTAGAGAACTTTGACATTAATAGCAGTACTTATCCCAGAAAAAAAAAAAAGGTACATTCTTGAGTATCACTTCTTATCCTTGCAAAAATACATTTTTCTTAACAAATACAATGCTTTTCAGCCCTAAAAATATCATTTTCTCCCCAAAATACTGGGTTTCATCCTCAAAAGAAGACAGTTCCTCTAAAAAATGAATATTTGCAGCATAATATGATACATTGTTTACAGAATACCGGAATTCCTCTTTCAAATAAGGACACTTCCCCCCTAAAGATCAATTTCTGTTCTAATTTTTGAAATTTACACACGACTTTCACTACATAGACCAGAAATAATAAGTTCTCTCTAAAGCATCACCATTTATCCTGGCAAATATTTGAGTTTCTTTTGAAAATATGAATTTTCTTCACTAAAAATAGCATTTTCTAAACCTAATACCTGTTTTCATAACCAAAAGAAGATATTTTCTCTAGAAAATGATGCACAGTAGCATTATAGGATGCATTTCTACCAGAATACCCGTTTTCCTCTACAAATTATGGACATTTCCACCCAAAATGACAGTTTCTGTTAAAATTTTTACCATTTACACATGAATATCACCACTTCTTCCAGAAATAAGAAGTTCTCTCTTAAGTATCACTCCGTATTCTGGCAAAAATACATTTTTCTTACCTAAGAAAATGCTTTTCATTCCTGAGAATAGTATGTTCTAAACAACATATGGTTTTTAATTCCCAAAAGAAGATATTCTCTCTACTAAATGATACTTAGGAGCATAATATGACACATTGTTTCCAGAACACCAGTTTTACTCTACAAAATAAGGACAGTTCCACCCGAAATATCAATTTCTGTCAAAACATTAAAAATTTTCACACTAATATCACTACACATACCAGAAATAGAAAGTTATCACTGAAGTATCACTAATTATCCTTGCAAAAATTTCATTTTCTTTCAAAAATAAAGCATTTCATTCCTAAAAATAGCATTTCTAAACAAAATACTGGTTTTCATACACAAAGAAAGACTTTATCCCTACAGAATGATGCTTTGGAGCCTAATAGAATACAGTGATTCAAGAATTCCCAAATTCCTCTACAAAATAAGGACATTCCCACCAGAAATATCAAGTTGTGTCATAATGTAGAAAACTTTCACACTAATATCCTTGCTTATCCCAGAAATAAAATGGAATCTCATAAGTATCACTAATTATCCTTTCAAATATTTCATTTTCTTACCAAACTAATGCTTTTCATTCCTAAAAATAGCATTTTCTAAACAAAATACTGGTTTTCATCCCCAAAGGTAGACATTATCTCTACAGAATGTTCCTTTGGAGCATAATAGAATACAGTGTTTCATGAATTCCTGTATTCCTCTGCAAAATAAGGACATTTCCACCCAAAATATCCATGTCTGTCAAGATTTTGAGAACTTTGACATTAATAGCAGTACTTATCCCAGAAAAAAAAAAAAAGGTACATTCTTGAGTATCACTTCTTATCCTTGCAAAAATACATTTTTCTTAACAAATACAATGCTTTTCAGCCCTAAAAATATCATTTTCTCCCCAAAATACTGGGTTTCATCCTCAAAAGAAGACAGTTCCTCTAAAAAATGAATATTTGCAGCATAATATGATACATTGTTTACAGAATACCGGAATTCCTCTTTCAAATAAGGACACTTTCCCCCTAAAGATCAATTTCTGTTCTAATTTTTGAAATTTACACACGACTTTCACTACATAGACCAGAAATAATAAGTTCTCTCTAAAGCATCACCATTTCTCCTGGCAAATATTTGAGTTTCTTTTGAAAATATGAATTTTCTTCACTAAAAATAGCATTTTCTAAACCTAATACCTGTTTTCATAACCAAAAGAAGATATTTTCTCTAGAAAATGATGCACTGTAGCATTATAGGATGCATTTCTACCAGAATAACTGTTTTCCTCTACAAATTATGGACATTTCCACCCAAAATGACAGTCGTTTCTGTTAAAATTTTTACCATTTACACATGAATATCACCACTTCTTCCAGAAATAAGAAGTTCTCTCTTAAGTATCACTCCGTATTCTGGCAAAAATACATTTTTCTTACCTAAGAAAATGCTTTTCATTCCTGAGAATAGTATGTTCTAAACAACATATGGTTTTTAATTCCCAAAAGAAGATATTCTCTCTACTAAATGATACTTAGGAGCATAATATGACACACTGTTTCCAGAACACCAGTTTTACTCTACAAAATAAGGACAGTTCCACCCGAAATATCAATTTCTGTCAAAACATTAAAAATTTTCACACGAATATCACTACACATACCAGAAATAAAAAGTTATCACTGAAGTATCACTAATTATCCTTGCAAAAATTTCATTTTCTTTCAAAAATAAAGCATTTCATTCCTAAAAATAGCATTTCTAAACAAAATACTGGTTTTCATACACAAAGAAAGACTTTATCCCTACAGAATGATGCTTTGGAGCCTAATAGAATACAGTGATTCAAGAATTCCCAAATTCCTCTACAAAATAAGGACATTCCCACCAGAAATATCAAGTTGTGTCATAATGTAGAAAACTTTCACACTAATATCCTTGCTTATCCCAGAAATAAAATGGAATCTCATAAGTATCACTAATTATCCTTTCAAATATTTCATTTTCTTACCAAACTAATGCTTTTCATTCCTAAAAATAGCATTTTCTAAACAAAATACTGGTTTTCATCCCCAAAGGTAGACATTATCTCTACAGAATGTTCCTTTGGAGCATAATAGAATACAGTGTTTCATGAATTCCTGTATTCCTCTGCAAAATAAGGACATTTCCACCCAAAATATCCATGTCTGTCAAGATTTTGAGAACTTTGACATTAATAGCAGTACTTATCCCAGAAAAAAAAAAAAAAGGTACATTCTTGAGTATCACTTCTTATCCTTGCAAAAATACATTTTTCTTAACAAATACAATGCTTTTCAGCCCTAAAAATATCATTTTCTCCCCAAAATACTGGGTTTCATCCTCAAAAGAAGACAGTTCCTCTAAAAAATGAATATTTGCAGCATAATATGATACATTGTTTACAGAATACCGGAATTCCTCTTTCAAATAAGGACACTTTCCCCCTAAAGATCAATTTCTGTTCTAATTTTTGAAATTTACACACGACTTTCACTACATAGACCAGAAATAATAAGTTCTCTCTAAAGCATCACCATTTCTCCTGGCAAATATTTGAGTTTCTTTTGAAAATATGAATTTTCTTCACTAAAAATAGCATTTTCTAAACCTAATACCTGTTTTCATAACCAAAAGAAGATATTTTCTCTAGAAAATGATGCACTGTAGCATTATAGGATGCATTTCTACCAGAATAACTGTTTTCCTCTACAAATTATGGACATTTCCACCCAAAATGACAGTCGTTTCTGTTAAAATTTTTACCATTTACACATGAATATCACCACTTCTTCCAGAAATAAGAAGTTCTCTCTTAAGTATCACTCCGTATTCTGGCAAAAATACATTTTTCTTACCTAAGAAAATGCTTTTCATTCCTGAGAATAGTATGTTCTAAACAACATATGGTTTTTAATTCCCAAAAGAAGATATTCTCTCTACTAAATGATACTTAGGAGCATAATATGACACACTGTTTCCAGAACACCAGTTTTACTCTACAAAATAAGGACAGTTCCACCCGAAATATCAATTTCTGTCAAAACATTAAAAATTTTCACACGAATATCACTACACATACCAGAAATAAAAAGTTATCACTGAAGTATCACTAATTATCCTTGCAAAAATTTCATTTTCTTTCAAAAATAAAGCATTTCATTCCTAAAAATAGCATTTCTAAACAAAATACTGGTTTTCATACACAAAGAAAGACTTTGTCCCTACAGAATGATGCTTTGGAGCCTAATAGAATACAGTGATTCAAGAATTCCCAAATTCCTCTACAAAATAAGGACATTCCCACCAGAAATATCAAGTTGTGTCATAATGTAGAAAACTTTCACACTAATATCCTTGCTTATCCCAGAAATAAAAAGGAATCTCATAAGTATCACTAATTATCCTTTCAAATATTTCATTTTCTTACCAAACTAATGCTTTTCATTCCTAAAAATAGCATTTTCTAAACAAAATACTGGTTTTCATCCCCAAAGGTAGACATTATCTCTACAGAATGTTCCTTTGGAGCATAATAGAATACAGTGTTTCATGAATTCCTGTATTCCTCTGCAAAATAAGGACATTTCCACCCAAAATATCCATGTCTGTCAAGATTTTGAGAACTTTGACATTAATAGCAGTACTTATCCCAGAAAAAAAAAAAAAAGGTACATTCTTGAGTATCACTTCTTATCCTTGCAAAAATACATTTTTCTTAACAAATACAATGCTTTTCAGCCCTAAAAATATCATTTTCTCCCCAAAATACTGGGTTTCATCCTCAAAAGAAGACAGTTCCTCTAAAAAATGAATATTTGCAGCATAATATGATACATTGTTTACAGAATACCGGAATTCCTCTTTCAAATAAGGACACTTTCCCCCTAAAGATCAATTTCTGTTCTAATTTTTGAAATTTACACACGACTTTCACTACATAGACCAGAAATAATAAGTTCTCTCTAAAGCATCACCATTTCTCCTGGCAAATATTTGAGTTTCTTTTGAAAATATGAATTTTCTTCACTAAAAATAGCATTTTCTAAACCTAATACCTGTTTTCATAACCAAAAGAAGATATTTTCTCTAGAAAATGATGCACTGTAGCATTATAGGATGCATTTCTACCAGAATAACTGTTTTCCTCTACAAATTATGGACATTTCCACCCAAAATGACAGTCGTTTCTGTTAAAATTTTTACCATTTACACATGAATATCACCACTTCTTCCAGAAATAAGAAGTTCTCTCTTAAGTATCACTCCGTATTCTGGCAAAAATACATTTTTCTTACCTAAGAAAATGCTTTTCATTCCTGAGAATAGTATGTTCTAAACAACATATGGTTTTTAATTCCCAAAAGAAGATATTCTCTCTACTAAATGATACTTAGGAGCATAATATGACACACTGTTTCCAGAACACCAGTTTTACTCTACAAAATAAGGACAGTTCCACCCGAAATATCAATTTCTGTCAAAACATTAAAAATTTTCACACGAATATCACTACACATACCAGAAATAAAAAGTTATCACTGAAGTATCACTAATTATCCTTGCAAAAATTTCATTTTCTTTCAAAAATAAAGCATTTCATTCCTAAAAATAGCATTTCTAAACAAAATACTGGTTTTCATACACAAAGAAAGACTTTGTCCCTACAGAATGATGCTTTGGAGCCTAATAGAATACAGTGATTCAAGAATTCCCAAATTCCTCTACAAAATAAGGACATTCCCACCAGAAATATCAAGTTGTGTCATAATGTAGAAAACTTTCACACTAATATCCTTGCTTATCCCAGAAATAAAAAGGAATCTCATAAGTATCACTAATTATCCTTTCAAATATTTCATTTTCTTACCAAACTAATGCTTTTCATTCCTAAAAATAGCATTTTCTAAACAAAATACTGGTTTTCATCCCCAAAGGTAGACATTATCTCTACAGAATGTTCCTTTGGAGCATAATAGAATACAGTGTTTCATGAATTCCTGTATTCCTCTACAAAATAAGGACATTTCCACCCAAAATATCAATTTCTGTCAAGATTTAGAGAACTTTGACATTAATAGCAGTACTTATCCCAGAAAAAAAAAAAAGGTACATTCTTGAGTATCACTTCTTATCCTTGCAAAAATACATTTTTCTTAACAAATACAATGCTTTTCAGCCCTAAAAATATCATTTTCTCCCCAAAATACTGGGTTTCATCCTCAAAAGAAGACAGTTCCTCTAAAAAATGAATATTTGCAGCATAATATGATACATTGTTTACAGAATACCGGAATTCCTCTTTCAAATAAGGACACTTTCCCCCTAAAGATCAATTTCTGTTCTAATTTTTGAAATTTACACACGACTTTCACTACATAGACCAGAAATAATAAGTTCTCTCTAAAGCATCACCATTTCTCCTGGTAAATATTTGAGTTTCTTTTGAAAATATGAATTTTCTTCACTAAAAATAGCATTTTCTAAACCTAATACCTGTTTTCATAACCAAAAGAAGATATTTTCTCTAGAAAATGATGCACTGTAGCATTATAGGATGCATTTCTACCAGAATACCCGTTTTCCTCTACAAATTATGGACATTTCCACCCAAAATGACAGTCGTTTCTGTTAAAATTTTTACCATTTACACATGAATATCACCACTTCTTCCGGAAATAAGAAGTTCTCTCTTAAGTATCACTCCGTATTCTGGCAAAAATACATTTTTCTTACCTAAGAAAATGCTTTTCATTCCTGAGAATAGTATGTTCTAAACAACATATGGTTTTTAATTCCCAAAAGAAGATATTCTCTCTACTAAATGATACTTAGGAGCATAATATGACACACTGTTTCCAGAACACCAGTTTTACTCTACAAAATAAGGACAGTTCCACCCGAAATATCAATTTCTGTCAAAACATTAAAAATTTTCACACGAATATCACTACACATACCAGAAATAAAAAGTTATCACTGAAGTATCACTAATTATCCTTGCAAAAATTTCATTTTCTTTCAAAAATAAAGCATTTCATTCCTAAAAATAGCATTTCTAAACAAAATACTGGTTTTCATACACAAAGAAAGACTTTGTCCCTACAGAATGATGCTTTGGAGCCTAATAGAATACAGTGATTCAAGAATTCCCAAATTCCTCTACAAAATAAGGACATTCCCACCAGAAATATCAAGTTGTGTCATAATGTAGAAAACTTTCACACTAATATCCTTGCTTATCCCAGAAATAAAAAGGAATCTCATAAGTATCACTAATTATCCTTTCAAATATTTCATTTTCTTACCAAACTAATGCTTTTCATTCCTAAAAATAGCATTTTCTAAACAAAATACTGGTTTTCATCCCCAAAGGTAGACATTATCTCTACAGAATGTTCCTTTGGAGCATAATAGAATACAGTGTTTCATGAATTCCTGTATTCCTCTGCAAAATAAGGACATTTCCACCCAAAATATCCATGTCTGTCAAGATTTTGAGAACTTTGACATTAATAGCAGTACTTATCCCAGAAAAAAAAAAAAAAGGTACATTCTTGAGTATCACTTCTTATCCTTGCAAAAATACATTTTTCTTAACAAATACAATGCTTTTCAGCCCTAAAAATATCATTTTCTCCCCAAAATACTGGGTTTCATCCTCAAAAGAAGACAGTTCCTCTAAAAAATGAATATTTGCAGCATAATATGATACATTGTTTACAGAATACCGGAATTCCTCTTTCAAATAAGGACACTTTCCCCCTAAAGATCAATTTCTGTTCTAATTTTTGAAATTTACACACGACTTTCACTACATAGACCAGAAATAATAAGTTCTCTCTAAAGCATCACCATTTCTCCTGGCAAATATTTGAGTTTCTTTTGAAAATATGAATTTTCTTCACTAAAAATAGCATTTTCTAAACCTAATACCTGTTTTCATAACCAAAAGAAGATATTTTCTCTAGAAAATGATGCACTGTAGCATTATAGGATGCATTTCTACCAGAATAACTGTTTTCCTCTACAAATTATGGACATTTCCACCCAAAATGACAGTCGTTTCTGTTAAAATTTTTACCATTTACACATGAATATCACCACTTCTTCCAGAAATAAGAAGTTCTCTCTTAAGTATCACTCCGTATTCTGGCAAAAATACATTTTTCTTACCTAAGAAAATGCTTTTCATTCCTGAGAATAGTATGTTCTAAACAACATATGGTTTTTAATTCCCAAAAGAAGATATTCTCTCTACTAAATGATACTTAGGAGCATAATATGACACACTGTTTCCAGAACACCAGTTTTACTCTACAAAATAAGGACAGTTCCACCCGAAATATCAATTTCTGTCAAAACATTAAAAATTTTCACACGAATATCACTACACATACCAGAAATAAAAAGTTATCACTGAAGTATCACTAATTATCCTTGCAAAAATTTCATTTTCTTTCAAAAATAAAGCATTTCATTCCTAAAAATAGCATTTCTAAACAAAATACTGGTTTTCATACACAAAGAAAGACTTTGTCCCTACAGAATGATGCTTTGGAGCCTAATAGAATACAGTGATTCAAGAATTCCCAAATTCCTCTACAAAATAAGGACATTCCCACCAGAAATATCAAGTTGTGTCATAATGTAGAAAACTTTCACACTAATATCCTTGCTTATCCCAGAAATAAAAAGGAATCTCATAAGTATCACTAATTATCCTTTCAAATATTTCATTTTCTTACCAAACTAATGCTTTTCATTCCTAAAAATAGCATTTTCTAAACAAAATACTGGTTTTCATCCCCAAAGGTAGACATTATCTCTACAGAATGTTCCTTTGGAGCATAATAGAATACAGTGTTTCATGAATTCCTGTATTCCTCTGCAAAATAAGGACATTTCCACCCAAAATATCCATGTCTGTCAAGATTTTGAGAACTTTGACATTAATAGCAGTACTTATCCCAGAAAAAAAAAAAAAAGGTACATTCTTGAGTATCACTTCTTATCCTTGCAAAAATACATTTTTCTTAACAAATACAATGCTTTTCAGCCCTAAAAATATCATTTTCTCCCCAAAATACTGGGTTTCATCCTCAAAAGAAGACAGTTCCTCTAAAAAATGAATATTTGCAGCATAATATGATACATTGTTTACAGAATACCGGAATTCCTCTTTCAAATAAGGACACTTTCCCCCTAAAGATCAATTTCTGTTCTAATTTTTGAAATTTACACACGACTTTCACTACATAGACCAGAAATAATAAGTTCTCTCTAAAGCATCACCATTTCTCCTGGCAAATATTTGAGTTTCTTTTGAAAATATGAATTTTCTTCACTAAAAATAGCATTTTCTAAACCTAATACCTGTTTTCATAACCAAAAGAAGATATTTTCTCTAGAAAATGATGCACTGTAGCATTATAGGATGCATTTCTACCAGAATAACTGTTTTCCTCTACAAATTATGGACATTTCCACCCAAAATGACAGTCGTTTCTGTTAAAATTTTTACCATTTACACATGAATATCACCACTTCTTCCAGAAATAAGAAGTTCTCTCTTAAGTATCACTCCGTATTCTGGCAAAAATACATTTTTCTTACCTAAGAAAATGCTTTTCATTCCTGAGAATAGTATGTTCTAAACAACATATGGTTTTTAATTCCCAAAAGAAGATATTCTCTCTACTAAATGATACTTAGGAGCATAATATGACACACTGTTTCCAGAACACCAGTTTTACTCTACAAAATAAGGACAGTTCCACCCGAAATATCAATTTCTGTCAAAACATTAAAAATTTTCACACGAATATCACTACACATACCAGAAATAAAAAGTTATCACTGAAGTATCACTAATTATCCTTGCAAAAATTTCATTTTCTTTCAAAAATAAAGCATTTCATTCCTAAAAATAGCATTTCTAAACAAAATACTGGTTTTCATACACAAAGAAAGACTTTGTCCCTACAGAATGATGCTTTGGAGCCTAATAGAATACAGTGATTCAAGAATTCCCAAATTCCTCTACAAAATAAGGACATTCCCACCAGAAATATCAAGTTGTGTCATAATGTAGAAAACTTTCACACTAATATCCTTGCTTATCCCAGAAATAAAAAGGAATCTCATAAGTATCACTAATTATCCTTTCAAATATTTCATTTTCTTACCAAACTAATGCTTTTCATTCCTAAAAATAGCATTTTCTAAACAAAATACTGGTTTTCATCCCCAAAGGTAGACATTATCTCTACAGAATGTTCCTTTGGAGCATAATAGAATACAGTGTTTCATGAATTCCTGTATTCCTCTACAAAATAAGGACATTTCCACCCAAAATATCAATTTCTGTCAAGATTTAGAGAACTTTGACATTAATAGCAGTACTTATCCCAGAAAAAAAAAAAAGGTACATTCTTGAGTATCACTTCTTATCCTTGCAAAAATACATTTTTCTTAACAAATACAATGCTTTTCAGCCCTAAAAATATCATTTTCTCCCCAAAATACTGGGTTTCATCCTCAAAAGAAGACAGTTCCTCTAAAAAATGAATATTTGCAGCATAATATGATACATTGTTTACAGAATACCGGAATTCCTCTTTCAAATAAGGACACTTTCCCCCTAAAGATCAATTTCTGTTCTAATTTTTGAAATTTACACACGACTTTCACTACATAGACCAGAAATAATAAGTTCTCTCTAAAGCATCACCATTTCTCCTGGTAAATATTTGAGTTTCTTTTGAAAATATGAATTTTCTTCACTAAAAATAGCATTTTCTAAACCTAATACCTGTTTTCATAACCAAAAGAAGATATTTTCTCTAGAAAATGATGCACTGTAGCATTATAGGATGCATTTCTACCAGAATACCCGTTTTCCTCTACAAATTATGGACATTTCCACCCAAAATGGCAGTCGTTTCTGTTAAAATTTTTACCATTTACACATGAATATCACCACTTCTTCCAGAAATAAGAAGTTCTCTCTTAAGTATCACTCCGTATTCTGGCAAAAATACATTTTTCTTACCTAAGAAAATGCTTTTCATTCCTGAGAATAGTATGTTCTAAACAACATATGGTTTTTAATTCCCAAAAGAAGATATTCTCTCTACTAAATGATACTTAGGAGCATAATATGACACATTGTTTCCAGAACACCAGTTTTACTCTACAAAATAAGGACAGTTCCACCCGAAATATCAATTTCTGTCAAAACATTAAAAATTTTCACACGAATATCACTACACATACCAGAAATAAAAAGTTATCACTGAAGTATCACTAATTATCCTTGCAAAAATTTCATTTTCTTTCAAAAATAAAGCATTTCATTCCTAAAAATAGCATTTCTAAACAAAATACTGGTTTTCATACACAAAGAAAGACTTTGTCCCTACAGAATGATGCTTTGGAGCCTAATAGAATACAGTGATTCAAGAATTCCCAAATTCCTCTACAAAATAAGGACATTCCCACCAGAAATATCAAGTTGTGTCATAATGTAGAAAACTTTCACACTAATATCCTTGCTTATCCCAGAAATAAAAAGGAATCTCATAAGTATCACTAATTATCCTTTCAAATATTTCATTTTCTTACCAAACTAATGCTTTTCATTCCTAAAAATAGCATTTTCTAAACAAAATACTGGTTTTCATCCCCAAAGGTAGACATTATCTCTACAGAATGTTCCTTTGGAGCATAATAGAATACAGTGTTTCATGAATTCCTGTATTCCTCTGCAAAATAAGGACATTTCCACCCAAAATATCAATTTCTGTCAAGATTTAGAGAACTTTGACATTAATAGCAGTACTTATCCCAGAAAAAAAAAAAAAGGTACATTCTTGAGTATCACTTCTTATCCTTGCAAAAATACATTTTTCTTAACAAATACAATGCTTTTCAGCCCTAAAAATATCATTTTCTCCCCAAAATACTGGGTTTCATCCTCAAAAGAAGACAGTTCCTCTAAAAAATGAATATTTGCAGCATAATATGATACATTGTTTACAGAATACCGGAATTCCTCTTTCAAATAAGGACACTTTCCCCCTAAAGATCAATTTCTATTCTAATTTTTGAAATTTACACACGACTTTCACTACATAGACCAGAAATAATAAGTTCTCTCTAAAGCATCACCATTTCTCCTGGCAAATATTTGAGTTTCTTTTGAAAATATGAATTTTCTTCACTAAAAATAGCATTTTCTAAACCTAATACCTGTCTTCATAACCAAAAGAAGATATTTTCTCTAGAAAATGATGCACTGTAGCATTACAGGATGCATTTCTACCAGAATACCCGTTTTCCTCTACAAATTATGGACATTTCCACCCAAAATGACAGTCGTTTCTGTTAAAATTTTTACCATTTACACATGAATATCACCACTTCTTCCGGAAATAAGAAGTTCTCTCTTAAGTATCACTCCGTATTCTGGCAAAAATACATTTTTCTTACCTAAGAAAATGCTTTTCATTCCTGAGAATAGTATGTTCTAAACAACATATGGTTTTTAATTCCCAAAAGAAGATATTCTCTCTACTAAATGATACTTAGGAGCATAATATGACACATTGTTTCCAGAACACCAGTTTTACTCTACAAAATAAGGACAGTTCCACCCGAAATATCAATTTCTGTCAAAACATTAAAAATTTTCACACGAATATCACTACACATACCAGAAATAAAAAGTTATCACTGAAGTATCACTAATTATCCTTGCAAAAATTTCATTTTCTTTCAAAAATAAAGCATTTCATTCCTAAAAATAGCATTTCTAAACAAAATACTGGTTTTCATACACAAAGAAAGACTTTGTCCCTACAGAATGATGCTTTGGAGCCTAATAGAATACAGTGATTCAAGAATTCCCAAATTCCTCTACAAAATAAGGACATTCCCACCAGAAATATCAAGTTGTGTCATAATGTAGAAAACTTTCACACTAATATCCTTGCTTATCCCAGAAATAAAAAGGAATCTCATAAGTATCACTAATTATCCTTTCAAATATTTCATTTTCTTACCAAACTAATGCTTTTCATTCCTAAAAATAGCATTTTCTAAACAAAATACTGGTTTTCATCCCCAAAGGTAGACATTATCTCTACAGAATGTTCCTTTGGAGCATAATAGAATACAGTGTTTCATGAATTCCTGTATTCCTCTACAAAATAAGGACATTTCCACCCTAAATATCAATTTCTGTCAAGATTTAGAGAACTTTGACATTAATAGCAGTACTTATCCCAGAAAAAAAAAAAGGTACATTCTTGAGTATCACTTCTTATCCTTGCAAAAATACATTTTTCTTAACAAATACAATGCTTTTCAGCCCTAAAAATATCATTTTCTCCCCAAAATACTGGGTTTCATCCTCAAAAGAAGACAGTTCCTCTAAAAAATGAATATTTGCAGCATAATATGATACATTGTTTACAGAATACCGGAATTCCTCTTTCAAATAAGGACACTTCCCCCCTAAAGATCAATTTCTGTTCTAATTTTTGAAATTTACACACGACTTTCACTACATAGACCAGAAATAATAAGTTCTCTCTAAAGCATCACCATTTCTCCTGGCAAATATTTGAGTTTCTTTTGAAAATATGAATTTTCTTCACTAAAAATAGCATTTTCTAAACCTAATACCTGTTTTCATAACCAAAAGAAGATATTTTCTCTAGAAAATGATGCACTGTAGCATTATAGGATGCATTTCTACCAGAATACCCGTTTTCCTCTACAATTTATGGACATTTCCACCCAAAATGACAGTCGTTTCTGTTAAAATTTTTACCATTTACACATGAATATCACCACTTCTTCCAGAAATAAGAAGTTCTCTCTTAAGTATCACTCCGTATTCTGGCAAAAATACATTTTTCTTACCTAAGAAAATGCTTTTCATTCCTGAGAATAGTATGTTCTAAACAACATATGGTTTTTAATTCCCAAAAGAAGATATTCTCTCTACTAAATGATACTTAGGAGCATAATATGACACATTGTTTCCAGAACACCAGTTTTACTCTACAAAATAAGGACAGTTCCACCCGAAATATCAATTTCTGTCAAAACATTAAAAATTTTCACACGAATATCACTACACATACCAGAAATAAAAAGTTATCACTGAAGTATCACTAATTATCCTTGCAAAAATTTCATTTTCTTTCAAAAATAAAGCATTTCATTCCTAAAAATAGCATTTCTAAACAAAATACTGGTTTTCATACACAAAGAAAGACTTTGTCCCTACAGAATGATGCTTTGGAGCCTAATAGAATACAGTGATTCAAGAATTCCCAAATTCCTCTACAAAATAAGGACATTCCCACCAGAAATATCAAGTTGTGTCATAATGTAGAAAACTTTCACACTAATATCCTTGCTTATCCCAGAAATAAAAAGGAATCTCATAAGTATCACTAATTATCCTTTCAAATATTTCATTTTCTTACCAAACTAATGCTTTTCATTCCTAAAAATAGCATTTTCTAAACAAAATACTGGTTTTCATCCCCAAAGGTAGACATTATCTCTACAGAATGTTCCTTTGGAGCATAATAGAATACAGTGTTTCATGAATTCCTGTATTCCTCTGCAAAATAAGGACATTTCCACCCAAAATATCCATTTCTGTCAAGATTTTGAGAACTTTGACATTAATAGCAGTACTTATCCCAGAAAAAAAAAAAAGGTACATTCTTGAGTATCACTTCTTATCCTTGCAAAAATACATTTTTCTTAACAAATACAATGCTTTTCAGCCCTAAAAATATCATTTTCTCCCCAAAATACTGGGTTTCATCCTCAAAAGAAGACAGTTCCTCTAAAAAATGAATATTTGCAGCATAATATGATACATTGTTTACAGAATACCGGAATTCCTCTTTCAAATAAGGACACTTCCCCCCTAAAGATCAATTTCTGTTCTAATTTTTGAAATTTACACACGACTTTCACTACATAGACCAGAAATAATAAGTTCTCTCTAAAGCATCACCATTTCTCCTGGCAAATATTTGAGTTTCTTTTGAAAATATGAATTTTCTTCACTAAAAATAGCATTTTCTAAACCTAATACCTGTCTTCATAACCAAAAGAAGATATTTTCTCTAGAAAATGATGCACTGTAGCATTATAGGATGCATTTCTACCAGAATACCCGTTTTCCTCTACAAATTATGGACATTTCCACCCAAAATGACAGTCGTTTCTGTTAAAATTTTTACCATTTACACATGAATATCACCACTTCTTCCAGAAATAAGAAGTTCTCTCTTAAGTATCACTCCGTATTCTGGCAAAAATACATTTTTCTTACCTAAGAAAATGCTTTTCATTCCTGAGAATAGTATGTTCTAAACAACATATGGTTTTTAATTCCCAAAAGAAGATATTCTCTCTACTAAATGATACTTAGGAGCATAATATGACACACTGTTTCCAGAACACCAGTTTTACTCTACAAAATAAGGACAGTTCCACCCGAAATATCAATTTCTGTCAAAACATTAAAAATTTTCACACGAATATCACTACACATACCAGAAATAAAAAGTTATCACTGAAGTATCACTAATTATCCTTGCAAAAATTTCATTTTCTTTCAAAAATAAAGCATTTCATTCCTAAAAATAGCATTTCTAAACAAAATACTGGTTTTCATACACAAAGAAAGACTTTGTCCCTACAGAATGATGCTTTGGAGCCTAATAGAATACAGTGATTCAAGAATTCCCAAATTCCTCTACAAAATAAGGACATTCCCACCAGAAATATCAAGTTGTGTCATAATGTAGAAAACTTTCACACTAATATCCTTGCTTATCCCAGAAATAAAATGGAATCTCATAAGTATCACTAATTATCCTTTCAAATATTTCATTTTCTTACCAAACTAATGCTTTTCATTCCTAAAAATAGCATTTTCTAATCAAAATACTGGTTTTCATCCCCAAAGGTAGACATTATCTCTACAGAATGTTCCTTTGGAGCATAATAGAATACAGTGTTTCATGAATTCCTGTATTCCTCTGCAAAATAAGGACATTTCCACCCAAAATATCAATTTCTGTCAAGATTTAGAGAACTTTGACATTATTAGCAGTACTTATCCCAGAAAAAAAAAAAAAGGTACATTCTTGAGTATCACTTCTTATCCTTGCAAAAATACATTTTTCTTAACAAATACAATGCTTTTCAGCCCTAAAAATATCATTTTCTCCCCAAAATACTGGGTTTCATCCTCAAAAGAAGACAGTTCCTCTAAAAAATGAATATTTGCAGCATAATATGATACATTGTTTACAGAATACCGGAATTCCTCTTTCAAATAAGGACACTTTCCCCCTAAAGATCAATTTCTGTTCTAATTTTTGAAATTTACACACGACTTTCACTACATAGACCAGAAATAATAAGTTCTCTCTAAAGCATCACCATTTCTCTTGGCAAATATTTGAGTTTCTTTTGAAAATATGAATTTTCTTCCATAAAAATAGCATTTTCTAAACCTAATACCTGTCTTCATAACCAAAAGAAGATATTTTCTCTAGAAAATGATGCACTGTAGCATTATAGGATGCATTTCTACCAGAATACCCGTTTTCCTCTACAAATGATGGACATTTCCACCCAAAATGACAGTTTCTGTTAAAATTTTTACCATTTACACATGAATATCACCACTTCTTCCAGAAATAAGAAGTTCTCTCTTAAGTATCACTCCGTATTCTGGCAAAAATACATTTTTCTTACCTAAGAAAATGCTTTTCATTCCTGAGAATAGTATGTTCTAAACAACATATGGTTTTTAATTCCCAAAAGAAGATATTCTCTCTACTAAATGATACTTAGGAGCATAATATGACACATTGTTTCCAGAACACCAGTTTTACTCTACAAAATAAGGACAGTTCCACCCGAAATATCAATTTCTGTCAAAACATTAAAAATTTTCACACGAATATCACTACACATTCCAGAAATAAAAAGTTATCACTGAAGTATCACTAATTATCCTTGCAAAAATTTCATTTTCTTTCAAAAATAAAGCATTTCATTCCTAAAAATAGCATTTCTAAACAAAATACTGGTTTTCATACACAAAGAAAGACTTTGTCCCTACAGAATGATGCTTTGGAGCCTAATAGAATACAGTGATTCAAGAATTCCCAAATTCCTCTACAAAATAAGGACATTCCCACCAGAAATATCAAGTTGTGTCATAATGTAGAAAACTTTCACACTAATATCCTTGCTTATCCCAGAAATAAAAAGGAATCTCATAAGTATCACTAATTATCCTTTCAAATATTTCATTTTCTTACCAAACTAATGCTTTTCATTCCTAAAAATAGCATTTTCTAAACAAAATACTGGTTTTCATCCCCAAAGGTAGACATTATCTCTACAGAATGTTCCTTTGGAGCATAATAGAATACAGTGTTTCATGAATTCCTGTATTCCTCTGCAAAATAAGGACATTTCCACCCAAAATATCAATTTCTGTCAAGATTTAGAGAACTTTGACATTAATAGCAGTACTTATCCCAGAAAAAAAAAAAAGGTACATTCTTGAGTATCACTTCTTATCCTTGCAAAAATACATTTTTCTTAACAAATACAATGCTTTTCAGCCCTAAAAATATCATTTTCTCCCCAAAATACTGGGTTTCATCCTCAAAAGAAGACAGTTCCTCTAAAAAATGAATATTTGCAGCATAATATGATACATTGTTTACAGAATACCGGAATTCCTCTTTCAAATAAGGACACTTTCCCCCTAAAGATCAATTTCTGTTCTAATTTTTGAAATTTACACACGACTTTCACTACATAGACCAGAAATAATAAGTTCTCTCTAAAGCATCACCATTTCTCTTGGCAAATATTTGAGTTTCTTTTGAAAATATGAATTTTCTTCACTAAAAATAGCATTTTCTAAACCTAATACCTGTCTTCATAACCAAAAGAAGATATTTTCTCTAGAAAATGATGCACTGTAGCATTATAGGATGCATTTCTACCAGAATACCCGTTTTCCTCTACAAATTATGGACATTTCCACCCAAAATGACAGTCGTTTCTGTTAAAATTTTTACCATTTACACATGAATATCACCACTTCTTCCAGAAATAAGAAGTTCTCTCTTAAGTATCACTCCGTATTCTGGCAAAAATACATTTTTCTTACCTAAGAAAATGCTTTTCATTCCTGAGAATAGTATGTTCTAAACAACATATGGTTTTTAATTCCCAAAAGAAGATATTCTCTCTACTAAATGATACTTAGGAGCATAATATGACACATTGTTTCCAGAACACCAGTTTTACTCTACAAAATAAGGACAGTTCCACCCGAAATATCAATTTCTGTCAAAACATTAAAAATTTTCACACGAGTATCACTACACATTCCAGAAATAAAAAGTTATCACTGAAGTATCACTAATTATCCTTGCAAAAATTTCATTTTCTTTCAAAAATAAAGCATTTCATTCCTAAAAATAGCATTTCTAAACAAAATACTGGTTTTCATACACAAAGAAAGACTTTGTCCCTACAGAATGATGCTTTGGAGCCTAATAGAATACAGTGATTCAAGAATTCCCAAATTCCTCTACAAAATAAGGACATTCCCACCAGAAATATCAAGTTGTGTCATAATGTAGAAAACTTTCACACTAATATCCTTGCTTATCCCAGAAATAAAAAGGAATCTCATAAGTATCACTAATTATCCTTTCAAATATTTCATTTTCTTACCAAACTAATGCTTTTCATTCCTAAAAATAGCATTTTCTAAACAAAATACTGGTTTTCATCCCCAAAGGTAGACATTATCTCTACAGAATGTTCCTTTGGAGCATAATAGAATACAGTGTTTCATGAATTCCTGTATTCCTCTGCAAAATAAGGACATTTCCACCCAAAATATCAATTTCTGTCAAGATTTAGAGAACTTTGACATTAATAGCAGTACTTATCCCAGAAAAAAAAAAAAGGTACATTCTTGAGTATCACTTCTTATCCTTGCAAAAATACATTTTTCTTAACAAATACAATGCTTTTCAGCCCTAAAAATATCATTTTCTCCCCAAAATACTGGGTTTCATCCTCAAAAGAAGACAGTTCCTCTAAAAAATGAATATTTGCAGCATAATATGATACATTGTTTACAGAATACCGGAATTCCTCTTTCAAATAAGGACACTTTCCCCCTAAAGATCAATTTCTGTTCTAATTTTTGAAATTTACATACGACTTTCACTACATAGACCAGAAATAATAAGTTCTCTCTAAAGCATCACCATTTCTCCTGGCAAATATTTGAGTTTCTTTTGAAAATATGAATTTTCTTCACTAAAAATAGCATTTTCTAAACCTAATACCTGTCTTCATAACCAAAAGAAGATATTTTCTCTAGAAAATGATGCACTGTAGCATTATAGGATGCATTTCTACCAGAATACCCGTTTTCCTCTACAAATTATGGACATTTCCACCCAAAATGACAGTCGTTTCTGTTAAAATTTTTACCATTTACACATGAATATCACCACTTCTTCCAGAAATAAGAAGTTCTCTCTTAAGTATCACTCCGTATTCTGGCAAAAATACATTTTTCTTACCTAAGAAAATGCTTTTCATTCCTGAGAATAGTATGTTCTAAACAACATATGGTTTTTAATTCCCAAAAGAAGATATTCTCTCTACTAAATGATACTTAGGAGCATAATATGACACATTGTTTCCAGAACACCAGTTTTACTCTACAAAATAAGGACAGTTCCACCCGAAATATCAATTTCTGTCAAAACATTAAAAATTTTCACACGAATATCACTACACATACCAGAAATAAAAAGTTATCACTGAAGTATCACTAATTATCCTTGCAAAAATTTCATTTTCTTTCAAAAATAAAGCATTTCATTCCTAAAAATAGCATTTCTAAACAAAATACTGGTTTTCATACACAAAGAAAGACTTTGTCCCTACAGAATGATGCTTTGGAGCCTAATAGAATACAGTGATTCAAGAATTCCCAAATTCCTCTACAAAATAAGGACATTCCCACCAGAAATATCAAGTTGTGTCATAATGTAGAAAACTTTCACACTAATATCCTTGCTTATCCCAGAAATAAAATGGAATCTCATAAGTATCGCTAATTATCCTTTCAAATATTTCATTTTCTTACCAAACTAATGCTTTTCATTCCTAAAAATAGCATTTTCTAATCAAAATACTGGTTTTCATCCCCAAAGGTAGACATTATCTCTACAGAATGTTCCTTTGGAGCATAATAGAATACAGTGTTTCATGAATTCCTGTATTCCTCTACAAAATAAGGACATTTCCACCCAAAATATCAATTTCTGTCAAGATTTAGAGAACTTTGACATTAATAGCAGTACTTATCCCAGAAAAAAAAAAAGGTACATTCTTGAGTATCACTTCTTATCCTTGCAAAAATACATTTTTCTTAACAAATACAATGCTTTTCAGCCCTAAAAATATCATTTTCTCCCCAAAATACTGGGTTTCATCCTCAAAAGAAGACAGTTCCTCTAAAAAATGAATATTTGCAGCATAATATGATACATTGTTTACAGAATACCGGAATTCCTCTTTCAAATAAGGACACTTTCCCCCTAAAGATCAATTTCTGTTCTAATTTTTGAAATTTACACACGACTTTCACTACATAGACCAGAAATAATAAGTTCTCTCTAAAGCATCACCATTTCTCCTGGCAAATATTTGAGTTTCTTTTGAAAATATGAATTTTCTTCACTAAAAATAGCATTTTCTAAACCTAATACCTGTCTTCATAACCAAAAGAAGATATTTTCTCTAGAAAATGATGCACTGTAGCATTATAGGATGCATTTCTACCAGAATACCCGTTTTCCTCTACAAATTATGGACATTTCCACCCAAAATGACAGTCGTTTCTGTTAAAATTTTTACCATTTACACATGAATATCACCACTTCTTCCAGAAATAAGAAGTTCTCTCTTAAGTATCACTCCGTATTCTGGCAAAAATACATTTTTCTTACCTAAGAAAATGCTTTTCATTCCTGAGAATAGTATGTTCTAAACAACATATGGTTTTTAATTCCCAAAAGAAGATATTCTCTCTACTAAATGATACTTAGGAGCATAATATGACACATTGTTTCCAGAACACCAGTTTTACTCTACAAAATAAGGACAGTTCCACCCGAAATATCAATTTCTGTCAAAACATTAAAAATTTTCACACGAATATCACTACACATACCAGAAATAAAAAGTTATCACTGAAGTATCACTAATTATCCTTGCAAAAATTTCATTTTCTTTCAAAAATAAAGCATTTCATTCCTAAAAATAGCATTTCTAAACAAAATACTGGTTTTCATACACAAAGAAAGACTTTGTCCCTACAGAATGATGCTTTGGAGCCTAATAGAATACAGTGATTCAAGAATTCCCAAATCCCTCTACAAAATAAGGACATTCCCACCAGAAATATCAAGTTGTGTCATAATGTAGAAAACTTTCACACTAATATCCTTGCTTATCCCAGAAATAAAATGGAATCTCATAAGTATCGCTAATTATCCTTTCAAATATTTCATTTTCTTACCAAACTAATGCTTTTCATTCCTAAAAATAGCATTTTCTAATCAAAATACTGGTTTTCATCCCCAAAGGTAGACATTATCTCTACAGAATGTTCCTTTGGAGCATAATAGAATACAGTGTTTCATGAATTCCTGTATTCCTCTGCAAAATAAGGACATTTCCACCCAAAATATCAATTTCTGTCAAGATTTAGAGAACTTTGACATTAATAGCAGTACTTATCCCAGAAAAAAAAAAAGGTACATTCTTGAGTATCACTTCTTATCCTTGCAAAAATACATTTTTCTTAACAAATACAATGCTTTTCAGCCCTAAAAATATCATTTTCTCCCCAAAATACTGGGTTTCATCCTCAAAAGAAGACAGTTCCTCTAAAAAATGAATATTTGCAGCATAATATGATACATTGTTTACAGAATACCGGAATTCCTCTTTCAAATAAGGACACTTTCCCCCTAAAGATCAATTTCTGTTCTAATTTTTGAAATTTACACACGACTTTCACTACATAGACCAGAAATAATAAGTTCTCTCTAAAGCATCACCATTTCTCCTGGCAAATATTTGAGTTTCTTTTGAAAATATGAATTTTCTTCACTAAAAATAGCATTTTCTAAACCTAATACCTGTCTTCATAACCAAAAGAAGATATTTTCTCTAGAAAATGATGCACTGTAGCATTATAGGATGCATTTCTACCAGAATACCCGTTTTCCTCTACAAATTATGGACATTTCCACCCAAAATGACAGTCGTTTCTGTTAAAATTTTTACCATTTACACATGAATATCACCACTTCTTCCAGAAATAAGAAGTTCTCTCTTAAGTATCACTCCGTATTCTGGCAAAAATACATTTTTCTTACCTAAGAAAATGCTTTTCATTCCTGAGAATAGTATGTTCTAAACAACATATGGTTTTTAATTCCCAAAAGAAGATATTCTCTCTACTAAATGATACTTAGGAGCATAATATGACACATTGTTTCCAGAACACCAGTTTTACTCTACAAAATAAGGACAGTTCCACCCGAAATATCAATTTCTGTCAAAACATTAAAAATTTTCACACGAATATCACTACACATACCAGAAATAAAAAGTTATCACTGAAGTATCACTAATTATCCTTGCAAAAATTTCATTTTCTTTCAAAAATAAAGCATTTCATTCCTAAAAATAGCATTTCTAAACAAAATACTGGTTTTCATACACAAAGAAAGACTTTGTCCCTACAGAATGATGCTTTGGAGCCTAATAGAATACAGTGATTCAAGAATTCCCAAATTCCTCTACAAAATAAGGACATTCCCACCAGAAATATCAAGTTGTGTCATAATGTAGAAAACTTTCACACTAATATCCTTGCTTATCCCAGAAATAAAATGGAATCTCATAAGTATCACTAATTATCCTTTCAAATATTTCATTTTCTTACCAAACTAATGCTTTTCATTCCTAAAAATAGCATTTTCTAAACAAAATACTGGTTTTCATCCCCAAAGGTAGACATTATCTCTACAGAATGTTCCTTTGGAGCATAATAGAATACAGTGTTTCATGAATTCCTGTATTCCTCTGCAAAATAAGGACATTTCCACCCAAAATATCAATTTCTGTCAAGATTTAGAGAACTTTGACATTAATAGCAGTACTTATCCCAGAAAAAAAAAAAAGGTACATTCTTGAGTATCACTTCTTATCCTTGCAAAAATACATTTTTCTTAACAAATACAATGCTTTTCAGCCCTAAAAATATCATTTTCTCCCCAAAATACTGGGTTTCATCCTCAAAAGAAGACAGTTCCTCTAAAAAATGAATATTTGCAGCATAATATGATACATTGTTTACAGAATACCGGAATTCCTCTTTCAAATAAGGACACTTCCCCCCTAAAGATCAATTTCTGTTCTAATTTTTGAAATTTACACACGACTTTCACTACATAGACCAGAAATAATAAGTTCTCTCTAAAGCATCACCATTTCTCCTGGCAAATATTTGAGTTTCTTTTGAAAATATGAATTTTCTTCACTAAAAATAGCATTTTCTAAACCTAATACCTGTCTTCATAACCAAAAGAAGATATTTTCTCTAGAAAATGATGCACTGTAGCATTATAGGATGCATTTCTACCAGAATACCCGTTTTCCTCTACAAATTATGGACATTTCCACCCAAAATGGCAGTCGTTTCTGTTAAAATTTTTACCATTTACACATGAATATCACCACTTCTTCCAGAAATAAGAAGTTCTCTCTTAAGTATCACTCCGTATTCTGGCAAAAATACATTTTTCTTACCTAAGAAAATGCTTTTCATTCCTGAGAATAGTATGTTCTAAACAACATATGGTTTTTAATTCCCAAAAGAAGATATTCTCTCTACTAAATGATACTTAGGAGCATAATATGACACATTGTTTCCAGAACACCAGTTTTACTCTACAAAATAAGGACAGTTCCACCCGAAATATCAATTTCTGTCAAAACATTAAAAATTTTCACACGAATATCACTACACATACCAGAAATAAAAAGTTATCACTGAAGTATCACTAATTATCCTTGCAAAAATTTCATTTTCTTTCAAAAATAAAGCATTTCATTCCTAAAAATAGCATTTCTAAACAAAATACTGGTTTTCATACACAAAGAAAGACTTTATCCCTACAGAATGATGCTTTGGAGCCTAATAGAATACAGTGATTCAAGAATTCCCAAATTCCTCTACAAAATAAGGACATTCCCACCAGAAATATCAAGTTGTGTCATAATGTAGAAAACTTTCACACTAATATCCTTGCTTATCCCAGAAATAAAAAGGAATCTCATAAGTATCACTAATTATCCTTTCAAATATTTCATTTTCTTACCAAACTAATGCTTTTCATTCCTAAAAATAGCATTTTCTAAACAAAATACTGGTTTTCATCCCCGAAGGTAGACATTATCTCTACAGAATGTTCCTTTGGAGCATAATAGAATACAGTGTTTCATGAATTCCTGTATTCCTCTACAAAATAAGGACATTTCCACCCAAAATATCCATTTCTGTCAAGATTTAGAGAACTTTGACATTAATAGCAGTACTTATCCCAGAAAAAAAAAAAAGGTACATTCTTGAGTATCACTTCTTATCCTTGCAAAAATACATTTTTCTTAACAAATACAATGCTTTTCAGCCCTAAAAATATCATTTTCTCCCCAAAATACTGGGTTTCATCCTCAAAAGAAGACAGTTCCTCTAAAAAATGAATATTTGCAGCATAATATGATACATTGTTTACAGAATACCGGAATTCCTCTTTCAAATAAGGACACTTTCCCCCTAAAGATCAATTTCTGTTCTAATTTTTGAAATTTACACACGACTTTCACTACATAGACCAGAAATAATAAGTTCTCTCTAAAGCATCACCATTTCTCCTGGCAAATATTTGAGTTTCTTTTGAAAATATGAATTTTCTTCACTAAAAATAGCATTTTCTAAACCTAATACCTGTCTTCATAACCAAAAGAAGATATTTTCTCTAGAAAATGATGCACTGTAGCATTATAGGATGCATTTCTACCAGAATAACTGTTTTCCTCTACAAATTATGGACATTTCCACCCAAAATGACAGTTTCTGTTAAAATTTTTACCATTTACACATGAATATCACCACTTCTTCCAGAAATAAGAAGTTCTCTCTTAAGTATCACTCCGTATTCTGGCAAAAATACATTTTTCTTACCTAAGAAAATGCTTTTCATTCCTAAGAATAGTATGTTCTAAACAACATATGGTTTTTAATTCCCAAAAGAAGATATTCTCTCTACTAAATGATACTTAGGAGCATAATATGACACATTGTTTCCAGAACACCAGTTTTACTCTACAAAATAAGGACAGTTCCACCCGAAATATCAATTTCTGTCAAAACATTAAAAATTTTCACACGAATATCACTACACATACCAGAAATAAAAAGTTATCACTGAAGTATCACTATTTATCCTTGCAAAAATTTCATTTTCTTTCAAAAATAAAGCATTTCATTCCTAAAAATAGCATTTCTAAACAAAATACTGGTTTTCATATACAAAGAAAGACTTTATCCCTACAGAATGATGCTTTGGAGCCTAATAGAATACAGTGATTCAAGAATTCCCAAATTCCTCTACAAAAAAAGGACATTCCCACCAGAAATATCAAGTTGTGTCATAATGTAGAAAACTTTCACACTAATATCCTTGCTTATCCCAGAAATAAAAAGGAATCTCATAAGTATCACTAATTATCCTTTCAAATATTTCATTTTCTTACCAAACTAATGCTTTTCATTCCTAAAAATAGCATTTTCTAAACAAAATACTGGTTTTCATCCCCAAAGGTAGACATTATCTCTACAGAATGTTCCTTTGGAGCATAATAGAATACAGTGTTTCATGAATTCCTGTATTCCTCTACAAAATAAGGACATTTCCACCCAAAATATCCATTTCTGTCAAGATTTAGAGAACTTTGACATTAATAGCAGTACTTATCCCAGAAAAAAAAAAAAGGTACATTCTTGAGTATCACTTCTTATCCTTGCAAAAATACATTTTTCTTAACAAATACAATGCTTTTCAGCCCTAAAAATATCATTTTCTCCCCAAAATACTGGGTTTCATCCTCAAAAGAAGACAGTTCCTCTAAAAAATGAATATTTGCAGCATAATATGATACATTGTTTACAGAATACCGGAATTCCTCTTTCAAATAAGGACACTTTCCCCCTAAAGATCAATTTCTGTTCTAATTTTTGAAATTTACACACGACTTTCACTACATAGACCAGAAATAATAAGTTCTCTCTAAAGCATCACCATTTCTCCTGGCAAATATTTGAGTTTCTTTTGAAAATATGAATTTTCTTCACTAAAAATAGCATTTTCTAAACCTAATACCTGTCTTCATAACCAAAAGAAGATATTTTCTCTAGAAAATGATGCACTGTAGCATTATAGGATGCATTTCTACCAGAATAACTGTTTTCCTCTACAAATTATGGACATTTCCACCCAAAATGACAGTTTCTGTTAAAATTTTTACCATTTACACATGAATATCACCACTTCTTCCAGAAATAAGAAGTTCTCTCTTAAGTATCACTCCGTATTCTGGCAAAAATACATTTTTCTTACCTAAGAAAATGCTTTTCATTCCTAAGAATAGTATGTTCTAAACAACATATGGTTTTTAATTCCCAAAAGAAGATATTCTCTCTACTAAATGATACTTAGGAGCATAATATGACACATTGTTTCCAGAACACCAGTTTTACTCTACAAAATAAGGACAGTTCCACCCGAAATATCAATTTCTGTCAAAACATTAAAAATTTTCACACGAATATCACTACACATACCAGAAATAAAAAGTTATCACTGAAGTATCACTATTTATCCTTGCAAAAATTTCATTTTCTTTCAAAAATAAAGCATTTCATTCCTAAAAATAGCATTTCTAAACAAAATACTGGTTTTCATATACAAAGAAAGACTTTATCCCTACAGAATGATGCTTTGGAGCCTAATAGAATACAGTGATTCAAGAATTCCCAAATTCCTCTACAAAATAAGGACATTCCCACCAGAAATATCAAGTTGTGTCATAATGTAGAAAACTTTCACACTAATATCCTTGCTTATCCCAGAAATAAAAAGGAATCTCATAAGTATCACTAATTATCCTTTCAAATATTTCATTTTCTTACCAAACTAATGCTTTTCATTCCTAAAAATAGCATTTTCTAAACAAAATACTGGTTTTCATCCCCAAAGGTAGACATTATCTCTACAGAATGTTCCTTTGGAGCATAATAGAATACAGTGTTTCATGAATTCCTGTATTCCTCTACAAAATAAGGACATTTCCACCCAAAATATCAATTTCTGTCAAGATTTAGAGAACTTTGACATTAATAGCAGTACTTATCCCAGAAAAAAAAAAAAGGTACATTCTTGAGTATCACTTCTTATCCTTGCAAAAATACATTTTTCTTAACAAATACAATGCTTTTCAGCCCTAAAAATATCATTTTCTCCCCAAAATACTGGGTTTCATCCTCAAAAGAAGACAGTTCCTCTAAAAAATGAATATTTGCAGCATAATATGATACATTGTTTACAGAATACCGGAATTCCTCTTTCAAATAAGGACACTTTCCCCCTAAAGATCAATTTCTGTTCTAATTTTTGAAATTTACACACGACTTTCACTACATAGACCAGAAATAATAAGTTCTCTCTAAAGCATCACCATTTCTCCTGGCAAATATTTGAGTTTCTTTTGAAAATATGAATTTTCTTCACTAAAAATAGCATTTTCTAAACCTAATACCTGTCTTCATAACCAAAAGAAGATATTTTCTCTAGAAAATGATGCACTGTAGCATTATAGGATGCATTTCTACCAGAATAACTGTTTTCCTCTACAAATTATGGACATTTCCACCCAAAATGACAGTTTCTGTTAAAATTTTTACCATTTACACATGAATATCACCACTTCTTCCAGAAATAAGAAGTTCTCTCTTAAGTATCACTCCGTATTCTGGCAAAAATACATTTTTCTTACCTAAGAAAATGCTTTTCATTCCTAAGAATAGTATGTTCTAAACAACATATGGTTTTTAATTCCCAAAAGAAGATATTCTCTCTACTAAATGATACTTAGGAGCATAATATGACACATTGTTTCCAGAACACCAGTTTTACTCTACAAAATAAGGACAGTTCCACCCGAAATATCAATTTCTGTCAAAACATTAAAAATTTTCACACGAATATCACTACACATACCAGAAATAAAAAGTTATCACTGAAGTATCACTATTTATCCTTGCAAAAATTTCATTTTCTTTCAAAAATAAAGCATTTCATTCCTAAAAATAGCATTTCTAAACAAAATACTGGTTTTCATATACAAAGAAAGACTTTATCCCTACAGAATGATGCTTTGGAGCCTAATAGAATACAGTGATTCAAGAATTCCCAAATTCCTCTACAAAAAAAGGACATTCCCACCAGAAATATCAAGTTGTGTCATAATGTAGAAAACTTTCACACTAATATCCTTGCTTATCCCAGAAATAAAAAGGAATCTCATAAGTATCACTAATTATCCTTTCAAATATTTCATTTTCTTACCAAACTAATGCTTTTCATTCCTAAAAATAGCATTTTCTAAACAAAATACTGGTTTTCATCCCCGAAGGTAGACATTATCTCTACAGAATGTTCCTTTGGAGCATAATAGAATACAGTGTTTCATGAATTCCTGTATTCCTCTACAAAATAAGGACATTTCCACCCAAAATATCAATTTCTGTCAAGATTTAGAGAACTTTGACATTAATAGCAGTACTTATCCCAGAAAAAAAAAAAGGTACATTCTTGAGTATCACTTCTTATCCTTGCAAAAATACATTTTTCTTAACAAATACAATGCTTTTCAGCCCTAAAAATATCATTTTCTCCCCAAAATACTGGGTTTCATCCTCAAAAGAAGACAGTTCCTCTAAAAAATGAATATTTGCTGCATAATATGATACATTGTTTACAGAATACCGGAATTCCTCTTTCAAATAAGGACACTTCCCCCCTAAAGATCAATTTCTGTTCTAATTTTTGAAATTTACACACGACTTTCACTACATAGACCAGAAATAATAAGTTCTCTCTAAAGCATCACCATTTCTCCTGGCAAATATTTGAGTTTCTTTTGAAAATATGAATTTTCTTCACTAAAAATAGCATTTTCTAAACCTAATACCTGTCTTCATAACCAAAAGAAGATATTTTCTCTAGAAAATGATGCACTGTAGCATTATAGGATGCATTTCTACCAGAATACCCGTTTTCCTCTACAAATTATGGACATTTCCACCCAAAATGACAGTCGTTTCTGTTAAAATTTTTACCATTTACACATGAATATCACCACTTCTTCCAGAAATAAGAAGTTCTCTCTTAAGTATCACTCCGTATTCTGGCAAAAATACATTTTTCTTACCTAAGAAAATGCTTTTCATTCCTGAGAATAGTATGTTCTAAACAACATATGGTTTTTAATTCCCAAAAGAAGATATTCTCTCTACTAAATGATACTTAGGAGCATAATATGACACATTGTTTCCAGAACACCAGTTTTACTCTACAAAATAAGGACAGTTCCACCCGAAATATCAATTTCTGTCAAAACATTAAAAATTTTCACACTAATATCACTACACATACCAGAAATAGAAAGTTATCACTGAAGTATCACTAATTATCCTTGCAAAAATTTCATTTTCTTTCAAAAATAAAGCATTTCATTCCTAAAAATAGCATTTCTAAACAAAATACTGGTTTTCATACACAAAGAAAGACTTTATCCCTACAGAATGATGCTTTGGAGCCTAATAGAATACAGTGATTCAAGAATTCCCAAATTCCTCTACAAAATAAGGACATTCCCACCAGAAATATCAAGTTGTGTCATAATGTAGAAAACTTTCACACTAATATCCTTGCTTATCCCAGAAATAAAAAGGAATCTCATAAGTATCACTAATTATCCTTTCAAATATTTCATTTTCTTACCAAACTAATGCTTTTCATTCCTAAAAATAGCATTTTCTAAACAAAATACTGGTTTTCATCCCCAAAGGTAGACATTATCTCTACAGAATGTTCCTTTGGAGCATAATAGAATACAGTGTTTCATGAATTCCTGTATTCCTCTACAAAATAAGGACATTTCCACCCAAAATATCAATTTCTGTCAAGATCTAGAGAACTTTGACATTAATAGCAGTACTTATCCCAGAAAAAAAAAAAAGGTACATTCTTGAGTATCACTTCTTATCCTTGCAAAAATACATTTTTCTTAACAAATACAATGCTTTTCAGCCCTAAAAATATCATTTTCTCCCCAAAATACTGGGTTTCATCCTCAAAAGAAGACAGTTCCTCTAAAAAATGAATATTTGCAGCATAATATGATACATTTTTTACAGAATACCGGAATTCCTCTTTCAAATAAGGACACTTCCCCCCTAAAGATCAATTTCTGTTCTAATTTTTGAAATTTACACACGACTTTCACTACATAGACCAGAAATAATAAGTTCTCTCTAAAGCATCACCATTTCTCCTGGCAAATATTTGAGTTTCTTTTGAAAATATGAATTTTCTTCACTAAAAATAGCATTTTCTAAACCTAATACCTGTCTTCATAACCAAAAGAAGATATTTTCTCTAGAAAATGATGCACTGTAGCATTATAGGATGCATTTCTACCAGAATACCCGTTTTCCTCTACAAATTATGGACATTTCCACCCAAAATGACAGTCGTTTCTGTTAAAATTTTTACCATTTACACATGAATATCACCACTTCTTCCAGAAATAAGAAGTTCTCTCTTAAGTATCACTCCGTATTCTGGCAAAAATACATTTTTCTTACCTAAGAAAATGCTTTTCATTCCTGAGAATAGTATGTTCTAAACAACATATGGTTTTTAATTCCCAAAAGAAGATATTCTCTCTACTAAATGATACTTAGGAGCATAATATGACACATTGTTTCCAGAACACCAGTTTTACTCTACAAAATAAGGACAGTTCCACCCGAAATATCAATTTCTGTCAAAACATTAAAAATTTTCACACGAATATCACTACACATACCAGAAATAAAAAGTTATCACTGAAGTATCACTAATTATCCTTGCAAAAATTTCATTTTCTTTCAAAAATAAAGCATTTCATTCCTAAAAATAGCATTTCTAAACAAAATACTGGTTTTCATACACAAAGAAAGACTTTGTCCCTACAGAATGATGCTTTGGAGCCTAATAGAATACAGTGATTCAAGAATTCCCAAATTCCTCTACAAAATAAGGACATTCCCACCAGAAATATCAAGTTGTGTCATAATGTAGAAAACTTTCACACTAATATCCTTGCTTATCCCAGAAATAAAAAGGAATCTCATAAGTATCACTAATTATCCTTTCAAATATTTCATTTTCTTACCAAACTAATGCTTTTCATTCCTAAAAATAGCATTTTCTAAACAAAATACTGGTTTTCATCCCCAAAGGTAGACATTATCTCTACAGAATGTTCCTTTGGAGCATAATAGAATACAGTGTTTCATGAATTCCTGTATTCCTCTACAAAATAAGGACATTTCCACCCAAAATATCAATTTCTGTCAAGATCTAGAGAACTTTGACATTAATAGCAGTACTTATCCCAGAAAAAAAAAAAAGGTACATTCTTGAGTATCACTTCTTATCCTTGCAAAAATACATTTTTCTTAACAAATACAATGCTTTTCAGCCCTAAAAATATCATTTTCTCCCCAGAATACTGGGTTTCATCCTCAAAAGAAGACAGTTCCTCTAAAAAATGAATATTTGCAGCATAATATGATACATTGTTTACAGAATACCGGAATTCCTCTTTCAAATAAGGACACTTTCCCCCTAAAGATCAATTTCTGTTCTAATTTTTGAAATTTACACACGACTTTCACTACATAGACCAGAAATAATAAGTTCTCTCTAAAGCATCACCATTTCTCCTGGCAAATATTTGAGTTTCTTTTGAAAATATGAATTTTCTTCACTAAAAATAGCATTTTCTAAACCTAATACCTGTCTTCATAACCAAAAGAAGATATTTTCTCTAGAAAATGATGCACTGTAGCATTATAGGATGCATTTCTACCAGAATAACTGTTTTCCTCTACAAATTATGGACATTTCCACCCAAAATGACAGTTTCTGTTAAAATTTTTACCATTTACACATGAATATCACCACTTCTTCCAGAAATAAGAAGTTCTCTCTTAAGTATCACTCCGTATTCTGGCAAAAATACATTTTTCTTACCTAAGAAAATGCTTTTCATTCCTAAGAATAGTATGTTCTAAACAACATATGGTTTTTAATTCCCAAAAGAAGATATTCTCTCTACTAAATGATACTTAGGAGCATAATATGACACATTGTTTCCAGAACACCAGTTTTACTCTACAAAATAAGGACAGTTCCACCCGAAATATCAATTTCTGTCAAAACATTAAAAATTTTCACACGAATATCACTACACATACCAGAAATAAAAAGTTATCACTGAAGTATCACTATTTATCCTTGCAAAAATTTCATTTTCTTTCAAAAATAAAGCATTTCATTCCTAAAAATAGCATTTCTAAACAAAA
Organism: Coturnix japonica; assembly: GCF_054131305.1. Classification (NCBI taxonomy): domain Eukaryota; kingdom Metazoa; phylum Chordata; class Aves; order Galliformes; family Phasianidae; genus Coturnix; species Coturnix japonica. The sequence continues at coordinate 577,165 of NC_140666.1, read as the reverse complement.
TACTGGTTTTCATATACAAAGAAAGACTTTATCCCTACAGAATGATGCTTTGGAGCCTAATAGAATACAGTGATTCAAGAATTCCCAAATTCCTCTACAAAAAAAGGACATTCCCACCAGAAATATCAAGTTGTGTCATAATGTAGAAAACTTTCACACTAATATCCTTGCTTATCCCAGAAATAAAAAGGAATCTCATAAGTATCACTAATTATCCTTTCAAATATTTCATTTTCTTACCAAACTAATGCTTTTCATTCCTAAAAATAGCATTTTCTAAACAAAATACTGGTTTTCATCCCCAAAGGTAGACATTATCTCTACAGAATGTTCCTTTGGAGCATAATAGAATACAGTGTTTCATGAATTCCTGTATTCCTCTACAAAATAAGGACATTTCCACCCAAAATATCCATTTCTGTCAAGATTTAGAGAACTTTGACATTAATAGCAGTACTTATCCCAGAAAAAAAAAAAAGGTACATTCTTGAGTATCACTTCTTATCCTTGCAAAAATACATTTTTCTTAACAAATACAATGCTTTTCAGCCCTAAAAATATCATTTTCTCCCCAAAATACTGGGTTTCATCCTCAAAAGAAGACAGTTCCTCTAAAAAATGAATATTTGCAGCATAATATGATACATTGTTTACAGAATACCGGAATTCCTCTTTCAAATAAGGACACTTTCCCCCTAAAGATCAATTTCTGTTCTAATTTTTGAAATTTACACACGACTTTCACTACATAGACCAGAAATAATAAGTTCTCTCTAAAGCATCACCATTTCTCCTGGCAAATATTTGAGTTTCTTTTGAAAATATGAATTTTCTTCACTAAAAATAGCATTTTCTAAACCTAATACCTGTCTTCATAACCAAAAGAAGATATTTTCTCTAGAAAATGATGCACTGTAGCATTATAGGATGCATTTCTACCAGAATAACTGTTTTCCTCTACAAATTATGGACATTTCCACCCAAAATGACAGTTTCTGTTAAAATTTTTACCATTTACACATGAATATCACCACTTCTTCCAGAAATAAGAAGTTCTCTCTTAAGTATCACTCCGTATTCTGGCAAAAATACATTTTTCTTACCTAAGAAAATGCTTTTCATTCCTAAGAATAGTATGTTCTAAACAACATATGGTTTTTAATTCCCAAAAGAAGATATTCTCTCTACTAAATGATACTTAGGAGCATAATATGACACATTGTTTCCAGAACACCAGTTTTACTCTACAAAATAAGGACAGTTCCACCCGAAATATCAATTTCTGTCAAAACATTAAAAATTTTCACACGAATATCACTACACATACCAGAAATAAAAAGTTATCACTGAAGTATCACTATTTATCCTTGCAAAAATTTCATTTTCTTTCAAAAATAAAGCATTTCATTCCTAAAAATAGCATTTCTAAACAAAATACTGGTTTTCATATACAAAGAAAGACTTTATCCCTACAGAATGATGCTTTGGAGCCTAATAGAATACAGTGATTCAAGAATTCCCAAATTCCTCTACAAAATAAGGACATTCCCACCAGAAATATCAAGTTGTGTCATAATGTAGAAAACTTTCACACTAATATCCTTGCTTATCCCAGAAATAAAAAGGAATCTCATAAGTATCACTAATTATCCTTTCAAATATTTCATTTTCTTACCAAACTAATGCTTTTCATTCCTAAAAATAGCATTTTCTAAACAAAATACTGGTTTTCATCCCCAAAGGTAGACATTATCTCTACAGAATGTTCCTTTGGAGCATAATAGAATACAGTGTTTCATGAATTCCTGTATTCCTCTACAAAATAAGGACATTTCCACCCAAAATATCAATTTCTGTCAAGATTTAGAGAACTTTGACATTAATAGCAGTACTTATCCCAGAAAAAAAAAAAAGGTACATTCTTGAGTATCACTTCTTATCCTTGCAAAAATACATTTTTCTTAACAAATACAATGCTTTTCAGCCCTAAAAATATCATTTTCTCCCCAAAATACTGGGTTTCATCCTCAAAAGAAGACAGTTCCTCTAAAAAATGAATATTTGCAGCATAATATGATACATTGTTTACAGAATACCGGAATTCCTCTTTCAAATAAGGACACTTCCCCCCTAAAGATCAATTTCTGTTCTAATTTTTGAAATTTACACACGACTTTCACTACATAGACCAGAAATAATAAGTTCTCTCTAAAGCATCACCATTTCTCCTGGCAAATATTTGAGTTTCTTTTGAAAATATGAATTTTCTTCACTAAAAATAGCATTTTCTAAACCTAATACCTGTCTTCATAACCAAAAGAAGATATTTTCTCTAGAAAATGATGCACTGTAGCATTATAGGATGCATTTCTACCAGAATACCCGTTTTCCTCTACAAATTATGGACATTTCCACCCAAAATGACAGTCGTTTCTGTTAAAATTTTTACCATTTACACATGAATATCACCACTTCTTCCAGAAATAAGAAGTTCTCTCTTAAGTATCACTCCGTATTCTGGCAAAAATACATTTTTCTTACCTAAGAAAATGCTTTTCATTCCTGAGAATAGTATGTTCTAAACAACATATGGTTTTTAATTCCCAAAAGAAGATATTCTCTCTACTAAATGATACTTAGGAGCATAATATGACACATTGTTTCCAGAACACCAGTTTTACTCTACAAAATAAGGACAGTTCCACCCGAAATATCAATTTCTGTCAAAACATTAAAAATTTTCACACGAATATCACTACACATACCAGAAATAAAAAGTTATCACTGAAGTATCACTAATTATCCTTGCAAAAATTTCATTTTCTTTCAAAAATAAAGCATTTCATTCCTAAAAATAGCATTTCTAAACAAAATACTGGTTTTCATACACAAAGAAAGACTTTGTCCCTACAGAATGATGCTTTGGAGCCTAATAGAATACAGTGATTCAAGAATTCCCAAATTCCTCTACAAAATAAGGACATTCCCACCAGAAATATCAAGTTGTGTCATAATGTAGAAAACTTTCACACTAATATCCTTGCTTATCCCAGAAATAAAAAGGAATCTCATAAGTATCACTAATTATCCTTTCAAATATTTCATTTTCTTACCAAACTAATGCTTTTCATTCCTAAAAATAGCATTTTCTAAACAAAATACTGGTTTTCATCCCCAAAGGTAGACATTATCTCTACAGAATGTTCCTTTGGAGCATAATAGAATACAGTGTTTCATGAATTCCTGTATTCCTCTACAAAATAAGGACATTTCCACCCAAAATATCAATTTCTGTCAAGATCTAGAGAACTTTGACATTAATAGCAGTACTTATCCCAGAAAAAAAAAAAAGGTACATTCTTGAGTATCACTTCTTATCCTTGCAAAAATACATTTTTCTTAACAAATACAATGCTTTTCAGCCCTAAAAATATCATTTTCTCCCCAAAATACTGGGTTTCATCCTCAAAAGAAGACAGTTCCTCTAAAAAATGAATATTTGCAGCATAATATGATACATTGTTTACAGAATACCGGAATTCCTCTTTCAAATAAGGACACTTTCCCCCTAAAGATCAATTTCTGTTCTAATTTTTGAAATTTACACACGACTTTCACTACATAGACCAGAAATAATAAGTTCTCTCTAAAGCATCACCATTTCTCCTGGCAAATATTTGAGTTTCTTTTGAAAATATGAATTTTCTTCACTAAAAATAGCATTTTCTAAACCTAATACCTGTCTTCATAACCAAAAGAAGATATTTTCTCTAGAAAATGATGCACTGTAGCATTATAGGATGCATTTCTACCAGAATACCCGTTTTCCTCTACAAATTATGGACATTTCCACCCAAAATGACAGTCGTTTCTGTTAAAATTTTTACCATTTACACATGAATATCACCACTTCTTCCAGAAATAAGAAGTTCTCTCTTAAGTATCACTCCGTATTCTGGCAAAAATACATTTTTCTTACCTAAGAAAATGCTTTTCATTCCTGAGAATAGTATGTTCTAAACAACATATGGTTTTTAATTCCCAAAAGAAGATATTCTCTCTACTAAATGATACTTAGGAGCATAATATGACACATTGTTTCCAGAACACCAGTTTTACTCTACAAAATAAGGACAGTTCCACCCGAAATATCAATTTCTGTCAAAACATTAAAAATTTTCACACGAATATCACTACACATACCAGAAATAAAAAGTTATCACTGAAGTATCACTAATTATCCTTGCAAAAATTTCATTTTCTTTCAAAAATAAAGCATTTCATTCCTAAAAATAGCATTTCTAAACAAAATACTGGTTTTCATACACAAAGAAAGACTTTGTCCCTACAGAATGATGCTTTGGAGCCTAATAGAATACAGTGATTCAAGAATTCCCAAATTCCTCTACAAAATAAGGACATTCCCACCAGAAATATCAAGTTGTGTCATAATGTAGAAAACTTTCACACTAATATCCTTGCTTATCCCAGAAATAAAAAGGAATCTCATAAGTATCACTAATTATCCTTTCAAATATTTCATTTTCTTACCAAACTAATGCTTTTCATTCCTAAAAATTGCATTTTCTAAACAAAATACTGGTTTTCATCCCCAAAGGTAGACATTATCTCTACAGAATGTTCCTTTGGAGCATAATAGAATACAGTGTTTCATGAATTCCTGTATTCCTCTACAAAATAAGGACATTTCCACCCAAAATATCAATTTCTGTCAAGATTTAGAGAACTTTGACATTAATAGCAGTACTTATCCCAGAAAAAAAAAAAAGGTACATTCTTGAGTATCACTTCTTATCCTTGCAAAAATACATTTTTCTTAACAAATACAATGCTTTTCAGCCCTAAAAATATCATTTTCTCCCCAAAATACTGGGTTTCATCCTCAAAAGAAGACAGTTCCTCTAAAAAATGAATATTTGCAGCATAATATGATACATTGTTTACAGAATACCGGAATTCCTCTTTCAAATAAGGACACTTCCCCCCTAAAGATCAATTTCTGTTCTAATTTTTGAAATTTACACACGACTTTCACTACATAGACCAGAAATAATAAGTTCTCTCTAAAGCATCACCATTTATCCTGGCAAATATTTGAGTTTCTTTTGAAAATATGAATTTTCTTCACTAAAAATAGCATTTTCTAAACCTAATACCTGTCTTCATAACCAAAAGAAGATATTTTCTCTAGAAAATGATGCACTGTAGCATTATAGGATGCATTTCTACCAGAATACCCGTTTTCCTCTACAAATTATGGACATTTCCACCCAAAATGACAGTCGTTTCTGTTAAAATTTTTACCATTTACACATGAATATCACCACTTCTTCCAGAAATAAGAAGTTCTCTCTTAAGTATCACTCCGTATTCTGGCAAAAATACATTTTTCTTACCTAAGAAAATGCTTTTCATTCCTGAGAATAGTATGTTCTAAACAACATATGGTTTTTAATTCCCAAAAGAAGATATTCTCTCTACTAAATGATACTTAGGAGCATAATATGACACATTGTTTCCAGAACACCAGTTTTACTCTACAAAATAAGGACAGTTCCACCCGAAATATCAATTTCTGTCAAAACATTAAAAATTTTCACACGAATATCACTACACATACCAGAAATAAAAAGTTATCACTGAAGTATCACTAATTATCCTTGCAAAAATTTCATTTTCTTTCAAAAATAAAGCATTTCATTCCTAAAAATAGCATTTCTAAACAAAATACTGGTTTTCATACACAAAGAAAGACTTTGTCCCTACAGAATGATGCTTTGGAGCCTAATAGAATACAGTGATTCAAGAATTCCCAAATTCCTCTACAAAATAAGGACATTCCCACCAGAAATATCAAGTTGTGTCATAATGTAGAAAACTTTCACACTAATATCCTTGCTTATCCCAGAAATAAAAAGGAATCTCATAAGTATCACTAATTATCCTTTCAAATATTTCATTTTCTTACCAAACTAATGCTTTTCATTCCTAAAAATAGCATTTTCTAAACAAAATACTGGTTTTCATCCCCAAAGGTAGACATTATCTCTACAGAATGTTCCTTTGGAGCATAATAGAATACAGTGTTTCATGAATTCCTGTATTCCTCTACAAAATAAGGACATTTCCACCCAAAATATCAATTTCTGTCAAGATTTAGAGAACTTTGACATTAATAGCAGTACTTATCCCAGAAAAAAAAAAAAGGTACATTCTTGAGTATCACTTCTTATCCTTGCAAAAATACATTTTTCTTAACAAATACAATGCTTTTCAGCCCTAAAAATATCATTTTCTCCCCAAAATACTGGGTTTCATCCTCAAAAGAAGACAGTTCCTCTAAAAAATGAATATTTGCAGCATAATATGATACATTGTTTACAGAATACCGGAATTCCTCTTTCAAATAAGGACACTTCCCCCCTAAAGATCAATTTCTGTTCTAATTTTTGAAATTTACACACGACTTTCACTACATAGACCAGAAATAATAAGTTCTCTCTAAAGCATCACCATTTCTCCTGGCAAATATTTGAGTTTCTTTTGAAAATATGAATTTTCTTCACTAAAAATAGCATTTTCTAAACCTAATACCTGTCTTCATAACCAAAAGAAGATATTTTCTCTAGAAAATGATGCACTGTAGCATTATAGGATGCATTTCTACCAGAATACCCGTTTTCCTCTACAAATTATGGACATTTCCACCCAAAATGGCAGTCGTTTCTGTTAAAATTTTTACCATTTACACATGAATATCACCACTTCTTCCAGAAATAAGAAGTTCTCTCTTAAGTATCACTCCGTATTCTGGCAAAAATACATTTTTCTTACCTAAGAAAATGCTTTTCATTCCTGAGAATAGTATGTTCTAAACAACATATGGTTTTTAATTCCCAAAAGAAGATATTCTCTCTACTAAATGATACTTAGGAGCATAATATGACACATTGTTTCCAGAACACCAGTTTTACTCTACAAAATAAGGACAGTTCCACCCGAAATATCAATTTCTGTCAAAACATTAAAAATTTTCACACGAATATCACTACACATACCAGAAATAAAAAGTTATCACTGAAGTATCACTAATTATCCTTGCAAAAATTTCATTTTCTTTCAAAAATAAAGCATTTCATTCCTAAAAATAGCATTTCTAAACAAAATACTGGTTTTCATACACAAAGAAAGACTTTGTCCCTACAGAATGATGCTTTGGAGCCTAATAGAATACAGTGATTCAAGAATTCCCAAATTCCTCTACAAAATAAGGACATTCCCACCAGAAATATCAAGTTGTGTCATAATGTAGAAAACTTTCACACTAATATCCTTGCTTATCCCAGAAATAAAAAGGAATCTCATAAGTATCACTAATTATCCTTTCAAATATTTCATTTTCTTACCAAACTAATGCTTTTCATTCCTAAAAATAGCATTTTCTAAACAAAATACTGGTTTTCATCCCCAAAGGTAGACATTATCTCTACAGAATGTTCCTTTGGAGCATAATAGAATACAGTGTTTCATGAATTCCTGTATTCCTCTACAAAATAAGGACATTTCCACCCAAAATATCAATTTCTGTCAAGATTTAGAGAACTTTGACATTAATAGCAGTACTTATCCCAGAAAAAAAAAAAAGGTACATTCTTGAGTATCACTTCTTATCCTTGCAAAAATACATTTTTCTTAACAAATACAATGCTTTTCAGCCCTAAAAATATCATTTTCTCCCCAAAATACTGGGTTTCATCCTCAAAAGAAGACAGTTCCTCTAAAAAATGAATATTTGCAGCATAATATGATACATTGTTTACAGAATACCGGAATTCCTCTTTCAAATAAGGACACTTCCCCCCTAAAGATCAATTTCTGTTCTAATTTTTGAAATTTACACACGACTTTCACTACATAGACCAGAAATAATAAGTTCTCTCTAAAACATCACCATTTCTCCTGGCAAATATTTGAGTTTCTTTTGAAAATATGAATTTTCTTCACTAAAAATAGCATTTTCTAAACCTAATACCTGTCTTCATAACCAAAAGAAGATATTTTCTCTAGAAAATGATGCACTGTAGCATTATAGGATGCATTTCTACCAGAATGCCCGTTTTCCTCTACAAATGATGGACATTTCCACCCAAAATGACAGTTTCTGTTAAAATTTTTACCATTTACACATGAATATCACCACTTCTTCCAGAAATAAGAAGTTCTCTCTTAAGTATCACTCCGTATTCTGGCAAAAATACATTTTTCTTACCTAAGAAAATGCTTTTCATTCCTGAGAATAGTATGTTCTAAACAACATATGGTTTTTAATTCCCAAAAGAAGATATTCTCTCTACTAAATGATACTTAGGAGCATAATATGACACATTGTTTCCAGAACACCAGTTTTACTCTACAAAATAAGGACAGTTCCACCCGAAATATCAATTTCTGTCAAAACATTAAAAATTTTCACACGAATATCACTACACATACCAGAAATAAAAAGTTACCACTGAAGTATCACTAATTATCCTTGCAAAAATTTCATTTTCTTTCAAAAATAAAGCATTTCATTCCTAAAAATAGCATTTCTAAACAAAATACTGGTTTTCATACGCAAAGAAAGACTTTGTCCCTACAGAATGATGCTTTGGAGCCTAATAGAATACAGTGATTCAAGAATTCCCAAATTCCTCTACAAAATAAGGACATTCCCACCAGAAATATCAAGTTGTGTCATAATGTAGAAAACTTTCACACTAATATCCTTGCTTATCCCAGAAATAAAAAGGAATCTCATAAGTATCACTAATTATCCTTTCAAATATTTCATTTTCTTACCAAACTAATGCTTTTCATTCCTAAAAATAGCATTTTCTAAACAAAATACTGGTTTTCATCCCCAAAGGTAGACATTATCTCTACAGAATGTTCCTTTGGAGCATAATAGAATACAGTGTTTCATGAATTCCTGTATTCCTCTACAAAATAAGGACATTTCCACCCAAAATATCAATTTCTGTCAAGATTTAGAGAACTTTGACATTAATAGCAGTATTTATCCCAGAAAAAAAAAAAAGGTACATTCTTGAGTATCACTTCTTATCCTTGCAAAAATACATTTTTCTTAACAAATACAATGCTTTTCAGCCCTAAAAATATCATTTTCTCCCCAAAATACTGGGTTTCATCCTCAAAAGAAGACAGTTCCTCTAAAAAATGAATATTTGCAGCATAATATGATACATTGTTTACAGAATACCGGAATTCCTCTTTCAAATAAGGACACTTCCCCCCTAAAGATCAATTTCTGTTCTAATTTTTGAAATTTACACACGACTTTCACTACATAGACCAGAAATAATAAGTTCTCTCTAAAGCATCACCATTTATCCTGGCAAATATTTGAGTTTCTTTTGAAAATATGAATTTTCTTCACTAAAAATAGCATTTTCTAAACCTAATACCTGTTTTCATAACCAAAAGAAGATATTTTCTCTAGAAAATGATGCACTGTAGCATTATAGGATGCATTTCTACCAGAATACCCGTTTTCCTCTACAAATTATGGACATTTCCACCCAAAATGGCAGTCGTTTCTGTTAAAATTTTTACCATTTACACATGAATATCACCACTTCTTCCAGAAATAAGAAGTTCTCTCTTAAGTATCACTCCGTATTCTGGCAAAAATACATTTTTCTTACCTAAGAAAATGCTTTTCATTCCTGAGAATAGTATGTTCTAAACAACATATGGTTTTTAATTCCCAAAAGAAGATATTCTCTCTACTAAATGATACTTAGGAGCATAATATGACACATTGTTTCCAGAACACCAGTTTTACTCTACAAAATAAGGACAGTTCCACCCGAAATATCAATTTCTGTCAAAACATTAAAAATTTTCACACGAATATCACTACACATACCAGAAATAAAAAGTTACCACTGAAGTATCACTAATTATCCTTGCAAAAATTTCATTTTCTTTCAAAAATAAAGCATTTCATTCCTAAAAATAGCATTTCTAAACAAAATACTGGTTTTCATACGCAAAGAAAGACTTTGTCCCTACAGAATGATGCTTTGGAGCCTAATAGAATACAGTGATTCAAGAATTCCCAAATTCCTCTACAAAATAAGGACATTCCCACCAGAAATATCAAGTTGTGTCATAATGTAGAAAACTTTCACACTAATATCCTTGCTTATCCCAGAAATAAAAAGGAATCTCATAAGTATCACTAATTATCCTTTCAAATATTTCATTTTCTTACCAAACTAATGCTTTTAATCCTAAAAATAGCATTTTCTAAACAAAATACTGGTTTTCATCCCCAAAGGTAGACATTATCTCTACAGAATGTTCCTTTGGAGCATAATAGAATACAGTGTTTCATGAATTCCTGTATTCCTCTACAAAATAAGGACATTTCCACCCAAAATATCAATTTCTGTCAAGATTTAGAGAACTTTGACATTAATAGCAGTACTTATCCCAGAAAAAAAAAAAAGGTACATTCTTGAGTATCACTTCTTATCCTTGCAAAAATACATTTTTCTTAACAAATACAATGCTTTTCAGCCCTAAAAATATCATTTTCTCCCCAAAATACTGGGTTTCATCCTCAAAAGAAGACAGTTCCTCTAAAAAATGAATATTTGCAGCATAATATGATACATTGTTTACAGAATACCGGAATTCCTCTTTCAAATAAGGACACTTCCCCCCTAAAGATCAATTTCTGTTCTAATTTTTGAAATTTACACACGACTTTCACTACATAGACCAGAAATAATAAGTTCTCTCTAAAGCATCACCATTTCTCCTGGCAAATATTTGAGTTTCTTTTGAAAATATGAATTTTCTTCACTAAAAATAGCATTTTCTAAACCTAATACCTGTTTTCATAACCAAAAGAAGATATTTTCTCTAGAAAATGATGCACTGTAGCATTATAGGATGCATTTCTACCAGAATACCCGTTTTCCTCTACAAATTATGGACATTTCCACCCAAAATGACAGTCGTTTCTGTTAAAATTTTTACCATTTACACATGAATATCACCACTTCTTCCAGAAATAAGAAGTTCTCTCTTAAGTATCACTCCGTATTCTGGCAAAAATACATTTTTCTTACCTAAGAAAATGCTTTTCATTCCTGAGAATAGTATGTTCTAAACAACATATGGTTTTTAATTCCCAAAAGAAGATATTCTCTCTACTAAATGATACTTAGGAGCATAATATGACACATTGTTTCCAGAACACCAGTTTTACTCTACAAAATAAGGACAGTTCCACCCGAAATATCAATTTCTGTCAAAACATTAAAAATTTTCACACGAATATCACTACACATACCAGAAATAAAAAGTTATCACTGAAGTATCACTAATTATCCTTGCAAAAATTTCATTTTCTTTCAAAAATAAAGCATTTCATTCCTAAAAATAGCATTTCTAAACAAAATACTGGTTTTCATACGCAAAGAAAGACTTTATCCCTACAGAATGATGCTTTGGAGCCTAATAGAATACAGTGATTCAAGAATTCCCAAATTCCTCTACAAAATAAGGACATTCCCACCAGAAATATCAAGTTGTGTCATAATGTAGAAAACTTTCACACTAATATCCTTGCTTATCCCAGAAATAAAAAGGAATCTCATAAGTATCACTAATTATCCTTTCAAATATTTCATTTTCTTACCAAACTAATGCTTTTCATTCCTAAAAATAGCATTTTCTAAACAAAATACTGGTTTTCATCCCCAAAGGTAGACATTATCTCTACAGAATGTTCCTTTGGAGCATAATAGAATACAGTGTTTCATGAATTCCTGTATTCCTCTACAAAATAAGGACATTTCCACCCAAAATATCAATTTCTGTCAAGATTTAGAGAACTTTGACATTAATAGCAGTATTTATCCCAGAAAAAAAAAAAAGGTACATTCTTGAGTATCACTTCTTATCCTTGCAAAAATACATTTTTCTTAACAAATACAATGCTTTTCAGCCCTAAAAATATCATTTTCTCCCCAAAATACTGGGTTTCATCCTCAAAAGAAGACAGTTCCTCTAAAAAATGAATATTTGCAGCATAATATGATACATTGTTTACGGAATACCGGAATTCCTCTTTCAAATAAGGACACTTCCCCCCTAAAGATCAATTTCTGTTCTAATTTTTGAAATTTACACACGACTTTCACTACATAGACCAGAAATAATAAGTTCTCTCTAAAGCATCACCATTTATCCTGGCAAATATTTGAGTTTCTTTTGAAAATATGAATTTTCTTCACTAAAAATAGCATTTTCTAAACCTAATACCTGTTTTCATAACCAAAAGAAGATATTTTCTCTAGAAAATGATGCACTGTAGCATTATAGGATGCATTTCTACCAGAATACCCGTTTTCCTCTACAAATTATGGACATTTCCACCCAAAATGACAGTCGTTTCTGTTAAAATTTTTACCATTTACACATGAATATCACCACTTCTTCCAGAAATAAGAAGTTCTCTCTTAAGTATCACTCCGTATTCTGGCAAAAATACATTTTTCTTACCTAAGAAAATGCTTTTCATTCCTGAGAATAGTATGTTCTAAACAACATATGGTTTTTAATTCCCAAAAGAAGATATTCTCTCTACTAAATGATACTTAGGAGCATAATATGACACATTGTTTCCAGAACACCAGTTTTACTCTACAAAATAAGGACAGTTCCACCCGAAATATCAATTTCTGTCAAAACATTAAAAATTTTCACACGAATATCACTACACATACCAGAAATAAAAAGTTATCACTGAAGTATCACTAATTATCCTTGCAAAAATTTCATTTTCTTTCAAAAATAAAGCATTTCATTCCTAAAAATAGCATTTCTAAACAAAATACTGGTTTTCATACGCAAAGAAAGACTTTATCCCTACAGAATGATGCTTTGGAGCCTAATAGAATACAGTGATTCAAGAATTCCCAAATTCCTCTACAAAATAAGGACATTCCCACCAGAAATATCAAGTTGTGTCATAATGTAGAAAACTTTCACACTAATATCCTTGCTTATCCCAGAAATAAAAAGGAATCTCATAAGTATCACTAATTATCCTTTCAAATATTTCATTTTCTTACCAAACTAATGCTTTTCATTCCTAAAAATAGCATTTTCTAAACAAAATACTGGTTTTCATCCCCAAAGGTAGACATTATCTCTACAGAATGTTCCTTTGGAGCATAATAGAATACAGTGTTTCATGAATTCCTGTATTCCTCTACAAAATAAGGACATTTCCACCCAAAATATCCATTTCTGTCAAGATTTAGAGAACTTTGACATTAATAGCAGTACTTATCCCAGAAAAAAAAAAAAGGTACATTCTTGAGTATCACTTCTTATCCTTGCAAAAATACATTTTTCTTAACAAATACAATGCTTTTCAGCCCTAAAAATATCATTTTCTCCCCAAAATACTGGGTTTCATCCTCAAAAGAAGACAGTTCCTCTAAAAAATGAATATTTGCAGCATAATATGATACATTGTTTACGGAATACCGGAATTCCTCTTTCAAATAAGGACACTTCCCCCCTAAAGATCAATTTCTGTTCTAATTTTTGAAATTTACACACGACTTTCACTACATAGACCAGAAATAATAAGTTCTCTCTAAAGCATCACCATTTATCCTGGCAAATATTTGAGTTTCTTTTGAAAATATGAATTTTCTTCACTAAAAATAGCATTTTCTAAACCTAATACCTGTTTTCATAACCAAAAGAAGATATTTTCTCTAGAAAATGATGCACTGTAGCATTATAGGATGCATTTCTACCAGAATACCCGTTTTCCTCTACAAATTATGGACATTTCCACCCAAAATGGCAGTCGTTTCTGTTAAAATTTTTACCATTTACACATGAATATCACCACTTCTTCCAGAAATAAGAAGTTCTCTCTTAAGTATCACTCCGTATTCTGGCAAAAATACATTTTTCTTACCTAAGAAAATGCTTTTCATTCCTGAGAATAGTATGTTCTAAACAACATATGGTTTTTAATTCCCAAAAGAAGATATTCTCTCTACTAAATGATACTTAGGAGCATAATATGACACATTGTTTCCAGAACACCAGTTTTACTCTACAAAATAAGGACAGTTCCACCCGAAATATCAATTTCTGTCAAAACATTAAAAATTTTCACACGAATATCACTACACATACCAGAAATAAAAAGTTATCACTGAAGTATCACTAATTATCCTTGCAAAAATTTCATTTTCTTTCAAAAATAAAGCATTTCATTCCTAAAAATAGCATTTCTAAACAAAATACTGGTTTTCATACGCAAAGAAAGACTTTATCCCTACAGAATGATGCTTTGGAGCCTAATAGAATACAGTGATTCAAGAATTCCCAAATTCCTCTACAAAATAAGGACATTCCCACCAGAAATATCAAGTTGTGTCATAATGTAGAAAACTTTCACACTAATATCCTTGCTTATCCCAGAAATAAAAAGGAATCTCATAAGTATCACTAATTATCCTTTCAAATATTTCATTTTCTTACCAAACTAATGCTTTTCATTCCTAAAAATAGCATTTTCTAAACAAAATACTGGTTTTCATCCCCAAAGGTAGACATTATCTCTACAGAATGTTCCTTTGGAGCATAATAGAATACAGTGTTTCATGAATTCCTGTATTCCTCTACAAAATAAGGACATTTCCACCCAAAATATCCATTTCTGTCAAGATTTAGAGAACTTTGACATTAATAGCAGTACTTATCCCAGAAAAAAAAAAAGGTACATTCTTGAGTATCACTTCTTATCCTTGCAAAAATACATTTTTCTTAACAAATACAATGCTTTTCAGCCCTAAAAATATCATTTTCTCCCCAAAATACTGGGTTTCATCCTCAAAAGAAGACAGTTCCTCTAAAAAATGAATATTTGCAGCATAATATGATACATTGTTTACGGAATACCGGAATTCCTCTTTCAAATAAGGACACTTCCCCCCTAAAGATCAATTTCTGTTCTAATTTTTGAAATTTACACACGACTTTCACTACATAGACCAGAAATAATAAGTTCTCTCTAAAGCATCACCATTTATCCTGGCAAATATTTGAGTTTCTTTTGAAAATATGAATTTTCTTCACTAAAAATAGCATTTTCTAAACCTAATACCTGTTTTCATAACCAAAAGAAGATATTTTCTCTAGAAAATGATGCACTGTAGCATTATAGGATGCATTTCTACCAGAATACCCGTTTTCCTCTACAAATTATGGACATTTCCACCCAAAATGACAGTCGTTTCTGTTAAAATTTTTACCATTTACACATGAATATCACCACTTCTTCCAGAAATAAGAAGTTCTCTCTTAAGTATCACTCCGTATTCTGGCAAAAATACATTTTTCTTACCTAAGAAAATGCTTTTCATTCCTGAGAATAGTATGTTCTAAACAACATATGGTTTTTAATTCCCAAAAGAAGATATTCTCTCTACTAAATGATACTTAGGAGCATAATATGACACATTGTTTCCAGAACACCAGTTTTACTCTACAAAATAAGGACAGTTCCACCCGAAATATCAATTTCTGTCAAAACATTAAAAATTTTCACACGAATATCACTACACATACCAGAAATAAAAAGTTATCACTGAAGTATCACTAATTATCCTTGCAAAAATTTCATTTTCTTTCAAAAATAAAGCATTTCATTCCTAAAAATAGCATTTCTAAACAAAATACTGGTTTTCATACGCAAAGAAAGACTTTATCCCTACAGAATGATGCTTTGGAGCCTAATAGAATACAGTGATTCAAGAATTCCCAAATTCCTCTACAAAATAAGGACATTCCCACCAGAAATATCAAGTTGTGTCATAATGTAGAAAACTTTCACACTAATATCCTTGCTTATCCCAGAAATAAAAAGGAATCTCATAAGTATCACTAATTATCCTTTCAAATATTTCATTTTCTTACCAAACTAATGCTTTTCATTCCTAAAAATAGCAT
Organism: Coturnix japonica; assembly: GCF_054131305.1. NCBI lineage: Eukaryota > Metazoa > Chordata > Aves > Galliformes > Phasianidae > Coturnix > Coturnix japonica. Next base: position 561,082 of record NC_140666.1, on the reverse strand, counting down.
TTTCTAAACAAAATACTGGTTTTCATCCCCAAAGGTAGACATTATCTCTACAGAATGTTCCTTTGGAGCATAATAGAATACAGTGTTTCATGAATTCCTGTATTCCTCTACAAAATAAGGACATTTCCACCCAAAATATCCATTTCTGTCAAGATTTAGAGAACTTTGACATTAATAGCAGTACTTATCCCAGAAAAAAAAAAAAGGTACATTCTTGAGTATCACTTCTTATCCTTGCAAAAATACATTTTTCTTAACAAATACAATGCTTTTCAGCCCTAAAAATATCATTTTCTCCCCAAAATACTGGGTTTCATCCTCAAAAGAAGACAGTTCCTCTAAAAAATGAATATTTGCAGCATAATATGATACATTGTTTACGGAATACCGGAATTCCTCTTTCAAATAAGGACACTTCCCCCCTAAAGATCAATTTCTGTTCTAATTTTTGAAATTTACACACGACTTTCACTACATAGACCAGAAATAATAAGTTCTCTCTAAAGCATCACCATTTATCCTGGCAAATATTTGAGTTTCTTTTGAAAATATGAATTTTCTTCACTAAAAATAGCATTTTCTAAACCTAATACCTGTTTTCATAACCAAAAGAAGATATTTTCTCTAGAAAATGATGCACTGTAGCATTATAGGATGCATTTCTACCAGAATACCCGTTTTCCTCTACAAATTATGGACATTTCCACCCAAAATGGCAGTCGTTTCTGTTAAAATTTTTACCATTTACACATGAATATCACCACTTCTTCCAGAAATAAGAAGTTCTCTCTTAAGTATCACTCCGTATTCTGGCAAAAATACATTTTTCTTACCTAAGAAAATGCTTTTCATTCCTGAGAATAGTATGTTCTAAACAACATATGGTTTTTAATTCCCAAAAGAAGATATTCTCTCTACTAAATGATACTTAGGAGCATAATATGACACATTGTTTCCAGAACACCAGTTTTACTCTACAAAATAAGGACAGTTCCACCCGAAATATCAATTTCTGTCAAAACATTAAAAATTTTCACACGAATATCACTACACATACCAGAAATAAAAAGTTATCACTGAAGTATCACTAATTATCCTTGCAAAAATTTCATTTTCTTTCAAAAATAAAGCATTTCATTCCTAAAAATAGCATTTCTAAACAAAATACTGGTTTTCATACGCAAAGAAAGACTTTATCCCTACAGAATGATGCTTTGGAGCCTAATAGAATACAGTGATTCAAGAATTCCCAAATTCCTCTACAAAATAAGGACATTCCCACCAGAAATATCAAGTTGTGTCATAATGTAGAAAACTTTCACACTAATATCCTTGCTTATCCCAGAAATAAAAAGGAATCTCATAAGTATCACTAATTATCCTTTCAAATATTTCATTTTCTTACCAAACTAATGCTTTTCATTCCTAAAAATAGCATTTTCTAAACAAAATACTGGTTTTCATCCCCAAAGGTAGACATTATCTCTACAGAATGTTCCTTTGGAGCATAATAGAATACAGTGTTTCATGAATTCCTGTATTCCTCTACAAAATAAGGACATTTCCACCCAAAATATCCATTTCTGTCAAGATTTAGAGAACTTTGACATTAATAGCAGTACTTATCCCAGAAAAAAAAAAAGGTACATTCTTGAGTATCACTTCTTATCCTTGCAAAAATACATTTTTCTTAACAAATACAATGCTTTTCAGCCCTAAAAATATCATTTTCTCCCCAAAATACTGGGTTTCATCCTCAAAAGAAGACAGTTCCTCTAAAAAATGAATATTTGCAGCATAATATGATACATTGTTTACGGAATACCGGAATTCCTCTTTCAAATAAGGACACTTCCCCCCTAAAGATCAATTTCTGTTCTAATTTTTGAAATTTACACACGACTTTCACTACATAGACCAGAAATAATAAGTTCTCTCTAAAGCATCACCATTTCTCCTGGCAAATATTTGAGTTTCTTTTGAAAATATGAATTTTCTTCACTAAAAATAGCATTTTCTAAACCTAATACCTGTTTTCATAACCAAAAGAAGATATTTTCTCTAGAAAATGATGCACTGTAGCATTATAGGATGCATTTCTACCAGAATACCCGTTTTCCTCTACAAATTATGGACATTTCCACCCAAAATGACAGTCGTTTCTGTTAAAATTTTTACCATTTACACATGAATATCACCACTTCTTCCAGAAATAAGAAGTTCTCTCTTAAGTATCACTCCGTATTCTGGCAAAAATACATTTTTCTTACCTAAGAAAATGCTTTTCATTCCTGAGAATAGTATGTTCTAAACAACATATGGTTTTTAATTCCCAAAAGAAGATATTCTCTCTACTAAATGATACTTAGGAGCATAATATGACACATTGTTTCCAGAACACCAGTTTTACTCTACAAAATAAGGACAGTTCCACCCGAAATATCAATTTCTGTCAAAACATTAAAAATTTTCACACGAATATCACTACACATACCAGAAATAAAAAGTTATCACTGAAGTATCACTAATTATCCTTGCAAAAATTTCATTTTCTTTCAAAAATAAAGCATTTCATTCCTAAAAATAGCATTTCTAAACAAAATACTGGTTTTCATACGCAAAGAAAGACTTTATCCCTACAGAATGATGCTTTGGAGCCTAATAGAATACAGTGATTCAAGAATTCCCAAATTCCTCTACAAAATAAGGACATTCCCACCAGAAATATCAAGTTGTGTCATAATGTAGAAAACTTTCACACTAATATCCTTGCTTATCCCAGAAATAAAAAGGAATCTCATAAGTATCACTAATTATCCTTTCAAATATTTCATTTTCTTACCAAACTAATGCTTTTCATTCCTAAAAATAGCATTTTCTAAACAAAATACTGGTTTTCATCCCCAAAGGTAGACATTATCTCTACAGAATGTTCCTTTGGAGCATAATAGAATACAGTGTTTCATGAATTCCTGTATTCCTCTACAAAATAAGGACATTTCCACCCAAAATATCCATTTCTGTCAAGATTTAGAGAACTTTGACATTAATAGCAGTACTTATCCCAGAAAAAAAAAAAAGGTACATTCTTGAGTATCACTTCTTATCCTTGCAAAAATACATTTTTCTTAACAAATACAATGCTTTTCAGCCCTAAAAATATCATTTTCTCCCCAAAATACTGGGTTTCATCCTCAAAAGAAGACAGTTCCTCTAAAAAATGAATATTTGCAGCATAATATGATACATTGTTTACGGAATACCGGAATTCCTCTTTCAAATAAGGACACTTCCCCCCTAAAGATCAATTTCTGTTCTAATTTTTGAAATTTACACACGACTTTCACTACATAGACCAGAAATAATAAGTTCTCTCTAAAGCATCACCATTTATCCTGGCAAATATTTGAGTTTCTTTTGAAAATATGAATTTTCTTCACTAAAAATAGCATTTTCTAAACCTAATACCTGTTTTCATAACCAAAAGAAGATATTTTCTCTAGAAAATGATGCACTGTAGCATTATAGGATGCATTTCTACCAGAATACCCGTTTTCCTCTACAAATTATGGACATTTCCACCCAAAATGACAGTCGTTTCTGTTAAAATTTTTACCATTTACACATGAATATCACCACTTCTTCCAGAAATAAGAAGTTCTCTCTTAAGTATCATTCCGTATTCTGGCAAAAATACATGTTTCTTACCTAAGAAAATGCTTTTCATTCCTGAGAATAGTATGTTCTAAACAACATATGGTTTTTAATTCCCAAAAGAAGATATTCTCTCTACTAAATGATACTTAGGAGCATAATATGACACATTGTTTCCAGAACACCAGTTTTACTCTACAAAATAAGGACAGTTCCACCCGAAATATCAATTTCTGTCAAAACATTAAAAATTTTCACACGAATATCACTACACATACCAGAAATAAAAAGTTATCACTGAAGTATCACTAATTATCCTTGCAAAAATTTCATTTTCTTTCAAAAATAAAGCATTTCATTCCTAAAAATAGCATTTCTAAACAAAATACTGGTTTTCATACGCAAAGAAAGACTTTATCCCTACAGAATGATGCTTTGGAGCCTAATAGAATACAGTGATTCAAGAATTCCCAAATTCCTCTACAAAATAAGGACATTCCCACCAGAAATATCAAGTTGTGTCATAATGTAGAAAACTTTCACACTAATATCCTTGCTTATCCCAGAAATAAAAAGGAATCTCATAAGTATCACTAATTATCCTTTCAAATATTTCATTTTCTTACCAAACTAATGCTTTTCATTCCTAAAAATAGCATTTTCTAAACAAAATACTGGTTTTCATCCCCAAAGGTAGACATTATCTCTACAGAATGTTCCTTTGGAGCATAATAGAATACAGTGTTTCATGAATTCCTGTATTCCTCTACAAAATAAGGACATTTCCACCCAAAATATCCATTTCTGTCAAGATTTAGAGAACTTTGACATTAATAGCAGTACTTATCCCAGAAAAAAAAAAAAGGTACATTCTTGAGTATCACTTCTTATCCTTGCAAAAATACATTTTTCTTAACAAATACAATGCTTTTCAGCCCTAAAAATATCATTTTCTCCCCAAAATACTGGGTTTCATCCTCAAAAGAAGACAGTTCCTCTAAAAAATGAATATTTGCAGCATAATATGATACATTGTTTACGGAATACCGGAATTCCTCTTTCAAATAAGGACACTTCCCCCCTAAAGATCAATTTCTGTTCTAATTTTTGAAATTTACACACGACTTTCACTACATAGACCAGAAATAATAAGTTCTCTCTAAAGCATCACCATTTATCCTGGCAAATATTTGAGTTTCTTTTGAAAATATGAATTTTCTTCACTAAAAATAGCATTTTCTAAACCTAATACCTGTTTTCATAACCAAAAGAAGATATTTTCTCTAGAAAATGATGCACTGTAGCATTATAGGATGCATTTCTACCAGAATACCCGTTTTCCTCTACAAATTATGGACATTTCCACCCAAAATGACAGTCGTTTCTGTTAAAATTTTTACCATTTACACATGAATATCACCACTTCTTCCAGAAATAAGAAGTTCTCTCTTAAGTATCATTCCGTATTCTGGCAAAAATACATGTTTCTTACCTAAGAAAATGCTTTTCATTCCTGAGAATAGTATGTTCTAAACAACATATGGTTTTTAATTCCCAAAAGAAGATATTCTCTCTACTAAATGATACTTAGGAGCATAATATGACACATTGTTTCCAGAACACCAGTTTTACTCTACAAAATAAGGACAGTTCCACCCGAAATATCAATTTCTGTCAAAACATTAAAAATTTTCACACGAATATCACTACACATACCAGAAATAAAAAGTTATCACTGAAGTATCACTAATTATCCTTGCAAAAATTTCATTTTCTTTCAAAAATAAAGCATTTCATTCCTAAAAATAGCATTTCTAAACAAAATACTGGTTTTCATACGCAAAGAAAGACTTTATCCCTACAGAATGATGCTTTGGAGCCTAATAGAATACAGTGATTCAAGAATTCCCAAATTCCTCTACAAAATAAGGACATTCCCACCAGAAATATCAAGTTGTGTCATAATGTAGAAAACTTTCACACTAATATCCTTGCTTATCCCAGAAATAAAAAGGAATCTCATAAGTATCACTAATTATCCTTTCAAATATTTCATTTTCTTACCAAACTAATGCTTTTCATTCCTAAAAATAGCATTTTCTAAACAAAATACTGGTTTTCATCCCCAAAGGTAGACATTATCTCTACAGAATGTTCCTTTGGAGCATAATAGAATACAGTGTTTCATGAATTCCTGTATTCCTCTACAAAATAAGGACATTTCCACCCAAAATATCCATTTCTGTCAAGATTTAGAGAACTTTGACATTAATAGCAGTACTTATCCCAGAAAAAAAAAAAAAGGTACATTCTTGAGTATCACTTCTTATCCTTGCAAAAATACATTTTTCTTAACAAATACAATGCTTTTCAGCCCTAAAAATATCATTTTCTCCCCAAAATACTGGGTTTCATCCTCAAAAGAAGACAGTTCCTCTAAAAAATGAATATTTGCAGCATAATATGATACATTGTTTACGGAATACCGGAATTCCTCTTTCAAATAAGGACACTTCCCCCCTAAAGATCAATTTCTGTTCTAATTTTTGAAATTTACACACGACTTTCACTACATAGACCAGAAATAATAAGTTCTCTCTAAAGCATCACCATTTATCCTGGCAAATATTTGAGTTTCTTTTGAAAATATGAATTTTCTTCACTAAAAATAGCATTTTCTAAACCTAATACCTGTTTTCATAACCAAAAGAAGATATTTTCTCTAGAAAATGATGCACTGTAGCATTATAGGATGCATTTCTACCAGAATACCCGTTTTCCTCTACAAATTATGGACATTTCCACCCAAAATGACAGTCGTTTCTGTTAAAATTTTTACCATTTACACATGAATATCACCACTTCTTCCAGAAATAAGAAGTTCTCTCTTAAGTATCATTCCGTATTCTGGCAAAAATACATGTTTCTTACCTAAGAAAATGCTTTTCATTCCTGAGAATAGTATGTTCTAAACAACATATGGTTTTTAATTCCCAAAAGAAGATATTCTCTCTACTAAATGATACTTAGGAGCATAATATGACACATTGTTTCCAGAACACCAGTTTTACTCTACAAAATAAGGACAGTTCCACCCGAAATATCAATTTCTGTCAAAACATTAAAAATTTTCACACGAATATCACTACACATACCAGAAATAAAAAGTTATCACTGAAGTATCACTAATTATCCTTGCAAAAATTTCATTTTCTTTCAAAAATAAAGCATTTCATTCCTAAAAATAGCATTTCTAAACAAAATACTGGTTTTCATACGCAAAGAAAGACTTTATCCCTACAGAATGATGCTTTGGAGCCTAATAGAATACAGTGATTCAAGAATTCCCAAATTCCTCTACAAAATAAGGACATTCCCACCAGAAATATCAAGTTGTGTCATAATGTAGAAAACTTTCACACTAATATCCTTGCTTATCCCAGAAATAAAAAGGAATCTCATAAGTATCACTAATTATCCTTTCAAATATTTCATTTTCTTACCAAACTAATGCTTTTCATTCCTAAAAATAGCATTTTCTAAACAAAATACTGGTTTTCATCCCCAAAGGTAGACATTATCTCTACAGAATGTTCCTTTGGAGCATAATAGAATACAGTGTTTCATGAATTCCTGTATTCCTCTACAAAATAAGTACATTTCCACCCAAAATATCCATTTCTGTCAAGATTTAGAGAACTTTGACATTAATAGCAGTACTTATCCCAGAAAAAAAAAAAAGGTACATTCTTGAGTATCACTTCTTATCCTTGCAAAAATACATTTTTCTTAACAAATACAATGCTTTTCAGCCCTAAAAATATCATTTTCTCCCCAAAATACTGGGTTTCATCCTCAAAAGAAGACAGTTCCTCTAAAAAATGAATATTTGCAGCATAATATGATACATTGTTTACAGAATACCAGAATTCCTCTTTCAAATAAGGACACTTCCCCCCTAAAGATCAATTTCTGTTCTAATTTTTGAAATTTACACACGACTTTCACTACATAGACCAGAAATAATAAGTTCTCTCTAAAGCATCACCATTTATCCTGGCAAATATTTGAGTTTCTTTTGAAAATATGAATTTTCTTCACTAAAAATAGCATTTTCTAAACCTAATACCTGTTTTCATAACCAAAAGAAGATATTTTCTCTAGAAAATGATGCACTGTAGCATTATAGGATGCATTTCTACCAGAATACCCGTTTTCCTCTACAAATTATGGACATTTCCACCCAAAATGACAGTCGTTTCTGTTAAAATTTTTACCATTTACACATGAATATCACCACTTCTTCCAGAAATAAGAAGTTCTCTCTTAAGTATCACTCCGTATTCTGGCAAAAATACATTTTTCTTACCTAAGAAAATGCTTTTCATTCCTGAGAATAGTATGTTCTAAACAACATATGGTTTTTAATTCCCAAAAGAAGATATTCTCTCTACTAAATGATACTTAGGAGCATAATATGACACATTGTTTCCAGAACACCAGTTTTACTCTACAAAATAAGGACAGTTCCACCCGAAATATCAATTTCTGTCAAAACATTAAAAATTTTCACACGAATATCACTACACATACCAGAAATAAAAAGTTATCACTGAAGTATCACTAATTATCCTTGCAAAAATTTCATTTTCTTTCAAAAATAAAGCATTTCATTCCTAAAAATAGCATTTCTAAACAAAATACTGGTTTTCATACGCAAAGAAAGACTTTATCCCTACAGAATGATGCTTTGGAGCCTAATAGAATACAGTGATTCAAGAATTCCCAAATTCCTCTACAAAATAAGGACATTCCCACCAGAAATATCAAGTTGTGTCATAATGTAGAAAACTTTCACACTAATATCCTTGCTTATCCCAGAAATAAAAAGGAATCTCATAAGTATCACTAATTATCCTTTCAAATATTTCATTTTCTTACCAAACTAATGCTTTTCATTCCTAAAAATAGCATTTTCTAAACAAAATACTGGTTTTCATCCCCAAAGGTAGACATTATCTCTACAGAATGTTCCTTTGGAGCATAATAGAATACAGTGTTTCATGAATTCCTGTATTCCTCTACAAAATAAGGACATTTCCACCCAAAATATCCATTTCTGTCAAGATTTAGAGAACTTTGACATTAATAGCAGTACTTATCCCAGAAAAAAAAAAAAGGTACATTCTTGAGTATCACTTCTTATCCTTGCAAAAATACATTTTTCTTAACAAATACAATGCTTTTCAGCCCTAAAAATATCATTTTCTCCCCAAAATACTGGGTTTCATCCTCAAAAGAAGACAGTTCCTCTAAAAAATGAATATTTGCAGCATAATATGATACATTGTTTACGGAATACCGGAATTCCTCTTTCAAATAAGGACACTTCCCCCCTAAAGATCAATTTCTGTTCTAATTTTTGAAATTTACACACGACTTTCACTACATAGACCAGAAATAATAAGTTCTCTCTAAAGCATCACCATTTATCCTGGCAAATATTTGAGTTTCTTTTGAAAATATGAATTTTCTTCACTAAAAATAGCATTTTCTAAACCTAATACCTGTTTTCATAACCAAAAGAAGATATTTTCTCTAGAAAATGATGCACTGTAGCATTATAGGATGCATTTCTACCAGAATACCCGTTTTCCTCTACAAATTATGGACATTTCCACCCAAAATGGCAGTCGTTTCTGTTAAAATTTTTACCATTTACACATGAATATCACCACTTCTTCCAGAAATAAGAAGTTCTCTCTTAAGTATCACTCCGTATTCTGGCAAAAATACATTTTTCTTACCTAAGAAAATGCTTTTCATTCCTGAGAATAGTATGTTCTAAACAACATATGGTTTTTAATTCCCAAAAGAAGATATTCTCTCTACTAAATGATACTTAGGAGCATAATATGACACATTGTTTCCAGAACACCAGTTTTACTCTACAAAATAAGGACAGTTCCACCCGAAATATCAATTTCTGTCAAAACATTAAAAATTTTCACACGAATATCACTACACATACCAGAAATAAAAAGTTATCACTGAAGTATCACTAATTATCCTTGCAAAAATTTCATTTTCTTTCAAAAATAAAGCATTTCATTCCTAAAAATAGCATTTCTAAACAAAATACTGGTTTTCATACGCAAAGAAAGACTTTATCCCTACAGAATGATGCTTTGGAGCCTAATAGAATACAGTGATTCAAGAATTCCCAAATTCCTCTACAAAATAAGGACATTCCCACCAGAAATATCAAGTTGTGTCATAATGTAGAAAACTTTCACACTAATATCCTTGCTTATCCCAGAAATAAAAAGGAATCTCATAAGTATCACTAATTATCCTTTCAAATATTTCATTTTCTTACCAAACTAATGCTTTTCATTCCTAAAAATAGCATTTTCTAAACAAAATACTGGTTTTCATCCCCAAAGGTAGACATTATCTCTACAGAATGTTCCTTTGGAGCATAATAGAATACAGTGTTTCATGAATTCCTGTATTCCTCTACAAAATAAGGACATTTCCACCCAAAATATCCATTTCTGTCAAGATTTAGAGAACTTTGACATTAATAGCAGTACTTATCCCAGAAAAAAAAAAAAGGTACATTCTTGAGTATCACTTCTTATCCTTGCAAAAATACATTTTTCTTAACAAATACAATGCTTTTCAGCCCTAAAAATATCATTTTCTCCCCAAAATACTGGGTTTCATCCTCAAAAGAAGACAGTTCCTCTAAAAAATGAATATTTGCAGCATAATATGATACATTGTTTACGGAATACCGGAATTCCTCTTTCAAATAAGGACACTTCCCCCCTAAAGATCAATTTCTGTTCTAATTTTTGAAATTTACACACGACTTTCACTACATAGACCAGAAATAATAAGTTCTCTCTAAAGCATCACCATTTATCCTGGCAAATATTTGAGTTTCTTTTGAAAATATGAATTTTCTTCACTAAAAATAGCATTTTCTAAACCTAATACCTGTTTTCATAACCAAAAGAAGATATTTTCTCTAGAAAATGATGCACTGTAGCATTATAGGATGCATTTCTACCAGAATACCCGTTTTCCTCTACAAATTATGGACATTTCCACCCAAAATGACAGTCGTTTCTGTTAAAATTTTTACCATTTACACATGAATATCACCACTTCTTCCAGAAATAAGAAGTTCTCTCTTAAGTATCATTCCGTATTCTGGCAAAAATACATGTTTCTTACCTAAGAAAATGCTTTTCATTCCTGAGAATAGTATGTTCTAAACAACATATGGTTTTTAATTCCCAAAAGAAGATATTCTCTCTACTAAATGATACTTAGGAGCATAATATGACACATTGTTTCCAGAACACCAGTTTTACTCTACAAAATAAGGACAGTTCCACCCGAAATATCAATTTCTGTCAAAACATTAAAAATTTTCACACGAATATCACTACACATACCAGAAATAAAAAGTTATCACTGAAGTATCACTAATTATCCTTGCAAAAATTTCATTTTCTTTCAAAAATAAAGCATTTCATTCCTAAAAATAGCATTTCTAAACAAAATACTGGTTTTCATACGCAAAGAAAGACTTTATCCCTACAGAATGATGCTTTGGAGCCTAATAGAATACAGTGATTCAAGAATTCCCAAATTCCTCTACAAAATAAGGACATTCCCACCAGAAATATCAAGTTGTGTCATAATGTAGAAAACTTTCACACTAATATCCTTGCTTATCCCAGAAATAAAAAGGAATCTCATAAGTATCACTAATTATCCTTTCAAATATTTCATTTTCTTACCAAACTAATGCTTTTCATTCCTAAAAATAGCATTTTCTAAACAAAATACTGGTTTTCATCCCCAAAGGTAGACATTATCTCTACAGAATGTTCCTTTGGAGCATAATAGAATACAGTGTTTCATGAATTCCTGTATTCCTCTACAAAATAAGGACATTTCCACCCAAAATATCCATTTCTGTCAAGATTTAGAGAACTTTGACATTAATAGCAGTACTTATCCCAGAAAAAAAAAAAAAGGTACATTCTTGAGTATCACTTCTTATCCTTGCAAAAATACATTTTTCTTAACAAATACAATGCTTTTCAGCCCTAAAAATATCATTTTCTCCCCAAAATACTGGGTTTCATCCTCAAAAGAAGACAGTTCCTCTAAAAAATGAATATTTGCAGCATAATATGATACATTGTTTACGGAATACCGGAATTCCTCTTTCAAATAAGGACACTTCCCCCCTAAAGATCAATTTCTGTTCTAATTTTTGAAATTTACACACGACTTTCACTACATAGACCAGAAATAATAAGTTCTCTCTAAAGCATCACCATTTATCCTGGCAAATATTTGAGTTTCTTTTGAAAATATGAATTTTCTTCACTAAAAATAGCATTTTCTAAACCTAATACCTGTTTTCATAACCAAAAGAAGATATTTTCTCTAGAAAATGATGCACTGTAGCATTATAGGATGCATTTCTACCAGAATACCCGTTTTCCTCTACAAATTATGGACATTTCCACCCAAAATGACAGTCGTTTCTGTTAAAATTTTTACCATTTACACATGAATATCACCACTTCTTCCAGAAATAAGAAGTTCTCTCTTAAGTATCATTCCGTATTCTGGCAAAAATACATGTTTCTTACCTAAGAAAATGCTTTTCATTCCTGAGAATAGTATGTTCTAAACAACATATGGTTTTTAATTCCCAAAAGAAGATATTCTCTCTACTAAATGATACTTAGGAGCATAATATGACACATTGTTTCCAGAACACCAGTTTTACTCTACAAAATAAGGACAGTTCCACCCGAAATATCAATTTCTGTCAAAACATTAAAAATTTTCACACGAATATCACTACACATACCAGAAATAAAAAGTTATCACTGAAGTATCACTAATTATCCTTGCAAAAATTTCATTTTCTTTCAAAAATAAAGCATTTCATTCCTAAAAATAGCATTTCTAAACAAAATACTGGTTTTCATACGCAAAGAAAGACTTTATCCCTACAGAATGATGCTTTGGAGCCTAATAGAATACAGTGATTCAAGAATTCCCAAATTCCTCTACAAAATAAGGACATTCCCACCAGAAATATCAAGTTGTGTCATAATGTAGAAAACTTTCACACTAATATCCTTGCTTATCCCAGAAATAAAAAGGAATCTCATAAGTATCACTAATTATCCTTTCAAATATTTCATTTTCTTACCAAACTAATGCTTTTCATTCCTAAAAATAGCATTTTCTAAACAAAATACTGGTTTTCATCCCCAAAGGTAGACATTATCTCTACAGAATGTTCCTTTGGAGCATAATAGAATACAGTGTTTCATGAATTCCTGTATTCCTCTACAAAATAAGGACATTTCCACCCAAAATATCCATTTCTGTCAAGATTTAGAGAACTTTGACATTAATAGCAGTACTTATCCCAGAAAAAAAAAAAAGGTACATTCTTGAGTATCACTTCTTATCCTTGCAAAAATACATTTTTCTTAACAAATACAATGCTTTTCAGCCCTAAAAATATCATTTTCTCCCCAAAATACTGGGTTTCATCCTCAAAAGAAGACAGTTCCTCTAAAAAATGAATATTTGCAGCATAATATGATACATTGTTTACAGAATACCGGAATTCCTCTTTCAAATAAGGACACTTCCCCCCTAAAGATCAATTTCTGTTCTAATTTTTGAAATTTACACACGACTTTCACTACATAGACCAGAAATAATAAGTTCTCTCTAAAGCATCACCATTTATCCTGGCAAATATTTGAGTTTCTTTTGAAAATATGAATTTTCTTCACTAAAAATAGCATTTTCTAAACCTAATACCTGTTTTCATAACCAAAAGAAGATATTTTCTCTAGAAAATGATGCACTGTAGCATTATAGGATGCATTTCTACCAGAATACCCGTTTTCCTCTACAAATTATGGACATTTCCACCCAAAATGACAGTCGTTTCTGTTAAAATTTTTACCATTTACACATGAATATCACCACTTCTTCCAGAAATAAGAAGTTCTCTCTTAAGTATCATTCCGTATTCTGGCAAAAATACATGTTTCTTACCTAAGAAAATGCTTTTCATTCCTGAGAATAGTATGTTCTAAACAACATATGGTTTTTAATTCCCAAAAGAAGATATTCTCTCTACTAAATGATACTTAGGAGCATAATATGACACATTGTTTCCAGAACACCAGTTTTACTCTACAAAATAAGGACAGTTCCACCCGAAATATCAATTTCTGTCAAAACATTAAAAATTTTCACACGAATATCACTACACATACCAGAAATAAAAAGTTATCACTGAAGTATCACTAATTATCCTTGCAAAAATTTCATTTTCTTTCAAAAATAAAGCATTTCATTCCTAAAAATAGCATTTCTAAACAAAATACTGGTTTTCATACGCAAAGAAAGACTTTATCCCTACAGAATGATGCTTTGGAGCCTAATAGAATACAGTGATTCAAGAATTCCCAAATTCCTCTACAAAATAAGGACATTCCCACCAGAAATATCAAGTTGTGTCATAATGTAGAAAACTTTCACACTAATATCCTTGCTTATCCCAGAAATAAAAAGGAATCTCATAAGTATCACTAATTATCCTTTCAAATATTTCATTTTCTTACCAAACTAATGCTTTTCATTCCTAAAAATAGCATTTTCTAAACAAAATACTGGTTTTCATCCCCAAAGGTAGACATTATCTCTACAGAATGTTCCTTTGGAGCATAATAGAATACAGTGTTTCATGAATTCCTGTATTCCTCTACAAAATAAGGACATTTCCACCCAAAATATCCATTTCTGTCAAGATTTAGAGAACTTTGACATTAATAGCAGTACTTATCCCAGAAAAAAAAAAAAGGTACATTCTTGAGTATCACTTCTTATCCTTGCAAAAATACATTTTTCTTAACAAATACAATGCTTTTCAGCCCTAAAAATATCATTTTCTCCCCAAAATACTGGGTTTCATCCTCAAAAGAAGACAGTTCCTCTAAAAAATGAATATTTGCAGCATAATATGATACATTGTTTACAGAATACCGGAATTCCTCTTTCAAATAAGGACACTTCCCCCCTAAAGATCAATTTCTGTTCTAATTTTTGAAATTTACACACGACTTTCACTACATAGACCAGAAATAATAAGTTCTCTCTAAAGCATCACCATTTATCCTGGCAAATATTTGAGTTTCTTTTGAAAATATGAATTTTCTTCACTAAAAATAGCATTTTCTAAACCTAATACCTGTTTTCATAACCAAAAGAAGATATTTTCTCTAGAAAATGATGCACTGTAGCATTATAGGATGCATTTCTACCAGAATACCCGTTTTCCTCTACAAATTATGGACATTTCCACCCAAAATGACAGTTTCTGTTAAAATTTTTACCATTTACACATGAATATCACCACTTCTTCCAGAAATAAGAAGTTCTCTCTTAAGTATCACTCCGTATTCTGGCAAAAATACATTTTTCTTACCTAAGAAAATGCTTTTCATTCCTGAGAATAGTATGTTCTAAACAACATATGGTTTTTAATTCCCAAAAGAAGATATTCTCTCTACTAAATGATACTTAGGAGCATAATATGACACATTGTTTCCAGAACACCAGTTTTACTCTACAAAATAAGGACAGTTCCACCCGAAATATCAATTTCTGTCAAAACATTAAAAATTTTCACACGAATATCACTACACATACCAGAAATAAAAAGTTATCACTGAAGTATCACTAATTATCCTTGCAAAAATTTCATTTTCTTTCAAAAATAAAGCATTTCATTCCTAAAAATAGCATTTCTAAACAAAATACTGGTTTTCATACGCAAAGAAAGACTTTATCCCTACAGAATGATGCTTTGGAGCCTAATAGAATACAGTGATTCAAGAATTCCCAAATTCCTCTACAAAATAAGGACATTCCCACCAGAAATATCAAGTTGTGTCATAATGTAGAAAACTTTCACACTAATATCCTTGCTTATCCCAGAAATAAAAAGGAATCTCATAAGTATCACTAATTATCCTTTCAAATATTTCATTTTCTTACCAAACTAATGCTTTTCATTCCTAAAAATAGCATTTTCTAAACAAAATACTGGTTTTCATCCCCAAAGGTAGACATTATCTCTACAGAATGTTCCTTTGGAGCATAATAGAATACAGTGTTTCATGAATTCCTGTATTCCTCTACAAAATAAGGACATTTCCACCCAAAATATCCATTTCTGTCAAGATTTAGAGAACTTTGACATTAATAGCAGTACTTATCCCAGAAAAAAAAAAAAAGGTACATTCTTGAGTATCACTTCTTATCCTTGCAAAAATACATTTTTCTTAACAAATACAATGCTTTTCAGCCCTAAAAATATCATTTTCTCCCCAAAATACTGGGTTTCATCCTCAAAAGAAGACAGTTCCTCTAAAAAATGAATATTTGCAGCATAATATGATACATTGTTTACGGAATACCGGAATTCCTCTTTCAAATAAGGACACTTCCCCCCTAAAGATCAATTTCTGTTCTAATTTTTGAAATTTACACACGACTTTCACTACATAGACCAGAAATAATAAGTTCTCTCTAAAGCATCACCATTTATCCTGGCAAATATTTGAGTTTCTTTTGAAAATATGAATTTTCTTCACTAAAAATAGCATTTTCTAAACCTAATACCTGTTTTCATAACCAAAAGAAGATATTTTCTCTAGAAAATGATGCACTGTAGCATTATAGGATGCATTTCTACCAGAATACCCGTTTTCCTCTACAAATTATGGACATTTCCACCCAAAATGGCAGTCGTTTCTGTTAAAATTTTTACCATTTACACATGAATATCACCACTTCTTCCAGAAATAAGAAGTTCTCTCTTAAGTATCACTCCGTATTCTGGCAAAAATACATTTTTCTTACCTAAGAAAATGCTTTTCATTCCTGAGAATAGTATGTTCTAAACAACATATGGTTTTTAATTCCCAAAAGAAGATATTCTCTCTACTAAATGATACTTAGGAGCATAATATGACACATTGTTTCCAGAACACCAGTTTTACTCTACAAAATAAGGACAGTTCCACCCGAAATATCAATTTCTGTCAAAACATTAAAAATTTTCACACGAATATCACTACACATACCAGAAATAAAAAGTTATCACTGAAGTATCACTAATTATCCTTGCAAAAATTTCATTTTCTTTCAAAAATAAAGCATTTCATTCCTAAAAATAGCATTTCTAAACAAAATACTGGTTTTCATACGCAAAGAAAGACTTTATCCCTACAGAATGATGCTTTGGAGCCTAATAGAATACAGTGATTCAAGAATTCCCAAATTCCTCTACAAAATAAGGACATTCCCACCAGAAATATCAAGTTGTGTCATAATGTAGAAAACTTTCACACTAATATCCTTGCTTATCCCAGAAATAAAAAGGAATCTCATAAGTATCACTAATTATCCTTTCAAATATTTCATTTTCTTACCAAACTAATGCTTTTCATTCCTAAAAATAGCATTTTCTAAACAAAATACTGGTTTTCATCCCCAAAGGTAGACATTATCTCTACAGAATGTTCCTTTGGAGCATAATAGAATACAGTGTTTCATGAATTCCTGTATTCCTCTACAAAATAAGGACATTTCCACCCAAAATATCCATTTCTGTCAAGATTTAGAGAACTTTGACATTAATAGCAGTACTTATCCCAGAAAAAAAAAAAAGGTACATTCTTGAGTATCACTTCTTATCCTTGCAAAAATACATTTTTCTTAACAAATACAATGCTTTTCAGCCCTAAAAATATCATTTTCTCCCCAAAATACTGGGTTTCATCCTCAAAAGAAGACAGTTCCTCTAAAAAATGAATATTTGCAGCATAATATGATACATTGTTTACGGAATACCGGAATTCCTCTTTCAAATAAGGACACTTCCCCCCTAAAGATCAATTTCTGTTCTAATTTTTGAAATTTACACACGACTTTCACTACATAGACCAGAAATAATAAGTTCTCTCTAAAGCATCACCATTTATCCTGGCAAATATTTGAGTTTCTTTTGAAAATATGAATTTTCTTCACTAAAAATAGCATTTTCTAAACCTAATACCTGTTTTCATAACCAAAAGAAGATATTTTCTCTAGAAAATGATGCACTGTAGCATTATAGGATGCATTTCTACCAGAATACCCGTTTTCCTCTACAAATTATGGACATTTCCACCCAAAATGACAGTCGTTTCTGTTAAAATTTTTACCATTTACACATGAATATCACCACTTCTTCCAGAAATAAGAAGTTCTCTCTTAAGTATCATTCCGTATTCTGGCAAAAATACATGTTTCTTACCTAAGAAAATGCTTTTCATTCCTGAGAATAGTATGTTCTAAACAACATATGGTTTTTAATTCCCAAAAGAAGATATTCTCTCTACTAAATGATACTTAGGAGCATAATATGACACATTGTTTCCAGAACACCAGTTTTACTCTACAAAATAAGGACAGTTCCACCCGAAATATCAATTTCTGTCAAAACATTAAAAATTTTCACACGAATATCACTACACATACCAGAAATAAAAAGTTATCACTGAAGTATCACTAATTATCCTTGCAAAAATTTCATTTTCTTTCAAAAATAAAGCATTTCATTCCTAAAAATAGCATTTCTAAACAAAATACTGGTTTTCATACGCAAAGAAAGACTTTATCCCTACAGAATGATGCTTTGGAGCCTAATAGAATACAGTGATTCAAGAATTCCCAAATTCCTCTACAAAATAAGGACATTCCCACCAGAAATATCAAGTTGTGTCATAATGTAGAAAACTTTCACACTAATATCCTTGCTTATCCCAGAAATAAAAAGGAATCTCATAAGTATCACTAATTATCCTTTCAAATATTTCATTTTCTTACCAAACTAATGCTTTTCATTCCTAAAAATAGCATTTTCTAAACAAAATACTGGTTTTCATCCCCAAAGGTAGACATTATCTCTACAGAATGTTCCTTTGGAGCATAATAGAATACAGTGTTTCATGAATTCCTGTATTCCTCTACAAAATAAGGACATTTCCACCCAAAATATCCATTTCTGTCAAGATTTAGAGAACTTTGACATTAATAGCAGTACTTATCCCAGAAAAAAAAAAAAAGGTACATTCTTGAGTATCACTTCTTATCCTTGCAAAAATACATTTTTCTTAACAAATACAATGCTTTTCAGCCCTAAAAATATCATTTTCTCCCCAAAATACTGGGTTTCATCCTCAAAAGAAGACAGTTCCTCTAAAAAATGAATATTTGCAGCATAATATGATACATTGTTTACGGAATACCGGAATTCCTCTTTCAAATAAGGACACTTCCCCCCTAAAGATCAATTTCTGTTCTAATTTTTGAAATTTACACACGACTTTCACTACATAGACCAGAAATAATAAGTTCTCTCTAAAGCATCACCATTTATCCTGGCAAATATTTGAGTTTCTTTTGAAAATATGAATTTTCTTCACTAAAAATAGCATTTTCTAAACCTAATACCTGTTTTCATAACCAAAAGAAGATATTTTCTCTAGAAAATGATGCACTGTAGCATTATAGGATGCATTTCTACCAGAATACCCGTTTTCCTCTACAAATTATGGACATTTCCACCCAAAATGACAGTTTCTGTTAAAATTTTTACCATTTACACATGAATATCACCACTTCTTCCAGAAATAAGAAGTTCTCTCTTAAGTATCACTCCGTATTCTGGCAAAAATACATTTTTCTTACCTAAGAAAATGCTTTTCATTCCTGAGAATAGTATGTTCTAAACAACATATGGTTTTTAATTCCCAAAAGAAGATATTCTCTCTACTAAATGATACTTAGGAGCATAATATGACACATTGTTTCCAGAACACCAGTTTTACTCTACAAAATAAGGACAGTTCCACCCGAAATATCAATTTCTGTCAAAACATTAAAAATTTTCACACGAATATCACTACACATACCAGAAATAAAAAGTTATCACTGAAGTATCACTAATTATCCTTGCAAAAATTTCATTTTCTTTCAAAAATAAAGCATTTCATTCCTAAAAATAGCATTTCTAAACAAAATACTGGTTTTCATACGCAAAGAAAGACTTTATCCCTACAGAATGATGCTTTGGAGCCTAATAGAATACAGTGATTCAAGAATTCCCAAATTCCTCTACAAAATAAGGACATTCCCACCAGAAATATCAAGTTGTGTCATAATGTAGAAAACTTTCACACTAATATCCTTGCTTATCCCAGAAATAAAAAGGAATCTCATAAGTATCACTAATTATCCTTTCAAATATTTCATTTTCTTACCAAACTAATGCTTTTCATTCCTAAAAATAGCATTTTCTAAACAAAATACTGGTTTTCATCCCCAAAGGTAGACATTATCTCTACAGAATGTTCCTTTGGAGCATAATAGAATACAGTGTTTCATGAATTCCTGTATTCCTCTACAAAATAAGGACATTTCCACCCAAAATATCCATTTCTGTCAAGATTTAGAGAACTTTGACATTAATAGCAGTACTTATCCCAGAAAAAAAAAAAAGGTACATTCTTGAGTATCACTTCTTATCCTTGCAAAAATACATTTTTCTTAACAAATACAATGCTTTTCAGCCCTAAAAATATCATTTTCTCCCCAAAATACTGGGTTTCATCCTCAAAAGAAGACAGTTCCTCTAAAAAATGAATATTTGCAGCATAATATGATACATTGTTTACGGAATACCGGAATTCCTCTTTCAAATAAGGACACTTCCCCCCTAAAGATCAATTTCTGTTCTAATTTTTGAAATTTACACACGACTTTCACTACATAGACCAGAAATAATAAGTTCTCTCTAAAGCATCACCATTTATCCTGGCAAATATTTGAGTTTCTTTTGAAAATATGAATTTTCTTCACTAAAAATAGCATTTTCTAAACCTAATACCTGTTTTCATAACCAAAAGAAGATATTTTCTCTAGAAAATGATGCACTGTAGCATTATAGGATGCATTTCTACCAGAATACCCGTTTTCCTCTACAAATTATGGACATTTCCACCCAAAATGGCAGTCGTTTCTGTTAAAATTTTTACCATTTACACATGAATATCACCACTTCTTCCAGAAATAAGAAGTTCTCTCTTAAGTATCACTCCGTATTCTGGCAAAAATACATTTTTCTTACCTAAGAAAATGCTTTTCATTCCTGAGAATAGTATGTTCTAAACAACATATGGTTTTTAATTCCCAAAAGAAGATATTCTCTCTACTAAATGATACTTAGGAGCATAATATGACACATTGTTTCCAGAACACCAGTTTTACTCTACAAAATAAGGACAGTTCCACCCGAAATATCAATTTCTGTCAAAACATTAAAAATTTTCACACGAATATCACTACACATACCAGAAATAAAAAGTTATCACTGAAGTATCACTAATTATCCTTGCAAAAATTTCATTTTCTTTCAAAAATAAAGCATTTCATTCCTAAAAATAGCATTTCTAAACAAAATACTGGTTTTCATACGCAAAGAAAGACTTTATCCCTACAGAATGATGCTTTGGAGCCTAATAGAATACAGTGATTCAAGAATTCCCAAATTCCTCTACAAAATAAGGACATTCCCACCAGAAATATCAAGTTGTGTCATAATGTAGAAAACTTTCACACTAATATCCTTGCTTATCCCAGAAATAAAAAGGAATCTCATAAGTATCACTAATTATCCTTTCAAATATTTCATTTTCTTACCAAACTAATGCTTTTCATTCCTAAAAATAGCATTTTCTAAACAAAATACTGGTTTTCATCCCCAAAGGTAGACATTATCTCTACAGAATGTTCCTTTGGAGCATAATAGAATACAGTGTTTCATGAATTCCTGTATTCCTCTACAAAATAAGGACATTTCCACCCAAAATATCAATTTCTGTCAAGATTTAGAGAACTTTGACATTAATAGCAGTATTTATCCCAGAAAAAAAAAAAAAGGTACATTCTTGAGTATCACTTCTTATCCTTGCAAAAATACATTTTTCTTAACAAATACAATGCTTTTCAGCCCTAAAAATATCATTTTCTCCCCAAAATACTGGGTTTCATCCTCAAAAGAAGACAGTTCCTCTAAAAAATGAATATTTGCAGCATAATATGATACATTGTTTACGGAATACCGGAATTCCTCTTTCAAATAAGGACACTTCCCCCCTAAAGATCAATTTCTGTTCTAATTTTTGAAATTTACACACGACTTTCACTACATAGACCAGAAATAATAAGTTCTCTCTAAAGCATCACCATTTATCCTGGCAAATATTTGAGTTTCTTTTGAAAATATGAATTTTCTTCACTAAAAATAGCATTTTCTAAACCTAATACCTGTTTTCATAACCAAAAGAAGATATTTTCTCTAGAAAATGATGCACTGTAGCATTATAGGATGCATTTCTACCAGAATACCCGTTTTCCTCTACAAATTATGGACATTTCCACCCAAAATGGCAGTCGTTTCTGTTAAAATTTTTACCATTTACACATGAATATCACCACTTCTTCCAGAAATAAGAAGTTCTCTCTTAAGTATCACTCCGTATTCTGGCAAAAATACATTTTTCTTACCTAAGAAAATGCTTTTCATTCCTGAGAATAGTATGTTCTAAACAACATATGGTTTTTAATTCCCAAAAGAAGATATTCTCTCTACTAAATGATACTTAGGAGCATAATATGACACATTGTTTCCAGAACACCAGTTTTACTCTACAAAATAAGGACAGTTCCACCCGAAATATCAATTTCTGTCAAAACATTAAAAATTTTCACACGAATATCACTACACATACCAGAAATAAAAAGTTATCACTGAAGTATCACTAATTATCCTTGCAAAAATTTCATTTTCTTTCAAAAATAAAGCATTTCATTCCTAAAAATAGCATTTCTAAACAAAATACTGGTTTTCATACGCAAAGAAAGACTTTATCCCTACAGAATGATGCTTTGGAGCCTAATAGAATACAGTGATTCAAGAATTCCCAAATTCCTCTACAAAATAAGGACATTCCCACCAGAAATATCAAGTTGTGTCATAATGTAGAAAACTTTCACACTAATATCCTTGCTTATCGAGAAATAAAAAGGAATCTCATAAGTATCACTAATTATCCTTTCAAATATTTCATTTTCTTACCAAACTAATGCTTTTCATTCCTAAAAATAGCATTTTCTAAACAAAATACTGGTTTTCATCCCCAAAGGTAGACATTATCTCTACAGAATGTTCCTTTGGAGCATAATAGAATACAGTGTTTCATGAATTCCTGTATTCCTCTACAAAATAAGGACATTTCCACCCAAAATATCCATTTCTGTCAAGATTTAGAGAACTTTGACATTAATAGCAGTACTTATCCCAGAAAAAAAAAAAAGGTACATTCTTGAGTATCACTTCTTATCCTTGCAAAAATACATTTTTCTTAACAAATACAATGCTTTTCAGCCCTAAAAATATCATTTTCTCCCCAAAATACTGGGTTTCATCCTCAAAAGAAGACAGTTCCTCTAAAAAATGAATATTTGCAGCATAATATGATACATTGTTTACAGAATACCGGAATTCCTCTTTCAAATAAGGACACTTCCCCCCTAAAGATCAATTTCTGTTCTAATTTTTGAAATTTACACACGACTTTCACTACATAGACCAGAAATAATAAGTTCTCTCTAAAGCATCACCATTTATCCTGGCAAATATTTGAGTTTCTTTTGAAAATATGAATTTTCTTCACTAAAAATAGCATTTTCTAAACCTAATACCTGTTTTCATAACCAAAAGAAGATATTTTCTCTAGAAAATGATGCACTGTAGCATTATAGGATGCATTTCTACCAGAATACCCGTTTTCCTCTACAAATTATGGACATTTCCACCCAAAATGACAGTCGTTTCTGTTAAAATTTTTACCATTTACACATGAATATCACCACTTCTTCCAGAAATAAGAAGTTCTCTCTTAAGTATCATTCCGTATTCTGGCAAAAATACATGTTTCTTACCTAAGAAAATGCTTTTCATTCCTGAGAATAGTATGTTCTAAACAACATATGGTTTTTAATTCCCAAAAGAAGATATTCTCTCTACTAAATGATACTTAGGAGCATAATATGACACATTGTTTCCAGA
Source organism: Coturnix japonica (assembly GCF_054131305.1). Classification (NCBI taxonomy): domain Eukaryota; kingdom Metazoa; phylum Chordata; class Aves; order Galliformes; family Phasianidae; genus Coturnix; species Coturnix japonica. Next base: position 537,117 of record NC_140666.1, on the reverse strand, counting down.
ACACCAGTTTTACTCTACAAAATAAGGACAGTTCCACCCGAAATATCAATTTCTGTCAAAACATTAAAAATTTTCACACGAATATCACTACACATACCAGAAATAAAAAGTTATCACTGAAGTATCACTAATTATCCTTGCAAAAATTTCATTTTCTTTCAAAAATAAAGCATTTCATTCCTAAAAATAGCATTTCTAAACAAAATACTGGTTTTCATACGCAAAGAAAGACTTTATCCCTACAGAATGATGCTTTGGAGCCTAATAGAATACAGTGATTCAAGAATTCCCAAATTCCTCTACAAAATAAGGACATTCCCACCAGAAATATCAAGTTGTGTCATAATGTAGAAAACTTTCACACTAATATCCTTGCTTATCCCAGAAATAAAAAGGAATCTCATAAGTATCACTAATTATCCTTTCAAATATTTCATTTTCTTACCAAACTAATGCTTTTCATTCCTAAAAATAGCATTTTCTAAACAAAATACTGGTTTTCATCCCCAAAGGTAGACATTATCTCTACAGAATGTTCCTTTGGAGCATAATAGAATACAGTGTTTCATGAATTCCTGTATTCCTCTACAAAATAAGGACATTTCCACCCAAAATATCCATTTCTGTCAAGATTTAGAGAACTTTGACATTAATAGCAGTACTTATCCCAGAAAAAAAAAAAAGGTACATTCTTGAGTATCACTTCTTATCCTTGCAAAAATACATTTTTCTTAACAAATACAATGCTTTTCAGCCCTAAAAATATCATTTTCTCCCCAAAATACTGGGTTTCATCCTCAAAAGAAGACAGTTCCTCTAAAAAATGAATATTTGCAGCATAATATGATACATTGTTTACAGAATACCGGAATTCCTCTTTCAAATAAGGACACTTCCCCCCTAAAGATCAATTTCTGTTCTAATTTTTGAAATTTACACACGACTTTCACTACATAGACCAGAAATAATAAGTTCTCTCTAAAGCATCACCATTTATCCTGGCAAATATTTGAGTTTCTTTTGAAAATATGAATTTTCTTCACTAAAAATAGCATTTTCTAAACCTAATACCTGTTTTCATAACCAAAAGAAGATATTTTCTCTAGAAAATGATGCACTGTAGCATTATAGGATGCATTTCTACCAGAATACCCATTTTCCTCTACAAATTATGGACATTTCCACCCAAAATGACAGTTTCTGTTAAAATTTTTACCATTTACACATGAATATCACCACTTCTTCCAGAAATAAGAAGTTCTCTCTTAAGTATCACTCCGTATTCTGGCAAAAATACATTTTTCTTACCTAAGAAAATGCTTTTCATTCCTGAGAATAGTATGTTCTAAACAACATATGGTTTTTAATTCCCAAAAGAAGATATTCTCTCTACTAAATGATACTTAGGAGCATAATATGACACATTGTTTCCAGAACACCAGTTTTACTCTACAAAATAAGGACAGTTCCACCCGAAATATCAATTTCTGTCAAAACATTAAAAATTTTCACACGAATATCACTACACATACCAGAAATAAAAAGTTATCACTGAAGTATCACTAATTATCCTTGCAAAAATTTCATTTTCTTTCAAAAATAAAGCATTTCATTCCTAAAAATAGCATTTCTAAACAAAATACTGGTTTTCATACGCAAAGAAAGACTTTATCCCTACAGAATGATGCTTTGGAGCCTAATAGAATACAGTGATTCAAGAATTCCCAAATTCCTCTACAAAATAAGGACATTCCCACCAGAAATATCAAGTTGTGTCATAATGTAGAAAACTTTCACACTAATATCCTTGCTTATCCCAGAAATAAAAAGGAATCTCATAAGTATCACTAATTATCCTTTCAAATATTTCATTTTCTTACCAAACTAATGCTTTTCATTCCTAAAAATAGCATTTTCTAAACAAAATACTGGTTTTCATCCCCAAAGGTAGACATTATCTCTACAGAATGTTCCTTTGGAGCATAATAGAATACAGTGTTTCATGAATTCCTGTATTCCTCTACAAAATAAGGACATTTCCACCCAAAATATCCATTTCTGTCAAGATTTAGAGAACTTTGACATTAATAGCAGTACTTATCCCAGAAAAAAAAAAAAGGTACATTCTTGAGTATCACTTCTTATCCTTGCAAAAATACATTTTTCTTAACAAATACAATGCTTTTCAGCCCTAAAAATATCATTTTCTCCCCAAAATACTGGGTTTCATCCTCAAAAGAAGACAGTTCCTCTAAAAAATGAATATTTGCAGCATAATATGATACATTGTTTACAGAATACCGGAATTCCTCTTTCAAATAAGGACACTTCCCCCCTAAAGATCAATTTCTGTTCTAATTTTTGAAATTTACACACGACTTTCACTACATAGACCAGAAATAATAAGTTCTCTCTAAAGCATCACCATTTATCCTGGCAAATATTTGAGTTTCTTTTGAAAATATGAATTTTCTTCACTAAAAATAGCATTTTCTAAACCTAATACCTGTTTTCATAACCAAAAGAAGATATTTTCTCTAGAAAATGATGCACTGTAGCATTATAGGATGCATTTCTACCAGAATACCCGTTTTCCTCTACAAATTATGGACATTTCCACCCAAAATGGCAGTCGTTTCTGTTAAAATTTTTACCATTTACACATGAATATCACCACTTCTTCCAGAAATAAGAAGTTCTCTCTTAAGTATCACTCCGTATTCTGGCAAAAATACATTTTTCTTACCTAAGAAAATGCTTTTCATTCCTGAGAATAGTATGTTCTAAACAACATATGGTTTTTAATTCCCAAAAGAAGATATTCTCTCTACTAAATGATACTTAGGAGCATAATATGACACATTGTTTCCAGAACACCAGTTTTACTCTACAAAATAAGGACAGTTCCACCCGAAATATCAATTTCTGTCAAAACATTAAAAATTTTCACACGAATATCACTACACATACCAGAAATAAAAAGTTATCACTGAAGTATCACTAATTATCCTTGCAAAAATTTCATTTTCTTTCAAAAATAAAGCATTTCATTCCTAAAAATAGCATTTCTAAACAAAATACTGGTTTTCATACGCAAAGAAAGACTTTATCCCTACAGAATGATGCTTTGGAGCCTAATAGAATACAGTGATTCAAGAATTCCCAAATTCCTCTACAAAATAAGGACATTCCCACCAGAAATATCAAGTTGTGTCATAATGTAGAAAACTTTCACACTAATATCCTTGCTTATCCCAGAAATAAAAAGGAATCTCATAAGTATCACTAATTATCCTTTCAAATATTTCATTTTCTTACCAAACTAATGCTTTTCATTCCTAAAAATAGCATTTTCTAAACAAAATACTGGTTTTCATCCCCAAAGGTAGACATTATCTCTACAGAATGTTCCTTTGGAGCATAATAGAATACAGTGTTTCATGAATTCCTGTATTCCTCTACAAAATAAGGACATTTCCACCCAAAATATCAATTTCTGTCAAGATTTAGAGAACTTTGACATTAATAGCAGTATTTATCCCAGAAAAAAAAAAAAGGTACATTCTTGAGTATCACTTCTTATCCTTGCAAAAATACATTTTTCTTAACAAATACAATGCTTTTCAGCCCTAAAAATATCATTTTCTCCCCAAAATACTGGGTTTCATCCTCAAAAGAAGACAGTTCCTCTAAAAAATGAATATTTGCAGCATAATATGATACATTGTTTACGGAATACCGGAATTCCTCTTTCAAATAAGGACACTTCCCCCCTAAAGATCAATTTCTGTTCTAATTTTTGAAATTTACACACGACTTTCACTACATAGACCAGAAATAATAAGTTCTCTCTAAAGCATCACCATTTATCCTGGCAAATATTTGAGTTTCTTTTGAAAATATGAATTTTCTTCACTAAAAATAGCATTTTCTAAACCTAATACCTGTTTTCATAACCAAAAGAAGATATTTTCTCTAGAAAATGATGCACTGTAGCATTATAGGATGCATTTCTACCAGAATACCCGTTTTCCTCTACAAATTATGGACATTTCCACCCAAAATGGCAGTCGTTTCTGTTAAAATTTTTACCATTTACACATGAATATCACCACTTCTTCCAGAAATAAGAAGTTCTCTCTTAAGTATCACTCCGTATTCTGGCAAAAATACATTTTTCTTACCTAAGAAAATGCTTTTCATTCCTGAGAATAGTATGTTCTAAACAACATATGGTTTTTAATTCCCAAAAGAAGATATTCTCTCTACTAAATGATACTTAGGAGCATAATATGACACATTGTTTCCAGAACACCAGTTTTACTCTACAAAATAAGGACAGTTCCACCCGAAATATCAATTTCTGTCAAAACATTAAAAATTTTCACACGAATATCACTACACATACCAGAAATAAAAAGTTATCACTGAAGTATCACTAATTATCCTTGCAAAAATTTCATTTTCTTTCAAAAATAAAGCATTTCATTCCTAAAAATAGCATTTCTAAACAAAATACTGGTTTTCATACGCAAAGAAAGACTTTATCCCTACAGAATGATGCTTTGGAGCCTAATAGAATACAGTGATTCAAGAATTCCCAAATTCCTCTACAAAATAAGGACATTCCCACCAGAAATATCAAGTTGTGTCATAATGTAGAAAACTTTCACACTAATATCCTTGCTTATCCCAGAAATAAAAAGGAATCTCATAAGTATCACTAATTATCCTTTCAAATATTTCATTTTCTTACCAAACTAATGCTTTTCATTCCTAAAAATAGCATTTTCTAAACAAAATACTGGTTTTCATCCCCAAAGGTAGACATTATCTCTACAGAATGTTCCTTTGGAGCATAATAGAATACAGTGTTTCATGAATTCCTGTATTCCTCTACAAAATAAGGACATTTCCACCCAAAATATCAATTTCTGTCAAGATTTAGAGAACTTTGACATTAATAGCAGTATTTATCCCAGAAAAAAAAAAAAGGTACATTCTTGAGTATCACTTCTTATCCTTGCAAAAATACATTTTTCTTAACAAATACAATGCTTTTCAGCCCTAAAAATATCATTTTCTCCCCAAAATACTGGGTTTCATCCTCAAAAGAAGACAGTTCCTCTAAAAAATGAATATTTGCAGCATAATATGATACATTGTTTACGGAATACCGGAATTCCTCTTTCAAATAAGGACACTTCCCCCCTAAAGATCAATTTCTGTTCTAATTTTTGAAATTTACACACGACTTTCACTACATAGACCAGAAATAATAAGTTCTCTCTAAAGCATCACCATTTATCCTGGCAAATATTTGAGTTTCTTTTGAAAATATGAATTTTCTTCACTAAAAATAGCATTTTCTAAACCTAATACCTGTTTTCATAACCAAAAGAAGATATTTTCTCTAGAAAATGATGCACTGTAGCATTATAGGATGCATTTCTACCAGAATACCCGTTTTCCTCTACAAATTATGGACATTTCCACCCAAAATGGCAGTCGTTTCTGTTAAAATTTTTACCATTTACACATGAATATCACCACTTCTTCCAGAAATAAGAAGTTCTCTCTTAAGTATCACTCCGTATTCTGGCAAAAATACATTTTTCTTACCTAAGAAAATGCTTTTCATTCCTGAGAATAGTATGTTCTAAACAACATATGGTTTTTAATTCCCAAAAGAAGATATTCTCTCTACTAAATGATACTTAGGAGCATAATATGACACATTGTTTCCAGAACACCAGTTTTACTCTACAAAATAAGGACAGTTCCACCCGAAATATCAATTTCTGTCAAAACATTAAAAATTTTCACACGAATATCACTACACATACCAGAAATAAAAAGTTATCACTGAAGTATCACTAATTATCCTTGCAAAAATTTCATTTTCTTTCAAAAATAAAGCATTTCATTCCTAAAAATAGCATTTCTAAACAAAATACTGGTTTTCATACGCAAAGAAAGACTTTATCCCTACAGAATGATGCTTTGGAGCCTAATAGAATACAGTGATTCAAGAATTCCCAAATTCCTCTACAAAATAAGGACATTCCCACCAGAAATATCAAGTTGTGTCATAATGTAGAAAACTTTCACACTAATATCCTTGCTTATCCCAGAAATAAAAAGGAATCTCATAAGTATCACTAATTATCCTTTCAAATATTTCATTTTCTTACCAAACTAATGCTTTTCATTCCTAAAAATAGCATTTTCTAAACAAAATACTGGTTTTCATCCCCAAAGGTAGACATTATCTCTACAGAATGTTCCTTTGGAGCATAATAGAATACAGTGTTTCATGAATTCCTGTATTCCTCTACAAAATAAGGACATTTCCACCCAAAATATCAATTTCTGTCAAGATTTAGAGAACTTTGACATTAATAGCAGTATTTATCCCAGAAAAAAAAAAAAGGTACATTCTTGAGTATCACTTCTTATCCTTGCAAAAATACATTTTTCTTAACAAATACAATGCTTTTCAGCCCTAAAAATATCATTTTCTCCCCAAAATACTGGGTTTCATCCTCAAAAGAAGACAGTTCCTCTAAAAAATGAATATTTGCAGCATAATATGATACATTGTTTACGGAATACCGGAATTCCTCTTTCAAATAAGGACACTTCCCCCCTAAAGATCAATTTCTGTTCTAATTTTTGAAATTTACACACGACTTTCACTACATAGACCAGAAATAATAAGTTCTCTCTAAAGCATCACCATTTATCCTGGCAAATATTTGAGTTTCTTTTGAAAATATGAATTTTCTTCACTAAAAATAGCATTTTCTAAACCTAATACCTGTTTTCATAACCAAAAGAAGATATTTTCTCTAGAAAATGATGCACTGTAGCATTATAGGATGCATTTCTACCAGAATACCCATTTTCCTCTACAAATTATGGACATTTCCACCCAAAATGGCAGTCGTTTCTGTTAAAATTTTTACCATTTACACATGAATATCACCACTTCTTCCAGAAATAAGAAGTTCTCTCTTAAGTATCACTCCGTATTCTGGCAAAAATACATTTTTCTTACCTAAGAAAATGCTTTTCATTCCTGAGAATAGTATGTTCTAAACAACATATGGTTTTTAATTCCCAAAAGAAGATATTCTCTCTACTAAATGATACTTAGGAGCATAATATGACACATTGTTTCCAGAACACCAGTTTTACTCTACAAAATAAGGACAGTTCCACCCGAAATATCAATTTCTGTCAAAACATTAAAAATTTTCACACGAATATCACTACACATACCAGAAATAAAAAGTTATCACTGAAGTATCACTAATTATCCTTGCAAAAATTTCATTTTCTTTCAAAAATAAAGCATTTCATTCCTAAAAATAGCATTTCTAAACAAAATACTGGTTTTCATACGCAAAGAAAGACTTTATCCCTACAGAATGATGCTTTGGAGCCTAATAGAATACAGTGATTCAAGAATTCCCAAATTCCTCTACAAAATAAGGACATTCCCACCAGAAATATCAAGTTGTGTCATAATGTAGAAAACTTTCACACTAATATCCTTGCTTATCCCAGAAATAAAAAGGAATCTCATAAGTATCACTAATTATCCTTTCAAATATTTCATTTTCTTACCAAACTAATGCTTTTCATTCCTAAAAATAGCATTTTCTAAACAAAATACTGGTTTTCATCCCCAAAGGTAGACATTATCTCTACAGAATGTTCCTTTGGAGCATAATAGAATACAGTGTTTCATGAATTCCTGTATTCCTCTACAAAATAAGGACATTTCCACCCAAAATATCCATTTCTGTCAAGATTTAGAGAACTTTGACATTAATAGCAGTACTTATCCCAGAAAAAAAAAAAGGTACATTCTTGAGTATCACTTCTTATCCTTGCAAAAATACATTTTTCTTAACAAATACAATGCTTTTCAGCCCTAAAAATATCATTTTCTCCCCAAAATACTGGGTTTCATCCTCAAAAGAAGACAGTTCCTCTAAAAAATGAATATTTGCAGCATAATATGATACATTGTTTACAGAATACCGGAATTCCTCTTTCAAATAAGGACACTTCCCCCCTAAAGATCAATTTCTGTTCTAATTTTTGAAATTTACACACGACTTTCACTACATAGACCAGAAATAATAAGTTCTCTCTAAAGCATCGCCATTTCTCCTGGCAAATATTTGAGTTTCTTTTGAAAATATGAATTTTCTTCACTAAAAATAGCATTTTCTAAACCTAATACCTGTTTTCATAACCAAAAGAAGATATTTTCTCTAGAAAATGATGCACTGTAGCATTATAGGATGCATTTCTACCAGAATGCCCGTTTTCCTCTACAAATTATGGACATTTCCACCCAAAATGACAGTTTCTGTTAAAATTTTTACCATTTACACATGAATATCACCACTTCTTCCAGAAATAAGAAGTTCTCTCTTAAGTATCACTCCGTATTCTGGCAAAAATACATTTTTCTTACCTAAGAAAATGCTTTTCATTCCTGAGAATAGTATGTTCTAAACAACATATGGTTTTTAGTTCCCAAAAGAAGATATTCTCTCTACTAAATGATACTTAGGAGCATAATATGACACATTGTTTCCAGAACACCAGTTTTACTCTACAAAATAAGGACAGTTCCACCCGAAATATCAATTTCTGTCAAAACATTAAAAATTTTCACACGAATATCACTACACATACCAGAAATAAAAAGTTATCACTGAAGTATCACTAATTATCCTTGCAAAAATTTCATTTTCTTTCAAAAATAAAGCATTTCATTCCTAAAAATAGCATTTCTAAACAAAATACTGGTTTTCATACGCAAAGAAAGACTTTATCCCTACAGAATGATGCTTTGGAGCCTAATAGAATACAGTGATTCAAGAATTCCCAAATTCCTCTACAAAATAAGGACATTCCCACCAGAAATATCAAGTTGTGTCATAATGTAGAAAACTTTCACACTAATATCCTTGCTTATCCCAGAAATAAAAAGGAATCTCATAAGTATCACTAATTATCCTTTCAAATATTTCATTTTCTTACCAAACTAATGCTTTTCATTCCTAAAAATAGCATTTTCTAAACAAAATACTGGTTTTCATCCCCAAAGGTAGACATTATCTCTACAGAATGTTCCTTTGGAGCATAATAGAATACAGTGTTTCATGAATTCCTGTATTCCTCTACAAAATAAGGACATTTCCACCCAAAATATCCATTTCTGTCAAGATTTAGAGAACTTTGACATTAATAGCAGTATTTATCCCAGAAAAAAAAAAAAAGGTACATTCTTGAGTATCACTTCTTATCCTTGCAAAAATACATTTTTCTTAACAAATACAATGCTTTTCAGCCCTAAAAATATCATTTTCTCCCCAAAATACTGGGTTTCATCCTCAAAAGAAGACAGTTCCTCTAAAAAATGAATATTTGCAGCATAATATGATACATTGTTTACAGAATACCGGAATTCCTCTTTCAAATAAGGACACTTCCCCCCTAAAGATCAATTTCTGTTCTAATTTTTGAAATTTACACACGACTTTCACTACATAGACCAGAAATAATAAGTTCTCTCTAAAGCATCACCATTTATCCTGGCAAATATTTGAGTTTCTTTTGAAAATATGAATTTTCTTCACTAAAAATAGCATTTTCTAAACCTAATACCTGTTTTCATAACCAAAAGAAGATATTTTCTCTAGAAAATGATGCACTGTAGCATTATAGGATGCATTTCTACCAGAATACCCGTTTTCCTCTACAAATTATGGACATTTCCACCCAAAATGACAGTTTCTGTTAAAATTTTTAACATTTACACATGAATATCACCACTTCTTCCAGAAATAAGAAGTTCTCTCTTAAGTATCACTCCGTATTCTGGCAAAAATACATTTTTCTTACCTAAGAAAATGCTTTTCATTCCTGAGAATAGTATGTTCTAAACAACATATGGTTTTTAATTCCCAAAAGAAGATATTCTCTCTACTAAATGATACTTAGGAGCATAATATGACACATTGTTTCCAGAACACCAGTTTTACTCTACAAAATAAGGACAGTTCCACCCGAAATATCAATTTCTGTCAAAACATTAAAAATTTTCACACGAATATCACTACACATACCAGAAATAAAAAGTTATCACTGAAGTATCACTAATTATCCTTGCAAAAATTTCATTTTCTTTCAAAAATAAAGCATTTCATTCCTAAAAATAGCATTTCTAAACAAAATACTGGTTTTCATACGCAAAGAAAGACTTTATCCCTACAGAATGATGCTTTGGAGCCTAATAGAATACAGTGATTCAAGAATTCCCAAATTCCTCTACAAAATAAGGACATTCCCACCAGAAATATCAAGTTGTGTCATAATGTAGAAAACTTTCACACTAATATCCTTGCTTATCCCAGAAATAAAAAGGAATCTCATAAGTATCACTAATTATCCTTTCAAATATTTCATTTTCTTACCAAACTAATGCTTTTCATTCCTAAAAATAGCATTTTCTAAACAAAATACTGGTTTTCATCCCCAAAGGTAGACATTATCTCTACAGAATGTTCCTTTGGAGCATAATAGAATACAGTGTTTCATGAATTCCTGTATTCCTCTACAAAATAAGGACATTTCCACCCAAAATATCCATTTCTGTCAAGATTTAGAGAACTTTGACATTAATAGCAGTATTTATCCCAGAAAAAAAAAAAAAGGTACATTCTTGAGTATCACTTCTTATCCTTGCAAAAATACATTTTTCTTAACAAATACAATGCTTTTCAGCCCTAAAAATATCATTTTCTCCCCAAAATACTGGGTTTCATCCTCAAAAGAAGACAGTTCCTCTAAAAAATGAATATTTGCAGCATAATATGATACATTGTTTACAGAATACCGGAATTCCTCTTTCAAATAAGGACACTTCCCCCCTAAAGATCAATTTCTGTTCTAATTTTTGAAATTTACACACGACTTTCACTACATAGACCAGAAATAATAAGTTCTCTCTAAAGCATCACCATTTATCCTGGCAAATATTTGAGTTTCTTTTGAAAATATGAATTTTCTTCACTAAAAATAGCATTTTCTAAACCTAATACCTGTTTTCATAACCAAAAGAAGATATTTTCTCTAGAAAATGATGCACTGTAGCATTATAGGATGCATTTCTACCAGAATACCCGTTTTCCTCTACAAATTATGGACATTTCCACCCAAAATGACAGTTTCTGTTAAAATTTTTAACATTTACACATGAATATCACCACTTCTTCCAGAAATAAGAAGTTCTCTCTTAAGTATCACTCCGTATTCTGGCAAAAATACATTTTTCTTACCTAAGAAAATGCTTTTCATTCCTGAGAATAGTATGTTCTAAACAACATATGGTTTTTAATTCCCAAAAGAAGATATTCTCTCTACTAAATGATACTTAGGAGCATAATATGACACATTGTTTCCAGAACACCAGTTTTACTCTACAAAATAAGGACAGTTCCACCCGAAATATCAATTTCTGTCAAAACATTAAAAATTTTCACACGAATATCACTACACATACCAGAAATAAAAAGTTATCACTGAAGTATCACTAATTATCCTTGCAAAAATTTCATTTTCTTTCAAAAATAAAGCATTTCATTCCTAAAAATAGCATTTCTAAACAAAATACTGGTTTTCATACGCAAAGAAAGACTTTATCCCTACAGAATGATGCTTTGGAGCCTAATAGAATACAGTGATTCAAGAATTCCCAAATTCCTCTACAAAATAAGGACATTCCCACCAGAAATATCAAGTTGTGTCATAATGTAGAAAACTTTCACACTAATATCCTTGCTTATCCCAGAAATAAAAAGGAATCTCATAAGTATCACTAATTATCCTTTCAAATATTTCATTTTCTTACCAAACTAATGCTTTTCATTCCTAAAAATAGCATTTTCTAAACAAAATACTGGTTTTCATCCCCAAAGGTAGACATTATCTCTACAGAATGTTCCTTTGGAGCATAATAGAATACAGTGTTTCATGAATTCCTGTATTCCTCTACAAAATAAGGACATTTCCACCCAAAATATCCATTTCTGTCAAGATTTAGAGAACTTTGACATTAATAGCAGTACTTATCCCAGAAAAATAAAAAAAAGGTATATTCTTGACTATCACTTCTTATCCTTGCAAAAATACATTTTTCTTAACAAATACAATGCTTTCCAGCCCTAAAAATATCATTTTCTCCCCAAAATACTGGGTTTCATCCTCAAAAGAAGACAGTTCCTCTAAAAAATGAATATTTGCAGCATAATATGATACATTGTTTACAGAATACCGGAATTCCTCTTTCAAATAAGGACACTTCCCCCCTAAAGATCAATTTCTGTTCTAATTTTTGAAATTTACACACGACTTTCACTACATAGACCAGAAATAATAAGTTCTCTCTAAAACATCACCATTTCTCCTGGCAAATATTTGAGTTTCTTTTGAAAATATGAATTTTCTTCACTAAAAATAGCATTTTCTAAACCTAATACCTGTTTTCATAACCAAAAGAAGATATTTTCTCTAGAAAATGATGCACTGTAGCATTATAGGATGCATTTCTACCAGAATACCCGTTTTCCTCTACAAATGATGGACATTTCCACCCAAAATGACAGTTTCTGTTAAAATTTTTACCATTTACACATGAATATCACCACTTCTTCCAGAAATAAGAAGTTCTCTCTTAAGTATCACTCCGTATTCTGGCAAAAATACATTTTTCTTACCTAAGAAAATGCTTTTCATTCCTGAGAATAGTATGTTCTAAACAACATATGGTTTTTAATTCCCAAAAGAAGATATTCTCTCTACTAAATGATACTTAGGAGCATAATATGACACATTGTTTCCAGAACACCAGTTTTACTCTACAAAATAAGGACAGTTCCACCCGAAATATCAATTTCTGTCAAAACATTAAAAATTTTCACACGAATATCACTACACATACCAGAAATAAAAAGTTATCACTGAAGTATCACTAATTATCCTTGCAAAAATTTCATTTTCTTTCAAAAATAAAGCATTTCATTCCTAAAAATAGCATTTCTAAACAAAATACTGGTTTTCATACGCAAAGAAAGACTTTGTCCCTACAGAATGATGCTTTGGAGCCTAATAGAATACAGTGATTCAAGAATTCCCAAATTCCTCTACAAAATAAGGACATTCCCACCAGAAATATCAAGTTGTGTCATAATGTAGAAAACTTTCACACTAATATCCTTGCTTATCCCAGAAATAAAAAGGAATCTCATAAGTATCACTAATTATCCTTTCAAATATTTCATTTTCTTACCAAACTAATGCTTTTCATTCCTAAAAATAGCATTTTCTAAACAAAATACTGGTTTTCATCCCCAAAGGTAGACATTATCTCTACAGAATGTTCCTTTGGAGCATAATAGAATACAGTGTTTCATGAATTCCTGTATTCCTCTACAAAATAAGGACATTTCCACCCAAAATATCAATTTCTGTCAAGATTTAGAGAACTTTGACATTAATAGCAGTACTTATCCCAGAAAAAAAAAAAAAGGTACATTCTTGAGTATCACTTCTTATCCTTGCAAAAATACATTTTTCTTAACAAATACAATGCTTTTCAGCCCTAAAAATATCATTTTCTCCCCAAAATACTGGGTTTCATCCTCAAAAGAAGACAGTTCCTCTAAAAAATGAATATTTGCAGCATAATATGATACATTGTTTACAGAATACCGGAATTCCTCTTTCAAATAAGGACACTTCCCCCCTAAAGATCAATTTCTGTTCTAATTTTTGAAATTTACACACGACTTTCACTACATAGACCAGAAATAATAAGTTCTCTCTAAAGCATCACCATTTATCCTGGCAAATATTTGAGTTTCTTTTGAAAATATGAATTTTCTTCACTAAAAATAGCATTTTCTAAACCTAATACCTGTTTTCATAACCAAAAGAAGATATTTTCTCTAGAAAATGATGCACTGTAGCATTATAGGATGCATTTCTACCAGAATGCCCGTTTTCCTCTACAAATTATGGACATTTCCACCCAAAATGACAGTTTCTGTTAAAATTTTTACCATTTACACATGAATATCACCACTTCTTCCAGAAATAAGAAGTTCTCTCTTAAGTATCACTCCGTATTCTGGCCAAAATACATTTTTCTTACCTAAGAAAATGCTTTTCATTCCTGAGAATAGTATGTTCTAAACAACATATGGTTTTTAATTCCCAAAAGAAGATATTCTCTCTACTAAATGATACTTAGGAGCATAATATGACACATTGTTTCCAGAAAACCAGTTTTACTCTACAAAATAAGGACAGTTCCACCCAAAATATCAATTTCTGTCAAAACATTAAAAATTTTCACACGAATATCACTACACATACCAGAAATAAAAAGTTATCACTGAAGTATCACTAATTATCCTTGCAAAAATTTCATTTTCTTTCAAAAATAAAGCATTTCATTCCTAAAAATAGCATTTCTAAACAAAATACTGGTTTTCATACGCAAAGAAAGACTTTATCCCTACAGAATGATGCTTTGGAGCCTAATAGAATACAGTGATTCAAGAATTCCCAAATTCCTCTACAAAATAAGGACATTCCCACCAGAAATATCAAGTTGTGTCATAATGTAGAAAACTTTCACACTAATATCCTTGCTTATCCCAGAAATAAAAAGGAATCTCATAAGTATCACTAATTATCCTTTCAAATATTTCATTTTCTTACCAAACTAATGCTTTTCATTCCTAAAAATAGCATTTTCTAAACAAAATACTGGTTTTCATCCCCAAAGGTAGACATTATCTCTACAGAATGTTCCTTTGGAGCATAATAGAATACAGTGTTTCATGAATTCCTGTATTCCTCTACAAAATAAGGACATTTCCACCCAAAATATCCATTTCTGTCAAGATTTAGAGAACTTTGACATTAATAGCAGTATTTATCCCAGAAAAAAAAAAAAAGGTACATTCTTGAGTATCACTTCTTATCCTTGCAAAAATACATTTTTCTTAACAAATACAATGCTTTTCAGCCCTAAAAATATCATTTTCTCCCCAAAATACTGGGTTTCATCCTCAAAAGAAGACAGTTCCTCTAAAAAATGAATATTTGCAGCATAATATGATACATTGTTTACGGAATACCGGAATTCCTCTTTCAAATAAGGACACTTCCCCCCTAAAGATCAATTTCTGTTCTAATTTTTGAAATTTACACACGACTTTCACTACATAGACCAGAAATAATAAGTTCTCTCTAAAGCATCACCATTTCTCCTGGCAAATATTTGAGTTTCTTTTGAAAATATGAATTTTCTTCACTAAAAATAGCATTTTCTAAACCTAATACCTGTTTTCATAACCAAAAGAAGATATTTTCTCTAGAAAATGATGCACTGTAGCATTATAGGATGCATTTCTACCAGAATACCCGTTTTCCTCTACAAATTATGGACATTTCCACCCAAAATGACAGTTTCTGTTAAAATTTTTACCATTTACACATGAATATCACCACTTCTTCCAGAAATAAGAAGTTCTCTCTTAAGTATCACTCCGTATTCTGGCAAAAATACATTTTTCTTACCTAAGAAAATGCTTTTCATTCCTGAGAATAGTATGTTCTAAACAACATATGGTTTTTAATTCCCAAAAGAAGATATTCTCTCTACTAAATGATACTTAGGAGCATAATATGACACATTGTTTCCAGAACACCAGTTTTACTCTACAAAATAAGGACAGTTCCACCCGAAATATCAATTTCTGTCAAAACATTAAAAATTTTCACACGAATATCACTACACATACCAGAAATAAAAAGTTATCACTGAAGTATCACTAATTATCCTTGCAAAAATTTCATTTTCTTTCAAAAATAAAGCATTTCATTCCTAAAAATAGCATTTCTAAACAAAATACTGGTTTTCATACGCAAAGAAAGACTTTATCCCTACAGAATGATGCTTTGGAGCCTAATAAAATACAGTGATTCAAGAATTCCCAAATTCCTCTACAAAATAAGGACATTCCCACCAGAAATATCAAGTTGTGTCATAATGTAGAAAACTTTCACACTAATATCCTTGCTTATCCCAGAAATAAAAAGGAATCTCATAAGTATCACTAATTATCCTTTCAAATATTTCATTTTCTTACCAAACTAATGCTTTTCATTCCTAAAAATAGCATTTTCTAAACAAAATACTGGTTTTCATCCCCAAAGGTAGACATTATCTCTACAGAATGTTCCTTTGGAGCATAATAGAATACAGTGTTTCATGAATTCCTGTATTCCTCTACAAAATAAGGACATTTCCACCCAAAATATCCATTTCTGTCAAGATTTAGAGAACTTTGACATTAATAGCAGTACTTATCCCAGAAAAAAAAAAAAAGGTACATTCTTGAGTATCACTTCTTATCCTTGCAAAAATACATTTTTCTTAACAAATACAATGCTTTTCAGCCCTAAAAATATCATTTTCTCCCCAAAATACTGGGTTTCATCCTCAAAAGAAGACAGTTCCTCTAAAAAATGAATATTTGCAGCATAATATGATACATTGTTTACAGAATACCGGAATTCCTCTTTCAAATAAGGACACTTCCCCCCTAAAGATCAATTTCTGTTCTAATTTTTGAAATTTACACACGACTTTCACTACATAGACCAGAAATAATAAGTTCTCTCTAAAACATCACCATTTCTCCTGGCAAATATTTGAGTTTCTTTTGAAAATATGAATTTTCTTCACTAAAAATAGCATTTTCTAAACCTAATACCTGTTTTCATAACCAAAAGAAGATATTTTCTCTAGAAAATGATGCACTGTAGCATTATAGGATGCATTTCTACCAGAATGCCCGTTTTCCTCTACAAATTATGGACATTTCCACCCAAAATGACAGTTTCTGTTAAAATTTTTACCATTTACACATGAATATCACCACTTCTTCCAGAAATAAGAAGTTCTCTCTTAAGTATCACTCCGTATTCTGGCAAAAATACATTTTTCTTACCTAAGAAAATGCTTTTCATTCCTGAGAATAGTATGTTCTAAACAACATATGGTTTTTAATTCCCAAAAGAAGATATTCTCTCTACTAAATGATACTTAGGAGCATAATATGACACATTGTTTCCAGAACACCAGTTTTACTCTACAAAATAAGGACAGTTCCACCCGAAATATCAATTTCTGTCAAAACATTAAAAATTTTCACACGAATATCACTACACATACCAGAAATAAAAAGTTACCACTGAAGTATCACTAATTATCCTTGCAAAAATCTCATTTTCTTTCAAAAATAAAGCATTTCATTCCTAAAAATAGCATTTCTAAACAAAATACTGGTTTTCATACGCAAAGAAAGACTTTATCCCTACAGAATGATGCTTTGGAGCCTAATAGAATACAGTGATTCAAGAATTCCCAAATTCCTCTACAAAATAAGGACATTCCCACCAGAAATATCAAGTTGTGTCATAATGTAGAAAACTTTCACACTAATATCCTTGCTTATCCCAGAAATAAAAAGGAATCTCATAAGTATCACTAATTATCCTTTCAAATATTTCATTTTCTTACCAAACTAATGCTTTTCATTCCTAAAAATAGCATTTTCTAAACAAAATACTGGTTTTCATCCCCAAAGGTAGACATTATCTCTACAGAATGTTCCTTTGGAGCATAATAGAATACAGTGTTTCATGAATTCCTGTATTCCTCTACAAAATAAGGACATTTCCACCCAAAATATCAATTTCTGTCAAGATTTAGAGAACTTTGACATTAATAGCAGTACTTATCCCAGAAAAAAAAAAAAGGTACATTCTTGAGTATCACTTCTTATCCTTGCAAAAATACATTTTTCTTAACAAATACAATGCTTTTCAGCCCTAAAAATATCATTTTCTCCCCAAAATACTGGGTTTCATCCTCAAAAGAAGACAGTTCCTCTAAAAAATGAATATTTGCAGCATAATATGATACATTGTTTACGGAATACCGGAATTCCTCTTTCAAATAAGGACACTTCCCCCCTAAAGATCAATTTCTGTTCTAATTTTTGAAATTTACACACGACTTTCACTACATAGACCAGAAATAATAAGTTCTCTCTAAAGCATCACCATTTATCCTGGCAAATATTTGAGTTTCTTTTGAAAATATGAATTTTCTTCACTAAAAATAGCATTTTCTAAACCTAATACCTGTTTTCATAACCAAAAGAAGATATTTTCTCTAGAAAATGATGCACTGTAGCATTATAGGATGCATTTCTACCAGAATACCCGTTTTCCTCTACAAATGATGGACATTTCCACCCAAAATGACAGTTTCTGTTAAAATTTTTACCATTTACACATGAATATCACCACTTCTTCCAGAAATAAGAAGTTCTCTCTTAAGTATCACTCCGTATTCTGGCAAAAATACATTTTTCTTACCTAAGAAAATGCTTTTCATTCCTGAGAATAGTATGTTCTAAACAACATATGGTTTTTAATTCCCAAAAGAAGATATTCTCTCTACTAAATGATACTTAGGAGCATAATATGACACATTGTTTCCAGAACACCAGTTTTACTCTACAAAATAAGGACAGTTCCACCCGAAATATCAATTTCTGTCAAAACATTAAAAATTTTCACACGAATATCACTACACATACCAGAAATAAAAAGTTACCACTGAAGTATCACTAATTATCCTTGCAAAAATTTCATTTTCTTTCAAAAATAAAGCATTTCATTCCTAAAAATAGCATTTCTAAACAAAATACTGGTTTTCATACGCAAAGAAAGACTTTATCCCTACAGAATGATGCTTTGGAGCCTAATAGAATACAGTGATTCAAGAATTCCCAAATTCCTCTGCAAAATAAGGACATTCCCACCAGAAATATCAAGTTGTGTCATAATGTAGAAAACTTTCACACTAATATCCTTGCTTATCCCAGAAATAAAAAGGAATCTCATAAGTATCACTAATTATCCTTTCAAATATTTCATTTTCTTACCAAACTAATGCTTTTCATTCCTAAAAATAGCATTTTCTAAACAAAATACTGGTTTTCATCCCCAAAGGTAGACATTATCTCTACAGAATGTTCCTTTGGAGCATAATAGAATACAGTGTTTCATGAATTCCTGTATTCCTCTACAAAATAAGGACATTTCAACCCAAAATATCCATTTCTGTCAAGATTTAGAGAACTTTGACATTAATAGCAGTACTTATCCCAGAAAAAAAAAAAAGGTACATTCTTGAGTATCACTTCTTATCCTTGCAAAAATACATTTTTCTTAACAAATAAAATGCTTTTCAGCCCTAAAAATATCATTTTCTCCCCAAAATACTGGGTTTCATCCTCAAAAGAAGACAGTTCCTCTAAAAAATGAATATTTGCAGCATAATATGATACATTGTTTACGGAATACCGGAATTCCTCTTTCAAATAAGGACACTTCCCCCCTAAAGATCAATTTCTGTTCTAATTTTTGAAATTTACACACGACTTTCACTACATAGACCAGAAATAATAAGTTCTCTCTAAAGCATCACCATTTATCCTGGCAAATATTTGAGTTTCTTTTGAAAATATGAATTTTCTTCACTAAAAATAGCATTTTCTAAACCTAATACCTGTTTTCATAACCAAAAGAAGATATTTTCTCTAGAAAATGATGCACTGTAGCATTATAGGATGCATTTCTACCAGAATGCCCGTTTTCCTCTACAAATTATGGACATTTCCACCCAAAATGACAGTTTCTGTTAAAATTTTTACCATTTACACATGAATATCACCACTTCTTCCAGAAATAAGAAGTTCTCTCTTAAGTATCACTCCGTATTCTGGCAAAAATACATTTTTCTTACCTAAGAAAATGCTTTTCATTCCTGAGAATAGTATGTTCTAAACAACATATGGTTTTTAATTCCCAAAAGAAGATATTCTCTCTACTAAATGATACTTAGGAGCATAATATGACACATTGTTTCCAGAACACCAGTTTTACTCTACAAAATAAGGACAGTTCCACCCGAAATATCAATTTCTGTCAAAACATTAAAAATTTTCACACGAATATCACTACACATACCAGAAATAAAAAGTTACCACTGAAGTATCACTAATTATCCTTGCAAAAATTTCATTTTCTTTCAAAAATAAAGCATTTCATTCCTAAAAATAGCATTTCTAAACAAAATACTGGTTTTCATACACAAAGAAAGACTTTGTCCCTACAGAATGATGCTTTGGAGCCTAATAGAATACAGTGATTCAAGAATTCCCAAATTCCTCTACAAAATAAGGACATTCCCACCAGAAATATCAAGTTGTGTCATAATGTAGAAAACTTTCACACTAATATCCTTGCTTATCCCAGAAATAAAAAGGAATCTCATAAGTATCACTAATTATCCTTTCAAATATTTCATTTTCTTACCAAACTAATGCTTTTCATTCCTAAAAATAGCATTTTCTAAACAAAATACTGGTTTTCATCCCCAAAGGTAGACATTATCTCTACAGAATGTTCCTTTGGAGCATAATAGAATACAGTGTTTCATGAATTCCTGTATTCCTCTACAAAATAAGGACATTTCCACCCAAAATATCCATTTCTGTCAAGATTTAGAGAACTTTGACATTAATAGCAGTACTTATCCCAGAAAAAAAAAAAAGGTACATTCTTGAGTATCACTTCTTATCCTTGCAAAAATACATTTTTCTTAACAAATACAATGCTTTTCAGCCCTAAAAATATCATTTTCTCCCCAAAATACTGGGTTTCATCCTCAAAAGAAGACAGTTCCTCTAAAAAATGAATATTTGCAGCATAATATGATACATTGTTTACAGAATATCGGAATTCCTCTTTCGAATAAGGACACTTTCCCCCTAAAGATCAATTTCTGTTCTAATTTTTGAAATTTACACACGACTTTCACTACATAGACCAGAAATAATAAGTTCTCTCTAAAGCATCACCATTTATCCTGGCAAATATTTGAGTTTCTTTTGAAAATATGAATTTTCTTCACTAAAAATAGCATT
Organism: Coturnix japonica; assembly: GCF_054131305.1. Lineage (NCBI taxonomy): Eukaryota > Metazoa > Chordata > Aves > Galliformes > Phasianidae > Coturnix > Coturnix japonica. Next base: position 515,953 of record NC_140666.1, on the reverse strand, counting down.
TTCTAAACCTAATACCTGTTTTCATAACCAAAAGAAGATATTTTCTCTAGAAAATGATGCACTGTAGCATTATAGGATGCATTTCTACCAGAATACCCGTTTTCCTCTACAAATTATGGACATTTCCACCCAAAATGACAGTTTCTGTTAAAATTTTTACCATTTACACATGAATATCACCACTTCTTCCAGAAATAAGAAGTTCTCTCTTAAGTATCACTCCGTATTCTGGCAAAAATACATTTTTCTTACCTAAGAAAATGCTTTTCATTCCTGAGAATAGTATGTTCTAAACAACATATGGTTTTTAATTCCCAAAAGAAGATATTCTCTCTACTAAATGATACTTAGGAGCATAATATGACACATTGTTTCCAGAACACCAGTTTTACTCTACAAAATAAGGACAGTTCCACCCGAAATATCAATTTCTGTCAAAACATTAAAAATTTTCACACGAATATCACTACACATACCAGAAATAAAAAGTTACCACTGAAGTATCACTAATTATCCTTGCAAAAATTTCATTTTCTTTCAAAAATAAAGCATTTCATTCCTAAAAATAGCATTTCTAAACAAAATACTGGTTTTCATACGCAAAGAAAGACTTTATCCCTACAGAATGATGCTTTGGAGCCTAATAGAATACAGTGATTCAAGAATTCCCAAATTCCTCTACAAAATAAGGACATTCCCACCAGAAATATCAAGTTGTGTCATAATGTAGAAAACTTTCACACTAATATCCTTGCTTATCCCAGAAATAAAAAGGAATCTCATAAGTATCACTAATTATCCTTTCAAATATTTCATTTTCTTACCAAACTAATGCTTTTCATTCCTAAAAATAGCATTTTCTAAACAAAATACTGGTTTTCATCCCCAAAGGTAGACATTATCTCTACAGAATGTTCCTTTGGAGCATAATAGAATACAGTGTTTCATGAATTCCTGTATTCCTCTACAAAATAAGGACATTTCCACCCAAAATATCAATTTCTGTCAAGATTTAGAGAACTTTGACATTAATAGCAGTACTTATCCCAGAAAAAAAAAAAAAGGTACATTCTTGAGTATCACTTCTTATCCTTGCAAAAATACATTTTTCTTAACAAATACAATGCTTTTCAGCCCTAAAAATATCATTTTCTCCCCAAAATACTGGGTTTCATCCTCAAAAGAAGACAGTTCCTCTAAAAAATGAATATTTGCAGCATAATATGATACATTGTTTACGGAATACCGGAATTCCTCTTTCAAATAAGGACACTTCCCCCCTAAAGATCAATTTCTGTTCTAATTTTTGAAATTTACACACGACTTTCACTACATAGACCAGAAATAATAAGTTCTCTCTAAAGCATCACCATTTATCCTGGCAAATATTTGAGTTTCTTTTGAAAATATGAATTTTCTTCACTAAAAATAGCATTTTCTAAACCTAATACCTGTTTTCATAACCAAAAGAAGATATTTTCTCTAGAAAATGATGCACTGTAGCATTATAGGATGCATTTCTACCAGAATACCCGTTTTCCTCTACAAATTATGGACATTTCCACCCAAAATGACAGTTTCTGTTAAAATTTTTACCATTTACACATGAATATCACCACTTCTTCCAGAAATAAGAAGTTCTCTCTTAAGTATCACTCCGTATTCTGGCAAAAATACATTTTTCTTACCTAAGAAAATGCTTTTCATTCCTGAGAATAGTATGTTCTAAACAACATATGGTTTTTAATTCCCAAAAGAAGATATTCTCTCTACTAAATGATACTTAGGAGCATAATATGACACATTGTTTCCAGAACACCAGTTTTACTCTACAAAATAAGGACAGTTCCACCCGAAATATCAATTTCTGTCAAAACATTAAAAATTTTCACACGAATATCACTACACATTCCAGAAATAAAAAGTTATCACTGAAGTATCACTAATTATCCTTGCAAAAATTTCATTTTCTTTCAAAAATAAAGCATTTCATTCCTAAAAATAGCATTTCTAAACAAAATACTGGTTTTCATACGCAAAGAAAGACTTTATCCCTACAGAATGATGCTTTGGAGCCTAATAGAATACAGTGATTCAAGAATTCCCAAATTCCTCTACAAAATAAGGACATTCCCACCAGAAATATCAAGTTGTGTCATAATGTAGAAAACTTTCACACTAATATCCTTGCTTATCCCAGAAATAAAAAGGAATCTCATAAGTATCACTAATTATCCTTTCAAATATTTCATTTTCTTACCAAACTAATGCTTTTCATTCCTAAAAATAGCATTTTCTATACAAAATACTGGTTTTCATCCCCAAAGGTAGACATTATCTCTACAGAATGTTCCTTTGGAGCATAATAGAATACAGTGTTTCATGAATTCCTGTATTCCTCTACAAAATAAGGACATTTCCACCCAAAATATCAATTTCTGTCAAGATTTAGAGAACTTTGACATTAATAGCAGTACTTATCCCAGAAAAAAAAAAAAAGGTACATTCTTGAGTATCACTTCTTATCCTTGCAAAAATACATTTTTCTTAACAAATACAATGCTTTTCAGCCCTAAAAATATCATTTTCTCCCCAAAATACTGGGTTTCATCCTCAAAAGAAGACAGTTCCTCTAAAAAATGAATATTTGCAGCATAATATGATACATTGTTTACGGAATACCGGAATTCCTCTTTCAAATAAGGACACTTCCCCCCTAAAGATCAATTTCTGTTCTAATTTTTGAAATTTACACACGACTTTCACTACATAGACCAGAAATAATAAGTTCTCTCTAAAGCATCACCATTTATCCTGGCAAATATTTGAGTTTCTTTTGAAAATATGAATTTTCTTCACTAAAAATAGCATTTTCTAAACCTAATACCTGTTTTCATAACCAAAAGAAGATATTTTCTCTAGAAAATGATGCACTGTAGCATTATAGGATGCATTTCTACCAGAATGCCCGTTTTCCTCTACAAATTATGGACATTTCCACCCAAAATGACAGTTTCTGTTAAAATTTTTACCATTTACACATGAATATCACCACTTCTTCCAGAAATAAGAAGTTCTCTCTTAAGTATCACTCCGTATTCTGGCAAAAATACATTTTTCTTACCTAAGAAAATGCTTTTCATTCCTGAGAATAGTATGTTCTAAACAACATATGGTTTTTAATTCCCAAAAGAAGATATTCTCTCTACTAAATGATACTTAGGAGCATAATATGACACATTGTTTCCAGAACACCAGTTTTACTCTACAAAATAAGGACAGTTCCACCCGAAATATCAATTTCTGTCAAAACATTAAAAATTTTCACACGAATATCACTACACATACCAGAAATAAAAAGTTACCACTGAAGTATCACTAATTATCCTTGCAAAAATTTCATTTTCTTTCAAAAATAAAGCATTTCATTCCTAAAAATAGCATTTCTAAACAAAATACTGGTTTTCATACGCAAAGAAAGACTTTATCCCTACAGAATGATGCTTTGGAGCCTAATAGAATACAGTGATTCAAGAATTCCCAAATTCCTCTACAAAATAAGGACATTCCCACCAGAAATATCAAGTTGTGTCATAATGTAGAAAACTTTCACACTAATATCCTTGCTTATCCCAGAAATAAAAAGGAATCTCATAAGTATCACTAATTATCCTTTCGAATATTTCATTTTCTTACCAAACCAATGCTTTTCATTCCTAAAAATAGCATTTTCTAAACAAAATACTGGTTTTCATCCCCAAAGGTAGACATTATCTCTACAGAATGTTCCTTTGGAGCATAATAGAATACAGTGTTTCATGAATTCCTGTATTCCTCTACAAAATAAGGACATTTCAACCCAAAATATCCATTTCTGTCAAGATTTAGAGAACTTTGACATTAATAGCAGTACTTATCCCAGAAAAAAAAAAAAGGTACATTCTTGAGTATCACTTCTTATCCTTGCAAAAATACATTTTTCTTAACAAATACAATGCTTTTCAGCCCTAAAAATATCATTTTCTCCCCAAAATACTGGGTTTCATCCTCAAAAGAAGACAGTTCCTCTAAAAAATGAATATTTGCAGCATAATATGATACATTGTTTACGGAATACCGGAATTCCTCTTTCATATAAGGACACTTCCCCCCTAAAGATCAATTTCTGTTCTAATTTTTGAAATTTACACACGACTTTCACTACATAGACCAGAAATAATAAGTTCTCTCTAAAGCATCACCATTTATCCTGGCAAATATTTGAGTTTCTTTTGAAAATATGAATTTTCTTCACTAAAAATAGCATTTTCTAAACCTAATACCTGTTTTCATAACCAAAAGAAGATATTTTCTCTAGAAAATGATGCACTGTAGCATTATAGGATGCATTTCTACCAGAATGCCCGTTTTCCTCTACAAATTATGGACATTTCCACCCAAAATGACAGTTTCTGTTAAAATTTTTACCATTTACACATGAATATCACCACTTCTTCCAGAAATAAGAAGTTCTCTCTTAAGTATCACTCCGTATTCTGGCAAAAATACATTTTTCTTACCTAAGAAAATGCTTTTCATTCCTGAGAATAGTATGTTCTAAACAACATATGGTTTTTAATTCCCAAAAGAAGATATTCTCTCTACTAAATGATACTTAGGAGCATAATATGACACATTGTTTCCAGAACACCAGTTTTACTCTACAAAATAAGGACAGTTCCACCCGAAATATCAATTTCTGTCAAAACATTAAAAATTTTCACACGAATATCACTACACATACCAGAAATAAAAAGTTACCACTGAAGTATCACTAATTATCCTTGCAAAAATTTCATTTTCTTTCAAAAATAAAGCATTTCATTCCTAAAAATAGCATTTCTAAACAAAATACTGGTTTTCATACGCAAAGAAAGACTTTATCCCTACAGAATGATGCTTTGGAGCCTAATAGAATACAGTGATTCAAGAATTCCCAAATTCCTCTACAAAATAAGGACATTCCCACCAGAAATATCAAGTTGTGTCATAATGTAGAAAACTTTCACACTAATATCCTTGCTTATCCCAGAAATAAAAAGGAATCTCATAAGTATCACTAATTATCCTTTCGAATATTTCATTTTCTTACCAAACCAATGCTTTTCATTCCTAAAAATAGCATTTTCTAAACAAAATACTGGTTTTCATCCCCAAAGGTAGACATTATCTCTACAGAATGTTCCTTTGGAGCATAATAGAATACAGTGTTTCATGAATTCCTGTATTCCTCTACAAAATAAGGACATTTCAACCCAAAATATCCATTTCTGTCAAGATTTAGAGAACTTTGACATTAATAGCAGTACTTATCCCAGAAAAAAAAAAAAGGTACATTCTTGAGTATCACTTCTTATCCTTGCAAAAATACATTTTTCTTAACAAATACAATGCTTTTCAGCCCTAAAAATATCATTTTCTCCCCAAAATACTGGGTTTCATCCTCAAAAGAAGACAGTTCCTCTAAAAAATGAATATTTGCAGCATAATATGATACATTGTTTACGGAATACCGGAATTCCTCTTTCATATAAGGACACTTCCCCCCTAAAGATCAATTTCTGTTCTAATTTTTGAAATTTACACACGACTTTCACTACATAGACCAGAAATAATAAGTTCTCTCTAAAGCATCACCATTTATCCTGGCAAATATTTGAGTTTCTTTTGAAAATATGAATTTTCTTCACTAAAAATAGCATTTTCTAAACCTAATACCTGTTTTCATAACCAAAAGAAGATATTTTCTCTAGAAAATGATGCACTGTAGCATTATAGGATGCATTTCTACCAGAATGCCCGTTTTCCTCTACAAATTATGGACATTTCCACCCAAAATGACAGTTTCTGTTAAAATTTTTACCATTTACACATGAATATCACCACTTCTTCCAGAAATAAGAAGTTCTCTCTTAAGTATCACTCCGTATTCTGGCAAAAATACATTTTTCTTACCTAAGAAAATGCTTTTCATTCCTGAGAATAGTATGTTCTAAACAACATATGGTTTTTAATTCCCAAAAGAAGATATTCTCTCTACTAAATGATACTTAGGAGCATAATATGACACATTGTTTCCAGAACACCAGTTTTACTCTACAAAATAAGGACAGTTCCACCCGAAATATCAATTTCTGTCAAAACATTAAAAATTTTCACACGAATATCACTACACATACCAGAAATAAAAAGTTATCACTGAAGTATCACTAATTATCCTTGCAAAAATTTCATTTTCTTTCAAAAATAAAGCATTTCATTCCTAAAAATAGCATTTCTAAACAAAATACTGGTTTTCATACGCAAAGAAAGACTTTATCCCTACAGAATGATGCTTTGGAGCCTAATAGAATACAGTGATTCAAGAATTCCCAAATTCCTCTACAAAATAAGGACATTCCCACCAGAAATATCAAGTTGTGTCATAATGTAGAAAACTTTCACACTAATATCCTTGCTTATCCCAGAAATAAAAAGGAATCTCATAAGTATCACTAATTATCCTTTCAAATATTTCATTTTCTTACCAAACTAATGCTTTTCATTCCTAAAAATAGCATTTTCTAAACAAAATACTGGTTTTCATCCCCAAAGGTAGACATTATCTCTACAGAATGTTCCTTTGGAGCATAATAGAATACAGTGTTTCATGAATTCCTGTATTCCTCTACAAAATAAGGACATTTCCACCCAAAATATCCATTTCTGTCAAGATTTAGAGAACTTTGACATTAATAGCAGTACTTATCCCAGAAAAAAAAAAAAGGTACATTCTTGAGTATCACTTCTTATCCTTGCAAAAATACATTTTTCTTAACAAATACAATGCTTTTCAGCCCTAAAAATATCATTTTCTCCCCAAAATACTGGGTTTCATCCTCAAAAGAAGACAGTTCCTCTAAAAAATGAATATTTGCAGCATAATATGATACATTGTTTACGGAATACCAGAATTCCTCTTTCAAATAAGGACACTTCCCCCCTAAAGATCAATTTCTGTTCTAATTTTTGAAATTTACACACGACTTTCACTACATAGACCAGAAATAATAAGTTCTCTCTAAAGCATCACCATTTATCCTGGCAAATATTTGGGTTTCTTTTGAAAATATGAATTTTCTTCACTAAAAATAGCATTTTCTAAACCTAATACCTGTTTTCATAACCAAAAGAAGATATTTTCTCTAGAAAATGATGCACTGTAGCATTATAGGATGCATTTCTACCAGAATACCCGTTTTCCTCTACAAATTATGGACATTTCCACCCAAAATGACAGTTTCTGTTAAAATTTTTACCATTTACACATGAATATCACCACTTCTTCCAGAAATAAGAAGTTCTCTCTTAAGTATCACTCCGTATTCTGGCAAAAATACATTTTTCTTACCTAAGAAAATGCTTTTCATTCCTGAGAATAGTATGTTCTAAACAACATATGGTTTTTAATTCCCAAAAGAAGATATTCTCTCTACTAAATGATACTTAGGAGCATAATATGACACATTGTTTCCAGAACACCAGTTTTACTCTACAAAATAAGGACAGTTCCACCCGAAATATCAATTTCTGTCAAAACATTAAAAATTTTCACACGAATATCACTACACATACCAGAAATAAAAAGTTATCACTGAAGTATCACTAATTATCCTTGCAAAAATTTCATTTTCTTTCAAAAATAAAGCATTTCATTCCTAAAAATAGCATTTCTAAACAAAATACTGGTTTTCATACGCAAAGAAAGACTTTGTCCCTACAGAATGATGCTTTGGAGCCTAATAGAATACAGTGATTCAAGAATTCCCAAATTCCTCTACAAAATAAGGACATTCCCACCAGAAATATCAAGTTGTGTCATAATGTAGAAAACTTTCACACTAATATCCTTGCTTATCCCAGAAATAAAAAGGAATCTCATAAGTATCACTAATTATCCTTTCAAATATTTCATTTTCTTACCAAACTAATGCTTTTCATTCCTAAAAATAGCATTTTCTAAACAAAATACTGGTTTTCATCCCCAAAGGTAGACATTATCTCTACAGAATGTTCCTTTGGAGCATAATAGAATACAGTGTTTCATGAATTCCTGTATTCCTCTACAAAATAAGGACATTTCCACCCAAAATATCAATTTCTGTCAAGATTTAGAGAACTTTGACATTAATAGCAGTACTTATCCCAGAAAAAAAAAAAAGGTACATTCTTGAGTATCACTTCTTATCCTTGCAAAAATACATTTTTCTTAACAAATACAATGCTTTTCAGCCCTAAAAATATCATTTTCTCCCCAAAATACTGGGTTTCATCCTCAAAAGAAGACAGTTCCTCTAAAAAATGAATATTTGCAGCATAATATGATACATTGTTTACAGAATATCGGAATTCCTCTTTCGAATAAGGACACTTTCCCCCTAAAGATCAATTTCTGTTCTAATTTTTGAAATTTACACACGACTTTCACTACATAGACCAGAAATAATAAGTTCTCTCTAAAGCATCACCATTTATCCTGGCAAATATTTGAGTTTCTTTTGAAAATATGAATTTTCTTCACTAAAAATAGCATTTTCTAAACCTAATACCTGTTTTCATAACCAAAAGAAGATATTTTCTCTAGAAAATGATGCACTGTAGCATTATAGGATGCATTTCTACCAGAATGCCCGTTTTCCTCTACAAATTATGGACATTTCCACCCAAAATGACAATTTCTGTAAGAAATTTTAAAATTTACACAGGAATATCGCCACTTCTTCCAGATACAAGGAGTCCTCTCTTAAGTATCACTTCGTATTCTGGCAAAAATATTTTTTTCTTACCTAAGAAAATGCTTTTCATTCCTAAGAATAGCATATTAACCACATCTGCTTTTCATCGGCAAAAGAAGCAATTTTCCCTACAGAATGATGCTTTGGAGCAAAATAGAATACGGTGTTTCTAGAATTCCCAAATTCCTCTACAAAATAAGGACATTCCCTCCAGAAATATCAAGTTGTGTCATAATGTAGAAAACTTTCACACTAATATCCTTTCTTATCTCAGAAATATAAAGGAATCTCATAATTATCACTAATTATCCTTGCAAAAGTTTCATTTTCTTGCCAAAATAATTCTTTTCATTCCTAAAAATAGCATTTTCTAAACAAAATACTGGTTTTCATACCCAAAGGAAGACATTATCTCTACAAAATTATGCTTTGGAGCATAACATGGTAGATTGTTTCCAGAATTCCTGTATTCCTCTACAAAATAAGGACATTTCCACCCGAAATATCGATTTCTGTCAAGATATAGAGAACTTTGACATTAATAGCAGTACTTATCCCAGAAAAAAAAAAAAAGGTACATTCTTGAGTATCACTTCTTATCCTTGCAAAAATACATTTTTCTTAACAAATACAATGCTTTTCAGCCCTAAAAATATCATTTTCTCCCCAAAATACTGGGTTTCATCCTCAAAAGAAGACAGTTCCTCTAAAAAATGAATATTTGCAGCATAATATGATACATTGTTTACAGAATACCGGAATTCCTCTTTCAAATAAGGACACTTCCCCCCTAAAGATCAATTTCTGTTCTAATTTTTGAAATTTACACACGACTTTCACTACATAGACCAGAAATAATAAGTTCTCTCTAAAGCATCACCATTTATCCTGGCAAATATTTGAGTTTCTTTTGAAAATATGAATTTTCTTCACTAAAAATAGCATTTTCTAAACCTAATACCTGTTTTCATAACCAAAAGAAGATATTTTCTCTAGAAAATGATGCACTGTAGCATTATAGGATGCATTTCTACCAGAATACCCGTTTTCCTCTACAAATTATGGACATTTCCACCCAAAATGACAGTTTCTGTTAAAATTTTTACCATTTACACATGAATATCACCACTTCTTCCAGAAATAAGAAGTTCTCTCTTAAGTATCACTCCGTATTCTGGCAAAAATACATTTTTCTTACCTAAGAAAATGCTTTTCATTCCTGAGAATAGTATGTTCTAAACAACATATGGTTTTTAATTCCCAAAAGAAGATATTCTCTCTACTAAATGATACTTAGGAGCATAATATGACACATTGTTTCCAGAACACCAGTTTTACTCTACAAAATAAGGACAGTTCCACCCGAAATATCAATTTCTGTCAAAACATTAAAAATTTTCACACGAATATCACTACACATACCAGAAATAAAAAGTTATCACTGAAGTATCACTAATTATCCTTGCAAAAATTTCATTTTCTTTCAAAAATAAAGCATTTCATTCCTAAAAATAGCATTTCTAAACAAAATACTGGTTTTCATACGCAAAGAAAGACTTTATCCCTACAGAATGATGCTTTGGAGCCTAATAGAATACAGTGATTCAAGAATTCCCAAATTCCTCTACAAAATAAGGACATTCCCACCAGAAATATCAAGTTGTGTCATAATGTAGAAAACTTTCACACTAATATCCTTGCTTATCCCAGAAATCAAAAGGAATCTCATAAGTATCACTAATTATCCTTTCAAATATTTCATTTTCTTACCAAACTAATGCTTTTCATTCCTAAAAATAGCATTTTCTAAACAAAATACTGGTTTTCATCCCCAAAGGTAGACATTATCTCTACAGAATGTTCCTTTGGAGCATAATAGAATACAGTGTTTCATGAATTCCTGTATTCCTCTACAAAATAAGGACATTTCCACCCAAAATATCAATTTCTGTCAAGATTTAGAGAACTTTGACATTAATAGCAGTACTTATCCCAGAAAAAAAAAAAAAGGTACATTCTTGAGTATCACTTCTTATCCTTGCAAAAATACATTTTTCTTAACAAATACAATGCTTTTCAGCCCTAAAAATATCATTTTCTCCCCAAAATACTGGGTTTCATCCTCAAAAGAAGACAGTTCCTCTAAAAAATGAATATTTGCAGCATAATATGATACATTGTTTACAGAATACCGGAATTCCTCTTTCAAATAAGGACACTTCCCCCCTAAAGATCAATTTCTGTTCTAATTTTTGAAATTTACACACGACTTTCACTACATAGACCAGAAATAATAAGTTCTCTCTAAAGCATCACCATTTCTCCTGGCAAATATTTGAGTTTCTTTTGAAAATATGAATTTTCTTCACTAAAAATAGCATTTTCTAAACCTAATACCTGTTTTCATAACCAAAAGAAGATATTTTCTCTAGAAAATGATGCACTGTAGCATTATAGGATGCATTTCTACCAGAATGCCCGTTTTCCTCTACAAATTATGCACATTTCCACCCAAAATGACAGTTTCTGTTAAAATTTTTACCATTTACACATGAATATCACCACTTCTTCCAGAAATAAGAAGTTCTCTCTTAAGTATCACTCCGTATTCTGGCAAAAATACATTTTTCTTACCTAAGAAAATGCTTTTCATTCCTGAGAATAGTATGTTCTAAACAACATATGGTTTTTAATTCCCAAAAGAAGATATTCTCTCTACTAAATGATACTTAGGAGCATAATATGACACATTGTTTCCAGAACACCAGTTTTACTCTACAAAATAAGGACAGTTCCACCCGAAATATCAATTTCTGTCAAAACATTAAAAATTTTCACACGAATATCACTACACATACCAGAAATAAAAAGTTATCACTGAAGTATCACTAATTATCCTTGCAAAAATTTCATTTTCTTTCAAAAATAAAGCATTTCATTCCTAAAAATAGCATTTCTAAACAAAATACTGGTTTTCATACGCAAAGAAAGACTTTATCCCTACAGAATGATGCTTTGGAGCCTAATAGAATACAGTGATTCAAGAATTCCCAAATTCCTCTACAAAATAAGGACATTCCCACCAGAAATATCAAGTTGTGTCATAATGTAGAAAACTTTCACACTAATATCCTTGCTTATCCCAGAAATCAAAAGGAATCTCATAAGTATCACTAATTATCCTTTCAAATATTTCATTTTCTTACCAAACTAATGCTTTTCATTCCTAAAAATAGCATTTTCTAAACAAAATACTGGTTTTCATCCCCAAAGGTAGACATTATCTCTACAGAATGTTCCTTTGGAGCATAATAGAATACAGTGTTTCATGAATTCCTGTATTCCTCTACAAAATAAGGACATTTCCACCCAAAATATCAATTTCTGTCAAGATTTAGAGAACTTTGACATTAATAGCAGTACTTATCCCAGAAAAAAAAAAAAAGGTACATTCTTGAGTATCACTTCTTATCCTTGCAAAAATACATTTTTCTTAACAAATACAATGCTTTTCAGCCCTAAAAATATCATTTTCTCCCCAAAATACTGGGTTTCATCCTCAAAAGAAGACAGTTCCTCTAAAAAATGAATATTTGCAGCATAATATGATACATTGTTTACAGAATACCGGAATTCCTCTTTCAAATAAGGACACTTCCCCCCTAAAGATCAATTTCTGTTCTAATTTTTGAAATTTACACACGACTTTCACTACATAGACCAGAAATAATAAGTTCTCTCTAAAGCATCACCATTTCTCCTGGCAAATATTTGAGTTTCTTTTGAAAATATGAATTTTCTTCACTAAAAATAGCATTTTCTAAACCTAATACCTGTTTTCATAACCAAAAGAAGATATTTTCTCTAGAAAATGATGCACTGTAGCATTATAGGATGCATTTCTACCAGAATGCCCGTTTTCCTCTACAAATTATGCACATTTCCACCCAAAATGACAGTTTCTGTTAAAATTTTTACCATTTACACATGAATATCACCACTTCTTCCAGAAATAAGAAGTTCTCTCTTAAGTATCACTCCGTATTCTGGCAAAAATACATTTTTCTTACCTAAGAAAATGCTTTTCATTCCTGAGAATAGTATGTTCTAAACAACATATGGTTTTTAATTCCCAAAAGAAGATATTCTCTCTACTAAATGATACTTAGGAGCATAATATGACACATTGTTTCCAGAACACCAGTTTTACTCTACAAAATAAGGACAGTTCCACCCGAAATATCAATTTCTGTCAAAACATTAAAAATTTTCACACGAATATCACTACACATACCAGAAATAAAAAGTTATCACTGAAGTATCACTAATTATCCTTGCAAAAATTTCATTTTCTTTCAAAATTAAAGCATTTCATTCCTAAAAATAGCATTTCTAAACAAAATACTGGTTTTCATACGCAAAGAAAGACTTTATCCCTACAGAATGATGCTTTGGAGCCTAATAGAATACAGTGATTCAAGAATTCCCAAATTCCTCTACAAAATAAGGACATTCCCACCAGAAATATCAAGTTGTGTCATAATGTAGAAAACTTTCACACTAATATCCTTGCTTATCCCAGAAATAAAAAGGAATCTCATAAGTATCACTAATTATCCTTTCAAATATTTCATTTTCTTACCAAACTAATGCTTTTCATTCCTAAAAATAGCATTTTCTAAACAAAATACTGGTTTTCATCCCCAAAGGTAGACATTATCTCTACAGAATGTTCCTTTGGAGCATAATAGAATACAGTGTTTCATGAATTCCTGTATTCCTCTACAAAATAAGGACATTTCCACCCAAAATATCAATTTCTGTCAAGATTTAGAGAACTTTGACATTAATAGCAGTACTTATCCCAGAAAAAAAAAAAAAGGTACATTCTTGAGTATCACTTCTTATCCTTGCAAAAATACATTTTTCTTAACAAATACAATGCTTTTCAGCCCTAAAAATATCATTTTCTCCCCAAAATACTGGGTTTCATCCTCAAAAGAAGACAGTTCCTCTAAAAAATGAATATTTGCAGCATAATATGATACATTGTTTACAGAATATCGGAATTCCTCTTTCGAATAAGGACACTTTCCCCCTAAAGATCAATTTCTGTTCTAATTTTTGAAATTTACACACGACTTTCACTACATAGACCAGAAATAATAAGTTCTCTCTAAAGCATCACCATTTATCCTGGCAAATATTTGAGTTTCTTTTGAAAATATGAATTTTCTTCACTAAAAATAGCATTTTCTAAACCTAATACCTGTTTTCATAACCAAAAGAAGATATTTTCTCTAGAAAATGATGCACTGTAGCATTATAGGATGCATTTCTACCAGAATGCCCGTTTTCCTCTACAAATTATGGACATTTCCACCCAAAATGACAATTTCTGTAAGAAATTTTAAAATTTACACAGGAATATCGCCACTTCTTCCAGATACAAGGAGTCCTCTCTTAAGTATCACTTCGTATTCTGGCAAAAATATTTTTTTCTTACCTAAGAAAATGCTTTTCATTCCTAAGAATAGCATATTAACCACATCTGCTTTTCATCGGCAAAAGAAGCAATTTTCCCTACAGAATGATGCTTTGGAGCAAAATAGAATACGGTGTTTCTAGAATTCCCAAATTCCTCTACAAAATAAGGACATTCCCTCCAGAAATATCAAGTTGTGTCATAATGTAGAAAACTTTCACACTAATATCCTTTCTTATCTCAGAAATATAAAGGAATCTCATAATTATCACTAATTATCCTTGCAAAAGTTTCATTTTCTTGCCAAAATAATTCTTTTCATTCCTAAAAATAGCATTTTCTAAACAAAATACTGGTTTTCATACCCAAAGGAAGACATTATCTCTACAAAATTATGCTTTGGAGCATAACATGGTAGATTGTTTCCAGAATTCCTGTATTCCTCTACAAAATAAGGACATTTCCACCCGAAATATCGATTTCTGTCAAGATATAGAGAACTTTGACATTAATAGCAGTACTTATCCCAGAAAAAAAAAAAGGTACATTCTTGAGTATCACTTCTTATCCTTGCAAAAATACATTTTTCTTAACAAATAAAATGATTTTCATCCCTAAAAATTGCATTTTCTAAACCAAATAATGGTTTTCATCCCCAAAGAAGACATTTTCTTTACTGAATGTTGGTTTGTTGGATAAGAGAATCCATTGTTTCAAGAATTCCTGTTTTCCTCTACAAAATAAAGACATTTCTACCCCAGTTATCTGTCTCCAGATGAAGGTCAACCCAATGCTGCCATGACTTGAGCAGGTTGCCCTCCCTTTGCTGCTTAACCCAATTCTGCCATGCGATGTGCAGGGTGCCCTCCAGTTGCAGCTCAACCCAGTACTGCTATGCCATGTGCAGGTTGCCCTCCATCCAGCTGCAGCTCAACCCAATGCTGCTCGTCCATTCGTTGCTCACCTGCTTCTGCTCCTGCAGCAGCTTCAGACACTGCAGCACTGTTAATGTTCCGCTGGCAAATTGGGCCCGCATTGCTGCACTGCTCACACAGCTCCTTGCAGGACCTGAGCCAATTGCAGAATGGGGCCGGTGGGCTCCGTGCTGCCCCACTGCCCCTGCCCCACCCTGGGTGGCTTCTATGAGGTCAGAGTGTCATTGTGACACACCAGCACTGGAGGGTCCTTGAAGGTCACAGACGCAGAGCATGGTTTGTGATGGAAGAGTCCTTGAAGGTCATTAAGAACCAGGGAATGGTTTGGGATGGCATGATCTCTTTGGGAGGCTCCTTGATGGCCCTCCTCTGGACCATTTCCAAAATCTCTATGTCTTTCTTGTACTGAGGGCTCCACACCTGGACACAGTACTCCAGATGGGGCCTTTCAAGAGCTGAGTAGAGAGGGACAATCCCTATCCCTGCTGACCACCCCTCTCCTGATGGAGCCCAGGATCCCATTTGCTTTCCGAGCTGCCAGAGCGCACTGCTGGCTCATGTTAAGTCTCTTGTCCATCAGGACCCCCAGGTCCTTCTCAGCCGAGCTGCTCTCAAGGACAACTCCTCCCAGCCTGTACAGGTGCCTGGGGTTCTTCCGGCCCATGTGCAAAACCTTGCACTTTGCCGTGTTGATCCTCATTAGATTCACACAAGCCCAGCTTTCTAGTCTGTTGAGGTCCCTCTGAATGTCACCCCTTCCTTCCAACGTATCGACCGCACCACTCAGCTTGGTGTCGTCAGCAAACTTGCTGAGGGTGCACTCAATTCCCTTATCAGTGTCATTAATAAAGATGTTCAAGAGCACCGATCCCAAGACAGACCCTTGAGGGACACCGCTCGTTACTGGCCTCCACCTGGACATAGAGCCATTGACCACCACCCTCTGTCTGCGGCCTTTCAACCAATTGCTTATCCATCGAGTTGTCCACCCATCACATCCACTTCCCTCCAATTTGGAGATGAGGATGTGATGGGGGACCATGTCAAAGGCCTTGCTCAGGTCCAGGTAAATGACATCAGTCACCTTCCCTTCGTCCACCAACACCGTCACTCCATCATAGAAGGCCACAAGATTAGTTAAGCATGACCTTCCCATGGTGAAGCCGTGCTGGCTGTCTCGGATCACATGCTCATTCTTTATGTAATGGAGCATGTTGTCCAGGACGATCTGTTCCATGATATTCCCAGGCACGGAGGTGAGACTCACCGGCCTGTAGTTCCCCGGGTCCTCCCTGCTCCCCTTCTTGTATATGTGAGTGACATGACACATCCAGCAGCAGCTCAACCCAATGCTGCCATGCCTTGTGCAGGTTGCCCTCCATCCAGCTGCAGCTCAACCCAATGCTGCTCGTCCATTCATTGCTCACCTGCTTCTGCTCCTGCAGCAGCTTCAGACACTGCAGCGCTGTTAATGTTCCGCTGGCAAATTGGGCCCGCATTGCTGCACCACTCACACAGCTCCTTGCAGGACCTGAACCAATTGCAGAATGGGGCCGGTGGGTTCCGTGCTGCCCCACTGCCCCTGCCCCACCCTGGGTGGCTTCTATGAGGTCAGAGTGTCATTGTGACACACCAGCACAGGAGGGTCCTTGAAGGTCACAGTGGGTTTGTGTCTATGTTGGGTTTGGGTTTGAGGATTGGGTTTGGGGTAGGGTTGGTTTTAGCTTTGGAGTTTGGTTTTGTGTCTATGTTGGGTTTAGGTTTGGGGTTTGGGTTTGGGGTAGCTGTGGTTTTAGCTTTGGGGTTTGGGTTTGGGGCAGGGTTGGTTTTAGGTTTGGGGTTTGGGTTTGGGATAGGATTGGTTTTAGGTTTGGGGTTTGGGTTCAGGGTAGGGTTGGTTTTAGGTTTGGGGTTTGGGTTTGGGGTAGGGTTGGTTTTGGTTTGGGTTTGGAGTAGGGTTGGTTTTAGGTTTGGGGTTTGGGTTTGGGGTAGGGTTGGTTTTAGCTTTGGGGTTTGGTTTTGTGTCTATATTGGGTTTAGGTTTGGGGTTTGGGTTTGGGGCAGGGTTGGTTTTAGGTTTGGGGTTTGCGTTTGGGATAGGGTTGGTTTTAGGTTTGGGGTTTGGGTTCAGGGTAGGGTTGGTTTTAGGTTTGGGGTTTGGGTTTGGGGTAGGGTTGGTTTTGGGTTGGGTTTGGGGTAGGGTTGGTTTTAGGTTTGGGGTTTGGGTTTGTGTCTGTGTTCAGTTTGGGGTAGCTGTGGTTTTAGCTTTGGGGTTTGCATTTGGGGCAGGGTTGGTTTTAGGTTTAGGGTTTGGGTTTGGGGTAGGGTTGGTTTTGGGTTGGGTTTGGGGTAGGGTTGGTTTTAGGTTTGGGGTTTGGGTTTGGGGTAGGGTTGGTTTTAGATTTGGATTAGGGTTTGTGTCTATGTTCGGTTTGGGATAGGATTGGTTTTAGGTTTGGGGTTTGGGTTTGTGTCTGTGTTCAGTTTGGGGTAGGGCTGCTTTTAGCTTTGGGGTTTGGGTTTGTGTCTATGTTGGGTTTGGGGTAGGGTTGCTTTTAGGTTTGGGGTTTGGGCTTGGGGTAGGGTTGGTTTTAGATTTGGATTAGGGTTGAGGGTAGGGTTGGTTTTAGATTTGGATTAGGGTTCAGGGTAAGGTTGGTTTTAGGTTTGGGGTTTGGGTTTGTGTCTATGTTGGGTTTGGGGTAGGGTTGGTTTTAGGTTTGGGGTTTGGGTTTGTGTCTGTGTTCAGTTTGGGGTAGCTGTGGTTTTAGCTTTGGGGTTTGCGTTTGGGGCAGGGTTGGTTTTAGGTTTGGGGTTTGGGTTTGGGATATGGTTGGTTTTACGTTTGGGGTTTGGGTTTGGGGTAGGGTTGGTTTTGGGTTTGGGTTTTTGGTTTGGGGTAGGGTTGGTTTTAGATTTGGATTTGGGTTTGGGGCAGGGTTGGTTTTAGATTTGGATTAGGGTTCAGGGTAGGGTTGGTTTTAGGTTTGGGATTTGGGTTTGTGTCTATGTTGGGTTTGGGGTAGGCTTGCTTTTAGGTTTTAGGTTTGGGGTTTGGGGTAGGGTTGGTTTTCGATTTGGATTTGGCTTCAGGGTAGGGTTGGTTTTAGATTTGGATTAGGGTTCAGGGTAGGGTTGGGTTTAGCTTTGGGGTTTGGGTTTGTGTCTATGTTGGGTTTGGGGTTTCAGTTTGGGGTAGGGTTTGTTTTAGATTTGTGGTTTGCGTTTGTATCTATGCTGGGTTTGGGTTAGGGGTACAGTTGGTTTTAGGTTTGGGGTTTGGGTTTGTGTCTATGTTGAGTTTGGGTTTGTGTCTGTGTTGGTTTATGGTTAGGCTTTGGCACTGGATTAGGGTAGGGTTGGGTTTGGGTTAGGCTTCGGCCTTGGATTAGGGTTCGGTTTTGGTTTAGGGTTTGGGATGGCGTTTGGGTCAGAGTTAGGGTTGTGAATCATGCACAACTTAAGCAGATCCAACCTGAAGGACAAAGGCGCTGGAGTAAATGTCAGCTCAGGAACAGAACTGCGAGTGGGCCGCAGAGTTTGCTTTCAAGGGAAGATTGGACAGATGTGCTGCTGTTGAAAATAAGATTGCAGATGTGCTGGTGTTGAAGATAAGATGGCAGAACAGATGCCTCAGCTGGACGTAGCATCAACAGGAACCAGTTTGGGCACCCCCCCTTAGAGAGTTGAGCATTTATAGTGAGAATGGCTATTAGCCTTCATCCCACCACCACCAGAGATGTTCATTAATGCTTGGAATCTCTGCCCATGTCATTGGGATTAATGACCATGTATAGGCTATGCCTATCAATGGGTAGTCGCTGCAGTGATCCCCACGCACCCAGTGCTGCAATAAAGGGAACAGAACTCATTGGCGTGTCACATTCTTGTCTTGATTTCCTTGGCTTCACCATGGCCACAGCTTATAGGACTGGTCATAGATCAGCTTCCAAAGCCCCTTTTTTTAAAGGAGATGCCACAAAGCTGTACTGCCTGGTGGTGTTGTTGATCAGGTAGTAGAGAGCATTCAAAAGGCTCCAAATGATGCATTATAGAAAGCTGCAGCCACATCATGAATCCCTTCCCCTGCCCCCATCCCCAAATCCATCACCAATCAACCCCTCCATCCACGGCCCCAAATCCCCCCCTTCCATTTCTAGGAACCAATGAAGCTACATTGTGTGCCTCCGGTGGCACAGTGGTTAAGGACGCCACTTTGCAACACCAGAGGCCCGGGTTCAAATCCCCCCTGTGTCGCAAGTGGTAGAAGTGCCGCTCTGCTACACAGGAGGCTCAAATCCTGGGGGTTGGACTCGATGATCTCTAAGGTCCCTTCCAACCCGCATGAGACTGTGATACTCTGATACATCCATGGCCCCAGATCCATCTCCAATGAACCTTTATTCACAGCCCCAAATTCATCCCTCCATTTAGAGGAACCAATGAACCCCTTTATCCACAGCCCCAAATCCATCTCCAATGTACCTCCACCCATGACCCCAAACCCATCACCAATGAACCTTCATCGACCACCCCAAATCCATCCCTTCCATTTATAGGAACCAACGAACCCCTTCATTGATGGCCCCAAATCCTTCCCTTCCATTTATAGGAACCAATTAACCCCTCCATCCCATCCCCAACCCCCCACTTCCCCCTTCAGCCTCAACGCACAGAACTGACACATTGTGGGCCTAAAAATGAACCCAAAATCCAAACCCTAAATAAACAGGCCCAAAATGATGCAAAATGAACCCAAAACCAGACCCCAAATTAAGCCGTGGGGCTTCCAAACTCCACCTCAGCACCTTCCCACCTTTGGCTGCTTGATGCCCCCCATGGCAGCAGCTCTCCTGCCCTGCTGCAGCCTGTAGAGCATCTCCCCCCGGTTCCTCCTCATCTTTTCCTCATAGCTTCGGCCCTTTAAGGTCACGACGTCGCCATATTCCTCCTTCAGCTTCTTCATCACAGCCTTCAGTTCCCCTTCGTACCTCGTGAGCTCTGCGTTCAGCTGTTGCCGTGTCTCACCAGGCCATGATGGGAGCCCATGTTGGCCTTGGAAGCCATTGGGGTTGGAGTCTGGGATCCCACGTTGACCTATAAAGAAGCCATTGGGCTTGGAGTCACGGCCACCCAGGAGGGGGGTTGAAGGCAGAGCACAGATGAGGGTCCTGCATCCTGAAGGAGCATCTGGTACAGAGCAGACACATCTGAAGGATGAGCTCCAGCATGGCTGGCACCAACAAGGAGCAACCCAGGATGAGCAAGAACGGCCCCAGGGTGGGAACTGCCTCTGGACAGACATGCAGTGACACTGAAGGTACACGTGCCCACAGCCACCAAGGGAGCGGTGCTGCAGCCAGTCTTGGGATGGAAATGGCACTTTCCATCTGCCACCTCCATCCTGCCCAGCAGTGGGAGGGGTGCCAGGAAGCAGCAGATGCAGAGTGTGACCTGCTTTTATTTTAATCTCCAGAGCGAGTTGCCGTCTGGGATGCGGTGGCCGCCTTTGTATGAGAGAATCATGGAACAATTGGAGCAGGAAGGAACCCCAAAAGGGCACCCGGTCCCACCGCCCTGCGGGGAACAGGGACACCTACCTCCAGATGAGGTTGCTCTGAGCCTGGTCCAGCCTGGCCTTGAAAGCCTGTCTGGGCACCCACCACCTCTCTGGGCAAGACATCCCAGTGCCTCACCACCCTCCAGCCAAATCCTTCTTCCTCCCATCCAAAGCCAATCTTCCCTCTTTCTGCCTGAAACTGTTTCCCCTCCTCCTATCCCAAGTGACCCTGCTAACAGCTTTAGAAAGCCTTCATGCAGCATGAAAACATGCCTGTGAGCAAACAAGCAGAGAGAGCAGCAAGGATTGCTGTTGCACTGCGTCACGCCGCTCACTGCCCTCTCCTCCCTTACCAACTCCCCAAAATAAAGCCCACCCCCCCCCCCTTCAATATATACTCATTAATAACACACACACACACACCCTTTATATAGAAACCCGGAACGCAGCGTTGGGTGCGGCGCAGCCCCGGGGCAGGAAGCGCTGATGATGGGAGGGGGCCGGGCCATATACACTCATATGGGCCCGCCCCTAAGCTCTGCCCCCCTGCACGGAAGGACACAAAGTTCCCCTGTCGTGGCTGTGGGTGACCACTAGGGGGCGCCGTAGGCATAAAGATTGCCCCCCACGCCCCTTCCCCTTCAACCCAATTTGGTTCCAAAGAGACCCCCCCGCCCCCCCCATTAAACTGGGGTCTTAGAGTGCCCCCACTGACTCCAAATACCTCCCCCAACCCACCCTATAGACCCCAAACCCACCCCACTGCACCCTAATCCCACCCCACAGCCCCCAAACACCCCCCAAGCCCACCTTAAAACCCCCAAAGGCCACCCCATAACCCCCAGATACCCCCCAAACCTACCCTATGGACCCCAAATCCACCCCTCAGCCCCCAAATACCCCCTTAAACCCACCCTATGGATCTCAAATCCACCCCTTAGCTCCAAAATACCCCCTTAAACCATGCTGGAGCCTTGGGGGCGGCTGTTGGCGGCCCTCAGCCCACAAACCTCTTCCGCTCCCTCTGCCGTTCCCCCCCCTCCGCCCCACGCAACCAGGTCAGGCCTCTCCGGTCTCCACTCCCCCTTCCCCCCATTATCCCCAATGGGTCCGTGCCGTAACCCGCTCCCCCGGAGGGAACGCGTGCTCTGCGGAAATGAGTCCCCTGGGAAACGCGATCTGCTTCACTGGCGTTCCGCCCTTGCTTTGGTTCCTACGGCCTACAGAGCCGGAGGAAGGCGATCCCGGGAAGGGGGGGGGGTGGTGTCCTCAGAGGAGTGGGGACGTGTCAGCTGTGTCTCCACGGAGGGCTGTGTGTCCCCCCCCTACAGGTGGAGCTGCTGCTGCTGCTGCTCGTGTACCCCCGTGGGCGCCCCCCACCACCACCCAAAACGAAGGGGGGCTGCGGGGATACCTGAGAGTATTGGCTCGGGCGCCCGGCCCTCCCCGGCCCAAAGCGTGCAGCCGCTACCTGCGGCGTTTGGCCGCCCGGAGCCTGGGGGGGTTACGGGAGGGCTTTGGCACGATGGGGAGCCCCGGAGGGGGGTTACGGCTTTGCCTCCGTTTGGAGCCCGACAACGCGACCCCCCCTCATCGCCTCCACATCCTGCCGGTGCTGCTGCAGGTGGGGGGGGGGGCTCAGGGCTGATCGGTGCGGTTGGAGTCGGGGGGAGCAGAATTAAGGCTCACCCTGCGCCCCTCCCGGTTTCCCCCCCCCCCCCACTCCTCCCGGTCAATGCCCTATTCAGCTCCTAAGGCCCCGGGAGATGGGGGGTGTCTCCGACTCCTCTTTGCCTCCCCTTCCTTTACCCGTAGCGGCTCAATTGCGACCCTCCCCCCACCTTGGGATGCCTCCAGGCGACGCCGCATGTTCGACGCCATGTGGGAAACGCTGGGAATGGGACCCGAAAGCCAGTTGGTGTGAGAAGGGGCTCGGCCCCCCGCCGTCATCACCCCCTTCATGTTGGATGAAGGGGACGGAGATGGGGGGTGGGTGGCGGCCGCCTCGTTGCCCCCCCGTGGTCTGGCCATAGGAAATAATTCATCTCGATGGTTTTCTTATGGATTCATTTGCTTCCTCGAGGTTGTCCTGACATTTGGCAATTTCCTTCAGTAGCGTTTTGAGCCTTTTCACTTCTGCATCCTTCTGCTGTAGAAATATCACATTCCAAACAGGACGAACCAGATCATTTTAGAAACAATTACAAGCCAAGTTGCATTTTGGTGTTAAAAACAGCCATAGACTCATAGAATAGCCTGGGTTGAAAAGGACCACAGTGTGCAGGGTCTCCAACCAGCAGACCAGGCTGCCCAGAGCCACATCCAGCCTGGCCTGGAATGCCTCCAGGGATGGAGCATCCACAACCTCCATGGGCAACCTGTTCCAGTGTGTCACCACCCTCTGTGTGAAAAACATCAACCTAATATCCAACCTAAACGTCCCCATATAACTTTAAAACCATTCCCCCTTATCCTATCACTATCCACCCTTGTAAACAGCCATTCCCCTGCCTGTTTATACACTCCTTTCAAATACTAGAAGGCCACAGCGAGGTTTCCCTGGAACCTTCTCTTCTCCAAGCACAACAAGCCCAGTTCCCTCAACCTGTCCTCACAGGAAAGGTACTCCAGCCCTCTGATCATCTTACTGGCCCCCCTTAGCGTTATTTGCAATTCTCTTTTGCCTTCCTGCAAGCACACCTGCTTCAGGGCACATTTCATCCCACTGTTAGGCCTTGTAAGAAGCACTATGGCAAGTCCATATGCAGAAAACACTGGCATTCCATTCACTAACTGAGAAACTATTCTGCCCTTGCTCCTGACTCTTGTCCCTGCCTCCTCCTGCACTGGGCAGTGTTTGTGGGCAATGAAAGAAATACCCACATTCTGGAAAATACAGACAAAAAAGAAACAGGCAGAAAAGCGGCACTAATACTTTGTCACTGGTGGGAATCTCCACAGAAAGTGCTGTGCTAAAGGTGTGAGGTTAAGGGATCATCACTGTCACGATAAAAGTCACAGCATGGAAGATTTAGCGATGGTGTGCTGACTAGAAGGAAAAAACAACACTTACCTTGGAGCTTGTTCATTTTCTCTCCTATCATCGGATATCTTCTCATCATCTACGTAGCTCTGAGGTTGGCCAAAGCCTGTTGCCATGAGCTTTGCTAAACGCAACAGTGCTGTGGCTCAGAGGTATTACACCGGCACATAGCATAGGAGAACTCCATAACCCAAGAGTCAAGGGAAGAAGAAAGGGGAACTGTTACAATTAATTACGTTCACTAAATTGATAATTATAGGCTTCTTGTCACACACTACTGCCTACAGCAAAACAGCACAGGTGTTGACAACTGTGATTTCTGCATACAAGCAACCACTCGAGTCTGAGCACTCTCTCCTGTCTCTTTGCCATGTCTAGAAAGACCCAGAAGAGCTCAGTGTTCTCTTGCTGTTAGTTTACATCCTCCAAGCACTTCCAAAGGCACGCTGCTCTGTAGAAAAAGCTGAGCTGCCCAGAAAGTTTGTGCAGGAAGAAGGCAGCAGTGTCAGTGCACGTCATCCTGGGGGATCTGAAAGCATTTGTGAAGAGAACAGGGAAAGAAGAGGGAAGAGAGCAAAACCAACAGGCACTAGCACTGCTGCCCACAGGGGGCGGGGCTTGAGGCAGGGCCTGTGCCAGAGGGGGGCCTGGCACAGTTAGGGCCAGCTCAGGGCCCAGAGCAGAGGGGGAGCAGGCAGAGGCAGGGCCTTGGGGCCCAGGATGGAGGAGGACCAGGCACAGCTGGGGCCAGCTCAGGGCCCAGAGCAGAGGGGGACCAGGCACAGCTGAGGCCACTGCAGGGCCCAGGTGAGAGGGGAACCCAGCACAGTCGGGGCTGCTTTGGGGCCTGGGCCGGAAGGGGGCCCGGCACAGCCAGGGCCTATCCCCCTTTTTTGCACATATGAAATGCTCCCAGCTGTGCTGCACAGCAGAACATCTTTCAATGGAGATGAAAGCCTGTGAAATGAAAGAATCCTTTCTTATTTCTTTCACATTTGTGTTTGTTGACTGCAGTTCCAAGACTGGAGACACAGCACCCTCAATGTCCAGGTGAGTAACAGCAGCCAAGGAGGCCTTTGGGCTCTGCAGGGTCCAAGTGTGGAGCATTACACACAGGAACAGCTGAGTATAAAGACAGTGGCAGAGCTGCAGAGCTTGCCATAGTAGGGAGGCACAGTGGCTCAGCTCATTTCCCACAGTAACACAGGAAATAAGAGCCATGAGGGAAATGCAGATGCCTTCTGCCCCCATCAGAGGGGAGGAATGAGCTGCACTTCCACAGAGACATTCATTCCTCTCACAGCCACTCACACCTCAGGTGTGGAGGGACGAGCTGGGGCTGCTGGTGGCAGCTGTGGAACACTGCCATCTGTGGTGCTCCATCCTGCCCTGGAGGTGGGCATGTAGAGCTGAGGACCTTTGTCACTGCACAAATGACTGCAAGCAGAGATGTAGCAGAGGGAACATAAAGCATTTAATAACTTATCATACAAAGCAATGAGTAATAGAAATGACAGTATTTCCAACCAAATATCCCCCATCCTAGCAGTCATGCCTGATCTCTACAGTCCCACCCAAACAATTTCCCAGCCCCCTCCAATTCCTCCTCACTATCCCACCCCTGAATTTCCCTCCCCCAATTCCCACACAGTAATTGCCCACACTAATTACCAGCATGCAGGGCATGGGGAACACCTGTTCCTTGTGTGCAGACACCTGGACAAAAAAGAAGTGGCAGGGAACTGGGGGTCTGTAGCAGGTTCTGGAGGCTCTGCATAGAACATAACCCCAGACCACAACCCCATCAGCTGCTGTGGCAGCATCATCCCTTTCACTGGGGGATGTTGCCAGTGTTGGACAGGGACACAGGGAGAAGCCACACCTTGGTGTAGCTCTGATCTGCTCATGTCCAGTCCAATCCTCTATAGCACTTTCCATCTTCTGTCCTTTGTTCTTAACCGTATCCTTCCTTCTCTTCTGCTCTTTTTCTTTCTTTTAGGTGTCTTACCTGTATCTGCTTTTCCCCTCTTCTGTTCTTTTACTGCTCTGGTCAGCATCCAGTGTCTGCACCGCAACTCTAGGTTTTGGGATGGAGAAAGGTACACAGGGCATAGATTTGTACAAGAAAAGCTCTCTTGCTATGCCCAACAGGTGACAAAAAGGGGCCCTCAGGACCACAAAGGCAGCTTGTTTCTCAAAAAAAAAAAACCACCTTAATTCTTTTCTTTATAAGAAACATTAGAATCTTACAGAGGAGATGAAAATCATCTTCACTATGCTTTTAGACTGTGCATAGACTAGACCAAGAGGTGTGGTGTTGCTTTGATACCTTATGAGGAGCACCGGTATTAGTGGATGAAGCTAACATTGTCTCAGAAGCACAATAATGGAGTACTTTTGTTTATAGTTGGCCTGAATGCAGTACAGGAGTGTGCTGCAGTAGTACTTGTTCTGAAATTCTAGGCTCTGACAAAGAAGTTTAGCAGGGTCCAAAGCACTTGTGAAAACAGTAAAATATTATTACTTCCTGTGTTAACAAATGAGTCTGTTACAATAGGATGATGAAAATAATACTGCTTTAATGTGCTAATCATCAAACAGAGGATCTAGTCAGATTTCTAACTTCCAGCTCTTTAATTTTAGAGGTCTAGTTTGGAGCCTAGGGGACGCATACAAGTTTGCCTGCGTATTAAACCCTTTACGGCACGGGAGAGAGCAAATGGATTGCAGGTAAGGCATTTATTTAATCATAAACAAAAAAACAACCCTTAAAGTATATATGTTTTCTTTCCTGTAAGATGACCTTTTAAAACTTTTTTCATGCCTGCATTACTTGTGCTTCCTTGTAATAGGGATGTGTTTCACTTGAGGACTCAACAAGCATTATACTGAAGTCCCCTAAGAGCTCATTGGGAAGAATGAGCGATAAAACTTTAGGACAGACAACACAGAAGTTCACCTTTTCACGGGTAAATTAATTGTCTTTAAATGATATTAAGTTATTTGTGGAAAAAGTTGCTTGTCTTCTGTTACTTCATATAAAGCAAACAAGTTTTTCTTAACTGTCTTTAGAATTATCAACGTGTATCTGACTCCTTACAAGTACCTAAATATTGCTTAAACAAAATAAAGAGATTAACCAGCTTCTTGGTAACATTCAGGTGTTTGGACCTGAAGCAACTCAAGAAGAATTCTTTGAAGGTACTGTGAAGCAACCAGTGAAAGAGTTCTTAGAAGGATGTAATCGCCTTGTTTTTACGTATGGCGTTACAAATGCTGGGAAAACTTACACATTCCAAGGTATGAGCAGAAATGCTTTTTCCTTGAATTAATTTCTTATAGTGAGAACTACTTCTAGAAGAGAGAGATGTTATGACTTCTTACCTAGTTACTCAACAGGCCTTGTACGTTGCCTTCTTTTGAATATTAGTAGCCTTGAAAAGTCGTCTTCTTCCATAACAAATATTACTAAATTTACAAGTGTGTGAGACAGTCTATACTACAATAACTTTGGTTTTTGTTCCTACTATAAATGCGTGCATCTTAAATGCTGTTCTTTATTTGAAGGCAAAGTATGTCTGAGTTTGATTTATAGTAGGCAGAAATTAAACATTCTGAAACATTTGATCAAAGTATTTCAATCTTTTTTCAAATTTCTGATTTTAGTAATAACAGCAGCATAGAAGATTGTGTTCCCTGAGCTTTAGTAGTACAGAAATAATACATCAATGTCCTTTCTGGCTGGGAGCAGTTGTTTTTTATGTTTAATATCGTCATAACAAATGAAACGATTGGGTTCACAGGAAACAAATTCCCCTTATTTCTGTTATTTAGTGTTCTGTTACTATGTATTTCCAATAGTTTTATATGCATGGAGCTGAAGACTTTCCCACAGTAATACCTTTTTAGGACTTAAATATTAAGAATCAACAGGGTAGTATGTTCAAAAATTATCTTTCTATGCACCTTCCATACAGCACTATAGAAATTCTTCTGCGTATTGTCCTCTCTTGTGTTCATGACTGACTTTAAAACACTGAAGCTTGCTTGGTATTTAGTGACAGTGGAAAAACTAAGGCGTGAAGTAGGCAAGATGTGGAGGTAGTTGTGTGCTCCAAGAAAAGGCAATGGGAAAGGAGCTGAGTTACTTTAACAGTTTTTATGAGACTTGTAGATATTTATAAATAGGGTTTGTGGGACGAACGGAATGTTGTAGCAGAGACATCACTCTGGTTGTTATTTCAGGGTTGTTTCAGAGCGGGAAGGGAGCCTGGTAAACAGTTGAAAATCTGCACGTCTGTTAAATGTGGGAGTTTGCTGTGGGTTATTTTTTCTTCTTAAGGCTAAGCTTATGCAGAATATTCTGGCTGTTTTAAAGTGATGCCCTGTAATGTCTAAGGAATGGGATGTGAGCTGTTGCTTAAAGCCAGTATTTTTCAGGGAACAGTCTAGTAACACTGCAAACATTGCTTCAGACTGTAACTGGCCTCTAAATTCTTTGTGTATACTTTGAGATTAGAATCAGTTATCTTTGTCTTCATTTATGTTTATATGTTGCTTACAATAGTAACCTGGCCCTTCTTTTGTGTATTGCTTACAGGGACAGAAGATGATGTTGGTATTTTGCCAAGGACAATGGATATGTTGTTTAAAACTGTTGGAGGAAGGCTATACACAAAAATGGATCTGAAACCTATTAGGTGGAGAGATTACGTAAAACTGACTAATGACAAAGTGAGAGAAGAAATTGCTCTTAAAAATTCATTGCTTCGTCTGACAAAAGAGGTAGGAAACTACTTTATAAAGAAATGATGAGTACATGCATCTTGTGATAGTTCAGTGTTATCCTTTCCATTCTGTAATGAAAGAGGGTTCTGTATTTACACACAGTTTTCTATTTGTCTTTCTGTTCCTGCTGAAAAAGAATGAAACATCTTATTAGTGGTGTGCTACACCGCACTGGGGTATTTTAGTTGTGGAGTATATTAACTTGATCTTACTGATGAGTTGGTTAAGTGTGGACTTCACAGTGTGAAAGGCAGGTGGCAGTAAAATTCCTTCTGAATTATTTCAAGAGCACAGCTGAGTATGAAGTCTGGCTCCAATGATCTTTAAGTATTTCGGGGAAAAACAGCACGTGTCTTCTACATGAACCAAAGATGTGTAAAACTGTTCTAGGTTTAGTGAGTATGTGGAAAGAAAATGCAGTGGACAGCTATATGCTGATCTCATCCTACTCCATTAGAGAGTTAAGATGCGATCGTGCGATATAGGTGCCTCCTCTAGTTTCAAGAACCGTGCTCCTAGGTAAAATACTTGACCTTATAAGCTAAGTAGGTACAAGCTTTGCTGACTATACAAAGCCAGATCTGGGTGAGTGTCATGTAGATGAAAACTTCTATGTTAGAAGTTTTACTTCTAAGCATACTGTATCTGGTAGGTGAGATTCCTCCTCTTCAGTAGATGAGAATTTCTTTCTACTTTTGTGTTCTATAAAAAAGCAACACAACCTGAAGCCTGGGAACTGAGTATACATCTATGAACATCATGAGATCTACATGTTGGGAGCTATTCTGTATTTTCTATGACCAAAGTACTTAAAAATATTATATTTACAAAATTTAGTCATAACTTCATTTGTGTAACACTTTGATAGCCTGAGTTAAGAAATAATAAGCTGCTTATCTACATTAAGTGATCGAGTATTCTACCTTAACTTCCTTTTCTGAGAGTTGACCTAATAAGCCATAGGATATGGAAGTCCTGAATTAAGAAAATCCCAATAAGAAAAATATTTCAGGAGTCCAAGATTCATGAAGGGTAAAATGCAGATTATAAATGGGCTATTGAAAATCATCTTATTAAATAACTCCTTTTCCTGTTGGGGATTCTCTCCTTATTTGTTCTTTTTCTTTCTGAATCAGGAAGCTGAAGTGCATCAGATCTTATAGTAAAGGAATTGTCAGAAATGAGTAGTAAGGTGAAACCAGTCAAAATGTGTAGCCAGGATTTTTGTGTTGGCACCTTGGAACTATACTGTATTGTTTTGTGGTAGAGCAATACAGCTGCTTTTAAATAAATAAATAAATAAATAAATAAAAGCAACCACTGGTGTATTGGTGCTGTACATCAATAATAAATCCTAAAGTCTCTGTTTTCTTTCGTAGGTAGACCATCACAACAGCACTAATGACAAATCCCCAGCTGATTCTAAGGGTATGTTTTATATTAAACAGTAGCAATTAGAAAAGCTTCTGTAAGGTCAACGACTGGCTTTTTTGGCTAATGCTGATAATAAAGGGATTATTTAGCTTTTATTTGTAACAGAACGGAATAATGGGCAGGACATCTGGGCAGAAAATGGCTGGAGACTACTGGGACATCTATCATAACCTGGTTTTATGAGGTGAAAGTAAAACAAAGAAAAAGAGTATGATTTCTGATAAGATCCCTAGTGGTTTTCCGACAGGCCTTTAGGGCACTTAAGAACTCACTAAATACTTTTTTTTCCCTAAAAAGTCAGAACGAAGTGTCCTTACTAGTTCAGTTCTCTATATTGTAAAGACTGAAGAGTTCTGAATATTTCTAGCCCAACTATAGATGTTAGATTGGGTTTTGGAAGTGAAAAAGCAAGCTTTATAGCAGGCGTGTCTTTGCAAATGTGTAGGGCAAGCGTCTTGACTTCCAGATACTTGGTGTTTGTATGAGAGGTGGGGATTCTCTGTGTTTATGTTCTGGGAAAAGTTTTAAGCTGTAAGCTTAACTATTACTTATTTTTAAATGCAGCTAGTTTTACTGTCTCTACATTGACTTGTAATATTTTCTACTTTGCAGGTGCAGAAAATCTCTCAGAAGGATCAGACCAACTTAGCAGATTATCTATAGATGATTTTGTGAAGTTCTCTGGGTTTCATTTTTTGAGATTTACAATGAATGTTTTTATGATTTACTGGCTCCTTTATCAAATGACAGAAAAAAAAGGACACTTTGCCTTGCTCAAGACATCAAGGGATATTCTTACGTAAAAGGTAACTAGAATACTTTGCAAACTGCCGAGCTTGTCATGGAATAGTGTAACATGTTTCTTCTGAGATAGAAAACTCTTAAATGTGTTCAGTGTAGCTCTAGAAGTGTCTGCTTGAATGCGAAGGCAACAAGCTACATGTATGTATCTGCATCTTCAACAGTATTCTCCTTATTCCTGTACTTTGCCCATAAAGCCTGTGTGAACTCCACTGCCTTCATCATCCTTGAAAATGAGAGCCATACAGTCGTTATAATGCAGACAAAATCCAGATAACCCATCCCCAATAAAAACTACAAGCTAAAACAAAAAACTTCTCAGATTGACTTCTGCACCAATGAATACAAACTCTGGGCTTCTGTAGTTTAAGAACTTAGCTTTTGTACTTTCAGTACTAAGGCTGCTTGCTTAATTTGGATGGAGCATACTTTAGTATACTGGTAGGTTAAACTGTTGTGCTATACTATAACTTGCCCTTTTCTGTGGGAGGAAGAATCTTAGTCTTATCTGCCATCAGCTTGTCGTATGTTTGAGGCAGAGTTAATGAAGTATTTTATTGTCTTAACTAAATGTTCTTAGTTTGTATACCTTATTTCTTGTTCACCTTCTCTTTTGCTAACGAAGCTTGCAAAAATCACTTTTCCTTCTTTTGAAAGGTTTGCAGTGGGTTCAGATTTCTGATTCTAAAGAAGCTTTCAGGCTTTTTAAACTGGGACAGAAACACCAGAGTTTTGCAAGCACAAAGCTAAATACTTGCTCCAGCTGAAGGTGGGAACTTTCACTAACATTGGGTGTAACATAGTGTGGGGAAGAGGGATGAATGAAAATATTGTTTATGGCTTTTTTTTGGGGAAGAGGCTTTAAAAAGGCTTGATATCTAGTGTTCCATGTGATGTTTTGTGACAGTTTGTGATTCTAGTGCTTTAAACTAGAAGGATTAGTCCTTCAAGCAGATAAGCGCATACAAAAGCTAAGTGTTTTATCAAAAACTCTCAACAAAACAACTAAGCCTTCTTCCATGTAAGTAATGGTGGTTCATGAGGGGGAAGAAAAGCAAAATAAAGTAAGAAAGAATGTGTCTTTAAAAGGCTTAATGCATCTAGTAGAATTATTGTTAATTGAATCTGGAATAAATCCAGCAGTGTTTTGAACAGATGTTATAGATTTTAGAAAATGTGTGTATTTCTGGCTATTGACCTTGCTTCATTTCTCCTTTTAGCCACAGTATATTTACAATTAAGGTACTAAGAATCGGAGACCTTGAAATGCCACGAGTGACACGAGTCAATGAGTAAGTTCAGAGCAGAGTTCCCTTCTTCTTTTAGGATGAAATTGTCAGTTACTTTCAGTATTGATGTATTGATATTAGGCTGATCTAGCTAACCAAATTCAGAGAGAAGAAAGCCTGCTTGCTACTTCTGTCTGAGATTGTGCTCTAAATGAGTGCAGACAGAGCTTTCTGTATTTTAAACAATGTAGTATTTATTTACAGTCACAGCTGGATATAATTGCAGAATTCTCTGCTGATTCTCATTTGAAGGTGTCTTTCTGTCCCAAATAGGTGAGCTCTGTGTTCATGAAATGCCACACTGTGCCTGGTAGCCTATTCAAATTCTGTTATGCTTAAAAGTGGATGAAAATAGGCCTTGCTACTGGATTAGTCTCTTATCTGTCTGTCCTTTCTAGGGAAGAAGGATTCCTTAAAATTAGCTGCTGCTTAAAGTGCTTTGATTTATTCAGAACTGTTTTATTTGTTGGTCCTGATCACTTGAAATTTTAACAATATGGGGGAAATGTAGTGATGACTTTGATAGTAATTTTCTTTAAAATAAGAACTCATTTACCACTCCTGCACTAAAGCTACTTATGGGTCACGTGTGTTGTGACAGGAGCGTAGCTATGTGAAGCTTTTAGCTCTGTTTGCAGAATTCAGTAGCTGTAAAGAGTCCAGCAGGTAACCTCACTAGAGAACAGTTTGTTTAGTCACGCTTTAGGAGTTCTCTCCTAATTTTCTGTACATCACCAGCTGTTTGATTCAGGGGCTTAACCTTGGTTTAGGAAACACCAGAGATGTTGTGATAAGTATATGCTTCTTTATTTCCAAAGTATTTACTATTGTCCTTTCCTAGAGACAATATACTGAGTGGTTATCTCTGATTTTGTTGGGTATTGTTTTCTTAGAAGTAGATAGGTCAGTTTGCCAGATGTGGTAAGGGAAAGAGAAAGGTGAGAGAGAATTTAAGCTAACGTGAGGCTGTATGACCTATCTTAGGCTGGATGTTGAATGTACTTTTTGTTTTAAATGTTCTCGTGGGTTGTCTAAGAAGATAATGGCTGCATAGTAGCTGGAACAATCATACAACCTGACTGCAAACTAGCAAAAAGATTAAATTCAAAACAACCCACAACTCAAAATGATTTAAAGACTAGTGCAGTTATTAATGTGTTGTCTTCCACTTGGATAGCTCTCACATTGAAATGAAGCTGTTCACTTCTGCTAATGGGATTTGTTGTGGTTTTTGCCTTCAAAGGGTGCAGCAGCACATACCGTTTCGTGAAAGTTAGTTAACACACTTTCTTCAGGGATTCTTCAGTGGAAAAGGGAAGATACACATGTTAGCAAACATCAGCCAGTGTGCTTCAACCTATGAAGAAACAGTCAATGTGCTAAGATTCTCAGCTATTGCATAAAAAGTGAGTATGTTGTAGTCTATTTTGTTGATCAGTACTTATGATTTGCATTTAAAGAAAAAATTCTGTTCTTCTAAGAATATGAATCTATTTGTGTAGTATCTGTAGTGAATCTGGGTGTTTGTCTCCATACAGCAGTCAGGTTTTTTAATTTAGTGTTTTAGTTGAGCTTAATTTTCCTACAGAGTTTTCTAAAAATCTCTACTGGGGTCTTTGTGTTTCTTTGGGGCGTGAGGGCAGAAGCATCTTCTGAGAATCTCATTCCTAAAAAGTATTCAACCTAACAAGAAGCAACTTGTTACATCTGGAGGAGATTTTATGCTATTTACTTAATTTTTCTCTCTTCTCAAAATATGATCCCATGTAGGAAAGCAAATCCAGCTACCCCATATGTTGCTGCTGTTGTAATTTTGAATATTGTCCAGTTCAAGTGTTGACAAAAGAAGTGGAGCAGTAAAGAGTTTGAAAAGCTGTGTTATGGCCATCAGATGCTTCAGTGGGAAAGTGGGGGTTAAGCGGAATGGGTAGGAGTGAGTGCTATGATATAACACTGAAGAAGTTAAGCTGTCAGATCAGTGCTACAGTCTTGATGGAAAACTTTGAAGTGCTGGGAGTTTGTGTTTGAAGCACAATTGATGGATGTGTGGCGTTGGATTGTGGCCTTATCTGAAAGAGGTTAAGTGTGAAAGTAGAGGGAGCAGCCTATGAGGGTGATGTGGCGCTGCAAGACAAAGAACTGAAAAGATGATGATCAGTTGCATTGAATGCAACTGGAAACTCAAAACATAAAAAAAGCAGAAATCTATGGCTGCATGAAGTGGCAGTTCTTGTACATTGTTTGCCTAGTGAAACTCTTGAGGTTAAAAGCAGGATTGGAGTCTGCAATAACTCCTTTGTACTTTCTTGAAAACTGGTTTAAGTAGTGACCAAACATCAAATACTATAAAATATATTAGCTGTTACTAGAATGCCACTTATCTTCCCCCCATACGAATCACTGTCATGTTGTATGTGAATTTGTGAGGTGGGTTTTGAAGCTGAAATTAAAAACTTCTTGTATGGCTGTCTTCATAGTGGCTATCCAGACTATCTGTAGAAATAACAGCTATTATGTAGTCAGCTATTCACAAGTTTTAACTGATTATAAATTACGTTTCAGGGTGGAGAACATAGCATAGTGCCTGACACCTGTGTTGATCCTGAGGGCATTCTTGATTCTGTGCATTATGATGTCATGGATATTAAAGAGCAAGCTGAGGCAGCACATAGTTCCATTGTATCCCTGGAGGACCCGAAGGAAGATACTGGCTGGTTTGAAAAGCAGCTGGAGAAAACTAACTTTGAACTGATGGAGACCAAAGAAGAGCTAACAGAGAAAAACACCAAACTACTTAAAACTGAAGAAGAGCTGATGCAGAAGAACAAAGGTGAGTTATGCGATGTGAAAGGTAGAAGACAGAAATAGTTCATTAATCTAAAAGAGAAATAACCAGTTTGAGTAGGAATTAGAGGAGATGTTCTACCTTTGGAACCATAGCCTGTAGATAAGTGATAGTTTGTTCCTTGTGTATATTCAGGTTCAGCAATTCCACGGTTTTTGGTTATTTCTTTTCTTTTTTTCCCCCTCTCCTTTAAACTGCAACTAGCAGCTTTACGCTTTCGTAAGTATGGGGTTAAATGTCTATATCTTGATTTTTACTTTTATATTGTAATCTCTACTCTTCTTTATGTCTTGTTGATGCAATGTTTTCGTTCCAAGAAATATAGAAAACTTTTGAATCACTCCCAATAAGTGAAGACCACATGCAAATTAATTAATCTGTTCAAAAGCTACCTAAACATTAGAATATCTGGAAAAATTGATTACTTAATAAACTATCTATTGGCTAGTTATGTAATACAACCTTTTCTGTGTGTTACAGACTTTGAAATGCAGATGATTAAATTGGATGAGTCTGTTGAGCAACTTAAAGAAGCAACTGAGGTAACTTTATCAAGAAGATGTTGTGTAAAATTGTTTTAATACTAACTTGTGGTAGCTTAAAATGCTATTCCAGTAGGCTCCATTAATAGATTTCTTACCGAGCTTAGCTTAATTTGCCTTTAATGCATTGTGTAATTCAGCTACTTAACACTACATGTTAAGTTAACATGTAGTGTTAAGTTACTTAACACTACATGTTAAGTTACATAATTTTTTTTTATTTTTTATTTCCAAGAAAATGAATGCACAAAATGAAAGGATTCGAGAGCTAATGGACATCGTGGTGCAGAAAGATGACATTATTACAGAGCTACGAGACTTAAAATCTCATTTAGAAGAAAAAGTAAAAGATTATGTGAGTTTTACACATCTCCATATCCTTATACAAAAAAAGGAAAACACTAATTCTATGCTTGTAATCAACACATTTTTGGAAAACTGATTTTCTGTATGTAGCTGCTACTCGCTTGAAATTGTAAACAATTCAAATTTATCTGAAGGTAGTTGTTGTTAACACAAACAACAAAAATATCAGTGTGTTCCACTAACTCCTGCCTCACACTCCTACATCAGAGGAAGAGCAACAGTAAAAGTATGTTGAGTAGAGTTGGAAGTACGAGTATGAATGGTCAGGATATCTCCACGTTCTATGCAGTCCATAAAACTTTATCCTGACTAATGTACCACGAGCTTCTGAATATGTGAAGACTAGCTTGATTAAGTATGTGTGCATACCACTTCTGGTGGTTTTTGTTCATTTTTTGATGTTTGGTAGCCTGAAGTAGCTCTGAAAACATTTATAGTTAATTCTGTCACTCAGATCTCTAACCTTGTAAGCTTAGCAACTTGACCCTTCTTAGTCTTTGACTGTCTGCATCACTGCAACTTAGTATTTCCATGGTATTAAAGCTGACTGTGATGAGTAGTCATGTCCTCACCTATTACTTCTTCCAAGAACAAGGCTCCAACTCTATCTGTGAGATTGTGTGGCCTGAACACTTCTGAGGCTTTTCTTTTCATAAGCTACTAAAGATGAATAATCAGTCCTTGGCAGTGCCAGCATGGCTTAACAATCGTCATCTTGTAAGTAAGGAAGCTTCACTTGTGGTCAAGGACACAATCTAAAATATGCGTGACAGAGCTGACTAAGCTTTAAGGTTGGATTATATCTGTCACGATGAAAGAGATTTTAGCAGCTTAGCAGAAGTGTGATGTGATGAACTTGTATGAGAGCTGACCGTTTGCTCTTTGGCCATGTTTGTAATTTTGTTGACTTCTTGGAAACAGGAAATTCTTTGATAAACTGGTAAACTCTTGATTGTGTGCAAGTCTTTTACTTTGTAACCTGCTAGGCTCTTGCTTTCCCTTGTATACTCTACCGAGTATTGCACCTGTCATTATCTGAAGGTGTACTTGTTCTGTCTGCTATTGAGATTTGTAACTGATGTCTATAGAGTCACCGGGTAAATATTTTAGCTGTATGGTTTTGTGTAAATATTTGCCTACAGAAGATTACTGAGACTTAAGTGCTCCTTTTGTTAAGCTTCAATGTAACTGATCTTATATCAATACAGGAAAAGACTACCTACCATTTAACTACCATTAAAGCAGAACCGGCAGAAGAGAACACTAATAAAGGAACTGAAAGCAGCCAATTTTCAGTGCTTTCAGTTAAAGCACTGAAACAAGAGAAAACTGAGTTGGAAGTGGGAAGAAAGCGCAGTACTGATGAAGATAAGCCTACTGTGGAAGAGCCACCTCCAAAGAAAGGTACAGTTTCTTCCATCGTTGAACAGGGTGTCTTCCAAAACAATAAATTGCTTCCTATTCCGGATAGGAAGCAAAAGGCTGTGAAGCGCGTACCTTATGGTATAAGGAGAAAAGCCACTGTGTTAAACTGTAAATAGAAGTAACTGTTATGTAAATATCCCTTTTTCAGAAGGTCCTATGCTGTTCATTTTTGAATGCTTAAGAATCAAAGTTTTTTGCACTATTTTTTTCCTTTCTGCTGCTTTTTCCTCATCTGTTGATGCACTTGCAGATTTGGTAATAGTTTTAAAGCAGTTTCTTTAAGATTGTTTCAACTGCTGTTGCTGATCTTCTGAGTAGCATCAGCTGTTCAAGTGCTTTTTTTTGTTTGTTTGTTTTGTTTTTCCTGAAGCAACTATCAAAATTGTTGACGACCTGCTAATTGCTCGCTCATGGGCAGTATTTGAGCAAAACGGTTTGGATAAGCTCTGATGCATTTAACTTCACTTCTGGGCACAGCTGAGCATCAGTGTTCCTAGAATTACGGAAGGCATATACAATGTAGAAGGGAAAATCTAAAACTTAGCTGTAGTCCCTTCCTTTCTTGTATTCCTCTTGCAAAATATGTGCAAGGGAGAAAGTCAAGGCCTTCTTTGGATGAGATGCTGTTCTTGGATGATTTGTCCCTGCTGCCTTTATTTGGCATAAATATTGAATCCTAATGTGACCACTGAATGGCATCACGTATAATGCATCTTACCAGAGACTGAGGGAGGGATGTGGACTCCTCCATACTCCAAATAGTAGTGGGTTTGTTATAATCATATGACCAAAGCTCACATTTAAAAATTGCAGACAAAAAGGTTGAAGAGTTAAGTAGCAAAGAAGCAAATCTGATTCAAGAAGTGATGCAGCTGAAAAACAGCTTGGAGCAGATGAAACATTCTCTTCGGGAAAAGGAAAAGAGTGAAATGGAGAAAGTGCAACGTATAGAATCGTAAGTAACCACTGAGTTAACTTAGAGCCCCTGAGAATGAACTAGAGTTAAAAATAGTTAATGGGAACATCCCTTTGACTTAATGTATTTGCATGCTTATCAATAGCCAACCTACTACTTTAGGATGCTTTGGTATGCTACTTGAGTCCCAAGGGAAAACAGGAGTGTGCAAGGAAATAAAGAATAATATGGGGATTTCTGGTGGTTTTGTTGTACATCCCTCAGAATAGCATCTGAATAATTTATTGCTTCAGAATCTGATTATGAGAAGCAAGCTGAAATTCAAAAGTAATTGTTTAAATCTTGTCACTGGTCTGGATAGATTTGAGAGTCTATTGACAAATAGAAACCAACAGGCAGGGCATGGATTAAGCTGTAATTGCTGTTTCCATGAGATGTGTAACAGTAATGTTCTTTGTCTCTTTATTTTTAACATAAGGCTAGAAAATATTCTTTCTGAGAGTTCTGCCCTTGTACTGAATTTGAAAAAAGATTTGCAGAGGAAAGAAGAAGAGTATGCAGATCTAAAAGACAAACATTCTGATGCCAAGAAACAAATTCAGCAAGTACAAAGCGAGGTTTGTAGTCAACTGAGATATTTTTTTCTGTAAGATTATGCTTGGCTTTCTGCTGTTAAAACTTCTCCAACTTTAACTATGAAGCTGGAAATTTCACACTAGTGTGGCTAGCAGAAAATCTTAGGTAAAGTTGCCATTGTAGCTCTAGAGGGGACCAGAAGTTAAAACATGGTTTCACATAGATAATGAACAGAGGAAAGTGAAGTTGGTTAGTAGTCTGGAATAAGGTTTGTGAAGAGAATAGCTAATCTGCCTCTGGAGGGGACTTGTTATTATCTCTACGTTACTGGTGACTTGCCATTGGTATCCGTGGTAACTCCAAAGCCTAAAACCTAAGTCTTGTGAAAAAACGCTGATAACTGGGAAGAAGAATGCTATTTACTTGAAGAGAAATAGACTAATTTCCAGAGGCTCTTTTAATATTAGCGTGTATATTTTTTTTCTTCAATTTCAGCTTCAGTGATGTTAATAGTTAAAATTTAATTATTAAACAAGTAGATATCTTAAAACCCATTTTGCAGGATCTTAGTCTGAAAGGGTGTGCTTGGGGTGGAAAATTGAAGCTTAAAAATGAATTCATGTCTTCCTTGGTAACCTTGCACTTGCTGTCGTTTTCCTACTCAGCACTTGTTTGTGAATTCCTCTTTATTTAACAAAGAAGTATTTGGCCAGGTTGGATTACAGAAGTCTTTTAATGAACCGTGAGCTGTGCTTACATTACAGGTGTCCACAATGCGTTCTGTGGAGGAATCCCTCAGGAACAAGATGGATGAACTTGAAAGGATTAATAACCAGTTTAAGGATGAGCTGGATTATAAAGACCATACTATCCAACAACTTAAACAGGTATTTTTCTTGCTCTTAATTTTTATTACATGAATGATGCAGGTTTTCCAAGCAACAGGGAAAAGGTCCAAAAAAAAAAAAAAAAAAAAAATTGGAGCAAAATGAAAGTGGCCAACTGAAATTAGCGTTAGACCATGAAAGATATTCAAATAATTAGTCACTACAGAGTACTGGCAGATTGCTTTAAATACAGTAATCTGCATAGTAAATACATATGTAATACATGCATGTAACCTGATCTTGTTGAGTGACATCACGATATGTTAATTGAAATGTCTTACCATAAATTCTTTTTATCAGCTTGAGTCCTTATTTATGCTATATGAAAAACTTATTAATTCTAGGCTGTCTTAAAGATTCTGCTTGTTTCTACTGTGTATGCTTTTCTTTCAACATGAAATATAGGAGCTGTTGGAAACTGAGAGGATGGAAGATATCTCCAAAGACTATGATCAACTATGTGACGGTCAGTCATTATTTGTGTGTGTGTGTGTGGAATATCCGTGTAAATGTTGTCACATTGCTAATGACTTTGAGTCTTCTATGTTTCGATTTTAAGACATGTCTGCATATATTTGTATGTAAATATTTCAATGGAGATGGTCTATTTCTTTTAAAAGAGCTTTTGGTCATGGGAGAATCTTGATTTGAGAATAAAGGGAGCTAGTAGGGAGCTCATCTGTAAATTTTCAAACCTTCAGATCTGTGTGCAAGGGATAGAATAATTGAAGTTATGCGGATGACATTAGAAGAAGATGAGGAAATGCATCTTGAACAAGATGAAATGCTTGAAGGTCTGTTAGAAGAGAACGAAAAATTAGCTTCAGGTAATCTTTCCAGGGAAAGGGAGCAGGGATGCAAAAGGGGTTTAGACGTACTGTGATAGCCACTTCCATTTTCATGTGACTGTTACTTAGGCATTAACGTTCCATAGTAAACAACAAATCTCTTGTAGTTAAAGGCTTCTGTTATTTCTTTATGTCTGTAGCAGATAAAACCGAAGTTGCTTTAGTAAAAAGTCATCGGTGTGGTATTTCAAATATATATTTGAAATGATATGCTATCTAACCTAATTTTGTGTATTGAGTAGAACTGATTGCATGGAAACAGAAATACAGTGAACTGGAATACCAGAGCAATAGTGACTGGCAGCAAAAGAACAACGAAAGTGATGAGGCAAATTTGAATGAAAACAGTACAGAATTAATAAAGCTGCAAAAAGAGCTGGAGGTAACTTAACTTCAAAGTTGTAACTTGATAAAGTAAACTGTTATATTGATTACAGAAACTTCCTGTAAAAGCTGCAGTGCAACATGCAATAGGGACCAGGTGCAGCTTTTTTGTGGTACGTTAAGAATGGCATCACTGATGCCCCCATAGTATAGGAAGTGTAGCCTTCCCTACATTATGCTGCCATGAGCAGTGCTTCTTTTGCTGGCCTCTGAACAGTTAGTTGTCTTATCCCATCTGATGTTATTTTTTGTTGTTGTTGTTTGTTTGTTTTATTAAATAAAAGTAATGGGCTGGCAGTGGGAGTTTTCTAAGTGAGTATACAATAGGTTACATCCACTCTGTTAGTGGAATGGTTCTGAACTTCTTTCCTCCTTCACCTTGAGTAAGCTTATTCATGATATATTTTTTTAATGCGCAGAGCCAATTCCCTTTTTCAAGAAGAGGGGAAAGTTGAACATTCATTGCTTCATTCTATACCATGTCAATGTGCTATAAGCAGAGTATACTTATACAATTGTTGTTTGCAAGAAAGGAATACTAACTCAAAGCAAATTGTAACTTACGGTGTATTTGTCAAAACTGTTTTCTGTTAGTTGCTTGGGCAACTAATATAAGCTATCGAAATCATCATCTAACTTTATCACCAGGAAGCCTTTTTTGTTGGGCTGCGGGTCTACTAATTTTCCTTGGTTAAAAGACTTTTATTTTTTCCAAGCAGTTTCTCAGGTGCTCTGTCCTATATATGAGAATGTCTGCCAGTAGGTTTGATAGGAAAGGAGACTACTCCTACAGTGTAAACTGTGTTGCTTTTCTTTGTCTTTCAACCCTGAAGGAGCTGCAAGTTTTCCTACAACTGCTGCAAGGCAGCGTAAAGTAGGTTTTAGTTAGTGTTAGAAGTTTTTAAGTTAAAAGAGTTTTTCTTATACTGACTTTTGGTGTAAGTTCTGTAAAGCTTGTGTGAACATTTATAAAGAAAAAGAGATGTTTTATGGGGGCTCTCCAGTCTGAATAAGAAATACTGGAAATGATTATTTTTTAATGGAAAAGAACTAATGATTATCCAATACCTGCCTTTGGGAATATTCTGTAGTAAAAACTGCTAATGTTTCTGTTATCTTGCAGAAACAAGTCTATTTAATGATGACCTGGCTTTTAAGTCTTTTATTCCTTAATGACTCACTATTTCATTTTTGGTTTCTTTGAAACAGGAAAGTGAGACTAAGTATCAAACTGATAGAAAAAAGTGGCTGGAGGAGAAAGAAGAGCTCCTAAATCAGATAAAAGAAGCTGAGAATCTTCGCAACAAAGAAATGAAACAATTTGCTGAGGACCGACAACATTATGGAAAGCAACAAGCAGAAACTGTAAGTGATGAGGTCCTGGCAGAGTTGTCTGGTGCCTGTAGTTTGGAGACAACTACATACCAAGTATTAACAGTAAGGGTGCATAAGAGCAGCTTGTCCAATTCCCCTTGCTTTCTTATGTGGCAAAGCCCATATGAGAACTGCTTGATTTGGAAAAGGAAGGAATGGGGGGGCCACAAAAAGAAAGATCTTTCATAAGTGCATAGTGAAATGTCACATATGTGGGACATCAATAACAAAATTACAGTTGAAAAATAGATCACTATTTAATGAGACTAAGACAGTATTTTGTACAATAGCTTTTGTTTGTTCTCTTTTCTGCAAAGCAGAACGCCATTAAGCCTTTATAAGGAAGAAAAGGCAATTGAGTTTCTAAAGAAACCCCACAAACTTCTCTCCAGATACTGAATAAAAATACTTGGTCAAACGGCCACAGTTTTGCTCCTTTATCACTTTCCAAATAGTGACTGATAACAAAGTCACTTGAGTTACTTGAGCTGTTTGCTGGGCTCTTGTCATGTAACTTCTTAAACATGTGAATCTGTACATTTTGCAAAGCTTT
The DNA here is from genome assembly GCF_054131305.1 of Coturnix japonica. Lineage (NCBI taxonomy): Eukaryota > Metazoa > Chordata > Aves > Galliformes > Phasianidae > Coturnix > Coturnix japonica. Next base: position 473,089 of record NC_140666.1, on the reverse strand, counting down.
TTTTACATCTGGAAGTAGTTAGTCCCGACTTTCTGGACCTGCAAGCAGCATAGAAGGATGTGAGGAGCTTAGTATTATTATCACTTTGTGACTTTATTTTCCTAAAGCTCATTAGTAATCATTAAATGAGCAAATTGAAGTTCTTAAATATTACTAATATTTTTTCACAAGGAGGGTAATGTAGGTTGTCTAATAGAAGCATGGTTTTGCTTCTGTAGGTTTGTAGTGCAACTAGTTCTAGAGCTCCTGTGGATCTTGAAGAGATCATACATTTACTAAGACTGTAAAACGGTGCTAACTACCGAAGTGTTAGAACAGTTCAGTGTGTAGTAGGTGATGTTCACTGTTAATCTGTTCTTCATTTAGGAAAGACTTGTTGCCCAGCTGGAGGAAAAGGACCGTAATCTTCAAAAGTGGCGTGAGGAGAGAGATCAGTTAGTAGAAGCTTTGGAAGAACAGCTCAAAAGTTTGGCTTTAAATGAAAGCTTGGAGCAGATGAAACGCTGTCTTCGGGAAAAGGAAAAGAGTGAAATGGAGAAAGTGCAACGTATAGAATCGTAAGTAACCACTGAGTTAACTTAGAGCCCTTTGAGAATGAACTAGAGTTAAAAATAGTTAATGGGAACATCCCTTCGACTTAATGCATCTGCATGCTTATCAATGGCCAAACTACTACTTTAGGGTGCTTTGGTATGCTACTTGAGTTCCAAGGGAAAACAGGAGTGTGCAAGGAAATAAAGAATAATATGGGGATTTCTGGTGGTTTTGTTGTACATCCCTCAGAATAGCATCTGAATAATTTATTGCTTCAGAATCTGATTATGAGAAGCAAGCTGAAATTCAAAAGTAATTGTTTAAATCTTGTCACTGGTCTGGATAGATTTGAGAGTCTATTGACAAATAGAAACCAACAGGCAGGGCATGGATTAAGCTGTAATTGCTGTTTCCATGAGATGTGTAACAGTAATGTTCTTTGTCTCTTTATTTTTAACATAAGGCTAGAAAATATTCTTTCTGAGAGTTCTGCCCTTGTACTGAATTTGAAAAAAGATTTGCAGAGGAAAGAAGAAGAGTATGCAGATCTAAAAGACAAACATTCTGATGCCGAGAAACAAATTCAGCAAGTACAAAGCGAGGTTTGTAGTCAACTGAGATATTTTTTTTCTGTAAGATTATGCTTGGCTTTCTGCTGTTAAAACTTCTCAAACTTTAACTATGAAGCTGGAAATTTCACACTAGTGTGGCTAGCAGAAAATCTTAGGTAAAGTTGCCATTGAAGCTCTAGAGGGGACCAGAAGTTAAAACATGGTTTCACATAGATAATGAACAGAGGAAAGTGAAGTTGGTTAGTAGTCTGGAATAAGGTTTGTGAAGAGAATAGCTAATCTGCCTCTGGAGGGGACTTGTTATTATCTCTACGTTACTGGTGACTTGCCATTGGTATCCGTGGTAACTCCAAAGCCTAAAACCTAAGTCTTGTGAAAAAACGCTGATAACTGGGAAGAAGAATGCTATTTACTTGAAGAGAAATAGACTAATTTCCAGAGGCTCTTTAATATAAGCATGTATATTTTTTTTCTTCAATTTCAGCTTCAGTGATGCTAATAGTTAAAATTTAATTATTAAACAAGAAGATATCTTAAAACCCATTTTGCAGGATCTTAGTCTGAAAGTTTATTGGGTGTGCTTGGGGTGGAAAATTGAAGCTTAAAAATGAATTCATGTCTTCCTTGGTAACCTTGCACTTGCTGTCGTTTTCCTACTCAGCACTTGTTTGTGAATTCCTGTTTATTTAACAAAGAAGTATTTGGCCAGGTTGGATTACAGAAGTCTTTTAATGAACCGTGAGCTGTGCTTACATTACAGGTGTCCACGATGCGTTCTGTGGAGGAATCCCTCAGGAACAAGATGGATGAACTTGAAAGGATTAATAACCAGTTTAAGGATGAGCTGGATTATAAAGACTATACTATCCAACAACTTAAACGGGTATTTTACTTGCTCTTAATTTTTATTAAATGAATGATGCAGGTTTTCCAAGCAACAGGAAAAAGGTGGAAAAAAAAAAAATTGGAGCAAAATGAAAGTGGCAACTGAAATTAGTGGTAGACCATGAAAGATATTCAAATAATTAGTCACTACAGAGCACTGGCAGATTGCTTTAAATACAATAATCTGCATAGTAAATACATATGTAATACATGCATATAACCTGATCTTGTTGAGTGACATCACGATATGTTAATTGAAATGTCTTACCATAAAATCTTTTTATCAGCTTGAGTCCTTATTTATGCTATATAAAAAACTTATTATTTCTAGGCTGTCTTAAAGATTCTGCTTGTTTCTACTGTGTATGCTTTTCTTTCAACATGAAATATAGGAGCTGGTGGGAAAGGACCATAATCGTCAAAAGTGGCGTGAGGAGAGAGATCAGTTAGTAGAAGCTTTGGAAGAGCAGCTCAAAACTTTGGCTTCTAATGTCATACAAAAAGAGACAGAAATAGCAGAACTGAGACAATCTGCCTTAAAGGATTCAAGCAAGGTCAGCTCTCCTTTCCTCCTACCTGATTAGCTACCCATAAATTCTGTAAAACTCCTGTACCTGCTCTTTGTATTCTGGGTGTGGTTCTGTTCTTGAACACTGTCGTATTGACATCATGTGCAACTAACCAAAAAAAGCACCAGCTTTTATTTTTGTTCTTCAGAAACAGAATTTCTGTTAATTACTAAAATTTCAATTTTTTTCAGTTGTTCAGATAAGCAGATGTCAGTTTGATGCTTATGATCCTACAGTCAGACTGGACATCTGTAGCTTTTTCTGATAATTCACAGCATTTCCGGATCCCAAGCTAGGCTCAATACTCAGACAGTAGTTCTGTCTCAGGTTTCTTACTTTCTTTGCTTTCTCTGAGGTAGTATCTACAATGGTATGAAAAGACAGAAGGGGACGTGGAGAGAGATTAAGGGAAGCATCAAAAAGCAGAGGGGGGATGATCTCTAGAAGTTGCATTTCTTATTTCAACATCCAGCTTTTAATCAGGATAGCCAATCTAAGCCGTAGCATAGAATTTCAGAAGCTAAACAGAAGACTAAATGAGTTGTGCTCTTTTGAGAATGTTTGGATTCACTTTCTCTGAGAAGAAAGATGTTCTCATAGCAAAACTTCCCCTACAACTGCCGACTTTCTCACAGTACCGAGGATTTGGGAACAAATAAAAGCTCGGGTTATTATATCTTAAGAGAGATGAAGGCTGAAGCACATAAGTAAAATAGAAGAATCAAAATATATTGTATTACAGCTTCCCAGGCAATTCTGTGACTACTGCACTTGTAACAGTGACCGTACAAATCCGTGAAATGTTACTGTTCTTGAATAGTTAAGTGTTCTAGCCTGCAATTCTAAAACTGATGCTACTAAGTAATTGCAATACTGCTTGTGTGTGTTAATTCCTTTTGCCAATCCCACAACTCAGCAGTTTTTACTGTTTATTAGGATAATGCAACTGTGATAGAAGAGTTAAGAAAAGAACTGGCTGACAAAGATGACTTTATAAAGGAATTAAAACAACGCATTAACCACAGTAGCCCTCAGTGTTTGCCAGAAAAACCTTTACTTGAAGAAAGACAAAGTAGAAGGAATGACTCTGTAAATGAAAAGGTATGATTATATTTATAGAAAGTCAGTACTTAACATCTTGTTAACCCCTTTTTGTTCTTCTGTTTTCCTAGGAGATACTGGAGCTAGAATCATTTTTCTTAGCATATAGTCCTTTAACTACATATTCAGTGATGAGTACTTGTTGGTTCTTTTTGTCTTCCACTCAAACATGAGCTCTCATCTTCTCAAAAATATTTTATTTACTAGAACACCATCTCTCTGTGTACATTATGGAACTTTTCCATGCAGTTTTCCATGTATTCGTATGTGGATGCTGAAGATTAGGCAGAGGTTTAGCCTTTGGTGTTCTAACATAGCAGCTGTGAGCGCGCAGAGTATGGGGGGAATGGATGACAAAACGACCAGTGTTACAGATTTTGTCCTTAAATAATGTCTCGCTTTCTCTCTTTTGGAGGCAGAATACTGCCTGAGACTGTTAGTGAGACCCAGTAGGGTGTATCTGAAGATCACACAATGAATAGATGTTACTACCTTCCCACGCTTGTGCTGTGTTTCAGCTTACGTGTTCATGTGGCGTCTGAGCTTGAGGTTTTACACTGTAGCTTTAGAAAACTCGAGATATTTTGGAGGTCTAATGCATAGCCTAATCTTTACTCCTTTTAAATATTTACAGCCTAGGAAACAACAAAGCAAAAGTAAAACTGGAGAAAGTATTCCATTAAGATGCAAAGCTGAAGACAATTATTTGTCACGTCGATGTACTAGGAGCCTCACTTCATTAAATGAATCTGAGGTTAGTATGAAACTTCAGATCTGAAAGTGTTGTGATTGTATTGCTTTTGATAAGGAATGAGTAGGAAAAGATCTCATGTTCTCTAAACAATTCCCAAGTTTTAATTTATTTATCCCTTTCAAGGTGATCAGATCACCTGTTTTTATAGCCTTTGATAGGAATAAAAGCTGTTGAAACAATTGTGTGATGAATTTTTGTCAGGTGCTGTTGAAAACTCTCCTCATGTTAATGCTTACGAAGTGGCTCATGATTAGATAAGTTACTTGGAAAAAATTCATGGAGCCACTGAAACGGGCACAGCAAATTGAATTTATTTTCTTCCTCTGCAGGATTTCTGGAGATTGTTTTGTTAGCAGATGATGTTAATCATTCCTATATAAGTTTTTAATTGCTAACTTTCATAAAATAGCAGTTACATATATTTTAAAAACAAAGTATTTATTAACCAACTTAATTCTTGGAAATACAGTGGGTGGTGATACTCCATTCAGATTCTTAGCAGAGCCTGATAAAGTGGCTCTGACTACTTTTTGTCTTTCTACAATCTTTGGTAACTTTTTGAGAGGAAGAAGACTCCCCTCAGGGGGTCGGAACAGTGTAAGTTGTAAAAGCTGCTAGTCTGTGTTTGGGACACTGGAGTTTGCTAGTTACTAGCAGCAGTAGAAGCAGCCATCTACCATTTTCTGATGTCCCCAGCAGCCTGTTTTCCATGTGTTCAACCAGCATCTGAACTCATTTTTGATATGCTAGCTGAATTCCTGCCATAGAGAAGGAGGAGTCCAGGTGATCTCAGTTCTGACTTTGTTGTTCCTGTTGAGAAAAACAGGATTGGGTGGATTGTGGACAGTAAGTGCTGCTGGGGAAATGCATACTGACATTTCCCTGTCACTTAGCTGTGCATTTGCTGCCATTTGACCATGAGCAGGTACATGATAGCCTTCAGCTTAAGTACGGTGTCATTGCTTGAATGTCTGTATTCTCTCCAGGGAAAAGATAGCGATGGAGTTCTTTAATGACTTGTACTGGGCTTGCACCTTGCCAGCTGGACCTTACTTATGTAAATAACATCTCTAGTGTAGAAGAGGAAGGGCAAATTCCCTAAGATTAAGCTGGAAGTTAATCGAACACTTGAATCAAATGCTCCTGTTCCTGCCCAGTTCTGACGCAGCAGAGTTGAGATGAAGAAAATCGTGTCAGTTCTACCACCATTCTCTATTAAAAAAAAGTGTAGTTGTCTGTGCCCTTGAGAAAAAATGACTTGTAAAGTATCAGGCTCAGTTTAACATGGAGAACTTTTTTTGTGATCATAGATTGGAAATAATTTTAAATGTAACAAGTTTTAGGAAAGAAGGGTAAAACTCTGCTGTAACTGAAATAGACTCCTTCTGTTACAAGTGTTCTTACAGCAGGAAAATCGAATGCTTACATATCCTTTTCCAGATGCTTTATAGCTTTTTAATCTCATGGCTACCTTAACACTTGCACTTAAAATTCTTCTGTGCTATCAGGAGCATTTGGAAACTGTCCTCGACTCTTCTGGAGTGTCCACAGAAAATGGCAAAACTAGTCGGTTCCCAAAACCGGAGCTGGAAATCCCACTGACACCTCTGCAACCTGATAAGACGGAGATAAAGCAGCACGGCAGCATGATACCTTTAGGAGTGAAAATGCCTAAGGCAAAAAAGAAAAGAAGTGATGAGATGGATGAGGTATGACCTAGACCCAACAGAAAACAAAATATCTGATGCCTTTTTACCATTCTCATTTAAGCATTAAAAAAATGCTATTTCTACCTCAGTAAAGTAGTTGAAGAATTTAATCAATGAACTGCTTTAATGAACAAAACTAATAGCCAAGCTCAGTTATAATGGTTTAAGAGAAGGGAATTTCTCTTAACTCCATTGTGTATTTTCTTTGAAACCTGTAGACATAAATCAGCTTTTTAGACATCATGAGATGTCTAATGCTGATATCTTAATGTCCTGTTTTTATAATTGAATGCTTATTTATTATTTGATTTACAGTGGAATAGCTACCACTAGCAAATACTTCCCTACTATTAGCAAAAGTGTTTAAAGTGTTCACTTTTGTGACATCAGTTGTTCTTTCCAAAAGAATCATGGCTGAAACTTGTCTTATTTTCCCAGGATTTTGTGAAAAGTGAGAACACGAAAAATACAAAATCTGTCATGGCTATTAATTCACCCTCTGCAAGTGACGAGAAAATGGTTGGTTGTTGTTCTAGTTTTGAAGCTAGCTTGGGACTTCCTGTAATTGTGTGGTCACACGAAAGAAGCAGTGTCTTATCCTTATGTGTATACCTGAATGGGAATCTTACATGCTTATGAGCTCTTCCTATTAAATTCCATAAGCTAACCAAAGGGCAAGTCAGTCTGTCCCCAGAGCGTGTAATGGCTGTACTGTGTAATGATTTGGAGGGAAGGATATTGCACACTGAATAGTTGGGAAGAGAAGCTTTAGTGTATTATCGTGTGCTTTTGTAAGTGAAGCCCTTGTATTAAACTAAGGTTCATATCATTAATATGCATGGGAGTTATTAAAAACAGATGTTCACATGTGATAGCAGTATCCTTGGCATGGTCAGAGTATGAGTAGTAGATTTTTCCCATCTGTTGTCTTCTGTTTTGTATGTTTGTTTATTTTATGTAATTAGAACAGCTTATGTAAGAAACAACTCCACCGCTTGGGAGCTACTTTTAAAGAAACTACTGCCTTATTAAGAAACTTTAAGAAACGTATGCCTTGAAATAGCTGAGATTTTGACAACTCCCTAAAGGGTATAAAAATGTCTACATTACTTGCCGTTGTGGTATCATCAGCATAATGAACAGAGGTGTCAGTAGTAAAGCTCAAAATGTCAACTTAAAATAACGTTGAACTAAAATGAAGTTTAAACAATGCTCTTGTTTCACATGTTCACATCTCTGTTGAACAGAAATCCGGAAAAGACTACTTCCTGAGAAAGCGAGTACATGCTTCAAGACTGACTAAAAAGAAGGATGAAACACTGCAAAAAGTTGGAGATTTTATTCAAAGCTCTCCTTCTATTATACACTCTAAAGGTTGGTGTAGAATAAGTTTTATTCCATGTTTTCTAGACATTGTAGAATGGCTTGTTTCTGCTGTAGGCTATTAATGTATGTGTTCTGAGACTTGTCTTCCAGGTTAAGTTGTCCTTTGATTTATGAAGTAAATGCATTTATTCGTCTCTTCAGAGATTCATTATTACATTTGTGAAAACCTACAAGTATACAGAGAAAGTTGGTTCTGTCTTGTGCTTCTGTCAGCACGAAAGTTAGGCCTGTTGTTTAACTCCTGCTGAAGTTTCTGACTTCCAGCGACTTCTGAGCCATGATTGTCTTTCATACTCCATTTTAATGCATGCTTTAAACTGCCGTACCTGAAGCTATAAACTGTTTCAGCTATAGAAGCAATAAAGAACCTCGATGAACAAATACAATTTCTGAGTATTTTCACTTAAATTTTACGTGTCATTTATAAACCAAGTTTGTTACGAAGCTTTTTTTGCATTCAGTGATTTAAAGACTCACAAAACCAGTAAGTTGATTGGTTTATGTATCAAAACAAATTTCTTCTAGCCAAGAAGCTGATGTCAGCAGTAAGTTCTCCTAAATCAAGCGAACCTGAACGTCTCGAAGAAGGAGAGACCAAGCCAAAACGATGCAAAAGGAAGCTGTATTCCACTGTTGTTTCTGGCCCTCTAGATATACCTGCTTCTTCGGTAAGCGATTATACTGTAGTCTTGGCTTAAAATAAACTACTAAGGAGTCCAAACAGACTGGAGGTTTCATCTATTTGCAGGAGGAGGTTGAAAGTACTGAGGTATTTCTTTATTCTACCAAGTCATTCTTGTTGGTCTTCCTGCTGTTCTGTTTTATTTTGTCCTCAAAGATCTCTGTGTTTGGCTGGCATACAGTTTCCTAAGTAGGTGATGTAGCAATCATGGAGATGTCTTCTAATTTGGAATCATAGATAATTTCAGTGTGTCGGAGTGGGATTATTCTACTACACGCTTTTTTAGAGCACAACTTAGACAGCTTTTTAGGTATGCTTAAACTATGATCTCCTGTCTAAGCCAACTTGCAAAGGATCTGATGTGCCAGTTTCATGACTCTGTCGGCAGCTATTGTGCTAAGAACATTCTTGCTCTGTTGGAACTGCATCTTTTAATTATATTAGAGTCCTTTTTCTGTTCAGCATAGTGATCATTTGCCCATACTGTAATATCCCTCTGAATTTTTTGATGATTTGACGAATGATAGGGGCAGAAACCAAAATGTTTTTTTTTTTTTGTTAGAGGATGAAGAAGATGAGACAATTTCTTTTCTCACTGTAGTTCTGAGAACATGGAACTGAACCGAGAACTGAAATTCTGGGCAAGTCATAGCTACAGGGATTGAGGCTAAAAATGTTTTCTGAACGCTTCATGTTTCACAAAACAAGTATTATAATACTCTTTTGAAAACAAGTATTTCAAAATGAAAGCTGCCTTCAGGCTTTCCTCAGATGTGTGTGCTTTTTTAAGATAAACAGGATTTTGTACATTCTCCATATTTGTTCCTTGTGATTAAGCTGCATTAAAATGATCTCGGTATCCCATATTTTTCTGAATAAAATATAATAAGCAAATTCCATTCTGAAATCCATTTAGGGGAAGAAATATGTTTGCGTGGGTCAAGAAGAGCTTGTCAGTCTTGTGCGAAAAGATGAGTAACTTTTGAAATGTTTTCTTCAGGAATCTGAGGAACAAAAGAAGGAAAGTGATCATCTGATCATCAAGCGACGGCTGAGATCCAGAACAGCTAAAAAACCTTGAAGAAGCGTGTTTGTTCCCCTTTCTCAGGACATACTTTTATCGTATTATTAAAACTGGTTGTTAATAAACAGTAACAGTAACTCCGTTGTGTTCTTAAATTTGTATATAGGTGTATGTTGCAGAACGGTGGGAGAAAAGCAGACGACCACACCTGTCATTGACATATGATCAGCGAATCTCATTTATTCCTTGGCTGCGTGTACCTTTATAATACGGATAATTAGCTCATACATATTGCAAAAGTGGAGCTCATCATTGGTTCCCAATTACATACCATCCCCGAGTATCTTAACAGCTTGTTGTTATCAGCTGAAAGCTACTCCCTTGCTGAGTTCCCAGAACCATGGCTAGTTTCTCACCATCCCAGGGCATCCTGTTGTTCTTGCTGTCCTTGCAGGTGTTATGGCTGCTTGTTTAGCTGCACCGTGTTTACGACCCTTCTCAGCTAACTAGCTGTAAAAAACACTCTCAGGAGAAAGGAAAAAGCAACACTAAAAGAGAAAAGCAGTAGTGAAAGGGAAAAGCAGCAGAGAAAGGGAAAAGCAGCAGTGAAAAGGAAAAGCAGCAGTTAAGGGGAAAAGCAAGACTAAAAGATAAAAGCAGCAGTGAAAGGGAAAAGCAAGACTAAAAGGGAAAAGCAAGAATAAATAGGGAAAAGCAGCAGGGAAAGGGAAAAGCAAGACTAAAAGGGAAAAGCAAGACTAAAAGGGGAAAAGCAAGACTAAAAGGGGAAAAGCAAGACTAAAAGGGGAAAAGCAAGACTAAAAGGGAAAAGCAGCACTAAAAGGGAAAAGCGGCAGTGAAAGGAAAAAGGAGCAGTGAAAGGGAAAAGCAAGACTGAAAGGGAAAAGCAGCAGTGAAAGGGAAAAGCGGCAGTGAAAAGGAAAAGCAAGACTAAAAGATAACAGGGAAGTGAAGGTTACTCTTGTGCAGATGTCATGGTTTTGTAATTTTCATTAAAAACCAGTCAAGACTAATGTGGCCTCATAGCGCTCAATGGAGTCCCAGGGGAGATAGTGGGAATGAATAGGGGTTCACATCTGCATGCCCCGAGGCTGGTGCTCGCCTCTCTGACTGTGGCTTTAGGCTCCAGAGCTGATGTTGGCTTCCCTTACTGTGGCTTTATGGCCCAGGGCCAGTGCCGGCCTCATGGGCTGGGGCTTCTGCCAGCTGGATACAGCTGCTGGCTGAACTGGCCAGGATGGAGCCTTCCCTGCGCAGCCTCCCATGTGCATATCCACCCCAAGAATGGAAGTCTTCCTTCTATGCGTACCCCATTCCACCACAATGAGGAAACCAAACCATTTAGGTACCTGAAATGCTTCTGCTCCTGCAGTGTGGCAGAAAGCAATGCCCTCTGTCTCATGCCATCTCTGCACAAACTGGAAGGGAATGGGGAGACATATGTCAGATCCAATGGGACAGGACTTCACTGGCTGCAGTTTAAAGCAAATCACCCCAGCTCTCGTAGCCCTCTATTGCTGGGTACCCCTTACCCCTGGCCACTGGATTTCCACGCATGCATCCTTCCTTGGAGCTAAGTGTGCCTTTCCCAGCAGCAAGCAGCGAGCTGGAGTCAGCACCAAAACCAAAACCTCCTTGTGCCTTTCCCTGTCCTTCTTTCACACATCGTCTTTTAGTTTCAGAAAATAGGGCCAGACCCCAACAAAACAAGAGCTCTAAGACAAAGCAGCTGCTTTATTTTCCTCCTCCCCTTTCCTCATCTACACCCCACAGAAAGACCATTTGCCAAGTAAGGGATGCAGTGATCAGGTGTATGAGGGGCAAAGCGAATCAAGCTTAATTTCAAAGGCTTGTCTCTTCCACGTGACTTCCCTGAGGTCTGATACAATCGTACAGCCATAGACTCATAGAATAGCCTGGGTTGAAAAGGACCACAGTGTGCAGGGTCTCCAACCAGCAGACCAGGCTGCCCAGAGCCACATCCAGCCTGGCCTGGAATGCCTCCAGGGATGGAGCATCCACAACCTCCATGGGCAACCTGTTCCAGTGCGTCACCACCCTCTGTGTGAAAAACATCAACCTAATATCCAACCTAAACGTCCCCGTATCACTTTAAAAACATTCCCCCTTGTTCTATCACTATCCACCCTTGTAAACAGCCATTCCCCTGCCTGTTTATACACTCCTTTCAAATACTAGAAGGCCACAGTGAGGTCTCCCTGGAGCCTTCTCTTCTCCAAGCACAACAAGCCCAGTTCCCTCAATCTGTTCTCACAGGAAAGGTACTCCAGCCCTCTGATCATCTTATTGGCCCCCCTTAGCATTATTTGCAATTCTCTTTTGCCTTCCTGCAAGCACACCTGCTTCAGGGCACATTTCATCCCACTGTTAGGCCTTGTAAGAAGCACTATGGCAAGTCCATATGCAGAAAACACTGGCATTTCATTCACTAACAGAGAAACTATTCTGCCCTTGCTCCTGACTCTTGTCCCTGCCTCCTCCTGCACTGGGCAGTGTTTGTGGGCAATGAAAGAAATACCCACATTCTGGAAAATACAGACAAAAAAGAAACAGGCAGAAAAGCGGCACTAATACTTTGTCACTGGTGGGAATCTCCACAGAAAGTGCTGTGCTAAAGGTGTGAGGTTAAGGGATCATCACTGTCACGATAAAAGTCACAGCATGGAAGATTTAGCGATGGTGTGCTGACTAGAAGGAAAAAACAACACTTACCTTGGAGCTTGTTCATTTTCTCTCCTATCATCGGATATCTTCTCATCATCTACGTAGCTCTGAGGTTGGCCAAAGCCTGTTGCCATGAGCTTTGCTAAACGCAACAGTGCTGTGGCTCAGAGGTATTACACCGGCACATAGCATAGGAGAACTCCATAACCCAAGAGTCAAGGGAAGAAGAAAGGGGAACTGTTACAATTAATTACGTTCACTAAATTGATAATTATAGGCTTCTTGTCACACACTACTGCCTACAGCAAAACAGCACAGGTGTTGACAACTGTGATTTCTGCATACAAGCAACCACTCGAGTCTGAGCACTCTCTCCTGTCTCTTTGCCATGTCTAGAAAGACCCAGAAGAGCTCAGTGTTCTCTTGCTGTTAGTTTACATCCTCCAAGCACTTCCAAAGGCACGCTACTCTGTAGAAAAAGCTGAGCTTATCAGAAAGTTTGTGCAGGAAGAAGGCAGCAGTGTCAGTGCACGTCATCCTGGGGGATCTGAAAGCATTTGTGAAGAGAACAGGGAAAGAAGAGGGAAGAGAGCAAAACCAACAGGCACTAGCACTGCTGCCCACAGGGGGCGGGGCTTGAGGCAGGGCCTGTGCCAGAGGGGGGCCTGGCACAGTTAGGGCCAGCTCAGGGCCCAGAGCAGAGGGGGAGCAGGCAGAGGCAGGGCCTTGGGGCCCAGGATGGAGGAGGACCAGGCACAGCTGGGGCCAGCTCAGGGCCCAGAGCAGAGGGGGACCAGGCACAGCTGAGGCCACTGCAGGGCCCAGGTGAGAGGGGAACCCAGCACAGTCGGGGCTGCTTTGGGGCCTGGGCCGGAAGGGGGCCCGGCACAGCCAGGGCCTATCCCCCTTTTTTGCACATATGAAATGCTCCCAGCTGTGCTGCACAGCAGAACATCTTTCAATGGAGATGAAAGCCTGTGAAATGAAAGAATCCTTTCTTATTTCTTTCACATTTGTGTTTGTTGACTGCAGTTCCAACCAGGTGGACTCGCAGTGTCTTGCAAGTGACACCTGGAAGCAGGTACAGACTGGAGACACAGCACCCTCAATGTCCAGGTGAGTAACAGCAGCCAAGGAGGCCTTTGGGCTCTGCAGGGTCCAAGTGTGGAGCATTACACACAGGAACAGCTGAGTATAAAGACAGTGGCAGAGCTGCAGAGCTTGCCATAGTAGGGAGGCACAGTGGCTCAGCTCATTTCCCACAGTAACACAGGAAATAAGAGCCATGAGGGAAATGCAGATGCCTTCTGCCCCCATCAGAGGGGAGGAATGAGCTGCACTTCCACAGAGACATTCATTCCTCTCACAGCCACTCACACCTCAGGTGTGGAGGGACGAGCTGGGGCTGCTGGTGGCAGCTGTGGAACACTGCCATCTGTGGTGCTCCATCCTGCCCTGGAGGTGGGCATGTAGAGCTGAGGACCTTTGTCACTGCACAAATGACTGCAAGCAGAGATGTAGCAGAGGGAACATAAAGCATTTAATAACTTATACAAAGCAATGAGTAATAGAAATGACAATATTTCCAACCAAATATCCCCCATCCTAGCAGTCATATCTGATCTCTACAATCCCACCCAAACAATTTCCCAGCCCCCTCCAATTCCTCCTCACTATCCCACCCCTGAATTTCCCTCCCCCAATTCCCACACAGTAATTGCCCACACTAATTACCAGCATGCAGGGCATAGAGAACACCTGTTCCTTGTGTGCAGACACCTGGAAAAAAAAGAAGTGGCAGGGAACTGGAGGTCTGTAGCAGGTTCTGGAGGCTCTGCATAGAACGTAACCCCAGACCACAACCCCATCAGCTGCTGGAGCAGCATCATCCCTGTCATTGGGGGATGTTGCCAGTGGTGGACAGGGACACAGGGAGAAGCCACACCTTGGTGTAGCTCTGATCTGCTCATGTCCAGTCCAATCCTCTATAGCACTTTCCATCTTCTGTCCTTTGTTCTTAACCGTATCCTTCCTTCTCTTCTGCTCTTTTCCTTTCTTTTAGGTGTCTTACCTGTATCTGCTTTTCCCCTCTTCTGTTCTTTTACTGCTCTGGTCAGCATCCAGTGTCTGCACCGCAACTCTAGGTTTTGGGATGGAGAAACGTACACAGGGCATAGATTTGTACAAGAAAAGCTCTCTTGCTGTGCCCAACAGATGACAAAAAGGAGTCCTCAGGACCACAAAGGCAGCTTGTTTCACCAAAGGCCACAGCGTAAGCTCGTGTAACTGGGAAGGACTCTGTTATACATCTCCTAGAAGTGCCTTTGAATGAATAATTTTCTGGTCTTGTTTCCAATTGTTGCTCAGAGGAAATGAGGTTTTTATCCTTGTATCTTTGCAGGAAGACAGAGAGGAGGGAACCTGTTTGGTGAAATGCTCAGGTGCTGTTTCCTTCCTTGCACCAACAGCCTGTTTGTGTCCATGCGATGCCAGTTGTCCTCCTGACAGTTTCTACCGGTCCTTCTCCGAGTCCTTCTGCTAAGCACTGCTATTTCTGTATCCTCGGGGCCCTATTAGGACTAAAAAGAGGAGCGGATAACAGATGGAAGGATCTGGCCTTCTGCTGGGTGATAGCTGCCTGCATGTCCTGTTCCTGCTTTCTCTTTTCCCCAGGTGGCATTGTGCTTCCCAAGGAGCATATGGACCTTTTAGATGGGAGTGCGCAGCAAGGAACACATGGGGTCTCAGCTTCCTTCCTGCCCTGCACCTGAGTGAGAAACATTGTGACCTGCTCAGGAGGCAAGATGTCATGTCAGGGAGGTGTGTTTACCTTGTTGTTTTTTGTCATCTGTGCTTTGCTTTGCTGTGTTATTTTTTTTCCTTTGCAGTTCTATGGTTTTCTTTCCTATTTGGTGTTTTCTATGTCGTGTTTTTTTTTTGTTTTTTTGTTTTTTGTTTTTTTTATAAGTTTTTTTCTGTTTTTCCTTGTCTTAGTTTTTTTCTTTTGTTTGAGTTATTATATTTTCTTTGCTTTTATTATTATTATTTTTTTTTAATTCTGTGTTATTTCCTAAAATCCTTCATGGTTTATTTGTTGTTGTGTTTTTCATCTATGCTCTGCTATTTTTCTTTAGATACGCTGTATGAGAACTGTTGAATCACAGTCTGAGCCACTGATTATCACCTAGGGAAGGGACCTGGTCAGCCCTGGTTAGTGCAGGTGAGGCCAATGCAGCTGAGTGACTGGAAGGGATGGAGCCTGGCTGCACCTCTCTTACAGCTCATTTTTGAAGGCTGACTGCCCCTGGGTGGAATTTTTTTTGATGGTTTCTCCTCTGTGGAGTTTGTTCTGTGCACTTCCATCCTCAGTGGTGGGTGAGCCATTCTTTCCTTACCTTTGTAGTATATTCACACTGTCCTAGTCTTTCTGTTGTTACAGATAGTATGTGGTTTTTTTCTGTTTGTTTTCTGTGGTTTTTTAAACTTTGATTCCCTGGTTTTTGGCTTGCTTTTATTCTTTATATTTCTTTTTTTTTTTTTTTCTTTCTTTTTTTTTTTTTTTTGCTGTGTCTTATTCTGCTTTACGGTGACATTTGCAAGAGACTGTGAATTCTCCTGGTTCAAATTGCAGTTGGCTTAATCAAATGTGTAAGAAATATATAAGGGCTGCTGAGGCCAGGCTGGAGTTGCATTTCTTTATGAACTGGGGTGTTGCTGCGGATGCGTTTCTCTCCTGTTTTGTCTCTTTTATGGCTGTTCAAGAATATTTGAACGTGCTATGTCAGTGTTTGTTGCCATCCTGCTTTCTCTTCTCTGTCTTGCAGGTCAGCTCGTGCTGGAAGTTGACGGTATCACTGTATGAATGGAGGTCAGTTTAGGAGCAGCTGCTGATGGAAGGAATCAAGACCAGGCTAATAAATGGAAGCATCTCCTGGTAAGGTGTCAGAGGTGGCAGTAATGATGTCTGTCATCGTTAAAACCAGAGGGCAGGCTCATCCGAGTGCTTGCTGACTGATACTTGGGAGTATCTCGTTCTCCAGCTGAACGATAAGAAAGCTAAACATGTTGAGCCGTTACAGCTTGTGCTGAAGTTGTGAATGTGCCCCCAGATGTTTCCTTTAGTGGTAAATCATGTTCTGGCACTGTGGTAGTCCTATCTCTGTCATGATCTGGAGCACCGTGTCTTGTTGCGAGCCTTGTGTGCCTGTTTCCATGAACCTTGCTTTCTTTCTCTCTTCAGAGTAAGGGCAGGGTGCTTCCTTGCTTTTGGTGGATTCATCCAGGAGGCTGTTAGAAGGCCAAATGCAATGTTCATTACATGAAGGGACATGATGGGAATGGACTGTCGTTGCCACCAGGCAAAAGTGAGTTTCTTATGTCATGAATGATATAATTTTGATTATTCAGAGCAGTTGCAGTGTGGTAGAGGATGTCACGAAACCATTTATTTGGGAGCGCAGGGAAGAGTCATGAGAACCGAAACCGTAGTTTCTGTTTTGGCTGTCAAAATGGTGGAGTTTCTTTGGGAGGGCAATAGCTGGGCTTCCTGTTAGCAGGCCCCCTCTGAGAGATTGGTCTTTGCTTGCTGCTTTGCTGTGCCTACCTGCCTGCTCCCTGTGCTTGTTCCTTTTACCTTTCAGTGCTTCTTTTCCCTTGCTTTGATGCTTTTCCCATTCAGGGCTCCTTTTCTCTTTCAGTGCTGCCTTTGCCCTTTATGTACTCCTTTTTCCTATCAGTGTTACTTTATGCTGTTCCTTTCCCTTTCGGAGCTGCTTTTTCCTTTCAGGGCTGCTTTTTTTTGCTTATTTTCTTTTTCAGGGCTGCTTTTCCCTTTCAGGGCTGCTTTTCTTTATCAGTTCTGCTTCTCCCTTTCAGGGCTGCATTTTCTTGTTCTTTTTCCCTTTCACTGCTGCTTTTCCCTTTCACTGCTGCTCTTCCCTTTCACTGCTGCTCTTCCCTTTCACTGCTGCTCTTCCCTTTCACTGCTGCTCTTCCCTTTCACTGCTGCTCTTCCCTTTCACTGCTGCTCTTCCCTTTCACTGCTGCTCTTCCCTTTCACTGCTGCTCTTCCCTTTCACTGCTGCTCTTCCCTTTCACTGCTGCTCTTCCCTTTCACTGCTGCTCTTCCCTTTCACTGCTGCTCTTCCCTTTCACTGCTGCTCTTCCCTTTCACTGCTGCTCTTCCCTTTCACTGCTGCTCTTCCCTTTCACTGCTGCTCTTCCCTTTCACTGCTGCTCTTCCCTTTCACTGCTGCTCTTCCCTTTCACTGCTGCTCTTCCCTTTCACTGCTGCTCTTCCCTTTCACTGCTGCTCTTCCCTTTCACTGCTGCTCTTCCCTTTCACTGCTGCTCTTCCCTTTCACTGCTGCTCTTCCCTTTCACTGCTGCTCTTCCCTTTCACTGCTGCTCTTCCCTTTCACTGCTGCTCTTCCCTTTCACTGCTGCTCTTCCCTTTCACTGCTGCTCTTCCCTTTCACTGCTGCTCTTCCCTTTCACTGCTGCTCTTCCCTTTCACTGCTGCTCTTCCCTTTCACTGCTGCTCTTCCCTTTCACTGCTGCTCTTCCCTTTCACTGCTGCTCTTCCCTTTCACTGCTGCTCTTCCCTTTCACTGCTGCTCTTCCCTTTCACTGCTGCTCTTCCCTTTCACTGCTGCTCTTCCCTTTTCACTGCTGCTTTTGAACTGTAACGTGTCAGATTCCACTCTGTCACCCTGTCAGCCCTCTACATCTTCTTCACTTGGCATTGGCAATCCTGGACTGTCTCTAGTAAAAGAAATAAAAGATTCTACCTCTCAGCACGATGATGATAACATCTCAACAACTAGTGGCTTCTCCTGTAGAGCATCTGAGAAAGGTAATTTTCATATTTTTTTTAGGCTTTAGTGTAATTTTTACATCATGTGAAATACTTTGCATCCATTCATATTCCTCATCAACTTAGTAAATAAGTGAATGTCAACTTTGGAAGTGAGAATTGCATTTTATTTTTAGTGTTTTAGAAGTATTTGTTTCAGTCACCGTTTTAATGTAACTGTGTTCAGAAGTGCATTATGAGACCTTGGTATTACAAAAAAAATCAGTTCTGATTTACCCACTCTCAGCTAGTTGTATGTAAATATTGAACTGGGATGGTAGCAAGTGAAAGTGAATTGCTTTAGCTCAACAACTAGGTTTATTGCTTAGAAGGAAGAGCTACTGTCCAACAGACAGCTAGTGAGTAACTACAGGTGACAAATGGCAATGCAGGTTGTTTTCTTGTGTTTCACAAAGAGCCGATAAAGGAACTATTCTCACTGTGCAAGTTTTGAGCTGCTTTTCTGGCCTTTCTTGAAAGAAGGCTTCAGCTGTCAGTGCTGCCGTGTTTTATGCCGAGTTCACTAAGGAATGATTTTTGTATTAAAGAGCTTAGGTCAGTGTGATCCTTAATAACGGGAGTTCTTTTTGTCCTCGAGGCTTTTATATCCAGTGTTTGTCTTTTTGGCAGATACCGCAGTTTCAAAAAATAATTCAGCAGCACTGCTCTGGTCCGCAGAAGCTGAAAGATCTCATTCCCTCACCCAACATTCTGCGTCTAGTTCAAAGAAACCTGCATTCAATTTATCTGCTTTTGGAGCTCTCTCTCCTGTAAGTTCTGCACAGTATTTGTTTTAATCATTTGAAATGCATACCCATTTTACTGACCAGTTACCATGCTATGTTTCTACAGACGCTTGGAAACACTTCTGTCTTTAAGACAAGCCAGCTTGGAGACTCTCCATTTTACCCTGGAAAGACCACTTATGGTGGAAGGGCTGCAGCTGCAAGGCAGACAAAAGTGCGAGCTGCTCCTTATCAGGTAAGAGAAAAACAGTGTGGTAAGAAATTGTGGTTGAAATATTAAAGTAGCACTGTAGCTTTGAGAGGGGAGCCAAGAATGTGGCAACAGCTCCTATTCTTCCCTCTTTGCCTACAAAGAAGTTTAAATGGCAATTGTTATTCAAATTATTTTAATGGTTATTATGTAAGTATTTGTTGGAATGAAGGAGAATGACTGTTAAAGCTAGATGTTTGTAGTTGGGATTTCCTCTGTTAAGTCTTTAAAAATATTCCATTTGAGTGCTGTTGTATACCTCTAACTGTATCACGTTAAAATAACGTCATGCAATTAGAACAATGACAGCACAACACTGAAAACTTGTGCTTATAGTAGCAAAAGCTGCAGTGGTCAGACCTGTCTGATATTTATCTGTAGAAATTACACAATCGTATCTATGCTCATGCTATGAATAAATTGTATGAGGCTGTTAGCTCTTTACTGTATCTAGAATTAGCATTACAGATCCTTTGTTCTAATACTGAGAGGAGCATGCAGGACTAAATGCCAATCAATACAGGCTATTCAGAGGCTGTCGAGTCTCTTCCTTGGAGGTCTCCCTAAGATGTCTGGATGCAGGCAAGAGAGTAGTAGAACTAAAAACTCCTGGTTGTGGTTATATACACTGATTTAAAGATGGTATTGTACCATCACGAAACTCCTGAGGTCTGTGTTGTTAGTGAAAGCGCTGTCTGGATCACAAGCCTTTGCTTCAGTTCAGTTTTCCTAATTACTGCTTCAGAGACACCGGCAGTCATAACATCTTCCATCTTTACTTTCTACACATATGGGCTTCTTGTTTTTGTTTTATCCCGTGTGCAAGATGTATTGGAGACACAGTTAAACTGCTATAACTCAGAATGTTTTTTCATTGTCTTGAGCTCCCAGCGAATGCGTTTTTCTCTGTCATCGGAGAATATTGGTTATATTGTTCGTGTAGCCTGGGGCCATAAAATACACGTGTGTTTAACTCAAAATTGAACAGCATGACAATTACAATGTTGTTTTTCAGACACCAGTAAGGCAAATGAAAGCTAAACAAGCAAACGTGCAATCCTATGGTGTGACGAGTTCCACAGCACGGCGCATCCTGCAGTCACTAGAGAAGATGTCAAGTCCTCTGGCAGTAAGCAGCACTCCTTTTAATATATTAGTAAAACTTAGTAGATGTGCCAGTAAAGAATGAAAGTCTTCCCTATGTTGAGCCCTGTTTAATTTATTGCATTATTTTTTCCACAGGATGCTAAAAGAATTCCATCTTCTGTTCTCTTGTTTCTAAAGATACCACCACTGTAAACAGCATCAGCAATAAAAAGGAAGAAGAAGAAGAATATGATGGTCCCTTCAGACCTGCGAAGGTCTTAAAGGAAGGGAGTGTGTTAGACATTCTTAGAAACCCTGGTGAGATAATGAACTTCTTTTTAAAATATACTGCAAAAAGAAAAAAAATGCTAACGTGGATTTAGAAAAATTAGAAAAGCTTATGTGATGGTTAGTGCAGTATTAGCTGCAAATACAAATGTAAGGAAACATTATGTTAAGTCTGTTAGGATGAATCAGCCCATTCAAAGTGGCTTTTATTACTGAAAGTAAAACTGCAACTTCCCTCTGAATGGACAGTCACTTTTTTCATCACTTTAAGAGAAGCAGGATATACAGCCTTGCTACTCAGAGGCTTCATTGCTGATGAAAAAATAAGCCAGCAAGACAGTATTTGTTTTATCTTTACAAGCAACTTGAGCTGCTACTGAAGATGCGCTTTCTTTAGTGTTTGTTAGTAGCATCTGTTTTCTGTTAGAATTGGCAACTTGAAATAAGAAGTCAGCCTGTGTCCAGTGCACTTTGAAGAAAGATTATAAAATTGACAGTGTTTGCTGCCCCCACACCTCCGTCGCCCCGCACCGCACATCTGATGGAAGAGGCGTGGCGGAGGCAGCCCCGGGTGCATCTCAGATGCCTGGCACTGCCACCCGGGTGCATCTCCTGCCGGCTGGCAGACAAGGACAAGCAGCACGGGGACAGCAGCCAGCCGGCCAAGCACCCCGTGCCTCCTCTGATGCAAACTGGACAGCTCATGGAGGAGGCACAGCGAAGGCAGCCCCGAGTGCTTCTCACCCGCCTGGCACTGCCCACCCCCCTGGCTGCCCCCGCACCTCCGTCGCCCTGCACTGCACACCTGATGGAGGAGGCACGGCGCAGGCAGCCCCGGGTGCTGCTCAGCCGCCTTTGACTGCCACCCAGCTGCATCTCCTGCCAAATGGCAGACAAGCAGCACAGGGACAGCAGCCAGCCGGCCAAGTGCCCAGCAACCACCTGCACCACCACAAGAGGCCAGAGCAGCGGGCACAAGCAGCACACTGGCAGCCAGTGTCCCCGCCACAACCAGGAAGCCACTGCGCTGCCAGCATGTTCCAGGCCACAACCACCGGCGCCAGGCGGAGCTGCCTGTGTCAGCATGGCGGCCGGCAGGAGGACTCGGTGCCCATCACACCCCAACAGCAGCTCCAGCAGGAGCGGACCAAGAAACCGGCCCACTTGGTGGAGCAGGAGACGTGGCCGTAACCGACCAAGGCGCTTCCCTGTAGCCCTGGGCTCCTGGCCGGCCCCCACCACACCCAGAGAGCAGCGGCAGTGTTCCAGGGGCACCAGCACCGGCCCCAGCCCTACCCCTCCCAAACTGGGCTGTCCGCAAAATGGCATCTTGGACTGGGGCACTGCGGGGCTCTGAAGCTGATGGACCGACAAAGCGTTGCACTGTCAAAGCTCCGGGCTGGGAAATGCTGGGTGGGGGGTGGGAAATGGTTGGGGGGGAAGGGGTGGGAATTCTTGGGGTGGCCAATATTAGGGTGGGAATTGGGGGTGGCTGGTGGGTGGGAATTGGGGGTGGGGAATTTTTGGGGTGGGGGAGTGGTTGGGGGGCGGGAGTTTGGGGTGGGAATTCGTGGGAATTGGCGGTGGGACCTTTTTGGGGTGGGCAATGAAATGGCTGTACTCTGCTACTGGTGGGGTGGGAATCTGGGGGGGCGTTGTAATACCAGAAGAATTTTACAGAGCAGCAGCCATGCATCAAGAGAAGGGCTTCACAGAGCAGCAGCTGTGGAGGGAGAAACAGCATGAGAACCAAGGACACCTCTAGGAAAAGAATGAGTAGCTCACGGCTTTCAAGGGGGAGTTTTTGAAGGGGGGGTCGTTATTGCGGTAGCTTTCCTCCAATTGGTGTGTATGGTTTTAAACGCCCTCGTCTGTCTGCTATAAAAGCATGGCTTTTCGGGCAGTCGATGGACGCAGCCATATTTAACCATACTGCTGTCTGGCTGTTTGTCCTAGCACGCTGACCTTTTGCCTTCAGGTTTGCCAACTACTGTCTCAGGAACCAGAGTTATTAGGCATTATCCAGGTTATCATGTGCTTCTACTAATTTAATAGATTGGATGTGAATCCAATGGGGTCTGATGTTACAAATGGTGCTGGAATCTGCGGCAATAATCATTGAATGTATTAGTAATGCTCGGTTATGATGCTATTACCTCTCTTATATCCAACTAATTTGGATTTTTCAAATATGACCACGCATCACTTGAGTGGAAGGCACACGCTCATAGAACTGAATGGGAGAGTTGATTTCATTTTCCAAGCAGGCGTTCCACTTGGGCTCTGTATCACGCACTGGCCATGCGGATATGGAGTACAACTGGAAGAAATCCCTCAGACCCTGAATGCAGGAGAGAATGTGTGGTGGGTGAGAGAGGAAAGGTGCACTTTGAAGCAGGGGATGCCCTGCTGGCACTGCCTGTCGCATCCACCACCAACACGGTTTGCTCTTTATCCTGCTCCACAGCTGCTACTTTGTCAAGTCCTTCTCTTGATCCATGGCTGCTGCCATTCTTCTTGGATTACAACAGGGGGCTGGGAGGCTTTTGGCAGAGGGAGGGAAGTCGATTGGGGGTGGGAGTTTTAGGGGGTGGGATCAGAACGGATTGTTAGGGTGGGAAATGGTTGGGAATACTGTCATTTCTTGACTGTTTGCTATGTTCAATTATTAAATGTCTTTGCCATATTTCTGCCTGCCTGCGGCCGTTCCTTCAGTTACAAAGCCCACCTCCCCAGGCCCCCGGGCCCACCTTCAGGGCAATGTGAAAGGGCAGCAGAAAGGGCAGTGTCCCAGATCTGCCACCACCATTGGACCCATCCCTCCCCTCCTCAGTCAGTTCTGCGTGGGAATGGAGGGATGAGAAAGGGGGATGGACGGGAATTCTGGGAGAGCTGAGTGGCTCAGCCTGGAGTGGAGGAGGCTCACTGCCATCCCAGACACAGCCATCAGTCCCCAGGTGCAGAGAGGACTGAGCCAGGCTGCACCCTGCAGCACCCAGCAGCAGGATCCCAGTCTGAGGCCTGCCTAGGTCGTGTGGCTGCGCTGCAGGCTGAGCTATGGAGAAAGCCCCACTTGGAGATTTCTTCGCTCCCTGAATGTTCCCCCCTTTCTCCATCTTGCTCTGCTCCATCCCCAGCCGCAGCCCGGCGTCCCCGACATGTTGCTGTGCTTGCAGAGCTGGACTTGGCCCTTGACCTGTACAGGCCCCTGTCCCCACCTGTCGGATATCCACCTTGCCTTCTCACCCCTCTCTCTAGATCCAGTTCATGCCCCATCTATCTCACCTCCATGTCCCACCTACGTCCTCTCTACGTCTTTTGGTCTCCCCCAAACCACCCTCACGGTGCCTTACCTCCTGGCAGGCTCAGGGAAGGAGCACCCGGTGCCCTGAGCCCACAGGCCCAGCCCTGCACAGCACTGCACACAGCACTGTCATGGCGGCGCCCGGTGCTGCCGCACAGCATCCTGGGAGTGGTAGTTCCTGCGGGGCCTGCAGCTCCCAGCAGGCCCTGCAGCTCCCAGCAGGCCCGGGCGAGGGCAGAGGGGAGCAGTGCTGTCAGCCGGGAGCTCGCCCAGAGAGCCCGATGTTCGGAGCACTTCACACCAGGAACTTTGGACTCGGCTGCTTCTGTCCACAATGTCCCTGAGCTGCTCAGGAAGCACAACTGTCTCACCCTCTGAGAGCTGGGCTGTGCAAAGGAGGCTGCAGTTGCAGGCTCAGCTCTGCCCTGTTCCAGCAATGCACTTCCTTACAACTGGAGCACTGTCACGCTTGCTTCTTGCTTCAACGGAGCAATCGCCCACCGCTTTGCACACCTCTGTGCTCGTGCAAATGGCCACCACCCCATCCCTGCACACACACACACACACACACACACACACACGTACCACCCCATCCCTGCACACACACACACACACACACACACACACACACACACACGTACCACCCCATCCCTGCACACACACACACACACACACACACACATGTACCACCCCATCCCTGCACACACACACACACACACACACACACACACATGTACCACCCCATCCCTGCACACACACACACACACACACACACACACATACACACACGTACCACCCCATCCTCACACACACACACACACACACACACATGTACCACCCCATCCTCACACACACACACACACACACACACACACGTACCACCCCATCCTTGCACACACACACACACACACACACACGTACCACCCCATCCTTGCACACACGCACACACACACACACACATGTACCACCTCATCCTTGCACACCCTCCCACATGCGTGCACTAATAGACTCACCCGTGCACACACACATGTGTGCAACCCCAGCACTGTCCACAGCTCCGTGCACGCTCATTTGTGCATTAAGATGTGCACAGCCTTGCTCACAGCCATGTGCATACACACAAGTGGGCAAGAACAAACAGTCCACTGGCGTCCCTCTGCCTGAGTCTCACCAGCTGTGTCACCAGAAGAGAATTCAACTCTCAAGAATGAAGAACTCACATCTGGCTCCAAGGAATGTAACTCTCCTGTCTCCCAGAGATCTCCACTGTCTCACCTGGTCGTGAGCGTCCCTCACAGCCAGCCAGAAAAGCAAGCAGAGGCTGAGACCAAGGAACCCCTCCCTGATGTGCAGCTCTCTGACAGTTTCTCCTTACACAGAGTGCTGGCCGCAGCCGTGTGCATTATCACACATACTTGTATGGGCAGTTAGTGTCTAGACGTGAAGGAGACTTGCTAATTGCCCTGCTGACATATAGGGAAAAGAAAATTTCAAGCAGGAGCTGGAGCATGTATATAAAGGATGCATGGACCTACAGTTAAGGATGTGGATTTGCATCTGAGTCCATGCCTGCAGACGATGCAAGCGCTATGCATTGTCACCCAATGGAAATGATCAAACAGCTGCTTTGGGACAGACTGTTTGTAGGGCTCAGGAACAGAGGCAAGCAGTGATGATTCCTCTCTCTCTTGATTCTAATACTTGTAGGTAGAGTGCTTGAGAAAGACTTTGGAGGCTTTCCTCAGCCTCTACCTTTCCTTGTACCTTTACAAAAGCAGACAGTCTAAAAACAAGAAAACTGGACACACTTTTTGGGTTTGGTTATTTTTATTAGTATTTTTTAAATATTATAATATATATAATATAATATAATTTATTATTGTATTTATTATATTATATATATTATGTATATAATGTATATAATGTATATTATAATATATATTATATAATCATATATTATAATATATATAATATATAAATAATGTATAATATAATTTTTTTTAAAGTTGTTTTGGTGGTTTTGGTGTTTTTTGTTGTTTTTTGTTGTTTTAGTCCAGTCCAGTGTAATAAATTCTCAGTCTTACAAGGGATGAATTTTTAAGGCCTTCCTGCTGATGGACCACACTCCACTTGAACATCAAATGGAGCATGAGGTAGCCTTCATCCAGAAAGGTGGAATCTTGATGGGATGTTGCTGTCTTATGGAGAGGAATCTCGGCATCCCCCAGGCTGAGCCAACACACGGACACAGATTTCTGGATGGTGACCATCACTTTCTGCCCCTGCTCCTGCTGCCTGGTCTCTCTTCGTCATCGGTATCCAGCAGGAGATCACGAAGCCCTGGAGGCACGGTGGTATCCAGGTCATCATCTGAAACTTCTTCCACCAGATTGGAAGGGACCAGTCCTCTTGTGCCGTCCGTCAGCTCTCCCAGAAACCAGCCATCCTCATCCATGTCTCCACAGATGTAAACGTATTGTCCAGCTGTCAGTGGAAGCTCGTTTTCTGGGTCCTCATTAGGGCCCTCATAAGGATTTTGTAGCTGTGACGAGCTAAGAATCTTTGTTTTGGTGGTGATGGTCTGCGAAGATGTAGATGCAGATTGCCACTGGCCACACTTCTGACTCCCCCGGCTTTTCCTGGGGATTGGGGCATTCCTGTTTGGGATTTCTGTGCAGCCTCAGCTTCTTCCCCATCTCCTGGAGCTGTGTGCATTTTTCCTCCAGACGCTTGCTGAGCGCTCCAAGCTTGATGTCAGCCTGCTGGAGGTCTCTCAGCAGGTGGTTCTGGGCCTTCAGGGCCTGGCACTGCCTCTCCAGGTTGCTCAGGGCTTGTTGGAGGTAGCTGCACTGCTCCAGCAGCTTGCTGCTTGTGCTGCCTGGGAACCCCGGGTCTTCCTTGGCCGTCTCATTCTCCTTTTCCACATGCTGTCCCTGCAGCTGGTTGATGTCCTCTGCCTTCTCTGTGGCCTCTTTGGATGTGGAAGAGGCCTCCTTGAGCTGCCGGACTCTTTCCAACAGCTGCTGGGTACGGAGGCAGAGCGTACGCGTCTTGTCCTTGAGCCGCTCTACCTCCTCCCACATCTGCTGAGAGCTTCTGCTCCTCAGCAGGCAGCACTTCTCTCCAAGGAGGCTGCACTGTCTATGCAGCTCCTTCAGCTTCCTCAGCAGGTGGGTGTTCTGCTCCTGCTGCTCTCTGTGCTCAGGTGGGCAGGCCTCTTGTTGCTCTGCAGCCTCCTTTTCCAAATGCTTTCCCTGCAGCTGGTTGATGTCCTCTGCCTTCTCTGTGGCGTCTTTGGATGCGGAAGAGGCCTCCTTGAGCTGCCAGACTATTTCCAGCAGCTGCTGGGTACGGAGGCAGAGCGTACGCATCTTGTCCTTGAGCCACTCCACCTCCTCCCACATCTGCTGAGAGCTTCTGCTTTTCTCTTCAAGGAGGCTGCACCGTCTCTGCAGCTCCTTCAGCTTACTCAGCAGATGGGTGTTCTGCTCCTGCTGCTCCCTGCGCTCAGGTGGGCAGGCCTCTTGTTGCTCTGTAGCCTGAACACCCACCTCTGCTACAGCCCAATGGCAGGCCCTGGCCCTGTTGAAGAAGACGCGTGGCTGCCCCTCCACGTGCTCCAGGATGTACTGCAGGAAGCGTCTTCTCTGCTCCTGCAGCTCACACTGGAGGCGCTTGCTCTCCACGGCCTGCTCTGCACGGGACTTCCAGCAGAGCTGCCACTGGACTTCCTGCTGCATTCTGCGGTCCGCTCTGCTGCTGTCGCTCCTCAGCAGCACCTCCACCAGCTGCCGCTGCAGATGCCATGCCTGGCGGATGGTGTCGTTGCGCCGCTTCTGCAGCAGCTCCTGCATCTGGCGCAGCTGGGCCTCCTTCTCCTGCAGCAGTTGGCAGATCTCTGCTTGCCACTGCCTCAGGCTCTGCTCCCGCAGGCGCTGCAGCTTTGACACCCGCACCCGCTCCCACTTGGAGCGCAGTTTGTTGGCCAGCAGCTGCCGCTCCCGCTCTGCCGCCTCCTGCCGCTCACGTCTCTCAGCAGCGCAGCGGCGCTGCAGCTCCTGGGAGCAGAGCCGCTCACCCTCCAGCTGGGCCTGCAGTGCCTTCAGCTCCTGCCTCTTCTCCTCCCGCTGCGCAGGGCAGGTGGGGAGCTGTGCCGGGCCCCGGCGGGGAGAGGGCCGGCTGCCCGGGAGCCCCAGGTCTTCCTTGGCTGTCTCTGGCACCTAGAACCAGAAAATCATAGAATAACAGAATGGTTTGTGTAGGAAGGGGCCTTCAAGACTCTCCCGTTCCAAGCCCATGCCAAGGGCAGGGACAGCTTCCACTAGGTCAGGTTGCCCAAAGGTGCGTCCAGCCTGGCCTGGGGCACTGCCAGGCATGTGGCAACCACAGCCTCTCTGGGCAGCCTGTGCCAGCGCCTCTGCCCCCTCATGGTGTCCCGTCTTCTTATATCTCATCCAGATCTCTCCTCTTCTACTTTCAGGGCATTGTCCTTTGTTGTATCACTACCCTCCCTTACAACCAGTACATCTCCAGCTTTCCCCAGTTCTCCTTCAGGCACTGGATGGCCGCTCTGTGGTTTCTCCAGAGCCTCCCCTCCCCAGGCTGAACAATCCCCACTCTCTCAGTGTGTCATCTCACCTGGACATGAGCATCCTTCACGGCAAGTCGACTGGAGCCCTGCTCTGCACGGTGGCGGTGCAGAGCTCCCTGTTTTTCCTGGGAGCAGGACATTGCGTTACGGAGCATGTATGCCCAGCTCCCCACGATGTAAAAGGTGAAGAGCCTCCTCTCCAGCTCCAGCTGACGCTGGAGGTGGCGGATGCAGGCGGGCTGCTCACCATCCCAGCGCAGCTTGCTGAGGACGTCCTGCAGCTGGGCATGGGCCGCCTCGCTGCTGGGGGGGTTCCTCAGCACCTTGGCCAGCTGCTGCTGCAGCTCCCGAGCCTGGCGCAGGGCTGCATCGCAATCACGCTGCAGCTGCTCCTTTGTCGCGCGCAGCTCGGCCTCTTTCCAGAGCAGCAGCTGCCGGGTCCCCGTCGCCCGCTGCCGCTGCACCCACTCCTTCAGCTGCTGCTCTTCCTGGGCCTGCTGCTTCTCCCAGGCACAGCGCAGTTGGTCGGTCAGCAGCTGCAGCTGCCGCTCTGCCGCCTTCTGCAGTTCACATCTCTCGGCAGCCCAGC
The DNA here is from genome assembly GCF_054131305.1 of Coturnix japonica. Lineage (NCBI taxonomy): Eukaryota > Metazoa > Chordata > Aves > Galliformes > Phasianidae > Coturnix > Coturnix japonica. The sequence goes on along the minus strand of NC_140666.1, from coordinate 444,459 downwards.
GGCGCTGCAGCTCCTGGCAGTGGAGCCGCTCGCCCTCCAGCTGGGCCTGCAGCACCTCCAGCTCCCAGCTGTTCTTCTCCTGCTGCACAGGATGAGCGCACATAGTGGTGCAGATGAAGAGGTATTGTACAAGCCATTCATTGTGCGGGCTATATTCATCTCTATAGCCGAACCATGCCAAGTCAGTGAAAGAAGTAACTTGCTGGATTCTAAAATAGTTTCGCTTGAGAACGGCGCTGTTGCCAACTCTACTTGTTACAAAATGAACTACACCAGAGAGAGAAGGAAAGGGCAGCAAAGTTTTATATTTCTTTAGGCAGATCTGACTTCAGCTAACCCAGCACGAGGTACGATCCCAACAACTGAACAATGCAGGGCAGCAGCTGCTTTGAAAGTTGCTTTACCAATCTGCCGATTACTTTTTACGTCTAATTGCAGTCTTTATCTTCCGACCGGGAACTGAAGATCCGGAGGCAGAGAAAATATTTTTTCCATTAGTCCTATGAATAGAAACCGGTAGCACAGAGTTAGGACAACGCAGAGTTAGCGCAACGACACATCATCAGTAGGGTAAAACTAACCTGTCTCACGACGGTCTAAACCCAGCTGACGTTCCCTACTGTTAGCTGACAGTTCAGTAGCAGCACTGAGCAGATATTCCAGAACAACTGTTTTATAATCTGGCTGCTCACTGCTCAGCAGCTGGCAACAGACAACGTATGATGAACGGGAAGAGAGTTCCAGAAACCAAAAGCAATGAAATCTCTCTCATTCAGCAGGTAAGCAGCAGCGTAACAGCTCAATTCAGATCTTATTTTTCAAGAACACTTCTCATGGCTGCATGATATTTCTGAGAGCTGTGCTGCTATAAAGCCATCGTTGCCTACTTAGCCAGTCACACTAACAGAGCGAGGAGAGATGCTGTCCTTAGACATAAATTCCGAAGTACATCTGAGCACCTCACAATTTAACATCAGTAGAGGCTGCCTGCGCTCCACAGATAGTACCAAAAGCTCAAGTGAAAATCTGATTTGGTCTCTTACCCCACTGTAAACGTTGCAGGTTGGCTGAATGAAAATCCTGAAGAGCTGGAAGGTTGTACCGATGCTGCTGGTGCAGGAGGATTTGCACCAAAAGTAAATACTTCTGGGTTACTCGTGAAGTTGAAATTAGAAGTACTACTCCCAAACTGGAATACGGGACCTGAGAAAGACGGGGTAGAAGGAGAAGGGAATAAGAAAGTTGAAATTTGAGTTTGTTCTTTCCAGGAAAGTCCTCCCCTCCTTCCTCCCACCACCTCTAACATACATTGCTTAGACCTTGCTCAAGGCGGCACAGCTTGGGGTGGGAGGGAGGTTTACCAGAAATGCTAAGTTACAACAGGAACAACACCTAGACAACGTCATTTGTTTCAGTAGAGCATCATAAAGAGATTTTTAGACTGCTGGCAAATTGCTAAGGAACTGTCTGCTGCTACCTGTACTGCCATTAGTCTATGGCTGCATGCACCACAATATACAACAATGTACAACCTATTGGTGAAGGTAGTGTACCTCTCCGGCAGTAAGGAATCAGATGCAAAATACTTAACCCTGTGTCTACTCCCTCTATGGAGGGCAATTCTTACAGTAGAGTATGTACAAAAGGCAGAAGTAATTTCATTCACTAAACTTCAGCTGCACTTCATGGAAACCAACTCACTGACTAACCAAGCTCTCTTTGAGACCTGAAACGAAAAGGATGGTCAACACTCACCAGCATTGGAGGCGCTGGAGCCAAAACCTGGCTGTTGGCTCGATTGCTGTCCAAACACAGTACTGCTTGTCACAGAGCCGAAGGCAGAAGGCGCAGGCTGAGAGCCAGATGAAAACAGTGATGTCGACAAAGATCCAAAGGTGGGAGCATTTGGCTGGCCAGGGCCCTGGCTCTGGCCAAATGCTGGTAGCTGACTGGCACCAAATGCTGGTCCAGCAGCAGGCGCTGAAGACCCAGACCCAAAGACAAATGTAGAGGATGACCCTAAAGGAAAAGAAGAGAAATTTCAGTATGTGCTGAGTTGTTTTGTTTGTTACAGAGCTTTATGTTTGCAGCCAAGTAGGTAAAACAACAAACAGCACCTCATTCATGATAGGAATCCTACCTTTTCTTGTAAGTTACATGAAAAACAGCATACTTAAAGGAGTCAGACAACGCACACCTCAAACACGGGTTGTCTAGACTCAAATTACTGTTAGCCATTCATGCTCTAGAAGCAGGCTCCCACAAATAGCACAAGCTGATTTGTATTACTAAGACTTATTTATACCACGGGTAAAGAACACTCACTCACTTATTTGTATTATTTTAAGCGTTCAAAACACAGCTCCTGATCTATTAGAATGAGGAGAACGCTAATCTTTCCTCTCATAAGCAACTGCACCCCTTCCTCATCCAAATGTTTACAATTATCAATTTCTGGAGACCACATCAGGCTTGCAGGGACCTAACTGAGCTACCAGAATAATTCTGTCTCTCCATATAATAGCAAACAAGCTCATTCAATTAGCTGCTTTGGTTCTGCATAGCCAGCAGAAATAATGAGAAAAAAATACAGGACTGAGCTGTGACTTCAAACATACACACATCTGCTGAGCAAAAAGACCTTCTAAATAGCGCTATTAATCTAAATGCAATTTAAGCAGACGTCACGCAACATAAAAATACCAACTGCTGCAACGTAACTCAGAATGGCTGATTGTTTTTCCAGGAAGGAAAACAGAAGTTAAGACGGACTAAAAGGCATTCCAGTACTTTTATGAAGATTTGAAGATTACGAAGACCTAGAAAATGAAGGACTGGCTATCATGTTCATTAGAAGTCACGCTTTACAAAGCAGCAGCTGCATATATCAATACTGTGTTTGTAATATACACTTGCGAAGGGTGGATAGTACAAATCTTGATGTTATTTACAACGCTCGAAGAGTTTTAGGTATGGGAGGGAAAAATTCAAGTTATAACTAACTTTTAACCTTCAGCACTGGATTGATACTGAGAAGAGGGAAATTCATTCTCACAATGACAAGTTCCTATGCAAATGAAAGCCAGTAAAGGATTATCCAATGCACAAAATATCACCACAGCCAGTTGATCCCTAAACTGTATTTCCCAGACTGCCTCAAAACTTGACCTGAGCCCCAAGCATTAGCACTGTTTATATATTGTTGGATGTAAATATTCACTACTTTTCTCAATTTCCACGCATTTTCCCTACCTGTTCTCCAGGAAACACTCTTTCCCTGCTCCACTTTTGTGATCTAAGAGCAAAAACAAAAGCACCTGCTTAAATGTACCTGTTGAACTCGATGTGGCCGTGGCTCCAAAGGTAAAGCCAGAACTTGCTGCATTGCTACTGTTGGCTCCTGAACCGAAGACAAATGGATTAACTGCTGCACCAGTGGTGGAAGATGTGGTGGTGAGTTTGTTTTCTTGAGAGAAGCCAAATAACTGAGATGCTGTAGATTCTGCAGAATTGCCAAAAGCGGTGCTGCTCACAGTGTTGCTGGCTTGCCCAAACACAAAGGGAGTGGGAACTGGTGCAGGGTTGGAGGAAGAAGTGACGCTGCCAAACAGGCTGCTGCTGTTGGCTGAAGTGGCAGGTACGGCTGCGCTGGAGGAACTAGAGCTCAAGAAGCTGAAGGATGGCTTTGCTGCTCCTTGATCTGAGAGGGAGAACAGAACATAAAACGCTGCAAAATGGCAAACCAAGCGCAACAGAGAGACCCTGTTCCAGCCACTGTACAAGGAGAAATGCTGGACGATGTCTCAACTATTATCCAGCTACTGTGGATTACATAAAATCCAGGTTTAATACACTGATCGCTGCCATGTGCAATGAAAGGAATGGGAGAATTGTGAAGAATGATGACACCACCACAGTTCTAGGCTTTAGTAGTTACGGACACCAAGCACTGGCTATAACAACTGGAACCAGAATGAACCAGTACATCTCAGCTCTTCAAACAAAACTATTCTTCAGATGCTCTGAGAAGAACAACATGCATTACCTGCAACACTTCTGTAGTTTGCTAAATAACACAGCAAAAAAAAAACCCCCACAGTGGTACAGCTGCTTTTGTAGCCTCTCCTGAAATTACAGCCCTGTGCCTACAGCCCTAAAGCTGGCTAAGCCCATCATCCTGCAGCCTCACTCTTTTGGCTTAAGCTCACTGTACTTCAGTACTTTCAAGACCTGCTTTTGGGAGCCACAGAGAACAGCCCCCTGTTACAGAACTGTCACAAAGTACTGAGTGCAATTTTACATTTAAAGTTATCTTTTAAAGTATGCAGTTCTTCAGCTTTCCCTAAGCTTCTGCTCCCTCATTATTACACCTGACCCTGTTCTTGATTTCCCACTGCTGTTTTTTCCAGAAGTTACGGACCCTTTTCATCTATGCCACTTTTAAGGGACTCTCTACTGTGCTGAAGAAGGCTCGTTAAAATCTCATTTTTACACAAGGTGTTTCATCAAATTTCCATGGTTAAATTAAACTCCAGAACTTCAACTCAATCATAAGAACCATAACCCCATGCGTTGCTTTTATTCTCTCTGTTCCTTCCCTTATAACTTCCAAAGTTAGTAGAAGTGAGTAATGAACGCTGTTCTGCAAACCATGGCTGATAAGTCATGAAATCAGAATCAGAATTCTTCCACATGGCAATTGTTACTAAAATCTTTCAGCCCGCTCTTTCAGAAGGTTAAAGATGCACAAAACTGTGCAGTACCTATTAAGCAATTTCCACACCTTCATGGCAGTAAATTGCAGCAGGACAGCTGCAAGAACACATGAATGAGACACCTCCTCACATCCCCTTTCACTATGAAAACCATCGCATGAGGCCTCTGTCACCACGCTAAAGACTGTACCACCAACTATGCTGCTAGCACAGAAACCATACAAACCATCCATGCTCATGTGGGATGCAATACAGGTTCCTTAATGTGTGACAATATGTATATATTTTTTGTCTAAACCTAGTCTTAAAACTCACTGAAATCAAAACAGGAATTCTACTAATTGTCTATACGTCAACAACTGGAACACAAATCACACTGCACAGAGTAATTAAGCTTTTTCTAAAGCTCCAGTACATGAACCCAGCAACTCCTACAGATTCTGTAACTTATGACTTCAGAGGTACCATCTGAGGGACTTAGACAACTGAAGACAAAAGATATTCTGCTTACCTGAAGTATTGGCTTGGGCCCCAAATGAAAAAGTTGGCTTTGCCTGCTCAGTTTCTTTCTCCGATGGTTTAACAAAGCTGAAGTTGAACATAGGTTTTGCTGTGCTTTCTTCTTTGGTATGTTCAGGCTGCCCAACGGAAAAGACAGGTTGTGCCTTTGACTCTTCATTCTCAACTTTCTTCCCAAACAGTAACGGAGGAGCAGAACTGACAGAATCCTGTTTCTCTTCTGTCCTTCCCAAAACAAACTGCGAGGCAGGAGCCGACTCCACGTTACCAAAAGAGAAGCCTCTCTTTGCTGCAGGAGTTTCGTCCTTTTTCTCATCTGATTTCTTAAATGCAAAAGAAGTTGATGCAACTTCATTTTCTGCCACAGTTCCAAAAGTGAAGCCAGTGACTCCAGTTTTATTCTCACTGGTAGTTATGGAAGTAGAACTTGAACCAAAACTGAAATCCCTCAGTATGGGTTGTTGCTCTTTCTTTTCCTGCTGTCCCATGCTTGCTGTCCCAAACTGAAATGTTAAAGGAGCTGGACTACTTGTAGATGGAAGGCCAAAGGTAAAGTTGTTACTTTTCTCTTCATTTTTACTCTCTTCTGGTTTAGAGTCCGAGGATGAAACTCCAAATTTAAAGTTCCCTGAACTGCTTGGAAACTTGAACCCCCCAGGTGCAGAGTTGGAAGATGCAGTTTCAGCTGCAGTGCCAAACTTGAAGCCCCCTTGTTCTCCAAATTTAAAACTTTCTGTGACACTCGATGTTTGAGAATCAGAGGATGACGACTGAACACCAAATGTAAATGATGGCAATGGAGCATTTGTGGACACAGCAGGAGCATCAAAACCTGCAGAAGTGAGAAATAACGTTTAGCTTATAACCTATGTCACAACATCTGTGGCACATGAAGGCTTTAGCTACTTAGCTGTGGTTCCATTCCCAGACTTCCCAATCAAACAACTAAAATCAACCTAAAATCGAAACAGAAAACAAAATTCCCTCACAAATCTCTGTAAATTAACCTTTTCACAGTGGCATTTTTCTGTCTGCAGCTTGGCTTTCAGATGTGTACTGGTATGGGATGTAATGCACATAACATGATTATTACACTTCTTGTCTAAACTGCAAATGAACATCATGGAAGATGATGCGTGTCATTAAAAACTAAAAAGTGTATGTTTTTATTCTTGGGAAAACGTGTGGAAATGTACACATGTGACCTTATCTAGACAATATTCCTACAGGAAAAAATGAACAGATTTGCCATAGCTTTAAGGGAAAAAATAATTCAGCTTTAAAAGAAGTCGAAGCAAAACAAACTGCATCCTCATTTCAATCATGAAGTATTACCTTTGAACTCTGCTTTGGTGCCTGGCTTCGCACTCTCACAGGCTACACACTTGGTGGCCTCTGCTTTGTTTTGGACCAAGCAGACCTCACAATCCCCCTTCAGGCTTCTTGAATTTGTCTAAATCCAGGAGATCTCCAGAAGGAGCAGCAAATGCAGACGTGCTGCTGCTGCTGGTCACAGGCACTGAACTCCCTGGGAGATAAGCAATAATTAAACACTCTGCTTGAGTTACAAAGTGAATGTGAAGGTTTTTTTTTCAGAACCTCTCAAATGCTCTTTAGTTTACATACCGGACAAACACAACAGTAAAACAACAACAGCAACTCATATAATACAGCAACACAGCCAATTTCAGATGTAATTCGTGGATATTCTTATCAACTAAAATCATGACAATAATTCCTGCTTGCACAAGTAACCCACCGTCAATGTTAGCACACATAAATTGATGATGAGAGTAAAGTGACATGAAGCTGAAAATTCATCAGATTTGCTTATCTCCAAATTCCAAAGTCAGACATGTTCAAAACGATACCGTTAGGAAACAAAAAAAGCCCAGAGAGGAACTCAAAGCTCCCAGGCTCACAGCTCTGTTCAGCACATAAGCTGCGCTGTCATCAAGAGCAGCAGAAACCTCCATAAAAGAGACCTGAAAGACACTGCTTTCCTTCTGATTTTTCTCGCCTGTAAGGGAATTGTTGCCATTTGATGCTGCAGCAGAAAACTTCTAGCTCTGTAAGCACGAGGATTGAAGCAGTTACCCAGAAGGCACAAAAGCATCACAGTGACATCTTCACTCCAACTGTTTTAAATCACTGAGGGCAACTTTTAAAAGAGTAGAAGAAGAAAATACCTTGTATTTGAAACAATAAAGACGGGGTCCTCTCTTTCATGGTATACCCAGCAGATTTTATCCTCATCTTACTTGCAATGCTCTTCCCCTTCACAGACATAACATATCCATGCAGATCCCTGCACCAGGAGGATAATGGTAAGCCCCTCATGTTTTATACACACAGTTTGGGTATTTTTAGTCTGTGATTTTTGTTATGGAATAAGACGGAAACAACACAAGCTTAAAAAAAGAAGAAAAGGCCATACCTGGTTTCTCAGACTGACAGGCTACACATTTGCTGTCTTCTGCCTTATTTGATACTAAGCAGGTTGCACATTCCCAAGAGCCTTTTGGCTTCTTAAACTTGTCTCCAAAGCCCAGACTGACAGTGGTGTCAGTGCTGCTAGAGGAGGATGTCACAGTCACCGAGCTCTCTGTGGTCACTGGCAATGCCAGAGTAGGCATCACTCCCATTCCAGGCTTTGGTGTCTCACATGCTACACATTTGGTAGCTTCAGGTTTGTTCTGGACCAGACAAGTATCACAATCCCATGTTCCAGGCGCTGCTTTGAATTTGTCTCCGAAGCCCAACACCCCTACAGGAGGGTTGGGGTTTAAAAAAAAAAAAAAAAAAGGAAAGAAAAATAAGAAAAAATTGTCAATTTCTTTTTGAGCTATTGTAGCCATCATTAGTCCTTGAAATGAAACCTCTTCATCAGAATCAGAAGAAACAGTTAAGCTACTTCAAAAGTTCCTAAATGCCGGTAAATACAATTACTGCTATATAGAAAATCAAGTTTTAAAAAAGAACAGGAAGGAAAATGACATACATAAAGTTGCAACATCCATATGGAAATAATGACTAAGCCAGAAGACCTGAAATAGAACAGCTGATTCATATTGATATTTCTAATGTTTCTTTTAATTAGCCCAGACGTGGACTGGTTCTCCAGTTCTGTGATAAACATTAACTCTGCAAGGATATAAAAAGAACAACTCATGAAAATACACAAAAAGTGCACATATGCACATAAGGGAAACACCGCCAACAGCAGAGCAAGCCTTTAAGACGGCAAGAAGTTTGAGAAGCAGCTCAGGCTTTTATGTGGCCATCAGCAGGAACAGCAGAGGTGTTTGGCTATGCCAACATTCCAGAAGTCTTTTCAGACACGATCACAGATCCTTTTTGTAATGCATACAAAGGCATTTCTCTGTTTATTATGAAAGCCTAGATCAAAACCAGAAAGATTTCCCAATGCAAGTGGTTAAGAGAAGAAAACGTACCCCAAACCAGTAGTGAAATAAGAAATAACATCAGAAGTACTGTGGCAACAAAATGAAATATCCCTGGGAAAAAAAAAAAAATCATTATATCAATGCTTATCCAATCAGTTGTTAAAGTAATCTATTAGTTGACATTGGAAGACACCAGGTCCAGTTTCTGGAAGACTGAGGAAAAGAATCAGTCTAAACTTGTCAGACGCTTGAAAGCAGCTTGATTAGCACTGTAACTGTTGAGGGGAAGCCAGATCCCTAAGGCCATAAAGCTCAGGCTTTTCTCTAAACCAAACTGTCAGTCAATCAGAATTCTGAAAAAAGTCTTATGTCAAAATAGATATTTGTACAGACAACTATAGCCTGCATATAATAGTCTGTTATCCCTCTTTCTCTTAACACGTATCAGCTTCAAGGGGCAAAGACATTTGTCAGGCTTCAAGTAAATCCATCCCACAACCAGGCAAGTTTAAAGAACAAATAGCCCTTGGTAGGTTGAAAATAGTTTAACCAGTATGCCAGCTTATCTACTCTATGGACAAAAAGTAAGACACTGCAAAATTGCAATAGTGCAATAAACATTGCGTACAAAATAAAATGCAGTATGTATTCTGAATCTCTACATGGAGGAGTAGAATGGATTTCAACAAAAGACAATTCAGAGCTGTTTGGAATGAAACCACAAGTCAAACTGAACGCCTCTTTTCATTAAGACCAAAACCTTAAAGCCAACCTCTCACACCCCTGACAAGGCAGCTGCTGTGAAGTCATACTTTTAAATGCCAAATCAAAGCGTTGAGGTGTTGTTTTGTTGGTTGTTTCGTTTTGTTTTTTATTATGAGCCAAAGAATGCCCCAGGCCACACTGGAATTGCTTGGCAGATGAACAGAGCCCTGTTACTGTTGTTTGAAGAGAAAAATCCACACCCTAAAAGGTAACCTTAGAGTGCAAAGTGCCTTCAGTCAAGCTTTACAGAACAAACTATTAGTCCAGAAAGGAAAGCTATTGACGTTATCTGGAGAACTCATCCTACCTACCTAAACCAAGTAAGCAGTATAGTACAGATCAATCTCCTCTGGACAATTACAACTGTTAACTCCCTGAGAACTTCGTTTTAGGAACAAGCTGGCACTTGGCCTCAAAAGGTTCTGTAAAGCTCCGGGTTCTCATCCTAACTAAAACTAATAGGTCTTACTCCAGAGAATATCAAGATGGATAAATGGTTCCATTGCCAATAAGTAAACTGATAAACTACAGAATATCTGCCAAAGTGAAATTTCTTACACTGTAGACTTCATTGAAGTGAAAACTAAACTGTCTTTACTTCCTAAAGAAAAAAAGGCCTCCAATAGCAAATACTCTTTCTGCAGATACAGCATCGTAACTATAATGCTACAGTGCAATGGAAAACACAGCAATGACAGCAGGGTAGCTAAGTTCTAGGCTACAGAAAGTGAAGATAATCCCAAATGCAGCAGCCATGGATGTAGAAACAAAGTAAAAAAGCTGCTTGCCCTTGGAAGGCCTCAGGCAGGCAGGGATCTCCAGCAAGATACCCTCACCTCCACTGCCAACCCTTAAATAAGGTCTGGCTCCACACTCCTTCTGGTCACTGAGGTGCACTGCAGGTACCTGAGCTCACCTGGGTTGGCCCTGCCTCCCCCATCAGGTGCTCAATCACTGCTTCAGGCTTTGACTTAGCATTTCCACTACAATGACATACCTTGTTTCCAATCTTCCTATCCTACTAAGGATATAGACATGGGAAAGAAATCATTTCTGATACATCGCCGATAATCTAATTTTCTTCTTGTTTATCTTCCTTCTAATCTTAAAAACAAATTTTTTTTTTCAAACTTATATTGATCTTCAAATGTGATTTAGACTTTACAGCTCTCAAAATACAGAATTCTTGTTCCCATTACTGAGAACTGTTACTGCGTTTTCTAAGAGACATACAGGCAGAACATAGTGACAAAGGAGACAGTTTTCTTCATACAAGTTAGTCTTAAATTAATAGATCTGTCATACCTTTCAGATGGTTCTACACGCTGTTCTTCAGGCAAACTCTTCTCTTTCATTTCCTGCAAATTATTTCAAGATTTAGCTGAAGATATATACTATATGCAAAGTAAAGACAATGACTCGTATTGTTTTTTTGTATTTTTGTTTGCTAGCTTTTTAATTTATACCACTAAATACACCTCTAGCTAATAAATCTCGTTCCCTAATTCAGTATTCTAGGTACAGCTCAGCTACATTTGGGGGCTAAAACAAGTACTGCTGCTTCTCTTTGCATCGAGGATGAACTGACAGAACAGTTCACCACATCTGTCAAACTCTCTACCAAAGAACATAATTAAACAAAACATAACGATAATAGTATTGCATGGTAGGGAATCAAATCAAGTTGTTAATAAAGCTAGTGCTAGTTTACCGACCCTTAAAAAGGGCTTCAGTTATATCATTTATCAAAGAACAAAACAGAACAGTACAACCTTCCCTCCCCAAAAAAACCCAAGCAGTTGCAGCTATGCTCTTTTTTAGAACTCTTCTAAAGAAAGATTATGCTGGCTAAATGATACAGAGATTGAGAGGTTTCAAAGCAGTAATTAATCAGAAATGACCGTCCACTTTCATCTCTTCCCTATAAGGTCCACAGATTTAACACCGGGCTATTTTTACACTCAGACCAATACTGGGAATGCGGTGGTTTTTCAGAAAGAAAAACATAAAGAAAACTTTGTGTACAGGAGGATACAAAAGGAAAATGTCGCTTCTGTCTTTTAATATTCTTTCACTGAAAACAACCTGATCCTACAGTACATCGTTACATTGTGAAACAACCACAAGCCACTTAATCATTCCAAAAATGTAATTAAATCCAGAAAAACTCAACCTATTTCTCAGTAGTTCCTACAGTTTTAATGCATATCCCAAATGTACTAGCAGTACACTCTGCAAAGAAAGAACATCTCGGTATAGGAATTGGTCAGAAACATTCCAGGCAGGTAAGGGCTGCAAAATTTACTTACTTTGTGCTTTGTATCTACTCTCTGGTGAATTTTGCTAGAATCAGCAGATGGAGTCAGAGATGGCTTGACATAACGGGCCAGAACTCCTGACAGAGAGATTGTCTTTGGTGTCACTGCTCTTTGAACAGGTGGATGCTGAGATTCCATCTTAGAAAGGGAAGCGATAATCAATTTATTCTTTCATGCACCAAAACTAACTGCAATATTTATGGATGAAAACATTTACAGAACTATGAACATCCTATTAGTCTTGGAACTCAACTCTAAATGCATTCAACTCACAGAGGGAAATCACCAGAAAACCAGAGATCAAGTCCAGAAAGCTACACAGAAGCTACATAGAAGTAGCCAAAGCTTGACTAAATCTCATTTCAAACTTTGGCACTTAGTTTCATAGACAAAACAATTCACACTACCATAACCAAAATAACTCATGTTCCTACAATACTCCCCTCTTTTCCTCTGCCTACACTGTGATAGTTTTTACTAGCTTAACCCATTGATTTATCATTCAAAGCATTAAGCAACTGATAGGGCCTTCTGAGCTACATACTACATAGATTTTCCTCCTACAGAGCCAAACAAACAGTAGAGCAAAAAGTAAAAAATGTTGTCAAATAATATTAAATTAATCTCATTCACTAATATGTCATCTAACATTTTAGATTTGTACTAAATAGATTTAAAGTACTTTAACTTCCCTGTTCAAAGTATTGCCCAGTTAGCTGTTCAGTACACCAAGAGCTATTCTGTCTGGTGCAGATCCTTGAAATAAGTGAAATGCCACATACATCACTGCTACCCACTGCAAAAGTTTTGCCTGAGCGTACAAGAGCTCTGTCAACCACACGCTCACTTCAGCAGGAAAACGGAGAGCCATGTCCTTCACAAATAATTGTTTTCATCACGGGCCACGCTTCTCCTGCCAAATATTATGAATCCTAGTATTGTGAACAGACAGTCTATCTCCTTTTACCCAGTGACAGCTGTGTGCAACATTCGTTTACTGCCTGACAACTTCAAGCTCCCTGTTGCAAATTTGGCAGATCTTTCTTAATGCCTTATCACAGGTGTGGTTCTACAATTTGACTGAGAATTCACACCAGATTTGCTTGCAGTTAATTGGGTAACAAGCTGTACTTTATTTTCAATAATCTTGCAATTTAGCACACGGCAAAAAGAAGGTGCAGGAAGTCTCAGATGTTTGGAAACTCTGAAGTGATTGTAAACTTAATTATACACCGATCAAGGGATTGTATAAAGGACAGAAATTAACAGTTTTCTTTCTCGTTATCTGGATGGTGACAGTAAACAGAAGTATTCTTTTTCTGTGCTTGAATCAACAGAGAAGCCTGCACAAAATCTGGAATTCTTCTAGCATCCTGTGGAAAAAATAATGCAATAAATTAAACAGGGCTCAACATAGGGAAGACTTTCATTCTTTACTGGCACATCTACTAAGTTTTACTAATATATTAAAAGGAGTGCTGCTTACTGCCAGAGGACTTGACATCTTCTCTAGTGACTGCAGGATGCGCCGTGCTGTGGAACTCATCACACGATAGGATTGCACGTTTGCTTGTTTAGCTTTCATTTGCCTTACTGGTGTCTGAAAAAACAACATTGTAATTGTCATGCTGTTCAATTTTGAGTTAAACACACGTGTATTTTATGGCCCCAGGCTACACGAACAATATAACCAATATTCTCCGATGACAGAGAAAAACGCATTCGCTGGGAGCTCAAGACAATGAAAAAACATTCTGAGTTATAGCAGTTTAACTGTGTCTCCAATACATCTTGCACACGGGATAAAACAAAAACAAGAAGCCCATATGTGTAGAAAGTAAAGATGGAAGATGTTATGACTGCCGGTGTCTCTGAAGCAGTAATTAGGAAAACTGAACTGAAGCAAAGGCTTGTGATCCAGACAGCGCTTTCACTAACAACACAGACCTCAGGAGTTTCATGATGGTACAATACCATCTTTAAATCAGTGTATATAACCACAACCAGGAGTTTTTAGTTCTACTTCTCTCTTGCCTGCATCCAGACATCTTAGGGAGACCTCCAAGGAAGAGACTCGACAGCCTCTGAATAGCCTGTATCAATGTTCCATCACCTGCACAGCACAGAAGTGCTTCCTGGTATCTACATGGAACCTCCAGTGTTCCAGTTTGTGCCCAATGACTCCTGTCCCAGCACTAGGCAACACTGAAAAGAGACCAGTGCTTCACCCTTTTGGCATCCACTCTTCAAGGATTTACAGACACTGATGAGATCTCCCTAAACAGGCCCGGCTCTCTCAGCCTCTTCCCACAAGAGAGGTGTTCCAAACCCCTCATCACCTTGGTGGCCTTCTGGACTCTCCTCAGTATGTTGCTGTAATCCACAGCATACAGGAATAAGTAAGCTACTGTCTCCTTTAAAAGCCTAATATTTTGGTTCCTATTTTCAGTATAACCTACAGTTACACTGCAAAAAGTTTAAATAACTGATCATAGAGGGCTCCCAGCTTTCAGGAAGTTTTAAAAACAAGTTTTCAAGGTTTCCCATACATCAGAAACTTGCACTCTAGCTATTAAGAGTTGTCAGCATTCATTTACAGCTTCATTTCAGAACACCAAGAACTCTTATGGGCAAATAACTCTCTTCAAGAACAGTGCGAAACATTAAAAGAAAAAAGAATGCTACTGTTCACCTCGAGATTGGCATTTAGTCCTGCATGCTCCTCTCAGTATTAGAACAAAGGATCTGTAATGCTAATTCTAGATACAGTAAAGAGCTAACAGCCTCATACAATTTATTCATAGCATGAGCATAGATATGATTGTGTAATTTCTACAGATAAATATCAGACAGGTCTGACCACTGCAGCTTTTGCTACTATAAGCACAAGTTTTCAGTGTTGTGCTGTCATTGTTCTAATTGCATGACGTTATTTTAACGTGATACAGTTAGAGGTATACAACAGCACTCAAATGGAATATTTTTAAAGACTTAACAGAGGAAATCCCAACTACAAACATCTAGCTTTAACAGTCATTCTCCTTCATTCCAACAAATACTTACATAATAACCATTAAAATAATTTGAATAACAATTGCCATTTAAACTTCTACTCTTGTAGGCAAAGAGGGAAGAATAGGAGCTGTTGCCACATTCTTGGCTCCCCTCTCAAAGCTACAGTGCTACTTTAATATTTCAACCACAATTTCTTACCACACTGTTTTTCTCTTACCTGATAAGGAGCAGCTTGCACTTTTGTCTGCCGTGCAGCTGCAGCCCTTCCACCATAAGTGGTCTTTCCAGGGTAAAATGGAGAGTCTCCAAGCTGGCGTGTCTTAAAGACAGAAGTGTTTCCAAGCGTCTATAGAAACATAGCATGGTAACTGGTCAGTAAAATGGGTATGCATTTCAAATGATTAAAACAAATACTGTGCAGTACTTACAGGAGAGAGAGCTCCAAAAGCAGATAAATTGAATGCAGGTTTCTTTGAACTAGACGCAGAATGTTGGGTGAGGGAATGAGATCTTTCAGCTTCTGTGGACCAGAGCAGTGGTGCTGAATTATTTTTTGAAACTGCGGTATCTGCCAAAAAGACAAACACTGGATATAAAAGCCTCGAGGACAAAAAGAACTCCCGTTATTAAGGATCACACTGACCTAAGCTCTTTAATACAAAAATCATTTCTTAGTGAACTCGGCATAAAACACGGCAGCACTGACAGCTGAAGCCTTCTTTCAAGAAAGGCCAGAAAAGCAGCTCAAAACTTGCACAGTCAGAATAGTTCCTTTATCGGCTCTTTGTGAAACACAAGAAAACAACCTGCATTGCCATTTGTCACCTGTAGTTACTCACTAGCTGTCTGTTGGACAGTAGCTCTTCCTTCTAAGCAATAAACCTAGTTGTTGAGCTAAAGCAATTCACTTTCACTTGCTACCATCCCAGTTCAATATTTACATACAACTAGCTGAGAGTGGGTAAATCAGAACTGATTTTTTTTGTAATACCAAGGTCTCATAATGCACTTCTGAACACAGTTACATTAAAACGTTGACTGAAACAAATACTTCTAAAACACTAAAAATAAAATGCAATTCTCACTTCCAAAGTTGACATTCACTTATTTACTAAGTTGATGAGGAATATGAATGGATGCAAAGTATTTCACATGATGTAAAAATTACACTAAAGCCTAAAAAAAATAGGAAAATTACCTTTCTCAGATGCTCTACAGGAGAAGCCACTAGTTGTTGCGATGTTATCATCATCGTGCTGAGAGGTAGAATCTTTTATTTCTTTTACTAGAGACAGTCCAGGATTGCCAATGCCAAGTGAAGAAGATGTAGAGGGCTGACAGGGTGGCACAGTGGAATCTGACATGTTACAGTTCAAATGGTCCCGATGAAGAGAGGGCCTCGTTAATACAGCTGAACAGTTCAATGCTGATCTACTCGTGGATGGTTCTAAATACAAACAGGGAGACGATTAGCTTTCCTATAGACGAGCTCATAGAAGCCAAAATCTGTTTTCTATCAACAGTCAAGCTATTGCCAAGATCTAAGCACAAAAATAGAGAAGCCAAATTTAACTTCTTCCTCATCCAGATAGAGTTTCAACTGTGTGACTATAACAGCAACACTACTTGCAATTCTGAGTATTAATATCACATTAAGAAGAAGTTGATTACGGGGCTTTACAACACCGGGCCCTGACTTCATGCTCAAGTACTTCAACACTGGATCTTTAACTAAATCAAACATGCAGACTCCTTCCTCTTGCATGAAAAGCTTGCAATAAACTTTCCAAAATTTGAGACCATGCAGCAAATTGCAGACAACACTGCCATTTACATAATCTCAGTACATTAGTTTGAATACAACATGAATGTTTGCAGTACTTTTTATTTTTCCTTTCCAAACAAATCTACAAATCAGGTCATGCCACATGTAAACATTATCTCCTATCCATAAACTTTGGAGATTTTAAGTCAAGAAACAAGTAAGCATGTTTTCCTCTGGAACCAAAGGGTCAACAAACACTGCCAGTGGCCTGGAGGGGGTGGCCTCACAGCTCCAAGTTGCTGAATGAACAGGACTACTAATAAATATCACTCTCTCAGGAATCCTGGGAATTCAAAAGATTCTGAGCCGCTCTCCCCTTGATACTTGCACTGAAGCTTAAACTAGCTAGTTCAATCCTCATTACTACTGCTGTAGCACTAATCAGTTCTCTGAAACATTAGCAGATTATGAGGACAGTATTGCTTGACAGTTTATTGGCCAAGCAAGGAATACATGCTGTAGCACGTAGGTATCTCAGAGCTGAAGAAATACATATTTCTAAAATTGCAGTAATAACTAATCTTAAACAAAAAACTGAAATATAGCAAGTAACATACACAGACAGCAACATAAGCTAGCAGAGGTCCCACACGGTCCACCTGCTTCCGATATTCTGGACTTAATAAGTTTGCTGTGCAGCTGTTCTTACTAAAAGGTCCTTTCACACAGTCCTGTAGAAAAGCCAACACACGCTCCTCAGTCATGAAGACATTATCTATTCCTTTATTCATACTTATTTCCTCAGGTCCTGTTTGTCACCTGGGAGAAGAGGCCAAACCCCTCCTCATCACAACCTCCCTTCAGGAAGTTGTAGAGTGCAATGAGGTCTCCCCTGAACCTCCTCTTCTCCAGGCTAAACAATCCCAGCTCCCTGAGCTGCTCCACATAAAACTTGTGCTCCAGACCCCTCACCAGTTTTGTTGCCCTTCTCCGGATGTGTTCCAGGGCCTTGATGTCTTTCTTGTAGCGAGGAGCCCAAAACTGAACACAGTATCAAGATGTGGCCTCACCAGTGCTGAGTACCATTGTTTACAATTACATGGCATTGGAGGCAAAGATACTTCCTCATTGTTTTTGACTCTGACAACAGAAGCAACCGACTTTCCACATTATCTACGATTACCTTTACATGCTCAGACTAAACTACTTTCCTTATTAAAAGATAAGTTCCCCCAACAGCTATCAAAGAGGAACCCAACTGAAAGCACACGCAAATTCACACAGCACGACTACAGAACCAGTGGGAGGAACCTGATTTAAAACAAAGATGAATTTTTAACATAGTACAGAGGCTGCAAGTCTCTGCCAAGAGTCCAAATATCTTTTCAAAGACAACAGCCTAGATACTAACACATATCTTAATTTTATTGAATATTCTAAAAATAATGTAATATATCACATGCATGAGTTCCTCAGCTCGCTATTAAGCTAACAAGGAGCTTTACTAAATCGATCAAAGTCCAAAAAGTAATAAACAAATAAAAAAATAAATAAAATTTTAAAAATCAAGACATGAGAAGAAATGTTTCCTCTGCCATTCTGGAATCTACTTTTTGTTTCCAGGACTTCAAAACAAATTAATGTTTTTAACTGCCTAAGGCAGTTAGACAAAGTCTAACAGGTCTTCTAAAAAATAAAACAGAAAATACAATTTAGCACACTTGTGAGTATTTTCAACGTTTCCTCCCTGACTAATAGAGTACATGAAGTCAACGGACGGCTTCCAAGAGTTGTAAGTTCCGTGCTTTACAACTCTATTTACAGTTTAAAGCTAAGAGACAGTTTCACAAACTGTTGTTTTGAGGTTTGGGTGGTTTTTTTGTTAACTTGCGGAGGAGGGGCTGATTTTAATTACATCAAAAACCCTCTTAGCAAATTCCTTTGGTTATTTAGATTTGAAACCAGAAATCTGTGAGGAAACAGAAATAACCAGAACACTACATGATTTTTCACATACCTTCCAGGTTAATTCCTACTGGTTCAGGCATGACTCTCCCATCAGTCATTATGGTATCTTCATCTCCACAATCGTGATGATAATTTACTGGATTCTCTTCCTGGTTTGTAGATTCATTTTTATCTGCACATTCATCTTCACATTTATTAAAATACTTCTGTAGCCATCCTGGTACAATGTTTTTCACCGACTCCGTCATTCTGCTAATGATTTCCTGCTTGAAAGAAGAAATGCTTCTTTAATTACAGAAACAGACAACAGCATATGCTGGGATACAATCTTCCACAAACCTCAAAGACAAGAGTAAGATGCAAGAGTTTGATCCTAAGTGTAGGATTGCTATGCTTCTGGGATGCCTAAAATTTCCCTAATATTAATTTCTGACTAACTATTAATATTCAAAGTTTCGAAGCTTCCATCAGAGTCAATTCACAAGGCCACCAGGAAACTATTTCTACATAACTCCTCATCTACATACTTGTTTCACAACTCTTCCTCCACACACTCCATTGGAAACCACCTAAAACAGAAGCTCAGCAGTTATCTGCAGTGATAGTGAGGATCATTGTATCTGCTATCGTTCCCTGAAAACTTTAGCATCCCTTTCTGTCAAATCTCAACCACAGGCAGACAATCACTTGCAGCACTCCTTCTCGCACTGCTGACAACCATGGAGCTGCTTGGCTCCTTACACTACAAGCAAACATGAAGGCTGACTCAGCAACTCCAACACTGAAAACCAAGAAGTGACACAAGAGTGAATGGAATTCAGCAACAAAAATCTGTTGCTAACGGGTACATCCAGGTTTTGGCTGGTTCTGTACCAACAGGCCTGCTCTACCACTTTTCTGGGTTTGGGAAATAGAATTCCCCAGCTGAACTTGTTATTTGGGTGTAGAAAATTGATAATATGCTTTGAACGTGCTGAAGCTAGCTACAGTCTAACAAAATTCTGAGATAACAACCATGCACACACATAACAACAACAACAAAAAACCCAAATAACCAAAATAAAACCCTGTATCATTGAAGTATTCCACAGAAGACAGTGCAAAAACCGAGATACAAGAATTATAAACACCGATACATCCTTGAATCCAGAGCTGAGAGGGAGGTAAGAGAAGAGGAAAAAGTAGAAAACAAAAAGCCTTTTCGCAGGAAGAAAGTCATCCTAATTCACAATTAGACATTTTTCCTAATGATCTGTAATTCTATTGTTTATTTGCACAAGGACAGAATAAATACCCGTGGACAGTTTGAACCACACAGGATACCATGGAATGAACACATCCATCACAATTACTACCTTAAAATGCACACGACTACGAAATGCTCAGAATGATGCTATTCTCTTATATGCTAAGCCTCAGCTTCCCTGCAGAAACCACAAATGCAGATGATGCCAGAGTTCACAAGCAGTCCAATGCAAGGTGTCAGCAGAGCGGCTCCTTCTAATCCCCCAGCCCCTTATTTACACCCTTTTCCCTGACACACTTCACTTTTTACCAGGGCTACCAATGAAAGAGCATTGGGACAAATCAGACGGGATAATATTTGCAAAAAAGAGCAAATGCTCAGGACACAAACAGCACCCAGGGCTGCGTTCCTTCACAAAAGGCACTGCTTCATGTAGTCAGTAGAAACTGACTCAACAACTTGAGTTCAAGAAAGAGAAGAACTGGTCCTGCAGAGGCAGGGCAATGAGCAGGTTTACCCGCTTCCCTTCATGGCATCTTACTGAGGAGAGGGTGCACAACCACCAGAGGCCGTTGTCAAAAACTCTGTTATCTTCTAGAACTCCCTTGCTGAACAGATGTGAGGGACCTGCCACCTCAACGGCATCCTCTAAACGACTGGAATACTTGATGGTGAACACACACATTTAGTTGTTGGCTGAGTCTCCACCCACAGAGCAAGGCTCCAACTCAAGACAACACTGGATCCAAGAATGTGGTGGAAAATCTCTTTCACCTTTGTTTCGTCTATTCTTTCACTGTTTCTCCCCTCGATCTCTTTCCATTTGTTTCCATCACCTCCAGGGATAATGACTCCACCACCTTCATGGGCAGCCTGTTCCAATGCCTCATCACTATTTTAGAGGAGAAATTTTTCTTAATATCCAACCTGAACTTCCCCAGGTGCAACTTAAGACCATTACCTCTCATTCTATCACTAGTTACCTGGGAGAAGAGCCCAACTCCCACCTGGCTACAACGTCCACTCAGGTCACTGTAGAGAGAAATGAGGTCTCTCCTGAGTAGCCTTCTCCAGACAGAACAATACCCCAGTTCCCACAGACATTCCCCATAAGACCTGTGCTCCAAATCCTTCACAGCTTTGTTGCCCTTCTCCGGATGTGCTCCAGGGCCTCAACATCTCTCTTGTAGTGAGGGGCCCAAAGCCAAACACAGTATTTGAGGTGCGGCCTCATCAGAGAGACGATCACTCCCCTACTCCTGCTGGCAACGCTAGTTCTGATACAAGCTGGGATGCCATTTGCCTTCTTGGCCACCTGGAGACACTGCTGGCTCACGTTCAGCCAGCTGTTGACTAGCACTTCCAGATCATTTTCTTCCTTACAGCTTGCCAGCCATACTGCCCCAAGCCTGTAGCACTGCATGGGGCTGTTGTGAGCAAAATTGGTCTCAATGAACCTCATACAACTGGCCTGAGCCCATCAATCCACGTGGTGACCAATGCATATGGTGAAGTAAATCAAATACAAGTAAAACGCTACCTGTGTTTATTTCACTTACAACTTCCAAGCTGATTTCATTACAAAAAAAATACATAATGAATCTTACAATTCCTGGAATATACTGGGCAATGCATGCAAAGCAGAAAAAAGGAAACAACCCAAGAAACAGACGTGCTTCATTTTATAACAAGACTTGTGAAATGCTCACCCCTCACCTCTTCACACCACAGTTACTTACCAGGCCCTCCCTTGTCACCTGAACTCACTAGACATACGCCCAATGTGTTGCCGCACAAAAACTCTTCTGGTGCCAGCCCTGTGCTCAGAGGAAGGGCAGCTCTGTAGTTCCTCATTGCTACTGGTCTGGGAGGCTCTGAAACGTGATACGGTGACAGGGAGAATCCAAACCGTGAGTAGCAGCAATCTGGTCAGTGAATACGTTTTGGTCCTTCAGCAGATTCAGAATTAACTCACTGATTTCAGCAGTTTGAAAGCTGCTCTCAGTTCCAGCAGTTGTCTGCTGATGTTAAATGCACTCACACGCTAAGCTCATCTGAAAACAGCAGCGGCAGGAAAGCAGAACAAAACACAGAACGTGGAGAAGAGATCCAATAGCTTATGAACAGGTATTTACAACAGCTCCTCGAACATGGTACCCCCCAAGCACCTGCAGCACTGCTGGGTATGTCTCCACCAACACATACATGCACCACCACAGCAACAGTAACTACAGCTGCAGCTCAGAGGCTCGCTGCCTTGGGATGCGACTCCAAACAAATGATGTGCTGTAGGCACCCAAGAGTAAGCAAGCAGGTGGCCTAATTTACTACTTTGAAACACCATTTTCTGAAATGGTTGATATAAAGAAATAAAAGCCAATAGCCAACAGAACTCAGGCTCCTTCCATCCCCCACATTACCCAGTGCCAGCTCTGGCGCAGCAGGCTGCTCTCCTTACTAGCTGAATTTGTTAATCTGGCAAAAAGCGCATGTTTCTCTGCTGGACTAATGAGTTCAGCTGGTGCAGTGCAACGAAAATGGCTCAGGAGAAAGAGAAATATCGGGCAGCAGGACAAGATAAAGAAGCAGCAAGACCTTCCTTTGAGCAAATATCCACAGATACACAACCATGGACAGCCGTACCAGGCCTGCTTCAAACCAACTCAGCCAGAATTTCACCTTCAGCTTGCAACAGCTCACTATTTAGTTACAGTGGTGATAATGCAAAAGCAAGGACAGAAATGGAAATGTGACATGGTTGTCTCCTGCAGCAGCACAGATGCAGAATGGCTCCGAACTCGCCGTGCTCTTTTCCTTTAGGGCGTGGTTTCAATCTGGATGTAGGACAGCAGAGTTTGATATTTCATTTAGAAAACAGACAATAAAACTTATGACTTAATAAGAACAATATGTTACAGGAATGTCATCAATTATACGACAGTGGAAAAAAACAACTATTTAAGGCAACTGGACTAGTACAACTTTACTTCCAAAGACCACGAAGAAGGGTTTATGCTTTCAGATGCCAGTACTTCCTTCTTATAGTGATAAACGAGCCTTTCTTAGTCCAGCTCTAGAATGAACACCCAGGGACACTGGTGCTGTTCTGCATTCTGGCACTGCCTGCAGATTTCCAGCAGGAAGACGACAGCCCATCATCATCACTTCCATCCGAGTGCAAAAAGCCAGTGTATGGTGTGCTCCTGTATGTAAACCAGCATGTAACTATAGCTTAAATCCTAGTGACACCATGGATGCCCCGTCCTTGGAGGTGTTCAAGACCAGGTTGGACGGGGCCCTGGGCAACATATTTCTGGCCACGTGCCTTCTCCACAGTTCATCTGACAGAATCAAGAGCATCTCTCAAATGTAAGTGGATCTCTAAATACCATTATCTTACCACTACCAAACAAAAAAGATTGTCACTGCACAGAGATTTACTCAGTGGCTGTAGATAACAGCATACAGTTCTACAAATCTGTATGTATTCTGCAGCTTTGCATACTATCATAGTGAATACTTAAGGCTGATATTACAGCAGCTGTGATATTAGAATGACCACATGCCTGGTGCAGATGAAGAGTTTTAATCTTTGGTTGATACCTCAGAGACAAGCAGAGGTAGAGCACTAAGAGGGGAAGGAGCCACGAGACCCAGTTCACACAGAAAAGAGTTTGTCTCAAAGCAGAGCTACAGCTTCAAAGCAAAGTCAGCTATTTTTTCAGGACACACTTGCACAACTCCTTCCAACAGCAGCGTTATGGAGACAATAATAAACAACCTTACCAAGGAGAAAGAAAATTTTCTGCTGGCACAGGTATTTGCAAAGCAAGCATGTGTGTTAAAACTGTAGCTTTAAGCCTAGTTCCAGAGGTATAAATGTTAACACACACATTTTTTTCTGCAACAAAAGTAGAGATTATCATGAGCCTATGCTTACTTTAAAAAAGATCACAGAATCACAGAATTGTAGGGGTTGGAAGGGACCTCTAGAGATCATCGAGTCCAACCCCCCTGCCAAAGCAGGCTCCCTACACCACGTTGCACAGGTAGGCGTCCAGTCGGGTCTTGAGTATCTCCAGAGAAGGAGACTCCACCACCTCCCTGGGCAGCCTGTTCCAGTGCTCCGTCACCCTCACCGTAAAGAAGTTCTTGCGCACATTCGTGCAGAACTTCCTATGCTGTAGTTTCAACCCATTACCCCTAGTCTTATCCCCATGCACTAGATGGCAATCACAACCATGCCAAGCACGCACAGAGACACTATAATTAAATGCCAAGTGCAATTAGAAGATGAGTTACAGAATCTCAAAAGGAACTGCCGCCCTGAAAACGTCAGTGCTACCGCCCCACCACAATAGCTTTAGTGCTGTGCCACTTCCTAGACAGCAGAAAAATGACTTCAGGTCTTCTCTTGTCAAAAGAAGGGGAATATATCTGTATTCCCTCCAATAACAACAAAGAAAAGCAAACGTTATAGTTGAGAGGATCTTTTAATTAATGAGTGTTTTTTGTAAAATAATCTAGAATACCACTATGACAAACACTGCATCAGCAAGTTGCAAAATGACTTACGCTTCAGGCAGTCAAACAAGCTAGTTCCTGCTCGCCTTGGCCCCATTTTCAGATGACCCATCTGCCTTGGCTTTAAAGGGCTCTGTAATCTTCCAGTCCCTTTCACTAACAGAGGTGAGGGAGTAACAGCCTGAAGTGGTGATGCATAGACGTGAGTACGAAGCTTATGCAGACCAGGATGTCATTGGTGTCCTTGGCCACACTGATGGCTCATGTTCATCTGCCCGTTGACTAACACCTCCAGTTCTTTTTCTGCTGGACAGCTTTACAGCCACACTTTCCCCAACCTGTACCACTGCATGGGGTTGTTATACCCCAACAAAACAAGGTTCCTGTCAGCCCACTACTGTCAAGAAACACTGCAGCCTTGCCCTTCAGCATTCGGACACTGCCCCCTTAAGTTTGCTGTCACCCAGGAGCCAGCTGGGGGTGCATGCCCTTCTCTTGTCCCTGTTGCTTCCTAAAGACCTAAAACAGAATTAGTCCAAATATCAACCCCCAGGAGATTCTTAACAATTGGCTGTCAGTGTCCCTCAGCAGCACAGATCACAACCCTTTAAGGCCAATGGTCAGCTAGTCTGGCCCAACCACCTGGCAGTCTACTTGATGAGCATGTATTTCACCAATCTGTCTACACAAATAATAGAGAAGACCATGCTGAGGTCCTTGCTGATCTCCGGGTGAGCCATGCTGACTGAGCCAGCCATCCATCCTGCTTATGTTAAATTTGTTACACAGTGCTGCCGTAGCAGTCGTGCTGATCCAAAATAGCTCCGCTCAAACTTCTTCAGGTAAGCAGAAGAAATGTGGTGCTCTACCCTCAGTCTTCTGAATCAGCAGCTCAGTTCCCACACAGCAGGGAAGCAAGAAGCAATGCTAATTACCGACTGGAGGAATAAACAACACGGAGGAAATGATGAGCCGCTGGCAAATGAAGGCCGTATCAGTGTCCCAGCTAAGGGACCATTCTTTCATCTACTTTAAAATCTTCTGTCTGAAGACACCGCTCACTAAGATTGCTCTCCTCCAACACTTAGCCCCCAAGGCTGTCATGAAAACACTTTGCAAGACAGAAATCAAAATATTCATAAAATGGGACAGCAATCAGATTCTACTGCTTGTCGTACCACTGACAGCACTGCCAGCTTCAGTGAGGGAAAACTGTCAGCATCTCAGCTAAGGTCTTCCCAACCAGGATACAACGCCGCTCCAAAGCCAAGTATTAGATTTAAACACCTGTTTTGCTAATACAATTTGATATTGTTGGAACAGAGACGAAACATCATTTAAGGATGATGATTCAATTAGTTCTGGAAGTTCACAAACATTGAGCCCGATGTGCTCACCTGCTACTAAATCAAAACCAGCAGAGAGACATACAAGTGTAAACACAACCACTTCAGCACACTTTGCGGTATAATCCTATTGGTAAGAATGAAACCGATAGCCATACTTGCTTAGCTCTCCATGGACATTCTTAATAGATTAAGTATTTTTATAGATTAAGGTTTTCCCTCCTAAGATTTACAAGAACTAACTTACATTACTCAACAGGATATTCTAGGAACTTTCTGCATGATTTCAAGATCTCATCCCCAAATAAACCCAGCAGTTTATAAAACTCCTGCCCACTGCTTGCAGGCACTGCACACCACGGAAATCCCAGACATAAATCAAGTGCGAGTTTATAACTGGCCCATGTTCATTATAGAATCTAGTGATAATGCAATGATTCAGGCATTGCTGCAGACAGTGGAAGTTCCCAATCCCATAACTACTCTGTCCTTACGTGACATCGCATGTGACACTAAACTTCATCCATCCAAGCAGAGCTGCTTTACAATCAGGACACACAGAAAATGCACCTCTCATCTTTCTGGTATCATCCCAAGGACGTCAGAATCAGACTGATCACAAATATGTAGCAACTCCTGCTGGTTTCTTCCACGCTAATCAGTACATCTACACAAAACAGCAAAGCTAAACCTAAAACTAACAATAAGAACACAGAGATATCATATAGATATTTAATAAGTTAATAATGTCAACAGATATCCCATTAACACACCCACCCTAGTAATTGCAGTCATCATCCTACTTAAATGACCAGGACAACCCAGCATTTAAAGCACTTCCAGCCACATCCAGGAGATGAAACCCACATGCCAGGAACAACAGGTCTCTTGCTGTACCATACTGAGCCCTCAGAGCAAATACATGACTTTAGGCCAAGTGTCCACACTCTTCAGGTAGTGCTGAATGAGGATGGATGTTTCAGCACGAGGCAGCTGACTGAACAGGTCGTTTGCCAAGTATGGCGTTACCAAAAGTCAACACAAACAGCATGGAGCTGTCGTCATTCAGCCATTAGGAAAACCCAGTCGCTGAGAGGAACTCCTAAATGTTACCTGCAGAATGCCTCACCTAGAAATACAGAAGGGCCCTTTTGGCTCTGAGGACTGCCAACCAGGAATCCTTCACAGTGGAAGAGTCTGTATCCCCTTTACTTAGTAAGGCTGCTACTTCTCATTTGTTTGATAACAAAGCCACTGACGGTGCCCTTTGTTGTAAGGCAGGAGGGAAAGCACCATGGTTTAAGTTCCTTCACTTCTGGGACAATCAGCATCCGTATCTCCATCCCCCAGGACAGCACATGAATTGCAAGTCACCAGCGTTCTTCTCCAGACTGCATCTGCTCACCTTTCCTATTACGGCTGATTTTACAAAGGCACTAGACTTTAAAACAAACAAATAAAAGCATAATGAAGCATTGTTCGAAAGATTAATCATCAAGCATATGGGCAGGAAATACTAGGCTTTGGATGCTCGCTGCAGGAACATCTAATGTAAAATGAGTAACAAGTTCTGAAACTGTGGACCAGAGCCTGCACACCTCCATTCTTATATATCCTCTTTCTGGCTCAGTGAATCACGCTTTCTTTTTCTGGATAGCAGCACAGCTTCAACCAGGAGAGCTGAAGCTAACACGCAGCTTGACGGCTGGGATATCTGCCTGCAAAGTGGAAGATGTGGGTTGATTGCTCCAGGCAAAAAAAGGAAACTGAAGCGGGGTCTACCACATTTTGAACAAACGCTATAACTAATAGCCTTTAAAAAGCATCAGCACCTCCTCTTGCAAACGCCTTCCTAAGCTGTGACTGTGTTTTGTAAAAGACTGACTGCAGCATATATTGGAGACGATCGGAGAATTCCCACCTGACTAAAATCCCCAAGAACAACAGTTAAATTACAACACCCAGAAAGTAGATGGTGATGAGCTTGGCATCCTGCTAATCATCCCCCTAATCATCCCCATACAAGTGGGGAAAAAAGAAGGAATTGGATTTCCCAGAGATTCAAAGCTGCCTGCTATGCTGCCCAGAGTGCCCAGTCACCCTCAGAGCTTGACAGTAAGAGACCAAGGGTTTTTGGGGCCACTATTTTGACCGTGAGCATCTCAAGCAGGTCTACTCAAGTGAATCTACTTAATGATAAAAGCTGGAAGGGGAATGATCAGAATCAGGTATGACTTCAAGATAAAATTGCGCTGATAGCGCAAAATAGCGAGGAAACTCAGACTGAGCCCCCAACCCAAGATGCTGGTGTGCAGGTCTCTGGCTGTACTGAGTGCCAGAGCCTGGCCCTTGCAGGGCTGGGTGAGGGAGGCAGTGATTGTGTTCACTGCGACCAGGTGAACTACTTGCTCAGCCTTGTAGTTGACCTGAAGGAGGAAGTGGAGAGGCTGAGGACTATAAAAGAGTGTGAGAGGGAGATTGACTGGTGGTGTCAGTCCCTCTCGGCCTCAAGTTCTCATCACACAGTCGAGGCTCCTAATGGAGCATGTCAGCCCCTGCCACCTCAGAAACAGGTGGTAAAGGGGAACCAGCCAGCTGGCAACACTGCAGCCGGCCCCCTGTCCTCTCTTCCCCCCAGCAGTAACTTGAGAAGGGAGGAGGAGTGGAAACGGGTACCTGCTCGACGGAAGGGGCATCCTCCATCACGACGATCCCCGGCTCCCCAGGTGCCTCTGCGAAACCGGTTTGAGGCCCTGGAACTTGAGGGGGGGACTAGTGAGAGTATGGAAACAGGTGCACCCATGAGGTTGCCACAGGTGAAGCGGTCACCCCGAAGACTCAAGACTGCTTCTACACGTAAGGACAGAAGGGTGATTGTTGTAGGTGACTCCCTTCTGCAAGGAACAGAAGGCCCTATATGCCGGCCTGACCCTACCCGCAGAGAAGTGTGCTGCCTTCCTGGGGCACGGGTCAGGGACATTTCAAAGAAAATTTCTAGATTGATTCATCCTTCAGACTACTACCCACTTTTAATAATTCAGGCTGGCAGTGAGGAAGTTGGCAAGCAAAGCCTGAGGTCCATCAAGAAAGACTTCAGGGAAATGGGGCGAATACTTGAAGGAGCTGGGGTGCAGGTGATCTTTTCTTCTATGCCCGTGGTGTCAGGAAAAGACACAGGGTGGATCCAAAAAACCCATCTCTTAAACAGATGGCTTAAGAGCTGGTGCAAACACAAGAATTTCGGCTATTTTGACCATGGGGCAATCTACACTGCACCTGGAATGATGGCTGCTGATGCAAGCAGCCTGTCCCTGAGGGGTAAGAGGGTATTAGTTGAAGAATTAGCGGGACTCATTGATAGGTCTTTAAACTAGGAACGAAGGGGGAAGGGGGCAAAATAAGGGCTACTGGGGTTGAACGGTGCATTCGAGGGATTGTACCAAACTCTGTGGGCAAAGACTGCAGAGTGCAAAAGGAGGGAGTAGGGCAGGGGGATGCTGGGGATGCCACTGTTCTAGTGGATCCTGGATCGCTTATGAAGGTGGTGAGACGGACAGCCCGGCTGAAGTGCCTTTATACTAATGCACGGAGCCTGAGTAACAAGCAGGAGGAACTGGAAACTGTGATGCACTCTGAAAATTATGACATTGTTGCTATCACAGAAACATGGTGGGATGACTCCCACAATTGGGATACTACCATCGATGGCTATAGGCTCTTTAGGAGAGACAGGCGAGGTAGGAAGGGTGGGGGAGTCGCCCTTTATGTCAGAGATTGGATAAACTGTGAGGAGCTCCCCATGAGAAACAGTCAAGAACAGGTTGAGAGCCTGTGGGTTAGGATTAGAGATGGGACTAATAAAGGTCAGCTGGTATTAGGGGTATACTACAGGCCACCTGATCAAGGGGAGGCTGCTGATGAGGCTTTCTTGCTCCAGATGCGTGAGGCGTCTGGCTCACGGGCTCTTGTCCTGGTGGGGGACTTCAACCATCCTGACATCTGTTGGGAAAACCACACGGCGAGCTGCAAGAGCTCCAGAAGGCTCTTAGAATCCATTGATGATAGCTTTCTGGTTCAGGTATTGGACAGACCGACCAGAGGTCAAGCGTTGCTGGACCTGCTGCTCACCAACGCTGAGGAGATCATCAAAGGCGTCAAGGTTGGAGGCTGCCTGGGCTCCAGCGATCATGCCTTGGTTCAGTTTGTGATCTCAAGCGATGTGGGCCTGGCAAAGAGCAGGACCAGGATGCTCAACTTTAGAAGAGCAGACTTCAAGCTTCTCAATGGAATGCTGGCCAAGATCCCCTGGCGCGCTGCCCTCAAAGATAAGGACGTTGAGGAGAGCTGGCTACTGTTCAAGGATGCCCTCCTGGCAGCACAAGAGGTCTCCATTCCCCTGATTAAGAAAGTGGGCAGGAGAGGTAGAAAACCGGCATGGCTCAGCAAGGACCTGCTAAGAGAACTGAGGGTGAAGAAAGGGGTGTACAAGCTCTGGAAACAAGGCTGTGTCACCCGGGAAGAATACAGGGATGCCGTCCGAACTTGCAGATGTGGGATCAGGAAAGCCAAGGCGCAGGCAGAACTGAACTTGGCGAGGGATGTGAAAAACAACAAGAAAACCTTCTACAGGTACATTGGCCAGAAGAGACAGGCCAAAATGGGCGTGCCTACTCTGGTAAATTTAAAAGGAGAAATGGCTTCAACAGATGAAGAGAAAGCTGAGGTGCTGAATGAGTTCTTCACCTCGGTCTTCACTGGTGGCCAGGATTCTAGTCTTTTTCACGTCCCTAAGTCTTGCACCCCCATACCTCCATGTGGGGACCAAGGAGGTAAATCCCTCCCCACTGTAAGGGTAGAGCAAGTCCGAGAGTGCCTCCTTAGACTGAATGAGTATAAGTCTATGGGGCCAGATGGCGTGCATCCCAGGGTCCTGAAGGAGCTGGCTGAGGTGGTTGCTGAGCCGCTCTCCATCATATTTGAGAAGTCGTGGCTGTCAGGTGAGGTCCCGGATGATTGGAGGAAGGGTCACGTCACTCCCATTTACAAGAAGGGGAGCAGGGACGACCCGGGTAACTACAGGCCGGTGAGTCTCACCTCTGTGCCTGGGAAGATTATGGAACAGATCCTCCTGGACAACATGCTTGATCACATAAAGAACGAGCACATGATCCTAGACAGCCAGCATGGCTTCACCAGGGGAAGGTCATGCTTAACTAATCTTGTGGCCTTCTATGATGGAGTGACGGAGTTGGTGGATGAAGGGAAGGCGACCGATGTCATTTACCTGGACCTGAGCAAGGCCTTTGACATGGTCCCCCATCACATCCTCATCTCCAAATTGGAGGGAGGTGGATTTGATGGGTGGACAACTAGATGGATAAGCAATTGGTTGAAAGGCCGCAGACAGAGGGTGGTGGTCAATGGCTCTATGTCCAGGTGGAGGCCGGTAACAAGCGGCGTCCCTCAAGGGTCTGTCTTGGGACCGGTGCTCTTTAACATCTTTATTAATGACATCGATGAGGGAATGGAGTGCACCCTCAGCAAGTTTGCTGACGACACCAAGCTGAGTGGTGCAGTCGATACGGTGGAGGGAACAGATGCCATTCAGAGGGACCTTGACAGGCTGGAAAGCTGGGCTCGGGTGAACCTAATGAGGTTCAACACGGCAAAGTGCAAGGTTTTGCACTTGGGCCGGAAGAACCCCAGGCACCTGTACAGGCTGGGAGGAGTTGTCCTTGAGAGCAGCTCGGCTGAAAAAGACCTAGGGGTCCTGATAGATGAGAAACTTAACATGAGCCAGCAGTGCGCTCTGGCAGCCCGGAAAGCAAATGGGATCCTGGGCTCCATCAGGAGAGGGGTGGTCAGCAGGGATAGGGAGGTGATCGTCCCTCTCTACTCTGCTCTTGTGAGGCCCCATCTGGAGTACTGTGTCCAGGTGTGGAGCCCTCAGTACAAAAAAGATATGGAAATTTTGGAAAGGGTCCAGAGGAGGGCCACAAAGATGATCAGGGGGCTGGAGCACCTCCCCTATGAGGACAGGCTGAGGGAGTTGGGTTTGTTCAGCCTGGAGAAGAGAAGGTTGCGAGGTGACCTCATTGCAGCCTTTCAATACCTGAAGGGAACTTACTCCCAGGAGGGGAGTAAACTCTTCGAAAGGGCTGATAATAGCAGGACTAGGGGAAATGGTTTTAAGTTGAAGGAGGGAAGATTTAGGTTGGATGTTAGGGGAAAGTTCTTTACTAGAAGGGTGGTTAGGTCCTGGAACAGGCTGCCCAGTGAGGTTGTGGATGCCCCGTCCTTGGAGGTGTTCAAGACCAGGTTGGACGGGGCCCTGGGCAACCTGATCTAGTAAATGTGTATGTTTGGTGGCCCTGCCAGGCAGGGGGGTTGGAACTACATGATCCTTGAGGTCCCTTCCAACCCGGGTAATTCTGTGATTCTGTGATTCTGTGATTCTGTGATCGCTTTCGAGTCCTCCTGAATGCATCACTGAGACTAATAAATCACAGATCCCCTGTGGAGAGCAAACCTTATATCGAAAACAGGAACATATGTTCATTAATTTCACTTTCAACTTCGTTGTCAGTTAGCTACCTACCTAGAGCTCATTCTTTTATGTAATATGAGTTTACACTACTCATACGGTTAAAAAGCTATTCACTATAATAAGAGCATCTCTCAGTCCATCATTTACTAACCCACTACAGCTTCCCGCTCCAACAAGCTACTCTTGATCTAGTCTACACATTGGCTCTGCAGCACCCACTACCAGGGCAGAACCCACAGACATAGAATCACAGAATCATAGAATGGCCTGGGTTGAAAAGGACCACAATGATCATGTAGTTTCAACCCCCCTGCTGTGTGCATCCAGCCTGGCCTTGAATGCCTCCAGGGATGGGGCATCCACAGCCTCCTTGGGCAACCTGTTCCAGTGTGGCACAAACCCTCTGCGTGAAAAACTTCCTCCTAATATCTAACCTAAACCTTCCCTATCTCAGTTTAAAACCATTCCCCTTTATCCTATCGCTATCCACCCTTGTAAACAGCCATTAAACATCCATCTCTCAGCACAGGTTTATGCTTAAACAAACCTACTGAGAAATTCCTCTAGATATCAGACAACAGCAGAGCTAGGAAGCCACCTCTGCCGATTACTTTAAACACAAGCACGAAGCTTATCAGACGCACTATCAGTGCAGGAAATACACAGCAACTTCAACACTGATTCAGTCAGAGCTTTCAGCACTGTCAGCGCGGCGATGCTCCACACAAAGTGCTGCCAGCCTCACGTGGACAGCATCGCTCAGTCAATGGAGCACGCGAGACTCAGCGCTCCTTTAAAGAACAGGACGCAGATCGGGCACAACCATACGAAGCCAGAGGGCACTGGACACCCACAGGCACTGGGTACCAACATACTCCCCTCCCGCTCCTCGGGCCGCTCGGAAGGGCTGTAACCTCCCGGCCTTTGTTCCCCGCCCCCTCCATTCCCGGGCTGCACGCGGAGCGCGGGGCGGGCGAAGATGAGGGAAGGGCCGCTCCCGTCCCCGCTCCCTCCCGCCGGGCGGTGAGGCCTCTTCCCTGCCAGTCCCGCCGCCGGCACCGAGGGGAACAAAAGGGGCCGCCCTCCCGCCCCTCACCCGCCGCCTCGCACGTGGGGACCGAGAGAGGGTCGGCCCCGCTCCGCCGCTCCTCACCTGCCTGCTCCTGTGGTACGGAGGATTCGCGGTGCCCAGGTGGTACCGCCGGGTCCGGATCTTGCCGCCGCCGCCGCCACCGCCGCCGGCTCCTCCTCCCGCTCCTCCGCCGCCACCCGAGGCCATGCTGGGACGCGGCCCCTCGGCTGCCCTCCTTTCCGCCGGGCCGCTCCCTCGCTCTGCACCTTCACCACCCGCCAAGCCACACGCCGCGCGGCCTGGAAGGCGCGGGGGCCCCTGTCGGCCTGCCCCTGCTCCTCCCCTCCGCCCCACTCTCCAAAGCTCCGCTCCACCAGCCTTTCCACTCCGCCTCTCCTCAGCCGGGCGCGCCTCAACCCCGAGCCCCGCTGCCTCGCGACTTTCACCGCTGCCGCCTCGTGCTCTGGGCGCCGGCCGGCCCCGCGCTGCCCGCCCGCCCGCTCGCCCCCACCCCCCTCCGGGCTCCGGCTCCGACCAACCTCACCAAGCCGCCCGCTTGTCACCGGGAAGCGCCAAAGTGTCAGCAACCGCGACGGACTGGCGTGCACAGCGAACACGGGTGGAGGCGGGGCTGCGTGGGAAAGCACGGCGAGAACGTGGGCGAGTGGGCCGCAAACACACAGAAATTGAAGCGCCTCAGAAAACGCGTCCGGCACGGGACTCGGCCTGAAGTGCGCCTTTCCCCTGTGAAGTGGGAAAGAATAGAACGTTCGATTGTGCCGTTGTGTTGCCGTGGTGTTGGAAGGGCAACGGTGCGGCTCTACCGCCCGTTTAGAACGCTGCTTTGGGGAGTGGGCACAGCAGGGAGGCACGGCGCCTACAGTGCACAGAATTCAACACAGAATCAACAAGGTTGGAAAAGACCTTCTTCTAGGTCTTTTCCAACCATTCCCAATACTTCCCAGCTAAATCATATTCCTCAACACCACATCCAAACGTTTCTTGAACACTCTCATGGTCGGTGACTCCACCACCTCCCTGGGCAGTGCATTCCAATGCCTGACTACCCTTTATGAGAAGTAATATTTCCTAATGTCCAGCCTGAATCTCCCCTGGCACAGCAGGGGAAGCAGAGGAAGCACTCAAACGTGCTTCCTCGTGCACAGAACACGCTCAAAGTTGTGTGGAATGAGACAGCGAGCATAGAATATCTTCATGTGGAAGGGACACAGAAGGTGACTGAGGCCATCACAGGGAGCCCTTGGATTGCTCGCAGCCCTCCCACCTTTCCCCAGTCAAAGTCCACACAAAGTGAGCACTGAAGGAACTGCTGCAGGAGTCTCAGTCCAAAGCTTTGCAATAAATTCTCGCTTGTAGTTGCATGCTTTTTTGTTGCTGTCATTTTAAACCCCCCTCCGGTGTTTTCAGGGTCATCCTCCAGGATCTGTTAGCTCTCAGTTCTCGTGTACTGCCATACAAAGCACTTTTGAAACCCCTGGTGAGCAGAATTACACCCTGCACTTTCAGAGCTTCCCCCCCACACACACTGTCAATACACGTTGAGCAGCAGCAGGATGGCTCCTATCAACACCCTCCCTGCAGAACATGGAAGGCCTCATCTTTAGTCAATAGTCAAGAACACGACTATCATGCTCAACTCTAATTTCCTCTGTAAATTCAAACGCTGCTTTATTTATTTCACTTCCGTTTTTCCCATTTAGAACAATTTCTAAACAAGTGACCTTGAATGACACTCACGACTCCGAAATATCTGCAGGTGTAGTCAGTGCCCGTTAACACGTGTCACTTCAGTTAATTGTTGCTAAAAGTGAGCCGAAACAAAAAAAAAAAAAAAGGCAAATATATATATGCATCCAGCAGAATGATAGTGATCATCGCCATTTGATCAGTCTTCCCTGTGAGTTATATCTGCACGTTACTTTGAGGTAGCGCTAGAAAGAAGCGGTTGGTCCAGAGCATCCCTGCAAAAAGAAACATTCATGGCTTAAGTACCATTTACTATTCATGCATCCTCTTAAGAACCCTTTAACCTTTCTCCATAGCTGTTTTTTCCTCTCTCATTGACTTAGAGATTAATAGTAGCCCCTCAAACCTTCCTGATCAGAGAAGAGATAGGAAACACCCCACTACTATTCTTGAAGAAACTAGCAGGTTTTGTGTAAAGATACCCCCTGCTGCAGCTGTATCCAATGGAAAGAGTTTACGAAACCATTACTGGATACTCCTATAGGAAACCTCAAACAATGGGGTGGCCACAGACTTTTTCTCTGAGGCTCACATGCTTTGGTCATAGGCCACAACTGCACCAGACTAAGTGAAATCACATACACATAAAGTGGCAAACCTTGTAAGCTTTTGAAGCTGTAACACTGCCATCCAAATTCAAGAGGCCTACACCTACTGTCTTGAGTTTCTCCCCTTCAACAACTCCATATATACACACAAGCAAGTTATTTCCCTCTAGATTCTCTCTGCTTTATCTCTCACCTCTAGCTCAAGTCATGCTCCTGTTACTAAATCCCCTCAACCTAATCCTTTAAAGATCACCAGCTCACACAAGGGAATGGCCCAACAAATTCCTGTGCCCAGCTCCAGTGCTTCTCTGCTTTAGAGAGAGTCAGCTGCAATTGCTGAAACTGATGCCCCTACCCCACCTCCATATATGTATACCTACATCACACATAGTAGTAGGGAACTGCCTCACCTGGCATTAGCAGCTTCCACAGCTACTGCCACAGCAATTTCTGCTCTTAGAATATTCTGTTTCCAACCTGACCTATTTATCATTATATATATTGTGAAGTAACAAGTAATCCAATACACAGAGGGTTAACTAGATCCAAGGCCTAGAAAATCATTGATACCTTCCAAGATGAGTAGTTTAAAGGCACAAGATTGCTAGCTCAAAGCTAAGTTTTCCTCCCTTCTCTCACCTGCTTTGAATACAGTCATCACTTAAGGTTTTGTAACTTCATAACTAAAACACCTAGTCATCAGGAATACCACAGAAATAATCAAGGACAGGCAGGAAATTAAAGCACTGTTATTAGGATATTTGTGTTTATGGTTGCCTCCTTTAAGTCAACAAGTTATCTCCAATAATTTCCAGGTTGAAAAGCATATTGTATACATGCGTATACAATATGTATATTGTAAATGTACAAAGTGTGAGCTGAGAAGTCTAACACTAAGGAGGGTAAGCAAAAGCTGAATGCTGAGGCTGAGATTGACAGCGGGGATCATCCTTAGTCCACAGAACTTTTACAGCTATGGCAGCTGAAGCCTGCACTTCTGTATGCTTAAAATATCAGATTTATAAACCAATTTGAACTGACTTTCACATTAATAATGGTGCCAGACTCCTGCAGGAGGAAGGGAACACAAGGATTTTCATGACAAAACCCAGGAACAATCTCCCAACTTATGCTGTTACGCTAAACAAGTAGTCTACAAGTGAGTGTTAGGTTTTGCCAGTGTCCTAACACACTCATATAAAAATAAAGATGAATGAGATATCTTTACTACCCCAATTAAATGCCATAAGCCAGAAGAGAACGTCCTACACATACATAAGAGTGAAGTCCCTTGCTGGCAGGTTTGCAGGTTTGTTTCTTTAGAAACAAGAGTAAACAAAAACATCTTTCGTGGCACAATCCAACAAGAACAGAACACATCCACTTCTGCCACAAACTACAACTTCCAACCTTCATGATTCTAAGAATCTTTAACATTCAGCCCACTTTACAACTTTTAGTTACACTTTATAAAGCAGATCTGTCACTGAAAAAAGGACTGTGGAAGCCCAACACTGTCTGCAATTGCTAACATGCTCAGAAAGGACAGATTTAGTATTTGATACCCAAAAAAAGAAAACCTGCACTTCAGAACTGAAATGCTAAAGTTGCAGTTACCACGGGTAAGTAAGGATGTCACTGGTGTATCGCTGGATCCAGAACGCTTTGCCGATTTTACAACAGGAACACTAAAGGTAAACCCAGTCTGCTACAAAAAAGAAAGGTTTTTCAGAGTCAGAAACCTAAGAAACTTTAATGAAATTCACACACAAGCACAGATCTGAAAGCAAGTCTCCAAATTTTTGCTATACATACTGGATGATTAATTATAAGGCAGAAAGCCACATAATTGTTTTCCCCACTAGCACAGCCACCTCTGTCTTAATGGTCCGCAATACTCTACTAAATATCTGATAAAAAGTTGAGCTTTTTCATTTTACTTACAGACAATGGAGGTAGCACTTCTGCCTCAGTAGATTTCACAATTGGAGATGAAAATCTGAACACAGGACTGCCAACGTTACTTGTTGGTTGTACCTGTATTTTCAAAAGAATGAAAGGTTTGTATCTAAGAGCAGCAACTACCTGAATTCAGAATGCAACACAAGTTTTGCAGTGAAGTTCAGAAATCTGGTGTATTAGTTATTTCTAATCCACAGATTAGAGGAATAATAAAACAAAATGAAGTCTGCTAGTGAGTCTACAAGACATCATCTTTAAAACCAAATCACACAAACCAAGAGAAAAAGATGAGATGCTAATTAGGTCTAAATAGATGGAAAAGCAGGAAATTGAAGACATCTCTAAACTCAGCTCTACTAAAGAACTTCCTCAACAGGTTAAAGCAGATATTTGCTTCAAAAAATGCAAAACTATTTCAAGTATTCTAGAACAATTAATGTTTTTTCCTATATAGTAATATTCCAATTATTGCACCCTAGGCTCATTCTATGCAAGGCTTGAATGATCACCTTATGCCACCTCTAATTCAGTAACTTCATATCATGGCGTAACCATAGTAGGCAGTTACTCACTCCCTCAAACATACTCCCATTATTCCCCCTTCCCTCCTGGCCCCATGTTTAGTGCCAAGCATGATGCTATCGGTATGGCTCATCCCTTTGGTCACACGGGACCGAGCCCTCTTCCAGCCCTTGTGCACCACAGCCTTCTTGTTGCCAGGGCTGCTTGAGAAGCAGAAATGGCCTTGATGCTGCGTAAGCACTACACAACAACAGCTGAACACCGGTCTGTTATCAACACTGTTTTCATCACAGACTGGCAACTTTTCATAGCTACTATAAAGAAAATTAACTCTATCTCTGACAAAACCACTATGAAGAACTTGGCATAAAACCCCACCTCCCTAAAATTCCATAGTGTTTGACTGACAATCAAAAAACTGCATTTTTCTCTCCAAACTGCAATACAACTCTGACTTACTCAACTCAGTATGAACTAACACCAGTTAATTTCATGAGCACCACAGAAGTTAACTTGCAAAAGAGCAGATACAGACTCATACAGGAAAGCATTTATAGCATACAACATAGATTCACCTTGTTCATCACTGATGTTGAAACAGTGCTTGGTGACGATGAGACAGTACTGCTAGTCAGAAAACTAAAGTTGAATGGAGCCAGAGATGCAGTACTGATGGGTAGGGATATTTTTGGGAGTACCGGTTCCTCCACTTCCTAGAGTTGTAAAGTAAAATTTTTCTCTTTTACAAAACATGCTACTTTCTCATCCTGCTCCGCTCTGATTCGCTACAACAGCGAATTTGGAACAAATATAACATTTAAAGTATTGTGTACTGAACCCACACAACAAAACACAAAATACCTACAAAGAAAACTACAGATGAAAGAACATTTACTCTGGTAAATCCAGCCTATACCACATGTAAGGATGCAAATCATATATCAGTACATCTTAAAAACAACAGCGTTTGTTCTTGCCTTTTAAGCTATTTGATAACCAAGACTGAATGAGTTAGGGTTTAAATGAGAACTGCCAATCTAATCACAGGCTGCACAGAAGCACCAAGATCTAAATAGAAATGAATGACTAAGCAGAGGGATAAATTGGTACTACAGACATTCAAGCGTATCCTACGACTTACAAGTGTTTCACTATTATGGTCTGAAAAGTTAATGGAACTTAGCTGTTTTTATCTGCATCACTATTTTATTTGAATTACATAAACATACTCCATTGTTTATGATTTCTTTATATTGCATCAGCTAAAAGACCAACATAAAGACTGACACTAAAGATACAGTCATAGGCAGCTCAGATAACATCCAATCAGAAAAATAATCTTGAATATTTGTGGCTACAGTTTGATAAAATAGATCTTTTCCCCTTAAAACAGGAAAAAGAACCTTTCACTACAAGTTCAGTAAGTATCAGCAATCCTAAGTCATCATTAGCAGACATGCAGAACACCATTTTCTAATTCTCTTTTGGACTCCTGGCCCGTACAAGACTTAAACAGGAAAGAATAAATTCAATAAGCTTTGTTTACATACTTGACACTTGTTTCAAGTATCGCTGCATTATAGAAACCATACAAACCTCCACCAAAACATTCCTACTCTTTGGATACCTTGAAAATTGTAATACCAGGCAGAGGAGAGACATGGTTAAGCAGATAAATCAGCATATTCTTTCATATAATTTAAACTATAGAAATGAAATTGCAGTGAAATTCATGGCTTCCATAGCAGTTGTTACAAGATTTCCTCTTCTTGTATGGTATTCATGGGAAAAAGAAAGAAAGAAAAAAAAAAAAAAAAGTGTGTTATTAAAAGCAATGGGAGATTTAGTTGAGCAGTGAAAATATTTAGTTCAGCATCTTGTTATGCTACACACTATTTTTGAGTTCCCTCTAAGCATTTCCTATGGTGGAACATGATGAAGAACTGGGCCCCCTACTTAACATATTTCCCATTGCTACCAAGGTAAAAGGTCACCAATACACAGGAATGTTCACCTAACAACATGAGTCATGCAAATATCATCCTTTACCTGAAGGCAAATTCCTGCCCCTTAATATTTAAATCCCATCTAGCTTTCACTGATTTCTAAACATCACATCCTTCAAATATTCAGAACACACTGAGGGACAAAAAGTCCCTCTCTTTTTTCCTTCCCCTGTCTAATAGGATTTTTCACTTATTTTA
This sequence comes from Coturnix japonica, assembly GCF_054131305.1. NCBI lineage: Eukaryota > Metazoa > Chordata > Aves > Galliformes > Phasianidae > Coturnix > Coturnix japonica. The sequence continues at coordinate 404,249 of NC_140666.1, read as the reverse complement.
CCAAAGCAAAATGTTGGCAGAGAAAAAAAAGTCTATTAAAACAAGTTCCCTCCTTTGGCAAAGATGTTCACACTAAAGACAGAGCTGAAGACAGCCACTACTATATCTGACTTTAGAGACCTCAACTCTACTGAGACATCTTGTCTAGTACATGGTGCATTTAATGCATAATAGCAGTATATAATGCACTCAAGCTCACTAACCAAGGGACCATGTAAAATCCACTCTCCTCCACCCTTAGCTAACAACTATTCAGTAAGGATAGAGTAATTCTTAAATCTGCATTCTCCTCCAACTTTCTCATGGCCGTAGTTGATGCCACTGTCTCCTTGGAATTCACAGCTCAAAAATTTCTCTTTAAGACTGGTGCCCTTTCTCTCTCTTCTGAAGAAATGAGACAAGTAGGTTTGATTATTTGTTTTTAAATCGCTGCCAAGTGGTACAACTTTTCAGATGACCTTCTTGGAACAGGACCAATATGGGAAGTTGGTTCAGAGCCTTGCCAGGGTAGTCTGCTCTTAGACAGGTGAGGGAGAGCAACGAATGAGTTGAATTCCAAAGAAATATTCCATTTACCTATATTTGTCCCCAGAAGCTCTGTTCTTGTTCTGACACTGTTAGAAACAAACAATAATACAGCCACAGAAGCCTGCTGGCATAAACACATCAGATGGAGAGCAGAATCAAGCCCACTGAATCTTTTATTGCAGTCACTGAGATGATACAGCTACATGGCAGTGCTATAGCTATCAGCTGCAACAAAGCTACCTGGAACACAGTCATTTTTCATAAAACATTCTCTATCCAAACAGTGGAAGAAAATAGGAACAAAGAACCGTTTCTTCCAGATCAGCAGAACTTCGCTTCTACCAGGTCTGAACCACAGTGCAAGTCTGCTTTCACAGACACAAAGGTTAGTCCACAAAATACTAGTCCAGTTTCTAAGGCAGAGACAAAGCTTGCAGTGGTGATAGAGTGTTTAACTTGGGTTTCCAGTATGGTAGCACCACAAAGGTCCAAAGGCTTTTGGCCCTGAAGACCTTTTACTCCATTTTGAGTATAACATACAGAAATCCTTCCTTTAGACTTAACACCAAAACTTTGGAGAGCTCCAAATAGTTCGGGGAATAACAAAACCCAGCAAAGAAAAGTCAGGCCAATTACAAGCATGCCTTGCTCACTGTAGATTCAACCAAGTGCTTGGATCAGATCAAGAAAAAGCAGAACGATACACTTTTCACCGATACTTCTGTCTGCTCATTCCCTCTCTGCCCTGGAGCAGTCAATTACGCATTAAGAGAGCACAGCAAAGACACCACTCTCAGCTGTAACTGCTTTTGCAAGGCCACATCTTCTGTCTCAGAAATCCCAGGCCACAGTCTGCTAATTGCTAACAGGCTGAAGAGAGCTTTGCAACCCCTTAATGATAATAACCCTGACAAGCCAAAGAACAAGGCCGACAGTGAAAGGAAAGAGACCTAAGTGTCACTCGTTTCCTTGCAGAGGCATTGCCAAGGAGAAAGTGTTTAAGAATTTGCAAATGCAACTGAGCAGTACAGCTTGCAGAGGTGTTGGAGAGTGTTCACAGTCAGCCTAAGGCATGGTGGCAGCACCCAGGCAGGCATGGAGGACATGGGGACAGCACCACTGTGCTACGTGGGGCTCTTACACCTCATCCTGAGATTGCTCTAAGGGTCAGCACCACTCATTCCTGCCTTATCCCTGTTTCTGACCACATTTTGCTTTGGTTGTGATGGCTTTGGGATCCTTTGACTGACTTCCAATTGTTTTTCGGCCACTCCATATCTGACATTTTGACTCCTCAGATGTTTGATTTTGGCTTGTATGTTCTGCAATGCCCTATTCCTACATCCACCCTCACTGTGCTTTCCTGTGTTTCTTTGAGTCCTAATCAGGAGGCTGTCTGAACTGATAAATGCCCCCCAAGGCATGGTCCCAGCTGCAGGAATACAGTTCTGCAACCTTTTACTTTTATGTTTCAGCTGCATCCTATTCTGTCTCAACTCAATTTATAAGCCAGTGTTCATGGAACACCTGTGGAATTTCTGAAGTGCATTTACATGTGATTGTTGGCTTGTACTTCAGGCAACAGAAGCAAATAAAAACTGAAATTCATTGCAATGACCTAGAGGTACAGGCAAGCAGACCTTGAGTCTTAATCACTTGAACACGCCATGAATGACTTAACAAATTAATATTAAAAACTGTAGGAAATACAAATCCTTCTCAAAATAATGTTCTAAACAGCAGAGAGTGGTAAAGAAGAGTATTTATGCTTCTGTTCTACACAATTAATATTATTTACTACTTCAAAAGAAAATCACTGACAAAGCTGGCTACAACATAAACATAATCTAAATTTGTTGTCAGCTAATAGAGGCCATGTGCGCCATCACTTGGATGTGAGAAAATGATCAATTTTCCTGTTACTTCTGACTACAATGTCTCAGCAAGATACAGAAAATAAGAAGTTTTCCTGCCTTGTCCTTCTCCTTCAGAGCATTTTCATTTAGTTCATATTCACATTGTTTAAAAACAGAGCAAACTCACGCTGGTCATGCTGGAACCACTTGACCACTCTAGTGTTTTACTGGAGCCTATTCTCCCTCTGCATTGGAGACTTCTGAGCTATAGGGAAGCTGGAAGAAGATTCAAAACACTGAACAAAAACAGATGGTTGAGAATGGTGTGCTAGAATAACTCCCAAACACAAACACATAGGAGAAAAGTCATGTTAGGTTTAAAAAGAGAGAATACTAACCAGGTCCCAGAAAAGTCTGAAAAGCTGTATTATGTTTTTAAGTATAAGAAACAATAATTCACCAAACTTTCCAGACATAATTTGATGATGCTTCTGTCTCAGGTGCAGAGAGAAGAAGAATTTGTTTAAAGTGTGCCAAATAATTCACCATGATATTAAGTTATGCCATCTGGAAATGGGATATAGAACTCAGATTTCTCTCAAGATCAGATTTAGAGAAAGCATCTCATACTTTGATAGGCCATTTAAAAGCAAACATCTTACAGCCGACCCCAGATGCTTTCTCTATTTGTATCAAGTGCTTATTAAAGCTCCTCATCATAAGTAGGTTTTTGTTTTCCAGTCTTTTTATTTCTAAGGGCAAACACAGATGGTGCACAGCAGCATAATGCAGGAAGGACTCAGGCTGAGAATGAGCAGCAGTGTGGCAGAGGGCTGTCCCACGTGGGGTGAAGCTCAGGCCTTGCAAGCAGGAAGATTTCTGGTCATGCAGCATTTGCTAATAAGCAAATGTCCTGTAAGCACAATCTCGTGGCTTCAAGGTACTGCAGTTTTTCCTCAGAGTCCAATAAAGACCCATCAGGGATAAGCAGCATCAAAGAAAATTCTAGTTAAATAATAGTGAAAAATGTGGATCAGAACTGAAACTGGAGCCCATAAAGGGTATGGAATACTCATCCTTGGAGATTTTTAAAACTTGATTAGACAAGAATTCCAGTAACCTGGTTTAGCTTTGAAGCGTACCCTCCTTTGAGCAAGGCATTGGACCAGAGGACCCAAAGGTCCCTTCCAACCTGAATTATTCAATACAGCTAAACGGCACTAGCTGTACTGATGCAGAGCATTGGGAAAAGACAGGCAGGTAAGATTTGCAAAATCTGTCAGCCTCAAGATATCAAACTTACACTTGCAGGGCAAAGCAACAATGGAAGTAAGTTTCATCATCCTTCCCCACCAACAGCAGTATCACAGGTATCCCACTGATCCTTCTCCCCAGCCTCTGACTCATCCATAGCATGCTCTTTATGGCAGGGCTGAAGTAAGAAAATCCATTTCCCTATACCCTTTCTCTGCTCTTTCCTCCAGTACCTCCCCAGCAAAATTTTCACATTCCCACTGCATTCACCTGAGCTCTGAATGCCTAACAAGAAATGCAAAAGCATCTAGCAATCATAATAGGTGTTAAAATCCTGCACGTTGTTTTTACCTGGTGTAACAAGCAACCATGAGGCATTATGCAACTGACCCAATTTGAGGCATTTAACATACCAAGGCTTAGCAAAGAGTGCCTGCTACAATCTACAGATTCTGTTCCCAATGAAAATCAGTAACCCTGTTACTGGAGGCAGAGCCAGACCCTACATGTCAGTGCCGCCTATCCATATTTCTAAATAAGTTGTACAGGAAACATATTAGTTTCTAATCTTGGTGCTTCAGTGCCTAAATGAGCCTCATCACCATAGCAACAGATGGCTTCACAATCTTTAATGCCTTTATTTTCACAAGTCCTCTGAAAAATAGAGGAGGACAGCTGTCCCCATTTCACAACTGTGTAACTGCCAGGCAAAGAGGCAAAGTAATTTGCCCCAAATCCTGCAGGAAATGTATGGAGAGCAGGATGTCAGGGCATCAGGTTTCCCAGCCTTCCTACGCATGCTCCAACCTACCCCATCCTTACTGCTAAAAGTACTTCCTACATCTATGGATACAGGAGCATGGCCTTTAAAAAAATGGCTTTTCTATTTGAAAGCTTGGGTCTCCTAAAAGGGTGGCCTGTCTCTGCAGGGAGATGACCTACAGAGGAGGTCCAAAGGGCAGTGGAAAATGGACTTGGCCAATTCATTAAGCCGGAAAGCAGTGATGCCATGTGTAAATCTCACAAGTTTCATAGTGTTTTAAGAGGCTGCTAAGGGTTCTAATTCTGTAATTCCTTTCTGTTGTATTTGGCAAGCATCTGGCTTTTACTCTGTCCACAGTGTGCACTCCAGGGAACAACACATTAAGGAAGCCAGCAAAACCAATACTTGTCCAGTTGTTCTGGATGTGTCAGATCACAGCAGATTTTCCCAGGCAGGCGCAAACTCTGACGAAAGCCATATCTCCCCTTCCAATGTCATCTGAACTTGTATTTTGTTTTAATTCAGTCTATTCTCCTTCCCAGGCATAAAACTTAAATTTCCAAATTTGGGATATTCTGATCATGTCCTTCTATGTTGAGCTGTTTCAGCACAATTCATTGCCCAATCAAGATAGGTTTCTAAACCCATTTTACGTTGTTCCGTTTCCTCTCAAAGTTCAGACATTCTCTTGATTCTCTTATTTATAATGGCTTATAGGTAAAACAAATTTAACTCATGCAATTTGTACCTCTATTTTATGAGGGGGAAAAAAAAAAAAAAAGAAGAAGAAGAAGAAGAAAAAAAGAAGTAAGACAAGGTTCATTTATCAATATAATCTTTTTCGTTTACAATTAGCATCGGAGTTGTATACAAAACATCTCAGCCCTAAAATGCCTCTACTTATCACAGCAGTCTACACTGTTTATATTTATGAGGCAATTTGCACAAATGCCTTCAGATTGATGCGGCATTTATATTTATTTCATTTTTCTACTTCTGGTATTTTGTGTTCCTCTTCCCTTTATATTGCCTTTTTGAGAAACCTGCTTCATTCATCTCTCAGGAAGAACTGCTTTAAGAGAGGCAGATGGGAGCACCTATAAAGTGAAATATCGAAACTGTCTCTACATGACATAAGCGTCCTCCTGGTACTGCTGAATATTACAGCTTTTAAAAGTCATGTTTTACTTTGGAAATAGAAGCAATTACTTTTAATTGTAGTTCTCAGCATGAAAAACTTGGAAAAGGGATGTTTTTCTCCTCTTCAAGTCAGATCCTTATATTAAAAACAGAAACACTTCAGCACACACTGAGAAACAGGCCATAGTTACCCTAGGAATATGCAGCAGCAGCACCGTTAAGCATGACTGCATTAAAAAGATATGTTAAGTGTGAAGTTGCCTTAGGTTTATCTTGGCTGTCTTAACTCTGATGAGATTAGAGTTGCAGAAGCAAATGCAAATTGCCTGTCCCTGTTTTACTACAATAAACTTGGAGCTTCTTTAAACTACCAAAACATGTCAGTGCTTCACTGTATTGCCCTGTTCTGAATGTTATAACTTGGTTCTTCAGTTATGGAGAAGGAGTTGAAAACCACGACAGATGCTTTAAACTAAAGATGGATTGCAGAGCTACACCACTCAAGACAACTGATGCTAGGAACAGAGTTCAGCTCAGGCTACGCAATTGACCTCTTCAGTTCAAATATGTTGTGATGAAGTCTATCAAGCAGTCTGCTACCAAAGAAAAAAAAGTCAAGGCAGCACAGAGGACAACACGAGGATGCTGTGGAAAAAATAGACATAGAAACCAAAGGATTCATGTCTATGGTGTGGAACAGTTAAACAAATGGACTTCTTGATGGATGTCCCAGCAATGGGGATTAGTGTTGCTTTTGTAACACTAAACTGAAGGTTTAGTTCAAAGGTTGAATGTCCACATGCTCATATACAGAAAGTGTAAAAATGACCTGTCTCCCTTCATAGGGGTGGAAATTAAACAGCATTAACTAGTAACTACTTACTGTGGCATCACACACCATCGAAGAGAGAAAATAGAAGTACTTTAAAACATATGAGGCGCATAACAATTTGATGAACAGGCAAATTCAGCAGCCTTTGCCTGAAGTTGAACAAAACAGGTTTCACGTGTCAGTTTGCATTTATGGTTACTAACAACAGCTATTGGCAAGGATTAGGTCACCAAAAGTAATTTAGATGATAGAGCACGGCTGGAGTGGCATACTCCCAATCCATTTTCATTCTGTGTATTAAAACAAACTTCCCTTAGATTTCTACTTGCATTTCTCTGAAACAGTCTCACTAGAAGATAGCACGATTGAATTAACAACTGCTTATATCAAATGCATTTTTCTTGCATGTTCTACCTGCCCAGAGGTATGTCTGAAAGTGGACCAGAGTTTAATGGAGATGAATTTAAAGAGCACCTAGAGACAAGCAACCACTAGTCACCATTATCCTTCATTTAAATAGGTATTGGAAAACAGTATCAAAATAAATTGCTTATTTGAAAGACCTTGGAATCAGTTTCCTATCCGTATTCCGTAGTATTTAATTAAGGAACAATACCATTAAAGTGTGGGTTGTCACCCTCCGACACTGTGTTCAACAGAAAATTGAAAACCAGAATGCCTGCCTATGCTGTTGAAACCCAGTGTCAAACACATTAGAGATTTGCTGATTTATAAAGCAACAGACAGAGAAAAACAAAAAATAATACAATTAGAAGCCTTAGAAACTATCCTATTTCATGAAAATAGTTCTGTGTATCTCAATAAAGAGAAACAATGGTTGTAAAAAGAGATAGTGTCTCAAGAGGTTGCCCTCATTTATATGAGATTGTCATCACAGACGCATTTTATGAAGGAGTAGACAACTTATTCTCACAAACACACAAAGAAAGGATATACGTGGCACTCAGTCTGCCCTCTTGCCTGAATGGGACTGGGAGAAAACAGCTGGTGCAGACTGAGACTATGAACATGGAACAGCCAAAACAGATGCATCTGTCAATTCCTGACAGTCTAAATGCTATTGAGAATATCTCACACGTTGGAAGGAGCAGTGCAGAGCATCTCAAACATAAGTCAAGCACTTTGAGCAGAGCTGCCTACTAAGTTGAGCATAGTGGCTTTGGTTAGAAGGTGACAGTGAGCAGCACACTGAAGGTCACCTCTTGATACACTTTCTCAAAAGAGACACATCTGAAAAGATTTACATGTATGGTTGGTGTTAGGAACAATGGAAATTTAGAGCTGGTACAGTAGAAAAGCCTGTTCAGGTAAAGGTTCAGATGCTGTACTCCCTAGTATTAATTCAGAATCTCTGTTTTATTCTGTGGCCTAAATTCACACTCATACTGATGAAAGCAGTAGAAAACTTCTTGATTTACTTATTTTTCAATCTTGCTCCTCACAACAAAAAGCAAACTTAGCAGCTTCTGACCAAAGCAAATTGGAGGTTCTGAAGTTAATATTGCCTTCACATTAGTGCACATACATAAAATGCCCCTTGCTCTTCCCACTGCTCATGCAGTCACATTTTGCAGTCTATTCAGCAGGTGATGCAGTAACAACTGAACACTGATAAAACCTTGACACTAGCTTACCAAGAAGGCTTGGGCGCAAAGCTAAGCAGCAGCACGTATCCTTACTTTCAGCAGATGGACAGAACTACTTCCAGAGAGCTCCCTGGGGAGCCCTTGGCCAAGAAAAGCTGCAGATTTCTAAATGGGCTTTACCAGTTACTCTGCTCTTGCTGTCACAAAGGTCCTTCTCTCAGTTGCTTTCCTCTTTAAGCCAGCAGTAAGGCACCTCAGCAAACGTCCAACCACGTGAGATGGCAAAAATTCTGCAAACATCTATGAAGATTACAGGCATGTCATGGGGAGGTGCTACAGAGGAGAAATTTCTTCACTAGTTTAGTTGGTTTGGATGAAGTAGGTAATGAAGTAGATAATACTCATAACAAGCTTTCCTGGTATTCTGCAGGCATAGACATAACTGACTTCAGAGATGAGCTGAAAATAGTGACATAACTGAGCATACTTCCAGTATAAGTGATACAAATATTTCAGCTTTATTACATCTGCTGCTTAGCAATCGGGGAGGTAAAAATCCATGCTTCTTTGGCTTCAGAGTGACTTCGCATGCTGAACTGCCTTCAGTTCTAGTTAGTAGATAGCAAATTTTGCTTTATGTTAATAAAATGGACAGAGTTTTAAGACAAGTAAGACACATGAAGTAAAGGAACTCATCTATAAGGGAGAATTAAGAGCCTCCATAACCTGTCCAAACCACTGGATGACACACTTTTGCTTCATCTGCACTTCCATGCCAGAAACCACTTTGTTAGTCTGCCCTTCTGCTTCTATCTGTCACACAGCAACAAAATGCAATGGAATATTGGTGGGAATTTTCATTCTCTACTGCCGTACCACCACCATCTGCCTCTAATGTTGTAGGCCAACAAAGTAGGAAGCATTATTTTTGAAGCAGACCTCATATTTCACCAATGTGGATGAATTATCATTAGTTTTGTTCAAAATTAATTTTAGGTGGAATATATGCAGCAAAATAAGAAACCTTTTCCTCTGATGAGAACCTTCCTGTGAACTCCAGAAGCATGAAGCTCAGACTGAGCTTCCCTGTGTCGATGGATCAGCACGAGTTCCATACAGAGCAATTTCATACACTGCTGCATCAGATCTCTTAGAAACAGTACACTTGATATCTTAAGTATTTCTTGATAGTGATTCGTATTAGGCAGTAGAACATCCTCCTGAGAAAAGATAAGGCAGCCTTATTGTTGAGAGCATATCAAACCAGGAGAGCACAATACTAGAAACCATAGTCCAGAGAATAAAACCTGTAACAGCCTTGTTGATGACTGAATAAGGCTATTCCATCTTTAATATCTCCAGCGATGCACAAGCCCTTAGGAAAGCAAAACGGATTCATATCTAACAAGTCACAATATTAAATTCATATTTTGGAGGAAAGAAAAAAAAAAAAAAAAAGGGAATTCTTCTTGCTATCCTAAAGATAAAATGAGGTCTATCTAACTACTAGCACTACTGTGGGACTTTAGGACTAAATTTTAAACAATCTGCCATTCTAATATAAAATATGAACAAAACTACTGAATGCTAATTTTTTCTGAACTAATACTTGACATATTTCTCCTTCCTTTATTCACATTTTTCTTCTCCTTCTTTTCCACTGTAAGTGGACTCACATAAATACTGTTCCATTACCTAAATTCCCAGTCCAAATTACAGCAGTTATTCCTCTAAGGAATTGCTGAGTTCTGAATAATAAGATCTTAGTGAGCTTTCAGCAAGAAACCAGAGAACAAGGTGCTCCTCTAAAGCAATATCAGAATTGATTTCTTTACATTTGTCAGAAACAACTGGAAAGAAAATGTATTAAGTACAGCACTGTCAGCCACAATCGACTGAAAGCCTGGGGGAAAGAAATTGCTAATCCAGGACCCTCAGAGTCTTCTTGACGCCTACTTTTCACAGAAGATCCAGCTGTTCTAGAATTCAAGCTGACCAAAGCTTTCAGAAAGAAGACTGCGAAAAACTGTGGCCAACCCAATATTCAGAAATATGGAACAAACAGATGCCAAGAACCCAATCTACCCTTTTCAGAAAACATGCCAAATATCGTTCTCTACTTTCCTGTATTCCCTCCTGTATAAACTTGCTTTTTTTATTTTTATTTTTTTTTAAGAAGGATAAAGAAATGGTTATATAAAAGCACACAGAAAATGGTTTAATTTAAAGAAAAGCTGTGCTCTAAAAGACCAGGAATACTTCACTTATGCTTGTAGAAAAGCATCATAAGCTACTCAAGTAACTCCCAGACCATTTAATTTCAGTAAAAATCACCTGAAGGAAAAACCTGTGAATGAATATCATGATTCCTAGCAGAAACAGCTGGCTTTACACCAGAGCTAAGCCCTCCATCTCCATCCACTACATAGAGTGAAGCAAGACCAAGGAATGCAGATCATGCCCAGAAAACAACCTCAAAATACAAGCGTGAAATAACCACAGCCTATGCCATTTCCTCCCCTTACTTCAATCTTTTACCAACTTCTGATAAATTAAATTAATTTTAAAAAGCAAGAGAAGTTAAAGCATCGGAATGAACATACTGAGTTGATCTCTCTCTTCCCAGATGTACTGGTTGCTACCAATTTCCCGTGAACTTATCTATGTTAGCCAAATAGGCACCTGAATAGCAACAGGTTCTCCTTATGCCACAGAAAATGAGAGTGCAGAGTGCATAAAACTGTTATTAAATGGAGCCAGAATCTGTCAAACAGTCCTTAGATAAGTGACTCAAGAGGAAAAATGATTTGGGACAAAGGCTATGCCTTTTTTGTTACTGTTGTTCCAAAACACTTTCCTTGTGGGTATTAACAGTTCAACGTGAGTTCCTCCTGTTTCAATCCTTAGCTGCTTTTTTCTTCCTTTTGAAGTTTTGCCCAATCACTTATAATAATAATGAATAATTTACTAAAAGAAAATCAAAGAAAACATAAGTCTGTCTTAATATTGGCATGTCAAATGATGTTTAACAGTTGCTTAGCACCACGGATTTCAGTAGAGCATTTCCTCATCCTCATTAGTGTAAGTCAGAGAAGCAGCAGCAACACAATGAAACATTTGCAGAATTTTCTAAGTGGCTTACTTCATCTAAGAGGAACAGCACTTCACTATAATAGGAATGATTATATGTGGATTTAGCTCAATTAAGCATCACCTTGGTAATGCTCTCTCTTTTGTTATCCAAACATCCTTGTGTATGTTTATCAGGACGACTGAAGTTTGCCCAGGAAGCCAAGTTAAATTTCTAGCTTTATAGTTAAAGGAGCCAAGTTTAAAGAAACATTTCAAACACGTACTGGCTGTATTCCCTGACAAATCCCTTCCACCTTTTTTCTGAACCTTACCCACGAAATTAAATATATTAGGTTGCATGATCAGAGAAAGAGTGGCTGGTCATGCATTCCCACTAAGCATACAAGGTACCTATAGAAACTAAGAAAGACTTCTCCCAGGCAGCTGCACAGATAAACTCATTTTTCAGAGTTGTTCTGGACTCTATGCTTCTGTAAAAGATAATACACATTTCCAGATAAAAATCTCATTTCCCATCTGTGCTGCATCCGATGCATCATGACAAACATCTTGAATAAAAAGAAATCTAAGGGACTCCTAGAAATAAAGTATAAACTCAAAGGGCATTTGATGGAAACTTCAAGAACAACTTGTGAGTGGTTTTTTCATGTTTTGTATTTGCACCTATGTGGCATATTAACTTGGTACCAGCCTGCACATGCAGACCCCAGAAAATTATGCATGAATGCTCTGTGTCCTATCATTTATAGGGAGCAAGTTCCAAACACACTGCCTACTTTTTCCTTGTCAAATGGCATACACAAGAGGCAATGTTTACCATATTTATAACACAATGTTCAGGTTTGTAAGGCTTAAATCCTACCTATGGCAGCAAAATTATTCTGTGCTCAAGTTACTCATGTCCCCTCGTTAACTCTTTACTACAATTGGTGCCTCATGGCAGACAAGCAAAAATCTAAATTCCTGCATTAAGGTGTCATAAATCACAGTGTGGCAGACTCAGATTACACCAGGATTCATGCAGGCTTTTAAAAAATTGCATAGTCAGAATGAGCAAGCTAACTGCTGGGAGGTTAAAAACCATGGCATCTCTTTGCGGCAGCTTTTCCTCTTCTGGTCTGTGTCCGGACAGTTTCTTAAAGCTGATCACACATTCATGTGTTCAAAACTAATAGTGACAAAAGCAAAAAGATAAACAAAGAGACATAGCAAGTTCTCTTAAAGCATTCTGAATTCATAAAAAATTAAGGTGATAAACAAGAAGTACAAAGATCATGCTCCTTTAAAATAAGAAGGCTCATCACGAAAGAAAACTCAAACGACAGTCACCTCACAACAGAAATATCCTGGTTTTCAATGTTTCTTTAACTATTCAAGCGCTCCAACAGCCAATAAGATCAAAACACAATGTATTTTTAGTAAGGTACCCAAACTTGACGTATTTCATAACAAAAACTCTCAGAGAGCATTCTTGTTCTTCTATGTCAGCTACTGCATTTGCATCAGTTTAAGGGCAAAGTTCTTCTAGTTCAGAAGAGAGCAAGCAGTGCGTCATAGAATGGCTCAGGTTGGAAAGGACCTTAAAGAAAATCCAGTTCTAATTCTCCTTAATATTCTTAATATTTTTTTCCCCACTGAAAAGGACCGTGCTTAGTAGAAAAAGGTTTAGATACCAGTCCCATGAGGTCCTTCGACAGTGCTAGTACTTATTTTTCTCCTTCACAAGGTCATTTAAATTTCAAACATTAATTGACGTGGTCCTTCATGTCAAAAGAAAACAAACTTGTTGTCACTCAGTCCATAGGTTTCAGATTACTTCTCAATGAAACATCTTCTTAGACATTTTATATACATTCACCCAAAATGGTACATGAAAAGAGGTAGATGTTCCTATCTTCAAGGAGCTTAATTCATCTTGCATTTTATACCCCTCTGGACAGGAATTAAATAAAAAATACCCAAAAAGAAGCATAGAACTTTCATATGACACGGGAGGAAGAAGGCCCAAAACGAAATTATACTCCAAATAGAACAGAAATACAAGCAAGCACTAGCGAGGGGACAGTTCATCTTTTTGCAGTAGAATTTTCACCTTCAGCCAGGAATTGCTGCCCCTGAGCCTTCAAAGCTAGCTGAAAGAGAGAAGCCTCAAAACCACTTGCTGGGAGACAGCATCAATTCAGCCACAACTCAAATAGGACAGTCCTTATGCAAGTCACAAGGCAAGTCTGATACTCAGTAGCACTTTGAAAGCAGTAACAAAACATCCATTCACTTATGTGGGTGCCATTTTCTACATAGTGCCAGTACAGCATTCAATTGGGCGATATTCTGTGACAGTAGATATGCTCTCCATACAAGTGAAGGTGTAAGAATCATAAAGTACCTTTGTCTGGAGATCAGCTAGAGCTGAACTGTTGTTGGTAATGCACTACATTTTCTCCACTGAGTGCTAATAACTTGATGTATGTGCATTTGACTTCTGTTTTGTATCTCTTCCAAAACAGAAAAACAAGACACTGGATGTAAGAAGTAACTTTTTTACTCTAAGATAAATCTACTCCAAGATGGCTTATGAAAATGGCTAAAGCACAGTGTTATGTACAGGAATAAAATTTATACACTTACTAATACAAACTTCACTTTACTAAAAAACAGAAAAAAAATATATATTTTTAATCTTGCATAATAAAAAACCATGTAACTTTCCTTTACACCAGCAGCATATGTCCAACTAAATACTTGGATAGAAAATTGTTTCTTATTTTACCTTCTTCAAACTACTTGATAAACAAATCTTAAAACAGATTCCATACACTGGCAGTGAAAATTCATTAACAAAGGTTTCCCTCAGCATCTAAATCAGAGTGATCGTGGGTAACACAAAATCATAGATTCATAAAGGCCGAAAAAGATCTCCAAGATCACCAACATCAAGAGACAGAGGGAAGCAGGAAATTTTATTGAATAATAAAACGTGCAGCACGTGAGGCTGGCGCATAGTGATGAGCAAGCAGTGGATGACGGCGTCGCTGTGGGACGGGTGGTGATGTCCCCCAGTGAAGGAGAGGCCCAGCAACACGGCCAAGCCCTGGTCTGTGACATCTCCGTGCGATGGATTGTGACTGCTTGGCCCACGCTGCTCCAATGCGGGCTCAGCAGCCCAGCCCAGCAGTTCGTGCCTGGCCTCCAACCGAGCGAGTGCGCGAGGACTGGAGTGTGGACAGGGCGAGTTTTGGAGCTGGAACGTGATCTGGGTGTTGCTTGCGCAGCACTCAGCCGCCGTCCCAGAGCCTCTTGAGCTGTACCCCGACCCTGCTGGTTGCAGGCGTCTGGGACATCTAGGAGAGGAGCGTGCAGCAGCGCAGGTGGGCAGCGTGGCAATGCCTGACGCCAGAAGCTGGGGGTGCTTCTTGAGGGCCCCTCCCCAGGCCGGCCTATGCCCGTGGGGACATGGCCCCCGCAGTGGCAGGAGGGGAACAGGGACCGGGAGGGTTTGCTGATGAGAGACTGGGACAGTGAGTGACCGTGGCCTCTCTCTGTCTTTTGCAGTTGGTGACACCGTCTTTCTGCCTGCTGCAGCACCTGTGAGGGGAGCAGCTTCCCGACCTCAGCTCTCCCCAGCCCACCGAACAGCCCGGGCCATGGATGCGACATCCGACTGGACCTGCCCCATCTGTGGGCAAGTACGGGAGGATGTGGCTTACGTGACCCCCTGCCAGCACCAGCTGTGCTACGGCTGTGCCGTCTGGTGGGCACAGAAGAAGCCGAGTTGTGCCATATGCGGGCACAAAGTCGCCACCATCCGATACTCGGTGAGGTCGGACGAGGATTACCTGGAGTGTGCTGTCCCGCAGCCCGCAGCGCACTCAGGTGACGGCCTGCAGGACGAGCAGGGGCCTGCAGAGCCGGTGCTCATCCCAGCTGAGCACAACTTCCCAGCCGAGGTCTGGGCTGCCTTCTTCCAGCAACATCCGGAAGACCTCGGACCCCTGCTCCGATGGCTGCAGGGAGAGATCCATGAGGTGTCCAGCGATGACTGGTGGGAAGTCTACGTGGCACAGTGCACCACCGTGAACTTCCTGTGCCAGCACGGGCTGGACCAGGAGGCCTTGGTGCAGGCGCTGCAGATGACCACCAGTGGTGACGTGGTGCCCTTCGTCAGAAGGCTCATCGGCATCGCTGCAGCCCTGTACGGCCCCACCATCCGCCACCAGCTGGACCACCAGGACACCCGTGCTGCTGGAGGGAGGGAGGACAGTCCTGCAGCCAGCACCAGCACCAGCACCTCCCATCAGGAGCCTCCTGCCTCGGGCCCAGGCCGCTCCACCAGCACCGCAGGGCCCAGCACGGAGCCAGGGCAGGCGGCCACAGCGGGTCCCTCTTCCCAGGGCAGGGACCGCTCGTCTGGGGGGCCCCGGCGCCCCCCGAAGAGGAAGGCCCGCAGCAGCCCCCAGGACTCTGCGCCGCCCTGCAAGAGGCGGCCCCGGCGGCGGCACTAGGCCGGCACCGCAATGCTGTCACAGCACGGCTCCGGCAGGCCGGGAGCCCAACATCTGCCTCTCGGCCTGCTGCTTATAATACCTAATAAACATCCCTTAAAACTTAGAACAAAAAGTCTCTGTGTTATTGACAAGACTGCTGGCGCTGCTGTTCCTACCCATGCTACCCATGCTGCTTTCTCCATATTTCTGTCCTTATAGATAGAGGGTGTTAAATTTCATCTTTGAAATTTAGGACCGTAAATCAGCACTCCTGATATTACTAATAAAAGAGACAAAGACCCTAATAAGCAGAAGATGGGCCAATTATGATTGCATGTGATGACACTGCGTGATGACATCACAAAATCAGACCCCGTCCCAAACCATCCCACTGTGAGTAATGCAGGAACTCATCAGAGGAAGGAAAACACACGAAACACTAAAGAATCAAACTCCAATCCAATAGCAGCACATAGCCTTGAGTGATACCCTTGGTTTTTGAAACATTTAAGTTACATCATGATCTTTTTTTACTTGAATCCCCCGATTTTTTTAAAATGGAGAACAGCTTCATATGTGATACCTCAATTTGCTTTTAAAAAAACTCCAAATAGCACAAGGCTCCTGTGGCTGTTCAAGGGAACACAGGAAAAATGAGAATTAATCTCGTATTATTCAATGAAGTGAAACACCGTAGCAAGCACACCTGTAATAGACTTTCTGCCCAGTTCAGCAGCCCGACCAGCTTCAACAGGGATGAGGTGCCAACCATGGCAGAAGAGCTGCATCTATTCCACCTTCATTGTGGATCACGCATCATCTGGTGATGAACTGGCAGAGCCTACGGCAGGGCCCTGTGGCATCAGCCCATCTGGGGGGACCCAATGAGCCTCCAAGAGGAAGGCCAGTAACTACTAGGATCTGCCATCACCAAGGAAGACTCCACCCCGCCAGCAGCAGCAATACAACAGTGGTGGAGCTGGCAAGACTGGGGCTGTGTGGCAGCTGGGACACAAATCAGCTCCCATGGACTCCTGTCATTGCTGTCCACTTCCACCATGGAAATCAAGCAGAAACAGAGATGCAGAATCGTGTTGGTGCTGCCAACAGCATAGTGGTCATTGCCTCCCTACCCCAAATGCTTTCTCCCCTTTTTCCTGCTGCTGTGCCACTGTTACATTTCAGGCAGGATCCCCGTGGGTCTCAGTGAAGGGAAGAGCAAATTTCTGCAACTGAGGAGAAAAATCACCAGGCTCTTTCATAGATGGTGCCAACCATCTGGACAGTAAGTCAGAGTTCTGCTGGACACTAGGCAGAACCAGCAGGGAGCCCTGGCCACTAAGGTGAATGGTGTCCTGGGCTACATGAGGGCAAGTGCTGCCAGCAAGTGAAAGGTGGTGATCCTGCCCCTCTGCTCAGCTCCCAAATGCTGCACCTAGAGTTAGGCAGCCTAGCACATGATGGGATAAAGATGCCAAATTCTGTGATGTCTCTTTGTGGATCTAGTTCAGCTTTACAGAAAGAAAAGGCCACAAGCGTAAAAACGAATCAAGTTGGCCTAATTTTATTATGAACTTGCATCAAGAGTGGGAGCAAGACAAGAAAAAGCCACCAAGAAAATGTAAGGAAATAGATTCTGGTAAAATACACTTTTCTTTTTGATATCTGCAACATATGCATGTAGTGCAGAGCCAACAAAATCCATCAAATTCAGCAATGGCTGCATACATGACCATGCATATGTTGATTCACAAAATAAATAAGAAATCCTAGTTCAATTCTGCATCTGATGACGGTACTCATATTAGCAAACAACTCTCTGGATACCGAAAATTGATTATTTCCTTCCTCACATAGCCACCTTGGATATTTGAAAAACATTACCACATCCCACCCTGTCACCTTCCCTCTATGCTGAGAAATTGCTTCATTCAGGTGTGTCTTTCCCACTTTGATTATTCTCTTCTGTGAGCTCTCTATAGTTTGTTCACATCTTTCTTTAGCGTGATATCCAAAACTGAGTAAACCACACCAGGTGAAGAGTTTGGCAGTATCTCAGGTTCTCAGCAAAGCAATTACTTCCCATTTCTGCATCCTAGAATTATCTTCTTTTGTTTGTTTGCTTTGTGTGGGGAGGTGACTTTACAAGCTTCCCCTTCCTATTGGTCTGTTTTCCAAAATGCTTATCAGTCTTATCAGTTTGCATAGATCAGCAACTGCAAAGTGCACAGCTGTAAAGAGTATTTTTCCTACTTTCTCTTGAAACTTTGAGACATTTACTTTAACTGTACAGCTACATGATCTTTCAATGTATTCTCATGCACATTTCTCCCTTTCATTCTCAACATGCAATATGTGGATTACTTTATTATTTCACAGATTTCAGCTGACCAATACCACTTGCAGTAAAAGAATCTCCTTACATGTACATACATAGATACTTATACCTATGTACACACCACATATATGACGCATACAAGTTTTCACATGTATGTATACACGCACTTAGATATTGTGAATGCACCCCTATTCCATACCTTGTATTTGCTTATTATATTATTGCATTGCTGACAGCTCAAATGCAATATTCTTTCCAAAAATTCGCTCGCAAGGGCAATTACACAAGACATTATTTGGAGTCCTGAAGGAGGAAAGGAATAGAGTTAAATACGCTTGAGAAATACATCCATCAAAAAAATCAAGCCTGGATTTTTCCATGACAGAAGGCATGCTTAACACAAGGAAGAGTGCAGAGGCTGACATAAATTCGCCCCTAAAGGCCACTTTAAACTCCTTGCTCAATTTCAGTCTAGGACTCCTGTGGAAGCTATGTTTCCTCTGGGCTCAGTGATGGCCCTCTGCACGAAGGGAAGTTCAGCCACCTAGGATGACCCCTGTACCACTGCAATCACACCATGCTGTAGAAGCAGCCCAAAGGAGAAAGTCCAAGATATGCATCAGTGGGATTGTTGGGAAAGCAGACCTAACTTAATGTCACTTTGTATAATAATGAAAATAAAAGGTCTTTCTTATACGTGGTAGCAAAAAGAGAATACAAAAGGGTCCTGTACACTTCAGACACTCATCAGCAGCATGGGGTAAGTGGTTCGGGGCTGCTCTTCCTGGTTTAGAACTGAGGCTCCCTCTCCAGGCATATTTACAGCCAGAGAGAAGAGCTGTAAAGAAACCACCAAATCACTTCTGTTTTGACAAAAATAAACTACCAGAAACTTTCAAACAGCTTTGTTGTATCTTTTCCTTCAATTGCTGCATGCGTCAACAGGAAGACTTATCTCCTCAACTGGGTATTGGATTAAGCTCATATAAGCAGAAATAAAAGAGGAAATCATAATCATGTGAGGCCTAAAATACTTGGCCTCCTGGTCTCTGGAAAGACAAGTCCCATTTATCAACAAGAGGCAGTTTTATAACCCGGAACAAACTTAGGTCAGTGGTAATATTTGTAGGCATGTACCCACACAGCAATAAAAAGGTTAAAATACTTCAGTGGTGCGGCTATAAGAACTCCGACAATTTTTATTTCCCTGGCCTTTCCTTAGAAAGATTCTGGGAGATGTACCCCCTGGAGTATAAATTAAGGAATAAAATCTCTAAGCTTGTACAAGCACTCTCTGGATATTATTGGTACAAGATAGAAGAGGAAACAAGTAATGTTCAAGAGTAAAAACAATGCTGTGGTTAATCAAACTGGGGTGGGGAGGGGAAGAATCCTTCTTGTCTTCAGTATAACTGTGGCATTTACTTTTATTTTAATGTGAAATATGTCTTCCCCACAAGAGACTTAGGATTGACAATTATAAGAGGAAAAAGAATGTTTTAACACTTTATATTCTTATAAATCAGTGTTTGTCTGTGATGTTAAACCCCTCCTGCCTTATGAATCACCAGCCTTACAGGTAGAGCAGAGCATTCCAGAAGAACCCCAGACTCATCTTAAATTGGACCATAAACCCATTCATGCATCAACTGTATGGAAAATGTCCTCACATAAAGCAAATGAATGGAATAACACTCATTCGGCCATCACAAAGAGGAACTTGATGCATTTAAAATGACAAGCTAACAGAGCCATCAGCAGCCAAAACTAAGAAGCTTAGTTTCTACAAAGTTTTGATCCAAAGCACAGCTCTGCACTCTGTGTGCATTTTCCAAGGATTTTTGCTTTGTGGGAGCACGCACAAGACCCATCTTCTTCAATGAGACACCTCTGCTCAAGAAACTAATGTGAACTCATTCTTTTTTATTATTCTACCTCTCCATCAGTTAATTGGGTCAGGAGGTAGTTAGGAGGGAGAGAGGAAGAAAAAGACATAGCAGCAAGTGCAGCACAAGCGCACGGTTTTCATTTAGTTTTCAGTGGTCTTCTACAGGAAAAAGAAGAATTGTAATCACTGTCCTTACTTAGCAAACCACAGAAAACTGAGGAACCATGGTCTGAGCTAACATTATACATTCAGTTCACCAGGTTCACTTAGGAAGACCAGAAAAAGTCTCCTGTACGCTGAAAATAGTAAACAGCTGAGCCCACACGATTACTTTCCCTCTTTCTTGCCTTTCTATGCCTTTCATATCATTCACGGAATATCATTTCCATTCCTGCACAACCAGCTGGGCTTTGTGCAGCATCAGCAGCAGCTCAAGCAGACAGAGGAAAATCAGCCTTGTTAACAGCACAGGACCAAGGCAAATCTTGGTTTTCATTTGCTCATAAAACACCTGATATTCACTCTGCAAAGAGAGGCGGAAATCTCAGGGTGATAGGACTGTGGGGTCCTATCACCAGGGGAAAATGTATCCTTTTACAATTCATGGGATCTGAACAGATGTCCAGAAAATTAACTTACTAATGTTGTTGGACCCATAGCTGGTTCTTTCACCTCCCTGCAGTCCTACTTTTGCCGTGCCTCTGTGTTTGCCTGGGTAAGGCACTTTGCTTTCCATCTGCAAAGCATCAGTCCCATGCAGTCCCTGCCAGGCTGAAGCCCTTGCTGTTGTTTCTCGCCACATGAAAAGAGTGGCTGGATCCAGAAGACAGAAAATGGAGCAAAAACACCTGCGTGTGCTGTGTGCCAAACCAAACTGCAACAGAACTTCATTAAAAGTTTTCAGCCTGAAAGGTAACTCCCATTTTACCACAGTGTCAAGAAACATTTTTTCAGTAGGACCACAGTCACAGTACCAGGCACATGGCTCAGTGAAACAACAAAATCCCATTGGATTTTGCTGCTTCCCTTGCTTTTTCATTTTTTTAACCACTTTTATGTTCAATGTGTCTACTCTAAAGGGCAGAGATTTGAAACAGTTGGTTCTATGTCCTACTTATTAGAGTCCTTTAAGTTACACAGTATGCACAGTGAGCTTAATTATGAGACAATGATAGGAAATTAAATTTTTCCAAAGAGCAGTAGACGTTAAAAATGAAAATGTGATGTTTAATTTGCAAATGGACTAAAAATGTGAATTATTAATGGAAGAAGTAACTCAACTTATAGTGGTCTCAAAGATAATGGCTCTATTATTTTTTAAAACCAATATACTATTAGTCCTGCATCGGCTAATAAATAAAAATAAGCAGCAAGACCAGCAAAACCACTAACAACCTCCCATTACAGGAAGGAATGCTGCAAAAATAAGATGCATAGGCAAGGATGATTAATACCAGCGTAAGGGAGCATGCACTTTGTGTAGACCTCCACGTTTAGAAGAAACTCTGAACAGTATGGACACCTGTGATATTCTCACCCCAGACAATTAATCAGACCAATGTACTTCAAGAGAAAAATTGACCAGATGTGAAGGGGTCTGGAGCACCAGCCAAAACTGAGAGATTCTACGTACCCAGCAACAGTGTTTGTGCTCACTGGGTCATTCTTGCCAAAAGTTGGAGTGCAAAAGAGCTTCTAATACTAGCAAATAAAAGTTGGTTCACCATAGAGTAAAAAAATATATATATAACAATGACTGGGGAATCTTTGTTGAAGCTGAACATCCTGGCCTCCTTCCCTGTGTTCCACAGGAAAAAGATTGTTTGTTATCAGAATGCCTTTATAAGAAGAGTCATAAATTCATTACAACCATGCAAGAAATATCTCTATCACATCACTGTCTGTAAGCTAATTGTACAAGACTCCATTCATGTTAAACACAAGGAAGACAAACCAAGAAAACACTGAAATAGCTTCAAAAAAGAAACAGAAACCCAGTCGCGCCGCTATGCGGTAGAAATTCCTTCAAATCTGATAAGGTACTAAAATCTCTGATAAAAACAGTAATGGCCAGAAGGGTGACCGAATTTCTGATGCACCTCATCCACTGTCACAGTGCACTGAGACATGAGCAAACTACAACCCTGCTCAGTTTAAGACGCTTGGGAAGCAGATCACAGGATAAAAATCCAAGTACATAACGCCTTTTTGTTACTGTTGTCAATCAGACTGCATCTTTTAAAAAGTACACGTAGCTGGTCACAGAACAATTATATCCAATTTTATTAAAATAAAGAGAAAATGCTCCTCAGAATAACACTATCTAAAAGCTCTTCAAAAAGTAGTAACATAATTCAAGGAAATACGACTTTTACTATCTTCCCTTCAGAGAAAACCAATGTAGATGTTACTGCTTACTTTGTCCTCGATAAGGAAAACTATGAAAGCACAGAATCATTAAATGCCTTGTGTTAGAAGGGACATCAAGGATCACCAACTTCCAACGCCCCACTGCAGGCAGGGTTGCCAGCCACTAGATGCTGGTAAACGCTTCAGCATCACCGAATAGGTTTCACACATAAAATTCTTTCCAAAAATTTCCCAGAATTTCCAAGGGGAAAGCACTGGAAGTGTCTGCACCAATACTGGCAGAGTTTGATTTCAGTAAATTAAAATGTTTCTCCTCCCTCTGTGCTCACACTCTAATAAAACACATATGGAAAATAGTGAAAATATTCAGAGAAGCAAAATTTTCTTTGATTATGATGATTCATTGAAAGCGAAATCAAATCTGTTATTAGCCATTAGAGTCTAAACGCTATGATGAATGTCTGGGATTTACATGGCACTTTGCATCTTCAGAGTACTGTAATTAATTACTCTTACACTGTGAGGCATTGTTTTCACACAAGGCTCTCTCCAAGACCAACTAGATGTTAATTATAAGGGCCCCTCTCCTCAGATGGCATAATACAGTAAGACTCTGTTCATGTACCTAACACTGATATCAAACAGTGCTCTACTGAACCCTGCAATGACATAGCAGCACTTCTGATGCTTTTTATTAAAATCTCCCTCTAAATATGTTTTAAAGGGTTTTCTTTCTTTTTTTAATAAGAGAAAGCTCCAGAGGGAGCCCATGCACAAAGAATATATACATAAAATAGCTTCCAGACTAATAGTAAAACTGTGTGCAGAAAGTTCTTCAAATCTATTGTTGAGGTTTCAAGGCAATCTATATAGGGAACTATAAATTCCAATATATGGAATAATGCTCCAAAGAACTTTTACAAAAACAGGGCTTAACATTGTTTTATTTAGTGCACGTATGTCAATAAACAGAAAGAAAAAACACTACAGAGTTGTAATGGAAAGAATCTCCAATATCAAAGATATTAAATCTCAGATAGAGAAGAGCTCAGGATAGCCTGTGGTTAGTTACTCATGGGAGATGAGAGACATCTAAAAGAAATATTAAAATAACAGTAAGAGATTGGGGGCTGAAGAGGAATGGCTATATTGCAGCACCCCAGGACAAGTATCCAGAAAGCCATCCAGCCAGAAAGCCATCCAACAACAGCCTGCCACAGAATACATCAAGGTAATCAGGTGCACAATGGACTGCTTTTCTACCTCGCCTCTGTCAAGAACTGTTCCATGAAATATATCTTACATTCTGTTCTCACATATACACAATTCATCAGCTTTCTCTGGAACTCCTCTTTCTTCTCTAGCCCTTTCTGACACTGCAGATTAGGCCCTCTCCTAAGGCCTCTTCCTCTCTGTTTCAGTCCCCATGGAATTAAAGAACCAAACCCCTCTACTAGCATTTCACTTTAAGTCTACAGAGAATTTGAGCCAGTTTGGAGACTTAATAAAAAGGTTAACCCAAAGGAGAAAGTGCAAGAAGAGTAAAACAGTGAAGACGAAGATATTTCAGACAATGCCACAATGACATTCCTCTAAGGACTGGTGTTGAGAAGGAGCATCTCATTCCCTTCTCCTCCAGCACTTGCATAACATTCCTCATCTTAATCATTGTGAACCTTCACATCTTCATTTTACAGCCAGGAAAACCCAAAGCTAGAAGTTCAGTAAATGAGTTGTCCCAGATTAGAACACACGTCAGGGAACAAATCAGAAGAACTCCACAGTTACTCTCTCTAGATCCCAGCCTGAGCATTGTTGATCTTAGTGAAATTTGGGCTCCTTCTCTTCAAAATATCCACTATTGCTTTGCTTTGGCTAGAAACTACAAATCCTCCAGCAACTAGTCTTAAGACAATTTACCATATGGGTTCCCTTCTGATATTAAGTGTTCTTCTAGCCCCAGACTCTCCAGTGGACTTCAGTTTACAGTTAATGTGGAGTATCAGGCAGCAAGGGCAATAGCAACAGTTCCTCAATGGACATCGATTTTAGCATGCTCTTTGCTAAGAGCAGAGATGCACAAACATACAGATGAACTAAAATAATGCTATTGCTTTGTCTCGTTTGGAAGGGCTACAGGGAAAAAGAAAAAACTACCAGAGTGAAGAATGGAAATATTTGCTATGTTTGACAGGGGAAGCATGATTAAAAAGCACTGACGCTGAAATAATGACTAAACTCTATCAAGACTAACACACACACCAGCTCATACCACAAGTACGTACCACAATTTGTAATGTGGGTAAGAACATATAAAAGCCATCCTGTCTCAAGGCACACCTTATAACTTGTGGCTATTACCATTAAAAAGACATTTCCCAGAATATCTCACAAGACTCAAAGAGGTAGAGTTGCCTATCAATGCATCTCTGGAAATGGGCCTGCCAGCAGACGCCCCTACATAACCATCACTTCTCTGCTTGCTTGCTCAGTACTCTCTTGAAATTCCCACCCTACACGAACTTCACTAAGAGTACTTCAACCAGGTGTAGCTTGGGTCAGAACATATTGGGATCCTCCCTTGTGCCTAATTCAGTGGCAGATGAGAGCACTGTCCCTGTAACTCAGGCCTGAAAGGGTCTTGTGGTCTTTCTGTCAGGTTTCAGAAACACACTGCAGAAAATGAACTTAACAGCCCCATTCAAACATGTGAGGTCCCAGGCAGATCAGCAGCAGTGAGGTGAGTCTGGCCCTCCTGGGATCGTTTCAGTGCCCCTCACCTCAAGGCAGCACCTACTGCATTATCCATGAGGTGCCAGCATGAACATCAGAAACAATGTAATACAACTTTCTGATCATAGAATCACAATGTTGGGAAGGACCTACAAGATCATCTAGTCCAACTGTCCTCCCATTACCATTGCTACCACAAGCTACTAAACCATATCTCATAGCTCCTCATCCAGACGCCTCTTGAACACTGCCAGGGACGGCGACTCCATCACCTCCCTGAGCAGCCATTCCAGTGCCTGACCACTCTTTCAGATAAAAAGTTCCGTCTTATGTCCAGTCTAAACCTCCTCTGGTACAACTTATGGCCATTTCCTTGGGTCCTGTTTGTTGCCTGGGAGAAGAGGCCAAGCCCCTCCTCATCACAACCTCCCTTCACAATGAAACCTTCAGGCTGGAATCAGATAACCCCCCTCTCAGAGACAGGCTCCCAGGTCTGCATATAAGAGAAGAGATGCTCTGCAATTTGATATTCCCCCAATCAATGACATTTACATGCCTTTATTCACAGACTCCTTCTGATTGTTTTTTTATAGCCCGCACCTGTGCCCATAAAACCCCCAGCCGAACGCTGATCATCATTTATCTTCCCTTTCGCTCTGCCAAACACCAGAGGTAATTTCTTAGTCAAAAGATAACCTGCTTCTCTTTTTTTAATTTTTTCCCTTCATTTCTACATAATTTCTGAACACCTGTGCTTTATGTTGTACTGCAAAACATCAGGCAATTAAAAACTTAGAGAACAAGTGAAAACAAAGCTTGTCTGTACACAGAGAATTATACATTAGACAGTAATGGCTACACTGCAGCCATGAGTTAAGACGTTAATTTACACGTGTATTCAGCGCTAAAAATTGTTGGGATTTTTTATGTTTAGACTTTAAATTCCAAAGTAAAGAAATTCAAAAGTGAAGTACCCATGGCAACCTTAATTCTATTCATCTTACCCTCGGATGCAGCATTTGTTCAGCAATTACATACTCCTGAGTAAAGCTGTGCCTCCCAGATGATGGTAAAGCAAGGTTAAAGAATTCTCAAAATTAATAAAGTCCTCCCATACACTTGTAAGATTTACAGCTAGGGGCATTCTAAACATTAAAAAGGAAGAAGAACTTTCTTAGTCTTGTGTAGGAAAAACATGTTAATTGCCATCAAATAATTTTCATCTCCACTACACTTTTACTTTTCTTATTCCTTTTCACATTGCCCTCGGTCTCTCAGTGTGAGAAAGAAGCAGCATCTTAGTCATCACAGCACTGGACGCTGGGTTTCTGCGTCTTGGTATGTGCTCCAGTGAGAGCTGAAAAGCAGCATTTGCCATGATCGTTAGGGGATTTTTCCTAACTTCCCCCACTGAATGTTTTTATAATGATTTGTTTAAGTGAGTCAAGTATCATGAGGATGTTTAAGATACAGAGAACCACATCATAAATTCACAGGAATTTTACTATTTATTTCTAGCCTAGTTTTCTAATAGTAGTGTGCTGATATATTCATGCTGTCTGTCCAGCAAATGTGCAAACTGCAAGTCCTCCCCTATCATTTGAGTTCAGTAGCTAACTTCACCCGAATTTGAAAGGGGAGGGTATAGCCTCTAACATAACTGAGTTCTTACAAGTTTAGTGGATGCGTAGGCAGAGTAGAGAAGACAGAAATCAGCACAGCCAGCAACACTCCAGAAGAGAGACAAGCAGAGCAGAGCCGTCTCCCATTCTGCTTTACAGCAGCCAGGTGGCATTAACATACTGACAATGCAAGGCTGCAGGTCAGCCATGGGGTTACTGCAGTAGTGCGGGCAGGAGGGACAAATCACGGGTTTTCCTATTGGCAACATTCTCCAACGCTGCCAATAAGCAAGATTTTTCAGCCATACTGTTTCCTCAGAAAAGTCTAATGCCTCAGTGGATTGAGGTGTTCTCAGCTAAGGGGCACCGTGCTTGATGGAAAGATTTATGTAGCCACACAACAAAGGGCAGCAGAATGAGAATGTTAGGGCAATTGATACACTTCGAGAAGGGGCTACAGATTACAGAGTTACTGCCGCATTCATCCCAGCAGACACACAAGGCAGCAAGAGGAGACCACTACTCCAAATACACTGCTAAGGCTGAACAAAGAGTTGTATTACTCAAAAAAAAAGTGCATTACTAATATCACAATCATATTAGATAAAAAATAAAATAACAGGATTTTCACTTCTCCCTGCTAGGAAAAAAAAAAAAAAAAAAAAAAAAAAAAGAAAGAATAATACTCAGCGTTAACTCTGACAATGACAAAATGCATTGGTAATAATTAACATAGTCCTCATTGTAACTTTAGTGACAGTGTGGGAAGTTGCAACTGAAAAATACTCCTTAGCCACCCAATATTCCACAGGACTCTGATCGCAGTTTGGGGCACACAGCAGCACTGCTCCAGAGTCTCAAGGAGCTCTTAGATGGCCCAGTTCCTTGAGAAAGAGCATCTGATACTGAGAAGTATTTTGTGGAGATCTTACACATGTAAAGAAATTTCAGTCGTGCTCAGAATCTAGATAGGTCACATCTACATCTGTCTTCTACAGTCAAAGCTACAAGCTCTTTCTGTGGGCGGAAAGAGCTATGAGCAGCCCTCACTATACACCAAAGAGTAAATGAGACCAAGGAGTACACAGAGAGAAACCCATCTCCCTTGCTTCAGCCCAGTGCCACTCAACAATTCTGAGCAAAGGTGTCTTCCAAGAGGACTGCAGGTAGGAAGCAAAGCAAATGAAGTTCTGTATACTCGGACACATTTCTCTCCTAATAACAAATATTTGAGGCCACAAATGCCCATCTCTTCCCCATCCCTTTATCCTCATGATGGGTTCCCACCTAGTGGGACCAGGCTGTGCTACTCTAAATTCTGCTTCAGCCCCCTCAGGCCCAAGAATTGTTCCTCTTGGATGAGAGGGACATTTCCCTCCTGAGCCTTCCCCAGCCTCCTCTCAGCAGCAGCTAAATCCTACTATTGGCCCAAGGTCAAGAAGGACCTGCTGGGGATCTGTTGTGCTAACAGGAGGCTGCTGGACCATTATCCTTGTGATGTGAGGGACTTCCTTGCCTTTAAAAGCCATGCAGAGCCCGGAGACTGCTCGCAGCCTCAAAAAGATGGGTAGTTGTGTGGGCTGTTTCACTGGAGTAACCAAGGAGAGGCACCGGAAACCTGATGCAGGAGAGTAAACCAAAAAGCATGGAGATCCTTCTGAAGGTAGACAGGTCAGCTAGGAAGGGCATACAGCAGAGGAGGGTGGAAGGCAGCAGCAGGGAGAAACTTAGAGGGCCAAAGCCAGGATAGGATGCAGAGCATTAAATGTTCAATGGAGTTTCAATTTGAAACCCCCACTTCCCATTGTGGTTTCTTCAGCCATGCCCAGAGGTTGTCCATCGGTTGCTTCTCAGGATAGTGTACATAAGCACTCTCCAGGCATACAAGAAAATGAGTTTCTCTCACAAAACACAGAGTCCATTACTCTCCAGCAAACGCATAAGACTCAGAAAACGCTACCTTGGCTCTGTTAGCAAGTTTATCAGTTTCAGCTCTCACAGAAGCCACACCATTCACATGAGCAGCAGTGCCATTCTCAGACATTTTGTTCTCATTTGAAAAGGGTGATGCTACAGGCAGCTCCAGCTGATGACAGTTGCCAAGCTCTGCGTGCATCACACCTGTGTTCTGAAAGAAGCAGCACTTTCCCCAAACAGGTGAAGAGAGGGAAGCTCACACATCTTCTCTGCTAGCCATCTAGCTGTTAGTGTAGCTGCAGCCCATTCCTCTAAAGTTCCAGTAAAGAAAGCATGTTGAGAGATGTCCTACAGATGAGGCAGCACCGAAGGGGGCCACCTTGATTAAACCAGGTTGTTCTGCTGAGAGTCCTCAACGCACGCTCTTGGTTATGGCTGTTAGAGCTGCAGCAGGGTGACATGAATTGCCTTTTATCTAATTGGAAAACTCCCACAGAGTTTAGAAGTACTCATTTAGACAGGCAAATCAATAAAGGAAATGGTAAGTGTGAGAATATAGTGAGACTATAGAGTCTATGTGGGTCCTGTATGCTTCTGCTTTAAAAAGGTTAACTCTTGCCTTCAAGAGTTTACTGCAATGCCAGCACTTGGAAAACAGCAAAATGGGTAGGTTCTACCCAAAATTTCAGTGAGTAAGTTGGTGGCTGTATATAAGGGCAAGACAACAAGTTTTCTGTTAGAGACCAGAAATTCAAGAAGAGTCATAGAAATTCAGAAGACATTGCAGAGAAGGAGGGAGAGAGGGAAAACTAATCTTAAATGTTACAGCTCTGAGGCTGGCAATGAGATCAGAAGTTTTATTAAAAGGAAAAGGGAGCAAAACCTGATTTGCAAAATAGTAAGGGCTAGAGCTGCATTTCTACGGAGTTCTGCTGTCACAAGGAACATTGGGATAAGGGAAATGAGCAGAGAAATTACTCCTGCTTTCTCACCTAAGAGCTTTCCTTGTCCTTT
Source organism: Coturnix japonica (assembly GCF_054131305.1). NCBI lineage: Eukaryota > Metazoa > Chordata > Aves > Galliformes > Phasianidae > Coturnix > Coturnix japonica. The sequence goes on along the minus strand of NC_140666.1, from coordinate 374,810 downwards.
CACATCCACCTTCATCAGGGGCTCTGCAAATCCCCACCCACAGAGCCGCTCCAAGACTTCAAAACCATTAAGAATAGTTATTTAGTTGCTTAAAAACTCTAGGTTTCAAGGAAAATCACAAGAAAAAGCCCACAGTTCTTACAGTTGCTTGGTTTAGAATTAGTTTTGTTTTTCTTATTTCTCTCTGGCATTCCTTCTCCTAAATCTCCAATCACTTTCACAACAGGCTTATGCTGAGTAGCTTCAGGCAGCTGAGGAAAAAAAAAAACAACAACCTGTTTAGCAATGTAAGTTATCTCTTCTCCCACCAATGCTAATAGGAGTTTTGTGCATAAATCAGGCACACACTGATGGGAGGAGAGATCGTGAAATCTATGTCTGTTTTTTTATCCACTGCAGTGAGGGTTTTATTCTCCTCTAATTTACACCAAAATATTGGTCTCAGGAGGAATACTTCTGACACACATGGTATAAGACAGAGGAGAACTAGGCCCATGGGGTGATAGCAGATAATTCAACATCTTCATCCAGTGACAAAAGGCAAGTATATTAGAGTACCACAGACTGACTCATAGTGGCTTCTTAGAAGCCAACAGCATGGGATAGGCTGGGATTCATGGTCCAGCCTCATCCATCCTTGCCTTACCATCCCTCTTCTCCACTACAGGCTGGCAACCACACGTTCAGCCCTTCCACACATCACAGACATACAGATAGCCTGGTACTGCCTCACTGGAGGACAACTGGTTAGAAAAAAGGTCTGAGAGGGAGTAGACAGGACTGACAACCACTTCAGACTGAGTATGAAACCTCTGCTAATAACCACTGCATGAGGCACGATTCCACAGAGCTCACTGTGTATTTTTCAGTATAGGACTACTAAAACAGGACATCCCTTGCTTCCTTCTTGCTCCTACTTAGAAACATCAAGAAAGTCTTCATGCAGTGACCTCTCCAAGCCAGTTCTAGGGAAAGAGAGTGCACAAAACAAATGTAACACTGACCATTTTTATCTGGCAAAATTCTGATGCCTCTGGACTGCCAATAGCATCTTTTAACATTGGCTTTCATGATGCCCTCCAAAATATCTGGTAGGTCAGAAGGCAGTCACCTCTGCCAAACACATATCAGGGTTTGCAGCATAGGTCACTGAGGCCAGTATTTCTTTTTCCCTAATGTGGGTAACTGGAGGCAGAACAAATGTCTTAAGAGAGAAATATCATGACCAAGAGAGCCTAATGGAATACAACTACAGCTGGGACGATCAGGAGCTTCCTAATTGGCATATAAGTGCACAAAAGTAATCTTTTGGGGAGAAGGTCTACTTTCATAACAGTAGACCTACTAAAGATTGTGAGAAAACACTCTGTTTTTTAAATATATATGTATATTATCAGGATTTTGTGTAAGGTTTTATATATGTATACGATATATGATAGCTTGAATTCCTTTGTTCATGTTTTCTTTAAAGCCAAAGTTTTATTGATCAGCATTAACAAGCAAAAATAAACAGCCTCTTTAAAAAAAAAAAAAAAAGGTACTTTTTATTGTACTTATGTTCAGTTGGAGAAGGAAACACATAATAAAATTAATTGATTTTTCATGAGTTTCGTTTCTTACTGACAAAGTGCGTATTTTAATAAGGACTTTATCTCCCCTTCCTTGATCCTACACTGAAGTCATGATCCCGTACTTTGGACATCAGTCTGTTGCCATGGAAATGATCATAATATCGCTCAAAAAAATGAAGTATTATGATTTCACTGCAGGATCAAGGAGAGATAAAATGATAGGCTGCAAGGGATCAAGTCTTCAAGCTGCAAAAGCCTTAGTTACTAACAAAAAGAACATTTATGAAAAACGTCCAATGTAAATTCCCTTACATCTTGCAATGTTCAAAAATTATTTTTCCCCCTATTTATTTTTTAAAGCACTAATTTCAGAGATCATAAGCACTCCGTTTCTCTTCTTTTGATCTGCGGTCCCACCCTCAATTTGAAATGCACCTTTTCTATGAATGGATCCTGGTCATCTTTCATTCCATTCCTATTCAGTGCCCACATAGAACCTTCCCACCCAATGTGTTGTACCACATTATTACTTAAAGGACTAACATTTTATTCAGAAAAATTAATGCAATTGAAAACAATCATTTAGTTCGGGTGATGTGTGTGATGGGAAAGGTTGGCACGTGCCAGATCTTACTTCGAAATGGAAACAGTACACGGCTAGCGTAACACAGATATCATTAAGTTCCCTCTAAACCTCAAAGCACATACTTTTAGACACCAAGTATTCCCAGTACTGTAATTTACCTCTAAAGAGGTAAAATGAACCCTCCTGTTCATTTTCACCATCTGCCACAGCACTTCTTCGTAGTTGTTAAGAACAATGTTAGATCTTTTCCGAGAAGTTCAGGGAGCCAACCCGAGAACACACTCTTCAGAGATGTCCAGGCCACTTTCAGATGTCACACAAATCCAAAGGTCCAGACTTTGAGGCCTTCTCTTGTATCAAACACTTACTGAAACCTGAAGCTTCATCCCCAAAGGCCTGCACAGATGAATTAAAAACTCAGAATAAGTTTTCAAAGTCTCAAATTTTAATGGCTCACAAGGGGACCTGCAGGAAGGTAGGTTCTACTGTACTTCACTGATGTCATTCCCGATAGGAGCAACAACATCACAAGGGCAACAAACACACTTTGAAAGACTCCAGAAGAGAGTTGTGACCTTAATAATTTGCTTTCAGGCCTTATCTGTTTTGACGAGCTCTGTTCTAGTGACCACTTTGAAGGGTTGCCAAGAGCCAGAGAAGGGAAGAGAACAGGTGCTGCTAACAGAATTCAACTTTAGACTTTGAGCTTTAACAAGCATGACTTTCTCCCAAAATCTGTCAGCTTTGGCAGCTCTCTTAAGAGCTCCTTTCCACATATCCCACATCAAACAGTTTCCCCTACAACCCTGTCACAGGAAGAAATTAGGATTTGTAGTGGTAACAGACAATGCAAAAGGTGCTGGAAGAAAGATTAGGGAGAAAGGAGGAAAAGAAATGGTTGAGATAAGAGTGTTCTCCTTCATGGGTTCTCTCATTTTCTTTGGGATGGAAAAAAAAGTCTTTATTTTGAACCCCAACATAAACACTTAAACATACGCATAAACAAGCTTATGAGCTTGTGATTGCTTCTTGATTCACACAAATACAGCTTGAGTTTCTCAACATTACTAAATCTTCCAAGTGAGAAAGCCTAGAGCATCTGTATTACATACCAAAAGACTATTCACTCTCATTAAGAAATCGCTGATTTTTTCTGCCTCCAGATGTGTTTTAAGCTGCTGGGAAGCCTCAGAATTGAGCAGATTAATGCATTCTAAATGTCATTTGACAAAGGGCACTGCCGCCAATGGTTCATTCACACTGTACGGATTTAATTATCTAAATGAAGTACACTCCAAGAAGTGCACGTTGGGCTTTTTTTGTTCTTTGCAGTTGTGTTTTATTGTTGTTTTTTCTGTTATCTTTAAAAACAAAAAAACACTCCACTTCAGTTTGTATTTTTCCATTCTAATTGAAATTAATTTCCCTGGCTGTTTTATTTTTGAAAACACCTGGAACAGGGCTATTATTTCAAAGAGGTAATTATGAAATTAGAAAGATAACTACGATACATACTTCTTTAATTACGGATATAAATAGGGACTTTAATGCAGAAATTGCTTACAGACATCTTCCTGGATTGCGCTGGAAGAAAACTGCAGAATCTGCTGCTCATCTAATTCCAAGGAGATACGAACCAAGATGAAATGAAGAGGTTGCTATATCTGCTGGAGTTCTGTCTGAAACTCTGACAAGGCCCTTGCCTCTCATCGTTCTGCTTTGGCAACCAGAGCAAAAATTGCTGGTTTTGGTTTTGCCACACAGGAGTGTGCTAAAGGAAGGTGACACTGGTGGTGTTTAAGAGCAGGTGAGATAAGTCCACCCCAGGCACAAAATGGCCACAGTTGGTGTGGGGCTGCCCAAGGCCTTTGGGTCTTCTCCCAGGCCCACAGCACTGTGCATTTGGGTCTCCAGACCAGGAACACCCAGCATAGACCTGAGAGACAGCAGCAACACAGCCAACAATCAGAGCTAAGTGCAGTTATTCACCAGTCCTGTTCAAAGCCCTCTGTTATTTTAGCCGGCCGTAGCAACAGCTATAATTAGGCACTCTTAACACAGCACAGTGCTTTTCAGAAATCAAGGCCCTTTCCTCCTCCACAAGAGCCGTGTCAAGGGGCAGCTTCCACAAGTGCTGGCTGCTGACCCCTCTCTGACATGACTTGATCGTTTGCAGTTATTGATCTCAGCTCTTTTTTCTCCTAAGCCACCTGCCAGGTAATAAAAATCTGCATCAGAATGCAAGGCACACAGGGTGCTGAGAGCCAGCAGCAACATTTGTCTTACAGACCTGGAAACCTGGCAGTGTCGATAGGGGCCAGTTATCACAGCGCTGTGTGATCTTTCTGCTGAGGCTGTAAATAACTTCCATCAGCATCCGAATAGGGACAGAGAGAATCTGCCACATTAACTACAGAAGCGAAGTGCTGCTTTGTCAATGGCAGAAGACACTGTTAAGCAACATAAACAGCGTTGACAAGATCTCTAAAGACTCCCTGAGTTTAAAAGGGAAGGTTTAGGATGCTGAACTTTTGATGCACCATCATTAATCGAGCCTTGCCTTTCTTCTGAATGTGTTTGTATGCATGCCCAATGCAAGCATTTCAAAATGTTTTAATTGAGTCCTATAAGGGTACATGACATTTCACTCCTAGTCTCACTCAGATGGCAAAATTCTGGATCCTTTTGCTCTCCAAAGCACCTCCATATGCCAGTGGAAACAAACAGATCCACTGTTTGAGATAAAAGCATGTGGGCGCTACAGGGATCTGCCTCTTTTCCTACTTACTCTTTCCTCCAGTGTGCAACCCCAGCAAGTGCTTTACATGGCTTTGTACCTGCATTAAACCCCACCTTCCAAAAGCCCACATTGTGCCAATTTTACACTGAAAAGTCAGTGTAGTAAGCCAGCATAATGATGTAATAAAAGTGATGAAGAACTAGAGTTAGTGCCAATGCTTTTGCCAAAGAAGGCTTACAGATCTGACTGACTGCTTTTCCTATTCCCATTCCAGATCTCTAGCCCTGAATGAGCTAAAGTAAGCTGCAAGAGAAGACAGATTCAGTAAAAATTAGGCAGAAAAATAAGGGGGGGGGAAGGAGAGAAATATAGGCAAACTCACAACAGCTGTTCTTCAGCGTGGCACACAGATTTACACAGATTCAAAGTGTGGAAACCAAAGCAAAACAAAGCGAAGGTCCATGCTTACAGAAGAAACTAGTTAGTCTGGGTCTTTGAGGGACAAACTAGACCATACATTTTACAAGGAAAACCCAAACTCCAAATGCATTTTGCTAATCCTCAGACCTTCAAAGATCTTTCCTGCAGTTCTGCCTGTCTCATCACCTGGAGTCTATTAAACATTGTTCACTGAAGAAACTATTCGTCATGAGGGTGAAATTTGCTGAATTTACTAGTGTTTTATGAATCTACAAGAACCACAATCTAGAAGACACATCAGGACACATTTGATCCCATTTTGCTACCTTATATAAATCAGCTGTAAGCTCAAAGGTGGAATGGTTTTGTACAGTCTCTTCATTTTCAGCAAGATACATTGAAAGTAAGCCTGGAATATGAACGTATTTTTATGCCAAGTGTATTGGCTAGCTTTGGGAACTGATAACACACGTACCAGACTTCCATTTCATCTCAATTTCTTTTATAGATAGTGATTAAAGCCTGTTGTAGTTAAAGGGGTTTCTGAATGCACATATAGAATGATTCAGTGGTTTCGCTCAAGTTTTTGGATGACAGTGGTCCATTCTAATACCACTAAGCTCAGGAGGGATGGGGCAGGGGAAGAGGGAAGTAAACTTATATTTAATCTCCATGAGTAACTATCTCTCAGTAATTGTCAATGAAGTATCCCTGGTGGTGTAGACACAGAAGTTGACAAGACAGTGGGCTTTTTCCTTATTAATACATTCAGATCTAGAGGACCTTTTCTTGCTATCCCAATCTAGTCCCTTTAATAAACAGTAAATTATCTGTTTAGAAATAATCTTTGCTTCAGTCTAGTTGTTTAAAGCATTGCATCAGGAGACATATTACTCATCTTCTTACTTCAGATAGATCTACGATGCACAGATAAATGGATGGTCATATATTTAAGGAAGATTTTAAATGCATTTTTTAGTAGATGTCAAAAAGGATAGCATTTTATAACCAAAAAATGAACACTGGAAAAAAACAGAAGCAGACATGCTGAGAAAAGTCCAGTCTGCTGTTTTTGTAGATCACAGAATAATTTGACATAGGTTAGGAAATTTCTTTTAACCACTGTCTGTGCCGCCCTTAAACCTTAACGGAGTACAAAGATTACCTTCCAAAACTTAGGACCGCATATTACTTAAGCTTTTCTGGCCAAGTTTTTTCCCCTTTTCTTCAACGTGATTAGAAATATGAAAAGATTTGAACCACTGGAGCTAAGGACTGAGTTCTCCTTTACACAAAAGTAAAATGAGGCAGAACTCCAAAGAGAACACATCTCCAAAACTGAATAGATTGCACCAAACAATCCTTATCTTGAGGTTATGTTTTCCTACTGAAAAACAATAAAAAAACTCACTTATCTAACAATTTCAAATGGGTAGCTTATGAGATCCAGCACTTTGGGGCCACAGAATATATATATTTTTTAAATGAACTGAATTTATGAAAGTACTTACATTGCATCATTACTCTCAGAGCTAAAATCCTTAACTTAGAATAGAGACTTGAAGCCAGATTTGCTCCTAAAAGCAAGATTTTTCTGGGGAATGTAGTTATTAGTTATCTCCCTGGAAAGTTGCAACTCAGAAAACTTCACTCAATTGCAGCCCTTTCCTGGAAGAAATTAAGCTCCTTATTCATTTTCTTATTTGACTGGAAATTGTCATATCTGAAATTATTCTTCAGAGCCTGCCCAGGAAGGCCACAATGGTAATGGTGCAAAGCCAGGCTGGAATGAACGCAGCTAAGGCTGCACCCCAGCTCTTCTTTCCATTGTCTCTCTTTAGGGAGATTCAAAACTAATTCTCCAAAATGAGCGTTGCAGACACCTGCTTAAATGGAAGGCACCCAAAGCTCTGCCTCTTGAAGCTGTGATATCATGCAGGAAGGAACCCTCAAGACATTGTCACGGGTTACTTAGATTTACCTATGCCCGTGACAGGGGAAGCCACCCCACGCCCCCCCCGGGGCCTGGAAAGGAGGGGGAAAAGGGGAGTGGGATAAAACAGCGACAATCTAAGGAGGAAAAACTTATTTTACTAAATATGATATCGAAATACAAGATAACACAATATAATATAATTAAGGCTAACAAATCGAACGAAACAGAGAGAGAGAGAGTCTCCGAAAACCGAGAGGCCTACTGTGAACTCTAGGCGACACGGCTGGAACGCTTCCCACTCTCCGAGAAGTTCGAGAGAAGAAGGAGGGCACTCCAGCCTGGGAACGAGATTATATAGAGTCCTGGTCCCGTGACTTATTGTTACTCCTGTTGTTCTCTGGGATATGTAGTCTTCTTCAGTGGACTGCACATTCAACAGAAGTATCCATACTTGACATGATGTTATGATGTGGAATACTGATAGCAAAATTACAAAATTACAAAACCATGACATTCCACCCCTTATTCTACATTATTACATCATGGTTAATATATACATATATATACATATATATACACGTATGTAAAATTGTGATAGCTAAATAGTAGAATTGCATGTAACATAACTAAATGTACAACTATAATAACTAAAATACACTACACATGCAAACATATATATATATATATAGATACATAAAATTATTGACTGCACTCCCCCAGCATCAAATTCCCTTGTGGCACACATTGAACATCCCCATCCTTCTGCATTACCCACCAAGTGCACCCAGGTCCCTGGGCAAAGACAGTTCCACGGATAGGTTTGCCCTTTCCAGAAGCTGGAAGGACCCAAACAGCTTTTCCCAACATGTTCTTTACATGTATAACAGGGACCTTATCTCCTTCTACAGTGTGTAGGGGGCTAGATTGACTAGGACCATCACGATTGACAGATCCTCTAGTATTGACCAGCCAAGTGGCTTCTGCCAGATTCTTCTCCCAGTGCTTAAATGTTCCACCACCCATTGCTTTCAACATAGTTTTCAACAACCCATTATATCGTTCAATTTTACCAGAAGCTGGTGCATGGTAGGGAATATGATAAATCCACTCAATGCCATGATCTTTGGCCCAAGTATTTATAAGAGAATTTTTGAAATGTGTCCCATTATCAGATTCAATTCTTTCTGGGGTGCCATGTCGCCACAGGACTTGTTTCTCAAGACCTAATATGGTGTTTCGAGCAGTTGCATGGGGTACTGCGTATGTTTCAAGCCACCCAGTGGTTGCCTCTACCATAGTGAGTACATAACACTTACCACTGCGAGATCGTGGCAAGGTGATATAATCAACCTGCCACGCCTCCCCATATTTATACTTTTGCCATCGCCCTTCCTCCCAGAGAGGTTTCATCCTTCTGGCTTGTTTAATTATGGCACATGTTTCACAATCATGAATAACCTGCGCAATAGCGTCCATGGTTAAGTCCACCCCTCGGTCTCTGGCCCACTTATATGTTGCGTCTCTTCCTTGATGGCCTGAGGTCTCATGAGCCCATCGAGCTAGAAATAATTCGCCCTTATTCTGCCAATCCAAGTCGATTTGAGCCACCTCAATTCTAGCAGCTTTATCTACCTGATGGTTGTTTTGTTGTTCTTCAGTAGCCCGACTTTTGGGCACATGTGCATCCACATGACGCACCTTTACAACCATATTCTTTGTTCGGGAAGCAATGTCCTTCCATAGTTCAGCGGCCCAAACAGATTTTCCCCTCCGTTGCCAGTTATTTTGTTCCCACCGCTGTAACCACCCCCATAAGGCATTTGCCACCATCCATGAGTCAGTATAAAGATACAGCATTGGCCACCTCTCCCGTTCAGCAACATCTAAGGCCAGCTGGACAGCTTTTACCTCTGCAAACTGACTTGATTCTCCCTTACCTTCGGTGGCCTCTGCAACCTGTCGTGTGGGGCTCCACACAGCAGCTTTCCATTTGCGATGCTTCCCTACAATGCGACATGATCCGTCTGTGAATAGGGCATATTTCTTTTCATTTTCTGGTAATTCGTTGTATGGTGGGGCCTCTTTAGCACGTGATACCTCTTCTGCTGGTGATGTTCCAAACTTTTTATCTTCAGGCCAGTCCATGATTACCTCTAGGATTCCTGGACGATTGAGGTTTCCCATTCGCGCTCGCTGTGTAATCAGCGTAATCCACTTGCTCCAGGTGACATCAGTAGCATGATGGGTGGAGGGAACCTGTCCTTTGAACATCCAGTTCAGCACTGGCAGTCGAGGTGCCAAAAGGAGCTGTGTTTCAGTCCCGACTACTTCGGAAGCAGCCCGAACCCCCTCATACGCAGCTAAGATCTCCTTCTCAGTTGGAGTGTAGCACTCTTCAGACCCCTTATATGATCGACTCCAGAATCCCAGGGGTCGGCCTCGGGTCTCTCCTGAGGCTCTTTGCCACAAACTCCAAGTAGGGCCTTTCTCTCCAGCAGCAGTGTAGAGGATGTTCTTTACATCCTGTCCAGTCCGTACTGGCCCCAGGGCTACAGCACGGGCTATCTCTTGTTTAATCTGTTCAAAAGCCTGCTGCTGCTCAGGGCCCCATGCAAAATCATTCTTCTTCCGCGTTACCTGATAAAGGGGGCTTACAATGAGGCTGTAGTTTGGAATGTGCATCCTCCAAAAGCCTACTGCACCCAGGAAAGATTGTGTCTCTTTCTTGCTAGTTGGTGGAGACATGGCAGTGATTTTGTCGATCACATCTGCTGGGATGTGACGACGTCCATCCTGCCACTTTATACCTAAGAACTGAATTTCCTGGGCAGGTCCTTTTACTTTGCTTCGCTTAATAGCAAAGCCAGCTTGTAGAAGAATCCGGATTATCTGCTCTCCTTTTGTGAAAACTTCTTCTGCTGTATCGCCCCACACAACAATGTCATCAATGTACTGCAGGTGTTCAGGAGCACCACCCTGTTCCAGTACAGTTTGGACCAACCCATGGCAAATGGTTGGGCTGTGTTTCCACCCCTGGGGCAAACGGTTCCAAGTATACTGAATGCCCCTCCAGGTGAAGGCAAACTGTGGCTTGCATTCTGCGGCCAAAGGAATAGAAAAGAAGGCATTGGCAATGTCAATGGTGGCATACCATTTGGCTGCTTTTGACTCCAGCTCGTACTGGAGTTCCAACATGTCCGGCACAGCAGTGCTCAATGGGGGTGTGACCTCATTCAGGCCACGGTAGTCTACTGTCAGCCTCCATTCTCCACTGGCTTTACGCACTGGCCATATGGGACTGTTAAAAGGTGAGTGAGTTTTACTGATCACTCCCTGATTCTCCAACTGGCGAATCAAATCATGAATGGGGAGCAAGGAATCCCTGTTGGTGCGATACTGCCGTCTGTGCACTGTCTTTGTAGCAACCGGTACCTGCTGCTCTTTTACTCGTAGCAGCCCCACAACAGACGGGTCCTCTGACAGGCCAGGCAAAACAGACAGCTGCTTAATGTTGTCCATGTCTACAGCAGCTATCCCAAAGGCCCATCGATACCCCTTAGGATCCTTGAAATGCCCCCTTCTGAGGTAATCAATACCCAGTATACATGGAGCCCCTGGGCCAGTCACAATAGGATGTTTTTGCCAGTCTTTGCCAGTGAGGCTTATTTCAGCCTCCAGCACAGTCAATTCTTGAGAGCCCCCAGTCACTCCAGAAATATGGATTGATTCTGTCCCTTCATGACTGGAGGGCATTAGGGTGCACTGTGCACCGGTATCCACCAGCGCCTTATATTCCTGTGGTTCTGATGTGCCAGGCCATCGAATCCACACAGTCCAATAAACTCTATTATCCCTTTCCCTCCCCTGACTGAGGGCAGGGCCCCTCTATTGGTTACCTGTGATGACTGGAGCAACTCCACTGGTGGTTGGTATGTCTAGCAGTTCTTTCACCCGTGCTCGTAGTGCAGAAGTAGGCTGATCATGCCACTTCCTCATGTCTTCTCCACGGTCACGTAGGTAGCGCCACATGGAAACACGCGGTGCAATCGTACTGTTGTTCTTTGCTCGAGCTGGGAAGCGTGTGCGTTTAACAGCTGAGACTTTTGATGATGCAGGTGGGGAGTAGGACTGGACTAGTTTGATCAGATCCTTCATTAGACCTGGTGGCCCGTACGAGGATTGACCTTCATCAGTTGTTTCTGATACTATTACAGGATCATTACAATTAGTTGATGGAAACAATTTCTTGCACATTTCATCTACTCGGTTTTCTAGCCGTGAGATGGCAGAAACTGCGGCATGCAGTTGGGGGAGCTGCTGATCGATGGTTTGAAGCATTATAATCAGCTCAACAACTCGGGGCCATCTGTCCACGAATCCTTTAGATCCTGATACCAATGACTGTGCAATTCTCTCTGGTGCTGTACTTGTGATTTTCTGCCACATGTCAGGATCGGCCCTCACTCTCTCAGGGTCAAGTTCGCTTGGATCAGGGCTGTACAACATTTTCGCCATGGCCAATTCCCTCAGGCGCTGAATACCTTTTTGGACGGTATTCCAACTATCAAATTTAGGCTTCAAAGCATCCTTATAGGGGTACCTTTCTCTCACGGCTTCTAACAGCCGCAACCAGAGAGTGGCAGCTCCATCCGAACATCTGCTAATCCCTCTGTCGATACCTGCATCTTGGGCAATGCTTCCTAGTTGGCGAGCTTCATTACCATCTAGAGACAAGCTGTTGGCCCCGTTGTCCCAGCAGCGAAGCAACCAAGCAAGGATACCTTCATCTTGACGCCGTGTGAACTCCTTTCTTGAGCCTTGGATTTCAGTCAGCTTCAGAGGTCGACAATAGGTGATTTCCTCCTCATCATCAGTCTCTTCTTCATGCCTCTTGGTTTTTGCCTTTGCTTTTTTCGGTACTGCTCCATGCCCGGCACCTGGGTCTTCTGCAGCCCCCCCCTGTGCTTCTCCTTCTTTTCGTTCTAGACGCGTGGACACCCGTTTCCATTTCTTGCCTTCCACAGGGGCAACTGATATTGCTACTGATGCCTCCTGTGACTGATCAGAATTAACTTGGGCTTGAATCTCAGATCGGAAACTCTCTCTCTCCAGAATAGTATGATACAAAGCACGGTATGCATAAGCCAAACCCCACATAAGGTTTACCTCCTTAGATCTCTGACCCAAATACTCACTTAATTTCTTAGGGTCCCTTAGGTGTTCAAGAGTGAAATCCCATGACACTGCGGGTCCCCATGCTTCTAAGACTTTTCCTAAACCTTTCCATATTCCCTGCCAGTCATCATTCTCTGGTTCTGGAGGGGACTTCCGCATAGAACGAATGCATAGGAACATATATGCATGCATTGATAGTGATAACATGAGTGCAAGTATGAACCCTATCTCAGTTATTGAAAAGCGTGTGGAAATCTGAGAGTACAACCCAAATAAAAAGGGTTTTTTTAGCCTGTACAATGAATTAAACATGGTGGTTTTTGTAAAATTGCCTGTTCCATCTGGGATGCAAGTATTTGTAAAATTGCCTGTTCCATCTGGGATGCAAGTGTTTGTAAGATTCACAATTCCATCTGAGGTGTAGATGCCAAAATTCTGACCATACCACATCTCGTAAAAGTACCAGGCAGGTGTCTCCATCAGTATCCACCTTATTAGGCTATATATCTGCACAATTCCACAACACCAAATTATGGTGTTAATAGTTGACCAATACTTTAAGAAGATCATAATTGCTTTCAATCCCTTAAACAGAGCAACTGGGATGAAGAGTGGATTCATAGCTGGCAGGCTCTGTAAAAGTCAGAGCTAGCTAGCTTTGCTCTAAGGGAGAAAGAAATCCCTTTGTTTTCTACACAAAAGTTAGATAGCAATGCTGAGAATGTGCAGCAGCCCTTAATGTTGACAATTTGTCTGGTATTTCAAGGTCACGTTCTCTGTGAGCAGCTACGGAAAGATAACACTCCCAACACTCCCGTAACGAAGCTCTTTAAGAGCAAAGAGAGAGTTGTTCTAAAAGCTAAAAAGCTCTATGCCCGCATTCTCCACCAAAAAATCTGTCACGGGTTACTTAGATTTACCTATGCCCGTGACAGGGGAAGCCACCCCACGCCCCCCCCGGGGCCTGGAAAGGAGGGGGAAAAGGGGAGTGGGATAAAACAGCGACAATCTAAGGAGGAAAAACTTATTTTACTAAATATGATATCGAAATACAAGATAACACAATATAATATAATTAAGGCTAACAAATCGAACGAAACAGAGAGAGAGAGAGTCTCCGAAAACCGAGAGGCCTACTGTGAACTCTAGGCGACACGGCTGGAACGCTTCCCACTCTCCGAGAAGTTCGAGAGAAGAAGGAGGGCACTCCAGCCTGGGAACGAGATTATATAGAGTCCTGGTCCCGTGACTTATTGTTACTCCTGTTGTTCTCTGGGATATGTAGTCTTCTTCAGTGGACTGCACATTCAACAGAAGTATCCATACTTGACATGATGTTATGATGTGGAATACTGATAGCAAAATTACAAAATTACAAAACCATGACAGACATCAAGGACTCAAGTCCCTGCCCTGTCCTCCACAGAACCTAAGAGGGGTATCTTTTCTGTATTCTGTTACAGAGGCATGCAATGCCAGTTTTTTTAGTCAAGAATCCTCCCACCATCATCCCCATTGGGAAAAATAAAATAAAATAAAATAAAATAAAATAAAATAAAATAAAATAAAATAAAATAAAATAAAATAAAATAAAATATAAAAAAATCACATATAGCATTAGTGGAGGCCTCTCCACCAAGTACCCAATCCAGAACCAGTAGAAGCAAAAAAAGCACCTTCTCTCCTAGACTTTTTACTCAGATGTAGCAAAGGAGTTTCCTACAGCCTGTCACCTAATGCAGAACTCAGCAATGATGAAGTAACACAAATCAGTATCACCCAAGGATTCTACCTTGTTTATCATACAAGATCTACAAATTCTGCAAATTTAGACCGATTTCAGTAACTGCATCTTCAAAAGCCAAGATGGTACACATACTACACTGTCACATTGTTGCATGACCTCTAACACCCATTGTATTTCAAATTATTTTCCAGCATTACTAATGCTGAAGAGCACATATTTTCAAGTTCTCATTCCCTTTTTCTTTTGAGATACTTTGATGACTCATATTACAAAGTCTTATTACAACACAAGTATGATTCTGCTCTATCAACACTTGCGTTCAAACTGGATCCCCAGTGAATTAAAAGTCATATACTTCACATACAGCTGCAGAGCCTGATACAGCTCCTCTACTGAAAACTGAGTCACTTCCAGATGAGACTTGAAGCCAAGACAGTGTTAGAAGACTCGCTCAGTCTTCTGTGCACACACACACAACCAGACACAAAGCTCTCCCAGTTTCAGCACTATTCTTTTTATAGGCATTTTATAAAATCATTGAGCTTTGTTTTTTTTAAGTGACATTTCTGACACCAGCAGCCAAGAAAAAAAAATAAAACTGAAGTTAAAGCTGTTGTTCTACATTTAATGTGCTGCATTGTGAGGCAACACGGGTCACACATCTGCATCTGTCACTTTGAAATGCGTCTGGCAGGTCTTGACAAAAAACAAAGATCAATAAGGTAAAAGGCATAGCTGGACATTACAAGCAGTGCTGGCCATCACCGCCTGGTCCCCAGGCTGACAACACTTGTGCACTCTGTGAAATGTCCTAAGTTGCAACAAAGCCTCCTATGCAAGCATGGTTTTTGTTTTAGTTTGGTTTTCTGTCTTTGTTCACTTTTCAAAGCTCATTCTAACATGGTTTCATAACCAAAAAAATAAAAAAGATAAAGTTTCTTGTTTTGTATAATTTGGCTTCCTCAGATTTGCTAATTCTGCTGAATTCTCCTAGTAACTGCCTCACTATGTAGCACGCAGCAGAGGTCTGATACCTTCCCTACTGAGACAAGTAGCATTGCCTTCTCCTTTGGGCTCTCCATACTCTTCCAAATTATTCTGATTGATATAGACCTCGATCCATGCTAATTATGCAGAGCTTCCCTTATAAAGTGTAGTTGCCATAGGAACAGTACCGGGTGAACAGGTGCATGGAAAGCTGTGATATATTAAATGACAGCTACCCTCTGCCACTGCGATGCAGATTGCCATTCTCAGGGTTTATTTATAGCAGGTAGTAATTAATCTGTGTGAATCTCATTTCATTGCGAAGGAAAAAACAAAAACGCACAGAATCATTAGCAAGATTCCTAATTACATCCATACCTTTGATTCTCAGAATTTTGTTGCCATCAGACAACCCTAACACAGAACTACTGGATTATTATTTGTGTGGAGCTGTCATTATGAGAAACTCTAAGCTGTCGCCTGTAACAAATACCTTCTTACAGCTACCACATTAAAACTTGCATTAGCGTTGCTGCAGTGGAGCAACAAAATAGTTTTTACCCTTTAAAAAAGTAAAGAAACAAAAAGGAGATATAAGCTTTAGTTGGCTTTTAAATGGAGGCTCCTAATTCTGGAATGGGAATCAAGTGTACAGAAACCTGAATTTAGCCCAGACACCAACTGTTTCTGTGCCTGAAGCAAGCCCCTTAACCTCCGTTTCTCAGTCACTGTCTCTCAGGTGTTAGGTGAACTAAGAGCAAACAGTCTGAAAGCACTTCAAAGATGAAAAAAAGACTCGTTATGCTATGAAAGGGATAAGCACTGTAATTTAAATGACTGCATGAAGTAGACTTATCTACCAGGCATACCAGGCATGACTCAGCCTGGTGTCTTAGAGCTGCTTGCGTAAAGTAGATAAGCTTGAGAAGACAAAACTAAACTACATTTTCTGTGGCTGATGAGAACAATGATTCTCATAGCGAGGCAATACTAGCACCAGGTAGAGTACGTGGATCTTGCCTGTGTCTCAGTTTTCATCCTCTTGCTTTCTTATTATTATGTTTATGATCACAGTTAGCAGCAAACACTCCAAGAAAATAGAAGTGATAGAAAATGATCACATTCTCAAAACACTCTTCTAAAAGTTTTGTCAGTACACATCTCAGATGAAAACATACAGTGATTCCCAGTCGCTGTTAGGGATGCCGTTGGAAACATTCTTACAGGCAAGTGTTAGAATCACAGCAGTGTTATGGGATACCCTGCAGAACATTATTCTATATATTCTATATAGATATATATTCTATATGCAAAGGATCCACATCAAGATTTAATTTCAGCTACATTCCAAAACAGCATTTCGTTCGTGGTTCACCAGGTTCATATTAGAACCCTGTAGGCAACAGGTAAACTTGCAGTTCTAAGATAAAGCAAAAAATCACAATGATGTAGCAATTACTCATTTCTTGAATAGACCCAGTTAAATCACAGCATGAAAAATGAAGGCTACATTGGTATATGCCTAACCTGCTGGGAAATCCTCCCATGATAAAATCCTTCTTGAGAATATAAATATTTCACAGAAATGGGTTACACATGGTCTGAACCCTGATATTAATCACTGCCTACTCAGACCATGACCTAGTTTTTAAGCTAAGCACATTCCACCTTTGCAACAGGCTCTACCAAGCTTAGTTCTGATGCTGGATAATACAGGGCAATAGAGAGAACATAACTCCTGCTATTGAGAAACTAAATCCCCTTTTACTGAGTCTTATACTAGACCTGCCTATATTTGATCAAATCCAAGAGATCTGATGAACATGAATTGAAATTCATTAGCAGTGTTTCCACATCATTATAGAAAATGAGGTCTCAGAACAATGGAAATGAGTTACTCTTGCAGACGAGACTGTTTCCACATCCAGGCTTGCGTGCTAAAGCTTTCTTCCAACTGGCCAGGAAGACCCACACCATTCTTAGTCTCAAGCAGATATTGCCCTGTTAGACCAGGCACAGCTGGAGAATGGGATGCTGTAACTTTAACTGCTGCTTGTATCCAGCATGAGTCAGGGACACTGAGCAGCCTGCAGACAGTTTATATGTGCTTTGTACCAGTTAAAATGTTGCTAAACTGGGCAAACCCAAACAGATTTCATCCTACTTCACGCAGCAAGAGAGGCCTGAGTATTAATGCAAAACTTTAGTTGGCAGGATATCAAACCTGAACCTCTCAAATCAGCTCATTGCTCAAAAATCCCCATTCAGGCCAATTTTTTTCCTAAGTGTTCCCTGCCTAATTAAAGATCCCAGCCTAATTCACAGGTCAGAATTCCTCATGTTTTCCTACATCTGCCACAGGCCTCAAAAAATGAAAGAACACAGAGGCCAGCTTGGCAATTGGGAGCTCACATCTACTGGATGTTAACATGTAACCTCACAAGTTTCATCAGTTCCTTCAAAATCACTTCTTTTATCCCCAGTACCTGAATTGTCAGCTAGGAGAAGCTGCTGATAGCTTCTGAAGCTTACTGCATTACGTACTTGGTCTTCAAAACCAAAACCACATGGAGAACTGACCTTTGTAAACATGCTTTTTTCACTGTCTCTTCCTGATGCTGCTCCTTTGCTTACTGCACCTCACCATGGAGTCTAGTCCCAGTCAGACTGCAGCTTCCCCCAGTAGGACCTCTTTCATTTTTAATCACACAACCACAGAACAGCAATAGTTCATAATGTAGTATATATCAGAGTTATGATCAATCAAGGACATGGGCAAGAAAAGCACTGAATGGAAAGAGAAAATACTTCATTCTCCCCACCTCTCGCTAAGAGATGTTGGGAGGAAAAAAAAAAAAAAGACAAATTCTTTTACACCCAGGAGCTTGTCTTCTTTTTCCTTCCAACTCTACCCATTAGTTTAATAAAAGACAGTACTTGCTTTGCCTAATAATTATTAGGTCTAATGTCAAGAGAGTTAAGGTCTTAGTTAAACTCTATTTAAGCAGGATTTTAAATTTAAGCATGCAAACTTAGCACTCTTTACTGTGAGAGATCCCTTGTGTGCCTGTGTAAAAGAAGAAGGTGGACTGTATGGGTCACTGCTAGAACTCATTTAGAAATAGCAACCTGGATTATTTTTTTCTCCTCTCCCTTAGCAAAACCAGAAATATTAAAATGCAACACATGATTTCCACTAAGGCATTGGTTTTTACATGAAGCATATCAAGTACTCCATTTTGAACGCCTCTTCAGGGTCTCCCTTCTAAAGAAGCATCATGCAGTTCTAAGCTAAGGACCATACAACAGCCCTCTTCTGCAAATTCACATTCAGCTTGTGATTACTGTGTCACTTTTTCTAGGTGACACGACGTTTCTGCATCCAGAGGACAAGAGGAAAAGTTTTTCTGTTCTGCTAACGCAGGTTCCAAAGGTCTGATTCCTTATGAATCCATAAAAACAATCTCACAAGAGTTAACGCAGAATCAAAACTTATCACAGACTGATTACACCGCTGGGAAAATTGTCAGTAAAGGAAAAAGGGACCCACTATAATAACCCACATTCAAATTCCACTGCATGGCTGAAAAAGAGTCAGCTAGAATGACATCCAAACTAAACTTAGATTTGTGCAATCTGTGGAAAATACGTAATAACCATCAAGGTTTGGGTCCAGCAAACTTCTGGACAATTAAGGAAACCTTTTGTTGTTGTTTTGTTTTTAAATCAACAGGATTAACAACACACAGGAAATGGTCTTTATGAAGAAATCCAAGGCCTGCCTATCCAACTGTCTGTACAATTCATTGTCCGGTTTACTTCATGCTAACTTTGTCTTTCAGCCAAGCCAGCAAAGAGTTTCTCTATAATATTTACAAGAAAGCTTCGTTTCATTTCAGTCCTTTCCCCCAATCCCAAAAGGAAACTTCTCTTTTCTTCATTGAACACACTCCCCTTTTACATTGCTTTGATAATTCCCACTTCATTGGCCTTTGTCAGAACTGTCATCTTTTCACTTCTGGAAAACCTTACTGGGATGTATCTCGGGACATGGCATCAGTGACACTTTAGTGACCACAGAGTTTGCTGTTGAATGAGCCCAACCTGCTGACCCTCAGATTAGAAGTTAGGTACCACAGCAGGTCTCTGCTAGAGCTTCAGAGCAAGCAGCAAAACAGTAAAACATTTGGTAGGGAAAGGAGAGGCATCATGAAATAGCACAAACTTTCAATATATGCAGAGACAGGAGGAAAGCTATCCATTGCAAATATTGTATCATTTCGGTTTATTTTCCAATCAGCCTCATCTTTCTCTTGCTTACCAGATTACTGCAAGGCACGGCTGCAGTTGTCCCAGGGCTCCCAGGCTCTGAAGGCAGCTTTCACTGAAGAGAATGGATTTTCCTCATAAGGATCCTCACCCTGCCTGGAAACTCTCAGTCAAGCATGCTCTGTGTGCCATGCACCCTGAACCAACTAGTTTAGACCAAGCTTGTTTAGACAAAGTAAAAGGAAAGATCAGATCAAATTTCACTGGGATGTTTGAAGCCACTGAGGACTGCCAGTCCCACAGATGGCAAGCCTAGAAGAAACAACCAGCAGAAAAAATTAAGGGCACAATTATCTCAGAAGATACAATTGTTACAAGGTACGAGTGCACTGTATCCTAAAAATTTATGAAGAAACTTAAATTTATATTTATATACATGTATATATATATATACATACATACATGTATGTATACATATATATATACATACATATATATATACATGTATATAAATATAAATTTAAGTTTCTTCATAAATATACATACATGTATATAAATATAAATTTAAGTTTCTTCATAAATACATAAAATAGATATTCAAAGAAAAGAGATGAGAATTCAGAGCCATCAGCTGCTATGGGACATCGATAGTCCATTGTGATGCAATTCCTGATCATTTTAGCTAATAAGCCAATAGACTGATCTACCCATGCAATCCCTGCAAACCCAGCTCTGTGCTCAGCAGGCATTTTGCAGAGGATATTGCATCTTTTTTACTGCAGCTTGAAGTAGATCAAAATTCAACCTCAGCAGAGGCACAACCAACAGCTGCTGCTCCCTAGCACAGAAAAAAGCCATTGGAGTGCTTTTCAAAGCTAACCTTCTCAAGCTTGTGCCTGTGACCTGCTCCCCTCTCCATTCTGACCTCACCCAGGAAGCTTGCCTTCCTTGTAGCACATTCATTTTGTCTCTTTTGCATGGGTTGTACAGGCTACTGTGTTTTCTTTTCCATCCACATCTTCACCCTCATCCTTCCCCCTACCTTTTTTTTTACTTCTTTTTTTATACTGTGCAGGCAAGCTGCCAGCATTAACACTTTGGTTAAGGACTAAGCTCAATCACTGGCCTGTTTCAATACAAATCCCTGAGCTGCTCTCCTGGGGGAAACAGGTTCTTCACTCCCCACTCCTCATTCAGTTTTCCCTCAGGAAACACCCGGCAGGGAACAGGCAGGGACTGGCACTGTACCCCGGAAGGACAGAGGAATAACTGGCTCAGACACTGCCCTCAGACCCAATGCACCTTCGTTCAGTGAGAAATAAGGTAAGCAAATAAAAAAGCAGGGGAGAAGTTTCTCACCGCTTGCCCTACTCTGCTTTTGGGACATGCATCCAAATAGCTCAGAACTGTTCATACAAACACCTCATAGTGTGCACATCTCCATTAAATCAACACAGAAGCTTTTCCAGATAAATCTTCTCTGGAGAACAAACTTGGAAAACACGTGATTCTATTTCTTTCCTCACCTCATTAATTAATGTGGGAGCGTTGTCTGACTCCCACATCCAGATCTGCTGCTGAACTGGTCTCTCTGGGCTGCTCTGCACATTGAGGCTCTTCTCACACATTACCACATGCCTCCTGCTCATCGAGATTCAAGTGCAAAACTCACACATCTATTTTTTTGTCTGTTTACCGATCAAGACGAAGGTATCCTAAATTGACCTTTTCAGGAATTGCTGTCTTTAATACAGTTACTCCTCTAAGAAGCCCAGCCCTACACAACCCTATCAGAGTAGAGAAACAAAACAAAAAAGGGAGAGTGGTGCCCAAGGTTCATGTTCTCCTCCACCTGCATACAAACCATTCTCACTGGATTCTGTCCTTGAAGCAGCTTTTACGCCAGCCTGCAGCCCGCTGTCTCTTGGGCAGAGTGCTTGTACTTCCAAACACAAACACCTTCCAGCAGGAGAGCAATTCTCAGCAGTTCTCCTCTACTCTTGTTGTCTCAAGCATAGCAACCTTGTTTAGTATGACTGAATATTAAGACAGTCTTAAAAACATGTTCTTATCTTCCTCCTTGCCCCACAATTGCTTCTAACTAATGTCTTCACTGATGTAGCAAAGTTATAAGCAATTAGTAAGTTCTAAATAAGGTGATTTGGCTTGCTGCAGGTTTTTGTTCTGAATTTAAAACTTAAGCATTTTTTCAGTGCCAGCCCGTTGCCTCCAACAGTCAAGACAAACAACCAAGGAGCGAGTTTTAGGACTGAGTCTCCCCTCACCTTAAGAATTCTAATCCACACCTTTTCACAGCACCCAGGTATACCTTGCCAGTGCCTGATTATTCCAGGTCACTCAAACCCTAGTTAGTGTGCGCACAACTCACCAAGGCAGACTGCTGGCTTCTTGCCCCCTCAAATCATCTTCCCAGCTCCAAGGCAGTCACAGGACACACTCAAGATGTGTTTCATGAATAAACTTGTTTGGAGTCACAATGCCCAAACAGGTCACAGAATTAGTCCAAGAAATAAACTGATGTGGGGCAGAGGGAGTGACGTCTTCTTTTTCACCCAGGTCATCTCAAGAGTCAGCTTTCCAGCACAGACCTGCAAACTGCAGCACAAGGCACCTGAACCACATGCCAGCTTTCTCCCTGAGGAAAATAGATAGCAGAGCCAATCCGACTCCTTCAGAGAAGAGCAGCTAGTCAGACAGAAGGAGAGAAGGGACTACTAAAAGCTGAGCCAATCCAGCAATAGGAAGCCAAGTCAAATCCATAAAGATATGTCCTTGGTTTTGGATTTTGGCTTGTTTTAAGGATTTTTCTCGGTGGTGTTCATGTTTGGTGAACTTTTTGTTGTTGTTGTTCTTGTGTTTTGTTTTTTAAAGATAGTGTTCTTGAAGAGTTAAACTCACTCAAGTTCATTTTACAATGAAATCGGAATGTTTTAGATGGAAACAACCTCTTATAAGTGTAATCCTATATTCCTAATAAGCAGAATTAACAGTTCTAGGACCATTGTTCTCTCACACACTGTAATGGAGAGCATTATACCAGCAATGGACCATCTGGAACAACAGGCAGGGAGAGCCTTGGAGGATCAGAATGGATAACCATTTGCAGACTACATGGTTTTGGGGGAGTGAGACTTTAATAGCAGAGTGCAAGCATCTGTTTTCCCAGATACATGATCTGATTTGAACCATGACTCTTTGATACTGGTACCTACTGTTTTACTAGAGCCAAGTGGCTCTAAACAATGTCTATTCAGTTACTGCTAGAGAGAAATAAACAAGTTAACAAGCTTATTTTCAATAAAGTTTAGAATTGGAAGAAGAATCTACTTATGTTGTGTAAATCTCCAGCTAGAAATTAAAATATCTGGACTTGGCTTAATTACATTTTGAATGTGGCCCCCAATAGGACTCTGTAACCTTTAGGGTTTAATAACTTCAGCTCATTTAATGTCCTTTCATTACATTACTGTAGCAATCCAAGAGTAAGGTTTGAAAACTAAAACTCTGTGCTTCCTCCTGGGCTTTCCCATATGTTCCCCATCTTTAGCTTAGACTCCCAGGATACTCACGCCAAGTCTTACAAAATTGCCTTAGCAGAACAGAAAAATATCTTCTTTCACTTTATTCTATATACTTATTCTTTGTAGAGGAAGGAAAGGGGAAAAAAAGTTTGCCAAGCAATGCTCTGCTGAGTACCTACAGAAGATCCTGCCTAACTTCATGGAGAAAATCCAGGCAGCTCTCCTCATCCAGCCCCAGGAATAGGTCAGATAGCAAGGTACAGGCCCAAGACTGGCTGCTATGTTATGACCTGTTAAAAGACAGACTGCCCGACTTAAAACCTGCCACTAATAACCATGAATTTGAAAAACTCTGGATGAAGAGTCATAGAATTAACCAGACTGGAAGAGGCTTTTGGAGGTTGCATAATCCAACCATGCTCAAAACAGGGCTAACTTGCCCTAGTTGTAACAGCAAAGGACCCATTTGACAAAGTCTCCTACAGCACCTCCACTTCTCTCCTATGCATTATGTCAAATGAAGTGTTTTAGAATGTGGTTCTTGTGCTGACAGGCAGAATTAAAACATCTGGAGACTACATTTTCACATCTATGAACTCTAATGTGTCATGGTTTAATAATTTTGTAATTTTTGCTATCAGTATTCCACATCATAACATCATATTAAGCATGAATAATTTTACTGAATCTGCAACTTACAGAAGAAGAAGACTACATCTCCCAGGGAACAACACGATAGGTCACGGGACCTGGACTCTATATTAACTCTGTCGCAGAACAGACTGACGTCTTTGGAGTTCTGGCGTTCAGGGGAGTGTGTGGGAGCCTTCACCGTCTCGCCTAAATTTCACAGTAGGCCTCTCGGTTACGGGACTCATTCTCTCTCTTATTTTGTCTGATTCGTTAGCTCAATTTTCAATTATATTATATTATATTTTATTATCCTGTATTTCGATATAGTATTTAGTAAATAAGTGTGCCTCCTTAGATCGTTGCCGCTGTTTTCTTTTCCTAATTAACTTTTTCCTTTCGGCCCAGGGCCCCTCCGGGGCCCACGGCCCCCTGTCACGGACGCAGGTGGATTTTTAGTTCAAACCGTGACAGATTTTGGTGGAGAATGCGGGCAATTTGAGTTGCTGTTTTTCTGTGTTTTCTTCTGTTGCTCTTTTAGCTTTTAACAGAGCTACAAGTTGTTTTTCTTTGTTAAGGAGCTATCTTAGGTTTGCGATTCTGCGCCTGCGAGCTTGACCTTGAAAGTCCAGGCGGACTGCCAATACTCCGGTATATTTTATAAACACTGCTGAGCTTTGTTTTCTTTTAGTTTTTTTCTCTCTATTGAAGAAAAAAGAAAAAAAAAGAAAAAAAAAATGTTCCCTCTAGTAAGTTTGTTCTACCAGGGACTGCATTTCATTAGTTCCTCTTTTGTGATGCTCCAAACATATTGGAGCATGTTTAAGCTAGCCACTTTTTCCTATGGAATTGTAAACATGTATAATGATTTGAAAGCATGGTTATCAACGCTTACTTGGTATCTGCATGCAGCTCCAGAGGGAGCAACTAATGCAACTAATGCAACTAATGCAACTAATAGTACGGAAATGGTGGTTTTTGAGCGTGCTCTTCCTTTTTTCTTTGCATCCTTTAAGCAGTCTTCGACTGACCAGTTGTCCCAGTGGACCACACTGTCAATCTTATTAATCTCCCTGAATTTACTGTTGGTTATTGTAGTGATCTCACTCAGTATCTGGATTTATAACCTCAGGAGGAAGTCTTCCCTAGAATTAGAGAATACTGAGTGGCAGGGAGTGTGGAGAGACTTTGGAGAGACTTTTAGAAGACAGACATCTTTAGTGTCATGGAGCTTTACTCCTGAACACTTAAAGAATCCCAAGAGTTTGACCGCATATTTGAGACAGGAATGTTGTGGCTCAGGCAGATCTCAGGAGGCACAAATGACTTGGGGCCTAGCTAATGCTTATCGGGCCTTATTTAATACCATTTCTGAGAGGGAAGTTTTTGATGCTGAGAGAGGGAGTCTCAGGGCTGAGAATGAGAGTCTCCTTGATGAGAGAAATAACCTCCTACAACAACGAGACTCATTCTGGTATGAGAAAGAGAGTCTCAGAGCTGAGAGAGAAGACCTCCTACATCAACGAGACACATATTGGTATGAGAAAGAATCCCTGCAATCCAAACTCAGCACTCTTCAGTCCGAGCACAACGCTCTCCAGTCCGGGCACGGCACCCTCCAGTCCGAGCACAACGCTCTCCAGTCCGAGCACAACGCTCTCCGGTCCGAGCACGACACTCTCCAGTCCGAGCACAACGCTCTCCGGTCCAAGCACGACACTCTCCAGTCCGAGCACAACGCTCTCCAGTCCGAGCACAACGCTCTCCGGTCCAAGCACAACGCTCTCCAGTCCGAGCACAACGCTCTCCAGTCCGAGCACGGCACACTCCAGTCCGAGCACAACGCCCTCCAGACTGAGAATAGCTGCCCCCAGTCTGAGCGCGACATTCTCCCGTCGGAGCGTGACACCCTCCAGACTGATTACAACACCCTCCAGTCTGAGCACAACATCCTTCAGTCCGAGTGTAACACCCTCCGATCTGAGCGAGATGTCCTCCGGTCCATGTACAGCGACCTCAAGGTTCAGTTCGATGCTATCAAGATCGATCGTAACAACCTCCAGACCATGTACGATGCCGTCCAATCTGAGCGCAACACTCTCCAGTTCAAACACGACGCGCTCGAGTCCGGGTTCGACACAATTCAGTCCAAGTACAACGCCCTCAGGGCTGAGTTCGACACCCTGGAGTTCGAGCGCGATCTCCTCCGATCCAAGCTATGCACCCTCCAGTCCAAGGGGAACATCCCCAAGTCTGAACCGTATGTACCACACCTTGACCAACTACCAGGGGCACCAGATACAATGTTGGTTGCCCCTGTAAGAGGGCGAAAAGTAAAACAATTTTCAACTCAGTTAGAGAAAATGCAGAAGGAGTTAGAAGAGCGGAGGGAGTTAGGAGAGCAGGACTCAGGAGAGCAGGGGGACTCAGGAGAGCAGGGGGAGTCAGAAGACCAGAAGAAGTTGGAGGAGCAGAGGATGTTAGAGGGGTATAAGAAGATGATAGAGGAGCAGAAGAAGTATGAGGAGCAGAGGAAGTTAGGAGAGAGGAAAAAGAAGGAGGGTTACCTAGAGGAAATAATACAAGAGTCAGAGTCAGATGAAGAGGAGCCAAAAGTTAGATTTTCTTTACGAGAATTTCTCGAGTCCAAACTTATAGATGGGGCAGCCTCATCAACACAGTTACCACCATCAACACCTGGGACTCTTGATAGAGCAAAAGGTGAGCAAAGTATTACGACCATTATTGATAGATCTTTAAAACTGAGTGAAATTCGGGATCTAAGAAAGGATTACACACGTCAACCAAAAGAACATATGGTCACTTGGTTACTTCGATGCTGGGACAATGGTGCCAGCAGTGTGTGGCTTGATGGCAATGAAGCTCGCCAACTGGGTAGCATTTCCAGAGATGCACGTGTGGACAGAGTTATTGGCACATGCCAAGATCAGTCCTACACCCTCTGGAAGCGGATGTTGATAGCGGTAAGAGATAGATTCCCCTTTAAACGGGACTTGGAGCCTGAGAAAAGGAAATGGACTGATATAGAGAAAGGCATCCAAACTTTGAGAGAAAATGCTCTGGTGGAAATGCTATACAGCTCCCACTTCAACCGCAATGACCCGAACCAATTACATGATCCTGAGATAGTCCGTGTACCACGACAAATGTGGCGTGACTTTACAAGGGCTGCTCCAGAAAAGCATGCCAGTGCACTTGCATTAGTATATGGCCAAGGGGAAAGGAAACCCCTTGTTAATGAACTAATTGCTAAACTTCAGGAGCTTGAATTATTTATAAGCACTACAGAAGTTAATCGTTATACTTCAGCCATTGTCAAAATAGCTGAAAGGTTAAACAGAATGGAGGGAACACAAAATGAAATTATTGACATGTTGACTAACATGCCTGATGTAGATGGATCCATGGTGGTACCAGATGATGGGGACCAGGATTCCCACGATTGCCTATTGAAAAAGCTAAACAACATGAGTTCCTCTCGACCCGTATCATCGAAAATCTCAACCATAAAAAAGAGAGGTCCTCATATTCAAGCAAATGACAACGATAAGACCATACGTTTTGCTTTGTTGTATTTCTTGAGTAATCATGGGGAGGATATAAAGAGGTGGTATAATTCATCCACTTCTGCACTTCAGGCACGAGTGAAAGAATTACAGTACAAAACAACCACCAAGGCGAACTCTTCCAAAAGGGGGAAAGTTCCAGTTGCTGCAAGCCACCGAGGTAAACAATAGAGGGGCCCTGCCCCCAGCCAGGGGGGGGAAAGGGACAACAGAGTATACTGGACTGTGTGGATTAAGTGGCCTGGCACATCTCAACCACAGAAATATAAAGCCTTGGTGGACACTGGTGCACAGTGCACCCTAATGCCCTCAAGTCACCAAGGGACACAACCAATATATATCCATGGAGTGACTGGGGGTTCTCAAGAATTGACTATGTTGGAGGCCGAAATAAGCCTCACTGGTAAAAACTGGCAAAAACACCCTATTGTGACTGGTCCAGAGGCTCCATGTATACTGGGAATCGATTACCTTAGGATGGGACATTTTAAGGATCCCAAGGGGTATCGATGGGCCTTTGGGATAGCTGCTGTTAACACAAACGGTGTTAAGCAGCTGTCAACTTTACCTGGTCTGTCAGATGATCCTTCTGCTGTGGGGTTGCTCCAGGTAAAAGACCAAGTGGTACCAATTGCCACCAAAGTGGTTCACAGACGGCAGTACCGCACCAATAGGGACTCATTGCTCCCCATTCACAAGCTAATTCGCCAATTAGAAAATCAGGGAGTGATTAGCAAAACTCACTCGCCTTTTAACAGCCCCATATGGCCAGTGCGTAAAACCAGTGGGGAATGGAGGCTGACGGTAGATTACCGTGGCCTGAATGAAGTCACACCTCCATTAAGTGCTGCTGTACCAGACATGCTAGAACTCCAGTATGAACTGGAGTCAAAAGAAGCTAGGTGGTATGCCACCATTGACATTGCTAATGCCTTCTTTTCCATCCCATTGGCTGCAAAATGTAGGCCACAGTTTGCTTTTACCTGGAGAGGTATTCAGTATACCTGGAACCGTTTACCTCAGGGGTGGAAGCACAGCCCAACAATTTGCCATGGATTGATCCAAGCTGTTTTGGAACAGGGTAATGCTCCTGAGCACTTGCAGTATATTGATGATATTGTAGTGTGGGGCCATACAGCAGCAGAGGTTTTCCAGAAAGGAAAACAGATAATCCAAATTCTTTTGAAAGCTGGTTTTGCCATTAAGAGCAGCAAGGTGAAGGGGCCTGCCCAGGAAATTCAGTTCTTAGGTATAAAATGGCAAGATGGACGTCGTCACATCCCAGCAGATGTGATTGACAAAATCACTGCTATGTCTCCGCCCACCAACAAAACAGAGACCCAATCTTTTCTGGGAGTAGTGGGCTTTTGGAGAATGCATGTCCCAAACTACAGCCACATAGTGAGCCCCCTCTATCAGGTAACACGGAAGAAGAATAATTTCTCATGGGGTCCTGAGCAGCAGCAGGCTTTTGAGCAGGTAAAACAAGAGATAGCCCGTGCCGTGGCCCTGGGGCCAGTACGGACGGGACAGGATGTGAAGAACATCCTCTACACTGCTGCTGGAGAGAAAGGTCCCACTTGGAGTTTGTGGCAAAGAGCCTCAGGAGAGACCCGAGGCCGACCCCTGGGATTCTGGAGTCGAGCATATAAAGGGTCTGAGGAGCGCTACACTCCGACTGAGAAGGAGATCTTAGCCGTGTATGAGGGGGTTCGGGCTGCTTCTGAAGTAGTTGGGACAGAGGTTCAGCTTCTTCTAGCACCTCGCTTGCCAGTAATAAACTGGATGTTTAAAGGACAGGTTCCCTCCACCCATCATGCTACTGATGCCACTTGGAGTAAGTGGATTTCATTAATTACTCAATGAGCTCGAATGGGAAAACTCAGCCGTCCTGGAATTCTAGAAGTGATCATGGACTGGCCTGAGAGTAAAAAAATTGAAAAACCACCTACAGAAGAGGTATCACGTGCTAAAGAGGCACCACCATACAATGAGCTACCAGAAAACGAAAAGAAATTTGCCCTATTCACAGATGGATCATGTCGTATTGTAGGGAAGCATCGCAGATGGAAAGCTGCTGTATGGAGCCCCACACGACAAGTTGCAGAGGCCACTGAAGGTAAAGGAGAATCAAGTCAATTTGCAGAGGTAAAGGCTGTTCAGCTGGCTTTAGATGTAGCTGAACGGGAGAGGTGGCCAATGCTTCATCTTTATACTGATTCATGGATGGTGGCAAATGCCTTATGGGGGTGGTTGCAACAGTGGGAAGATGATAATTGGCAACGAAAGGGTAAACCTGTTTGGGCTGCTGAACTGTGGAAAGACATTGCTGCCCGAATAAGGAACATTGTTGTAAAGGTGCGCCATGTAGATGCTCATGTGCCTAAAAGTAAGGCTACTGAAGAACATAAAAATAACCATCAGGTTGATCGAGCTGCCAAAATTGAGGTGGCTCAAATAGACTTGGACTGGCAGAACAAGGGTGAATTATTCCTAGCTCGGTGGGCCCACGAGACTTCAGGTCATCAAGGAAGGGATGCGACATACAAGTGGGCCAGAGACTGAGGGGTGGACTTAACTATGGACGCTATTGCTCAAGTTATTCATGACTGTGAAACATGCGCCATAATTAAACAAGCCAAGAGGATAAAACCTCTTTGGGGGGAAGGGCGATGGCAAAAGTATAAATATGGAGAGGCATGGCAGGTTGATTATATCACCTTGCCACGATCTCGCAATGGTAAGCGTTATGTACTCACCATGGTGGAAGCAACCACTGGGTGGCTTGAAACATACGCAGTACCCCATGCTACCGCCCGAAGCACCATATTAGGGTTGGAAAAGCAAATCCTGTGGCGGCATGGCACTCCAGAAAGAATTGAATCAGATAATGGGACTCATTTCAAAAATTCTCTTGTAACCACTTGGGCCAAAAATCACGGCATTGAGTGGATTTACCATATTCCCTATCATGCACCAGCTTCTGGTAAGATTGAACGATTCAATGGGTTGTTGAAAACTATGTTGAAAGCAATGGGTGGTGGAACGTACAAAAACTGGGAGAACCATTTAGCAGAAGCCACCTGGTTGGTCAACACTCGAGGATCTAGTAATCGTAATGGTCCTAACCAATCCAGCTCCCTACGTACCGTGGAGGGAGATAAGGTTCCTGTAGTACACATAAAGAGTGTGTTGGGGAAAACAGTTTGGGTCCTTCCAGTGTCTGGAAAGGGCAAACCTCTCCGGGGTACTGTCTTTGCCCAGGGACCTGGGTGCACATGGTGGGTGATGGACAAAAATGGGAATGTCCAATGTGTACCACAAGGGAATTTGATGTTGGGGGAGTGCAGCCAATGATTTTTCCTGTAGATATATAGGTAGAGTCTCAGAAAATAGTTCAATTAGGTACAGAACTTAAGATAGAGTGGATTAATGTTAAGGAAACACTTTTTCTTTCCTATATACCTTAATTAGGCATAAAGTAAGCAAGTTTTCCATCTGGACTCTATATCCTGCACTGGCCATGCATGTGTAGAGCACACATGGAAAGAAGTATAAGTCAAAAGGAAATCTGCTGTGGTGGCTGGGAAAGGATGAGTGCACCTTGATGTGGGGGACGCCCTACTAGCGCTACCTTTCCCCTCTACCGCTGACATGTTTTCCTTTTTCTGGCAGTTTTGCCATTTTCTCAAAATTAATAAATAGTAGGTTAGGTTATAGAGTTTTGTTCTCAACTTAGGGATTTGTATGGAATAAATATAAATTGTTGAGAAAAATAAGGTTGCTGATTATTCACAATTATACATATGAGTGTGTATGTATGTATAAACATAATGTAATGATGTAGAATAAGGGGTGGAATGTCATGGTTTAATAATTTTGTAATTTTTGCTATCAGCATTCCACATCATAACATCATATTAAGCATGAATAATTTTACTGAATCTGCAACTTACAGAAGAAGAAGACTACATCTCCCAGGGAACAACACGATAGGTCACGGGACCTGGACTCTATATTAACTCTGTCGCAGAACAGACTGACGTCTTTGGAGTTCTGGCGTTCAGGGGAGTGTGTGGGAGCCTTCACCGTCTCGCCTAAATTTCACAGTAGGCCTCTCGGTTACGGGACTCATTCTCTCTCTTATTTTGTCTGATTCGTTAGCTCAATTTTCAATTATATTATATTATATTTTATTATCCTGTATTTCGATATAGTATTTAGTAAATAAGTGTGCCTCCTTAGATCGTTGCCGCTGTTTTCTTTTCCTAATTAACTTTTTCCTTTCGGCCCAGGGCCCCTCCGGGGCCCACGGCCCCTGTCACGGACGCAGGTGGATTTTTAGTTCAAACCGTGACATAATGTCAAGGCAAAAATCATACTGGTGTGCAGGAAAGCAGAACCACAGAAATGCAGAGCGGGAGGCCAGTAGATGGGAAGCACCTCACTGCAGGAACCACTCTGTGCTGACACCACAGGTGGGATGCACATCACTGAGCTTCAGAGCTGATGACTGTGATACAAACATCTACTCTCCCTCCATAATCAGTGGAAAGAAATAAACCTCTCAGGCACAATTAATCTGACCTATTTAAGTGTTGCTTTAAGATAGCAGGAATTGCACTCGAGAATCTACTGACTGTCCTGATGTGATCTCCACTGACTCTAAAGAGACATAGTTGTAAGGAGATGAATCCTACCCAGTGATTGCTTTTACTCACAGCAAACCTTAAAATAGAAATAATGTGCATATGTGAACAAAGCAGGGGTGGAATATACCTTTCAAAGCCAATACCACTCAATGGAGACTGTAAAAGGATAGCGTTTCTCTTACAGTGAATAGATACAAATCTGTACAAAAGACTATAAAAATACATAGACATACACTTATAAGTGTTTCTCAGAGTTCCTTTCAACTACAATTTCTGCATCTCCAGGCAGCTGTCCCCCTTCATTAACAAGTGCGAATACATATCGAGATGCCTCTGACTCCACAAACAAACTGAATTCATGCTTTTACTTTACAGGGTGCTTTAAGAAAAAATATATATGTGTATATATATATATATATTTTTTTTAATGACACTTCATTAATTTTTTTTCCTAAATCCTGTTCATAATAAACTAATTTCTCATGGCCCAATAACAGTGTGGATAGGAGGATGTTCTCTCCATGGATTAACATCAGGACTGTAAGTCCCAGTGCCACAATTTGGCCATGCCCACACAGACAAGTACTCTTCCCTCATTTGCCACTAAGGAAAGATTAGGACATCGTTTAATTTCTAGACTGTTCTAAATCCAGAACTGCTAGAAACAGAAAAGACCAAGATTCTTTTGATTCAGAGCTACTAGATATTGGAAAACACTGTGAAATTAATGCAACAGCCCAGAAAGGGAATGCAGTACATGGAGTGCTAACGCACAGATATAGAGTCTGCTGGCATATTTTTTCTTGTCTAAAAGCAGCCATAAGGAAGAGGAGCTCTTCAAAGCTCAAAGCCCAAGAGGACATAGCAGATGCAATGCTCCACTACGAAATGAGAAATGCATGCAGGACGTTTCAGCCCTATTGTGAACCTATTTCCTAAGAGAAGGTCAACTCAGAGAGGCACGGAGGGTATTCAAAAGGCAAAAGCTTTTGACCCACAGGAGCTGTTGCTATGCCTGATATGGCTCTGAACAAAGACAACTGTTAAATCCAGGTATTATACACATATAGAGCACTTATACTTGAGTGCATAAAATAGCCACTAGGGCAATTACCATTTAAAACCATAAAGGCAATGTTATAACAGAAGTCTAGTGTTGAACATCCTCTAAATATTATGGTTAAGGTTTTAAGCCTGATACCTACTCCACTACAAAATGAACGTGAAAACTGCAGCACCAGACTATAATCCGACGTAGGTTTAATCAAGACTGAAATTTGTCACTACAGACCTACATTTAATTTAACAAATACATAGGTGAAACATCTGTGAATCTACCACGGCAAGTTTCAACTTGATGTTATGCGCCCCATGTTTAACACAGGCCAAAAAGACAAAGCTCTGATGATGGAAAGCCTCAAATCAGGAACAAACAGCTCCAGATTTGTATGGCTTTGTACTGCTGCCACAGCACCCATATATGTCATTTATGTATACAAATCCACTCATACACACTGCTGAGCTATTACCAAATCTTGAAAGGAATTTCCCAGCTGCACAAAAATGAACTACCACTTGGGCTAGCAAATGAATTTGTATGTGCAGCAATAACATCTGATTGATGTCACTGTCACATTCTCTTTAGTTTCAGAGAATTTGATAACCCCATCAGATACTGCTGCTGTGAGGAGAATCCCTATTTGTTAATCCAAATGGCATCTGTTACTGGAAAAAAGTAGAGACATCATTCCTCAAAGATGCAGTTCATATACTGTTGTTCATATATTCCCAGCTAGACATGATTTCAAGTACTCTGAAGATTAAAGAGGAGCTGTTTTGTGTTTCAATTAAGAAACAATTTGAATCAAACAATCAGCTTGCCTGCTTCTAAGGAATTATATTCTCGGTACATATATTTATGCCTACACAAATTACCTTTTGTGCATTCTCCTGAGTGTGTGTGGCATGTAGCTGTGTGTTGAGCTGCCCAGTGGGTGCTGGCAGACACCATACCTCTGTACTCATATTTGGGAGGAAGACGTACCAGCAACTGCCCCTAAGAAGTGTATTTATTGATGCTTGTACGCAAGTATGTCATGATGACCCATCGCTTCAGTTTTTCCTTCTGATCTCTTCCCCTCCCCTGCAAATCTCTGCTGAAGGCATAACAGTCCTTGAAGTATAGTTTTAAAGCAGATAAATGATTTCATTTAGGACTCGCCATAGATCCCTTTTTGTACCCAAGCTATCAAGACCAGACACTATCCTCTTCAATTCTGCTAAAAGAGCAGAATGATACAAGTACAAGAACAGAGGTAAAAGTTGAATATGACAAGATTCATGTTATAGTCAGACATCAATTATATTACAAAAGAATTTTCATTTGTGTCTCTAACAGCTCTAGAAATAAACAAAAGGAAGGCACATATGATTTAAAAGTTACATCCGATTTTTAAAAGCCTGCTTTAAAAGTTCTGATTCCTATAACATATGTAAGAGCATTGAAAGTGGAAGAAGCACATGACTCTAAATAAGTACACAAAGGTTTAATGCAATACAGGGTAGGCAGTGTAACTGCCACTAGTGAAGTTGCAAGAGCAATTGACCTTATAGGACAATGATATTTTAAGTGTCTATAAACTGGTAGTAAAGATGTTTCAACATTAAGTGCCCATATAAGACTTCAATAATGTTTGCGGGGTTTTTTCTGAGTACTTCATGTTTTACTACACTGCATTTCTGGTAATAACAGAGCAAGTAAAACACAGCTTAAGATTTATAGCTTAAGATGGTCAAGAAATAAAGTCAAAGTTTTCTTTAAACGTAAATAATTTCTGCTCTCAAAAAATAACCTTAAATATCCATTGTTCACTATGCTCTCAATAAAGCAGTCTTTAATGAGACACTAAAATTTGTTTGTGGAGACTTGTTTTGTAACAGCACTGAGGACAAATCTATTCTAGCGTCATGTACAACCGTAACAGTGTTCCCTTTAACTTATCATCTTACACTACATTTTTAAATTAGAAAGACCAGATTATCTTTAACTAGCTAGTCAGCTGCAGCTGATGCGCTGAGGACCCCACAACTTCAGGTTTCTCACTCATATTGTGAGAATGGCTCTTCCTTACAGTTTCAAGCACCCAGGACTGACGAATGAAAACCTAACATGATGCACTCTGCCACAGCTACTGAATGAAATCTTGAGTGTGCAAAGCATCTGACCCAAAGCCCAGATGTAGACATGAGAGGCATGCAAAGCGTTTCCATTCAGAAATGAGCATAACAAAGCAACTTTGATTTCCCATGAATCTGACGTCCAGGATGATCAGAAGGGTGAGCGAGCACAGTGATTTTCAACCTGAGATCCATCATCCAGAGACACTGAGCCTGTTGGCCCAAGCCCCATCATCAACTAATGCAATGTGGGACTCTTACAGATGCCATGAATTCTGCAGGTTTCATTAAATGCCAGCAACTGACCAAAACATTCATAGGACTGCTCGTAAGTGTGGAATTTTGAAAGGCACAAGTTTCCCAGCCAATCAGACTAGTTTTCATATCTCCTGAGCATTATGTACCAGCATTTCCTATTTCCCTCTGATATTTTTATAATAGAAATTTATTACAAGAATTTAAATTAGCATCAACAAGATTAGTTAAGAGGTTTGTGACTTTACTAGTTTCTAGAGCATCCCCCTCATGTGATTTGACACGTGGCTGAAATTGGTTAAATTAAGTCAATGAAAAAGGGCTTGCATTACATATTTTGTTCAATTGCATCTATGCAGATTCACAAATTCTTCTTGCTTATAAAATGAAAGAGTCTGAAGTTAAATTGGATTTTATGTCATTTCCTTTAGGTTCTGCCCATAGGTTAGTACAGTGAGGTTACAAGAGTGTTCATGAAGAGCAAAACTGCTTTCCAGTTATGATTCTATGAGACTGGGCTCTTCCTACCTCCTCTCTTCACAGCAACAATGTGAAATTTAATTTAATCTATTTCAGAACTGCAAAGACAAGTACTTTTTTAGCAAAGCATAAGAGGGTTATCACTTTGAAGAACCACATTAGGCACTATAGTTCAGTCTTACACAAGAGATTAATTGACATGTGCTGTAGATTAATCAGAATAAGGCTTTTCATTACGAGTGGCCAAACATAACCAAATCACTTTGGAAGCAAATTACTGACTTGCCTAGAAATATATATGGAACAATTGCAAGTTTATTATTGCTGCTTGAGCAAATGAAACAGCCTTTCAAAAACATTTACCTTGATTCTACATGAACCTCCTCTCACCTGCAGAATGCCTACATTAAAACTAAAACTAATCAAAAGCTACTCCACACTCAACAGAGTACTAAGTTGTCAAGCACAACTGGCATTCTCCTCTCAACAGCAGTGCTTGAGTCAAATTTCTGGCTGAAAAGGCTGCATCCTTTCATATACATCCAGTTGATAAACTATGTTCTACAAAGAGAAGTTTAATGAACAGGAAGAAAAGAAATGGAAATAGGAAAAAGAAACCACAGTTCTCCTTTTGTAGTATAGCCTTGTAACAAATAGTGCAGCGAAGAATATAGAAATTCTGATCTTTTGTCACCTGTCAAGGAATCCAAAGGAGGCAATACATGTTGTTGACACTGTGAAACCCAAACTTTTTCGTCTGACTCTCACACCCACTTTGCCCATTTTCCATTTGTTTTTAAATAAGGTCTGGAAAAAGCCCATAGAGCTACCACAGACTAAGAGCACAATTTAGGGCTGTAACACAACAGAAAGCACAACTACAACAGCAGAGGAGCAAGATCACAGGCTGCAACAAGTGAGGATTTGCTCAAACACAGCAGACACAGAAATAAAGAAAAGTAGCTACTTACTTTGAGAAGGCCTCAGGTATACAGGAATCTCCAACAAGATATCCTCACCTTCACCACCAACCCTCAAATGAGGTGTTGGAAAGGGTAGATCTTGGCTCCAGCCCTTCCAATCACTCAGACACATTACATGCACTTAAGCTCCCCTGGGTAGGCCCTGCCTTCCCACCAGGAGCTCCGTCACTGGTGCAGGCTGTGACTCAGCAGTTCTGCTTCAAGAGTATCTATGGGGAATGAAATAGAGAGAAACTTACCAACCACTGCACCGTGAAATTCCACAACATGAAGAGTATTTTCCTGAGTGCCACACCACAAAAGAAAAACCTTCATACACGTGTCCCATTTTTTCATAGGCTATTACTTTTGTTACATGCTTCACCCACCAGAAGGCAAGTTCTAGTTCAAATTCATTTTGATTCAAGTTAATTAGCATCCTTTTCATGGAAAATTATCCTGTGTAAATGCTGACATGTCAGTGCATCACATACTTGTTGATCTTTGTTTGGAAGCGGAGAAAATACATTTTTATGGCATTTCAAAAGAAAAGTACATCCACGTGGAAAAAAAAAAAATCACACACTTGACTATAAAACACAAAAGAACTTCACGTGTACCAAAGCAGCAGCATCTGTACACTCAGCCCAGAAAATAATGTTTCTTTCCTGTGTAAAGTGCAAGTTTCTAGCACAAATTTACTTGGTGCAATTTTGTTCTGGAAAAAAAAAAAAAATGTTAAAAACTGTTTGGATACACAGTGAAATCAGATGCAGTACATCTTTATTTTTAATGGAATAATAATTGTACCCAAATTTCATATTCAGCCTTTGAAACATTTACCAGGGAAAAAAAAAAAAACAAAGGTGTGCTGTGAAGGTTTTTTCAGCATGACTCATATTGCTGTCATAAGAGTAAAAAAGTTTGAATTGATTTTGGTTGTATTGTTTCTTTATCTATAGCAATTGTCTGTCCTCTACTATCTATCTGGCCACCTACTACTTGTGTCAAACGAAGAGATCATCTAGCAAGTGACCCCTGACTTTGATTAGGACACTGATTGCACTATTACCTGATTGCATATTTGTATTCCTTGTAAAAGAGTCTGAACTACAAGAAGAAAGTATCTAAGCTCAATTTTGAATGAAATATTTTTGTTTTGTTTTGCAATAGATTCACCTCTCCTAGCACCTATATCACACCATCTTCTAGAAGTAAACAAGTGTAAGCCTTAAGTGAGATCTGATTTTGTCACTTATCATCTAGACACAAATGGACACAGAGCAGTCTTGTAAATAAACTTACAGATAAACAGGTAAAGGGCAAAGACCAAAGATTTCAAAACAAGGTTTATATGAATAACGTGTCCTCTCTATGAACTCTGTTTGACAGTGGATTGTGCACATATGGGTTTTCCAGGGCATAGGACAGGATATGTCAGTCAGAATAAGGTCATGAGCCCAAATGCTGACAACTACATTGCATGTGGAACACAAAGCTCAAATGCCAAGACTGGGACTCACCTTCTGGCATAAACCACCCACGAATCCCAGAGCCAGCAACTACCAGCAACTCATGAGAAATGAAGCTTGCCAGCACGGGTACAACCTGGAAAACAAATCAAGGACTGATTGGCCAGAAATTTATTCCCACGTAAGGAGTATGTTATTTGATTTCCATGCCATTGTTCTACTTTTCAGAGGAGAAGCTGAGTTATTCAAGCTCAGTTTCTCTTTGTACTTATTCAGTTCATTAGTTAATGAAGGCTTCCTGATATTAGTTAAATTCAGCCACCATTCATCTACCTGTTCCAGAGTTCACAACAGATGCCCTCTGGCACTTCACAAAGACCAGAATCTGCCTCAAAACAGGAATAATATATCTTATGAAAATGGAGATGCTATTGTTCATATGCTTTACCCCTGACCTATTTCCTCTGCACTCACAGGGCTGACCTGTTCTCTATAATTTTATACTGACTAAAGCAGTAAAAGGCTGAAGTTTATTGTAATATTCCATCAGTCTTTGTTTAGCCAGAAAGGAGGAAACTGCATTCAATCTGTTTGGGTTCTTACTGAATAGTGAAGAGCTCTGTACTCATCCAAAAGCTGCGGGTTCCTCTTCCTCACTAGCAAACACTGATAGTCAGTTCCCTTCCTCAGGTCTTTTAATCCCTATTCTGCTACTACACACACCAGCTTCATTTATACCCCTACAGGTCACCTTCAGCTCTTCTCTTTCAGTCTTAATTAAAGCAAGTGGGTGCTGCCTACCTGTAAATCTTTCCCAGACTCAAAGCTGCTTCTTCTTCTCTTATTTTAGAGATGCTGATGCACACATTTTCATACTCCCAAACTGACTATCCTTGCTGGCAATCCTAACTCATTGTTTAACAGTTTGTACGGAGCAAACTCTGAATAACGCACTGATGTGTCAATTATGTGGGGTGGCCACAAACTGCTTGCTGACATTCTTGGCAGTGCCAACACACTGCCTGCCTCTTAGCTAACTTAAGTGCTGCTGATTGTTAAAAACTCCACATTGACACCATGAAATGTGGGAAAAGGTACAGAGCTGTGGACACCACCTCACTGTGGGAGCAAAGGGGAGCCCTGCTGGTGGAGTCTTACTGATATTCAATCCCCACAAAAAAACAGAGCTTATTCCTACTCAGAATGTAACTGATCCAAGGCTTTGCAAACTTCCTACATAAAGATTAGAGACTGCCTGACTCTAACATGGGCCATCCCAACCGTCTCAGTGAATAATGGTGCTGATTATGGATCAAAGTCTGGTAACTCAGCTTTTCCATTAGCAAACCCACAGAGGGCTGCTTTCAGTCGCCTTTCTGACCAGGGTGTAGGATTGCGCACCAGAAAGTTACCACGTCATTCACTTTCCGTGCTTGAATGTGAACTTCAGGATTCTGCCTTAAATATCCCCAGCTTAGGCATAACCCACTGCTCACTTGTTTTGAGAGCTTCTCTCCTGATTTGCTCAACACAGCAGACATAGTTATTTCCTAATTGCAGACAAGCTCCAGATGTAGGTCAGGGAGTATTTAGCTAGAGGAGGCTAATAAAACAAGTCCCCAAGTGATGGGCTTGTCTTTGTTTCCCTGACATTGCTTACTTTTGAACATCAGAGACTACGAGACTGTTTTGGTACAGGAAGTATGTTATGGCTGATGTAGCATAACAAATACTAGCTCTACATCCTTCTATTTAGGCTTCAATAATGTCAGAGGGCAGAAGTGACAATCAATGTATTTTGCATTCAGCAGAGATGACAGGCAGCTAAGAGCAATGGACAGACACAACATGGCAGAACAGAAGGTACTTGCCTGGAATAAATATCGTCTTTGCTCCAGGCCTTAGAGAAATAACATTTCCGGTTTAGATTAATTCGTAATGCACAATGTATGATTGCAGACCTTGCTTTTGTACACAGACCTGGCCTTAAACATTGTTTGAACTGGTGTTGTCAGTCCTTTCTTGATCATTAAATTTATTTCCTAAAACTTAAGAAGCGTAAATGAAAGGCAGCTTCTGAAAAACAGTATTCAACATTTTTATGGAAAGTAGGTTTCTGGCTCTGCTCTTACTAATGCACCCTTCAATCATAAATAATAAAACTGGTGAGTTCTATCTCTTTTTCAGAAAAGTTAGACGGAACTATCACCCAGTGTATACAAAATAGGGCTTCAAAGACACCCGCTCTGCAACATAATAGAAGAAATGGTGCTGAATGATGGATGGGAATCAGTTAAACTGATTTCTGGGACACGTTGTGCATTAATAAATCAGAGGCTGTGTGTTCACTGAAAGAAGCGTAGGAGGCACATTAAGAACTTTTACGGGAGTAAAGAAAAAAAAAGTTAACACTGTATTTCAAAGGAACCTACAGGAGGATTAGTACTAAAATCTTTTTATGAGCACTAATTCTGAGCACTTACATGAAGATCAAGAAAATAGTCAGCTCCACAGGAAATCCTGGAAGTTAATTTTTTTAGAAGACACTGCCACATTTCACTGCATTTAATGACAACCACGCGCTATTTCTGAAGCGCTCTTGCCCAGCTCACAGCAAAGGTATTAGTTCCAACACTGATTGCTAATTCTAACACTACAAAAACACCTTCCTGCTTAGCAAGAACACAGCTTCAGAAACCAAGAGAAAAGCACTGAAACTAGAATCAAATATACACCTTCATCATGGATCCCAAGAAGTGCCTGCTGCAACACTATATTGTGAGCAGAGAGAGAAGCCTACAAGTCCTCGTGACTTGAGTCTGCAGACAACCTCAGTGCTATCTCATCTTCACCTTCCAAGTGGCTGGCTGAACTACATTTAAAAAGGAGGAAGAAAAAAAAAGAAATAAAACTCCTCCCAACCTGAACCAAAGATTGACTCCTTGCAGCTCCCAGGGACACAGAACTTGTGTAGGCAGAGAAATTTCACCGGAAAAAGGAAAAAAAACAGATATTTTGTCTTATTCATTTACAGAACGACCCTGCTGCTAATAGCACATTGAGGGCGCTGTTAGAGGCTACAGAGCAAAATGATTACGACAACCATAGAACAGCTATATGCTAGGGAAACAACATTTCAGTTAATAAGACAAGATGGTGCAGAAGTCTGTGAACACAGAACCACTCTTCTGTCAATAAACTCTTACCCTGTTTTCCTACTTTATTCAATTACAGACTCTTAGAATAGATGTACCACCATATAGTGGGCTTATATACCATTCAGTTAAGGTAACCTAACCATAAATACTTCCATGATTTCAGTAAATTGGAAAAAAAGACACGGTAAGTGAATACAAAATATGTCCTTCATTTACTGTCATTGTAATATAGTCGAGCTACAACACAATCTTCATTTAGGCAGCTCTAGGTACTAGACCACTTTCAGCAATGGACATGTTATAGCACGAAGAAACACGGGTTTCTTGAAAGCACTCCTGCATCAAAAGCTTAGCATTGTTATGGTGTGTGCATTTTAATGGAGTGGATTGTGTTGTGTATTCATCCTACAGCTCATAGGAGACACATTTTCTAGAAAGCTAGAGGTTAGACAGCATTCTTAAGATGAAGAGCAGGCTGTTATGAGAAAACATAAAAACATGATTTGAGACAACTAAACTAGAAA
This sequence comes from Coturnix japonica, assembly GCF_054131305.1. Taxonomy (NCBI): domain Eukaryota; kingdom Metazoa; phylum Chordata; class Aves; order Galliformes; family Phasianidae; genus Coturnix; species Coturnix japonica. The sequence goes on along the minus strand of NC_140666.1, from coordinate 332,940 downwards.
TTTAGAAATATATTGTAAGGCTTATAAATAATTGAAAAGAGAATGTTCCAAAGTTTTGATGTGTCATAAAAGCTTAGTTTAGAAGGTGATGAAATTATTTCAATTAAACAGAACAAATGTCAGCCGTGAATGCCTAAGCATTTTAATGTATTCATCCTGTAAAAGTACGGTGCATGCTGAGGCACGGAGGTGGTAGGGGCTCACACAAAGGCAAGTTATTTGTGAATATAATTTGGACTGTACAAGAAATACGTTCCCAGACTGAGGAAGAGTTTCTCAATACAAAATCTGTAAAAGCTCCAGTGTTGCAGTAGAAACACTGACTTCAGAATGACAATATACAAAGATGAGGATGCAAATGGTCCAAAGCTACTGAAACAGTTTGGTCATAGCAACAGAAAAAAAAACTTCTTTAACTTGATCCTAATGCATATAAAACAGTTTTGGAACAGACTGATTCCATCGTCTTAAATGGTAGCACTCCCCACCCTGTAAAGGATACAATATTTTGTCTAACATAGGAGAAATATCTAAGTACCTAGTCAATCCAAAGACAACATTCCCCTCAAGCAAAAACATGAACAAGGCAAAGAAGCTACGCACAAACAAATACAGTGGGTAAACCTGGTACTCAGATTATTTCCCTTTAAGAAAAAGTGACCAGAGAAAGAAAATAATCAGAAGGCAACAAGCTTTAAAGTAAACAAAAACAACCTGCTGCTTGGGCACTTCAGAAACTATCAACTGTAGGACCCCAAAAGCACTTCAGAATTACAGCTGGTTTTGATACCATTTCTTCTTCTTTGAGCCTGATTCTCTCAACCAACCATATCATTGAACTTGATACCAGATTTATCATATTTGCTAAATAGTGAGCATACATTACATACAGGTGAGTAAACAACCTGTGATGGTGCCCAATACTCCAACCTGTGGAATCCAGAGATCCCAAGCTACAGACTGTGTCATATGCATGTATTCAGTATGTTGATGTACAATGTGCATTGTTAGTTATGATACATTTTCAATTTGGCTGCATCTAACAGCAGCACCATGGACTCAGCTGATGTTATATTACCTGCAGATAAAGGTCTTAGGAAGGTGGCTTTGTCACATTGTAGAGTGAGAACCAAAATCAGTACTTCAGGAAAGGTCTCTTTCAGGCAACTTCGTATTCTTACACATCTTCCTGTAGGAGAGCAAATAAATGGATGATACTTGTAGCTGCTCACAGCAGTTCCTAAACACCTAAGAACAAATGGATTTGAGTTATGACAATCATATCAAACCGACAAACATACAGAAAAATATAATACAAGCTCGAAGCACTAAAGAAGAGTGTTTATTACTGGTATTTAGCTTCTCCCAGTATCTTCCAGTCATTCTATCCAGCCAAAAACCAAAGCTTCCAGATCATACAAATAAAACCTGATTCCTTTGCTCCACAGTAATAATAATGTACTGGACTATATTTCATAGAACTTATTTGTGTCCTGCAAAACAGACTTTTCCATGACTGCCTGTTGTTAATAACCTCTCATGGGCTCACGGGAAACCTCAGTTTATGGCACAGCGATGTCTCCAAATAATAGTTTAATTTTAAACTTCTTTGGCAATCCAGCCAGGTGCACCAACCTCACTAAGGAACAGGGATAGAGTTCCATCTAAAAGACTGTCAGATGAGTGGTAACTCACAAAGCCAAGGAAAATGGGTATTTGGTAGGTAAAATCAGGCCTGTTGGAGACTTCACATGGGACAACTGGAAATATCAAAGGCTTGTTGAAGTGCAAGACTGAGCACAGCAAACTGAGAACAGACTACAGTAATAGCACTTAGGGAATGGTGGAAGCTGTTACACAATCATTACAAACAGAAAGAAGGCAAAACACTGCAGGTATTCAGCAATTTGTAAGAAACAGCAGCCTCTGACAGGGTGTGAGCTATGTAGACAAAGAATGATTATGGATCTTCAGGCTACAAATGAAATTCATTCCTAGGATTCAAGTGGAGAGCAAGCCAAACTTTTGTGAAGAAAACTAGGAGGAGGTCTCTTCATCACACAGAGAGAGGAACAAATTGTGATACTTAAAAAAAAAAAAAAAAAAAGTCATGAGAAGCATAGAAAAGGGGGGAAAAAATCTTTCAATAATAATAGATGAGTCCAGAATAATCAAATGAAACACTTGGAAAATTTAGATATATGCAGCCATAAGCATAAAGCATAAGCATAAAACTACTTAAATCTGCTTTTAATTTCTATTGTAATTTTTATCTGCCCAAAATGGCTATTAGAGTTTGCTGAACAGCACAGTCATTGATATGTTGATACATGATTACACAAGGCACAATGTCACATTTGGCAATCCAAATCCTAATTAATGAACAGTCCTTGAAATAATACTAACTCGAATGATCAAAATTTAAAGTGATGAGCTTGCAGAAGGAAGCAGCATCCCATGATTTCTTTTCCACTGAACCATGAGATCTACAGGAACAAAATAGAAAATGAAAAATAAGGTTTTATGCAATCAAATTAAAGACAAAAGCAGAGAAGAAGAAAAACAATAACAGTTTCTTTATCATCCCGAGCACTGGTAGTAAGAGTAACTTATTCCTCATAGCCTGGAATGTCATGGCTGAAGCTGGAATCAAGAAATCAACAAGTCACAATCAGCATCTGGTTGATGGCCAGAAGGATGCTCAACATGTATTCCGGTATTAAAGACAATCTACAAGCAGATAATAACGTTGCAGCTTGCCTTGCCTAATGGTGTCCAGTGAATCCATATTTCACATCCCAGCCACACTTCTTGCACAGCCATCCTTTACATGAGGATTTCATACATTACAGAGGTAGTTAATCCGATACCAGCAGAAAGCACTTCCAGGACTCCCATACATGCAGCAACCTATAGTAGCAGTAGTTGCATTCAACTTATAAAACTAAAACCAAGAGCCTCCTATTTCTAGGAATATATTATATGGCGAGGTACAGAGTAAATGAACAATACCTTGTATCTTTTCCTATGTATCATGGATTTAAGTTTTAACGAGAGCGGGGAAAAAAAACAAACACTTTTATAGAGGATTTTACTAAGATGAGTGACACTGTTCTAATTACATTGAATAATCTTGAACCAAAGAATTTTTTCCATTTCATGCCTTTAATGGATTTAAAGAAAATAAAAAATAAAAAAGAAAGAAAAAAAGAAACCCACAAATTACCTTAAGAACTGAATAGTTCTGACGATTAACAATATTTAACCAGAAAAATACTTCAAAGACATAAAGCATCTTTCCAAAATCCCATTCACCCAGCCAACAGGAACAAGCAGGTTGGTTCTGCAGAACAACTAGCAAGGATATGGCCTGCCTCACTGATTTCCACAGCAAAGCTGACTTATCCCAAGGAAGACAGTGAAATGGCATCTGAACTCCTTACAGAAATGTGAAGGAGAACTCTACGGGTGATTTTAAGGAACTCATCTGAGTTCAGACTCCTTCCACAGCATCCTGCTGAAGACCAAGGAGATTTTTTTGCCTAAGGCCCTGAAGCCAGCTGCTGTGGCAGCCTGTGCAATGGGGCAAAGACATATCTGATTGCTCTGGATCTGGATCTTCAGGATGTTAGGTCTCACAAAAACTGCTCAGTTGCCTTTTTCAAGGGGCAGGAAAACCCATAGGAATGATACCAAAGCTTTGGTCAGTTACCTTGACATTTCCTATAATACAAGCCAGGTTAAAAAAAAAAATAACAGGAAAAAAAAAATTAACAGAAATCTAACATTTGCCTTGTTTCTAATGTTGAAGGACAAATGAACAAAAATAGAAGTGTGGTTTTCTCTTTAATCTTCTCATTTGAGGACCAGACCTAAGAGGTTTCTCACTCTATTCTGCAGTTTTAGACGAGACAACCCTGTGATGAAGACTCTGCTCTTTGAAGAATCCTTCAGACCTCACATTCTCAGAGGAGAATACAGACAGAGGGACACATTTGCTACAAAATCCTCCCCCTTCTGCATGGCACTCCAGCTACTTTCAGATCTTGGTCCTTTTCTCAACCTTTGGGAATACCCTATTTAGCTTCAATAAGGATGCAGTTTGGGTAGTATTTCCTCACTACCATCTTCTCCCCTCCTCTACTGAGTGCCCCAATTTCACTGAACATGCTTGAAGTATAGATGTGAGAAAGTTATTAAAAAAAAACCAAACCAAATCACATTATATCCACAGTCAGGTCACAGACTGAAGAGGTAAGATCTGGACTAGAAGCACTGCTGACTTCCTAAATCAGTTTCACAAACCACACCAAGCATTCCACTGCTCTGCGCCAGCCACCCAAAAGATAAACTGAGGAGGGAAAAGAGAAATAAAGATAAGGCGTGATCACCACGAAGAGGAGAACTGTACACTCAGACACAGAGCGCCTCTACAGTGACACAGGTTCATGCAGATAAATGCATTTCCTCAGCACTTCAATAGAGATCAATAGCAATCCCTTGAGATAAACACCGCAAACAATATGCCACCACGGGAATAAATCAGAAGATTAGAAGCAGAAAGGATTATTTATGTAAAAGAGCTGCATTGCATTTATTCCTTGGTTTGTGCAGCAGGTTTCTGAACGTCTCTGAGGAATTCTAAACTGTTCACTTAAGGACTGCTCATTACTTATAGCACTGAAAGGCAGCCACCCCAGGCCCGCTCTCTAGCCTCCACTAGCAATAGAGCCAGCATTGTTATCGTACATTGTGCTTTCCTTGAAGATGTGGCCATGGTTTTCAGATTATACAAAGAAAAGTCTCAGTCCTTTATTGCATAAGGAGAAACATGAATGCACCCTTATGCCAAAAAACTTGATAGCTACAGGACTGACAGCTGGTGTGAGAGCATGATGACACCACTCACTCACCACCTCCCCTCCAGTTGTTTCACCAAATACGACAGTCTTAGCAGACCCTGGCCTGTAGCCTTGGTAGAGGCAGATTTGTCCAGGACAGGTTTATGCAAGATCAGGTATTTCCACTGCATGTAAGACACTTTCAAGCTGGCATCTAAGAAACGCATCCTATGGAGAGAGTTTATCAGGGCTCCTAAAAGCAGTTTACAGTAATGGAAAACCAGTTCCTTAAAAGACAATAAAATAAAATAAAATAAAATAAAATAAAATAAAATAAAATAAAATAAAATAAAATAAAATAAAATAAAATAAAATAAAATAAAATAAAATAAAATAAAATAAAATAAAAATAGAAATAGGAAGAAATCACACACAGCACAAGTGTTCCTCATGAAAGGTGCTAAGCCTTTGCAGTACTGCAAGGAGTGCTGTTTCGTACAGTCCTGTTTTTAATTCAATTATCTCAAGCTCTGCTGGAGGTAAGGAAATGCTGTTTTGACACAAAGGCTTTGACTTCATATGGTATACAAGGCTAGAGATGGTAATGTTGGGCCTTCAGAAAGCTTCAACTAAAGTCACAAAATTCAATGAAAAATAGTATGGATTTTCCTTTTTGATAGGCGCAAGGATTATCTTCCATCACTAGAAAAAGCTATAAAGTTATATTCTGTGAGAATACCTTGAATTGATATTTCAAAGGGCTTCTTTTGAAAGAATGATTTATAGATCACAAAGATCAATGGGTCTTTTATCAAAGAAAATGGATTCCTTTTCTGAACCACAAAGAAAAGAATAATGACATCCTAGACCATATTTTTGAAAGTTGTGTACAGCAAAGAAGACAATAGCTACAGCAGGTTACCACTTTACAGCAATGCGAACAACTCACTAATTACAGATGAAGTCCTTACGGTGCTTTGTGGAAGCCAGAAAGCAAAAGTTATAGTGCAGGAAAATTCACACTGAGAGTTATCTTACTCACTCAGCACATATTAAAAATTACATGGAGGTTTTCACTAATAAGTGCATATGACATAATAGAAAAATGGATACAAGTGTGCCAGTGTGCACACTTCATATCTTACCAGAACTCAAAACATGCATTTATGTTAAAGCATGCTCCCTGTATGAATTTTAAGTTACCTACTTCTTGACCACATCCCCTCCTCAGCTCAGCAATGAAATTCCTATCAAGTTTTTATTTGGATAGCCTGGATAGACAGGCTTTCCAAAATTATTTTCAGTGCTCAATGTGGTGGTACAGTCGATCTATTTCCATCATTTCATGCGCATCTGCTAAAGCATTACTCATCACAGCAGACATGAGATTCCCCCATTAGTTTCCTATAGAAAGTTCCTCCAACCCACCAAGCCCCAACCTTTTTCTGCAGCTCATGAGCTCACAGAACAGTCTAACCCATAACCCTTGGCACTCGACAACTGAGCTAAGTCAGGCTTAGCAAGCAAGAAGAAAAAGAGCATATTAAAATAACATAATGCAACCTGCAGCACGGTTTTTTTATTAGCTTAATCAAATAGACATGATAGTAAAGAAGATAAAATTAAGAGTAAATCCTTACACAAGTTTATCCCTTAGATTCCCAAGATATCCAAGGACAACATTATTTCTCCAATATTTTTATCAGTGCTTATTCCTCTAGTGCAGCATCACATTGTGCAAAGGGTACAGTCACAGGTAAGAAAAATCTTACTTCTTTGCTGCTTCCCTTTGTCTTTTTACTCTTCTTGTCATCGAAAGCTTTGTTCTTTTGGGTTAATGTGGCATGTCTCCAACACAGCCTTGGAAAATGACTATAATGTGATTTGGGTTTGGTGTCATTAAACCTGATTACCAGGGAGTGCTCATGAAAATCCATAATTACCACACAAAACAAAAGAGACTTTTGTTTTTGTTTTGCTGGGGAACAACAAAGAGCTTCACTTCAATTTAACTATTTGGAGTACTCAAGAAAAGTTAGTCATATTTTTCTCCCTCTGCACTTCTCTGGGCTTTGTAAATATCATAAAATACCAAAATCTGCTGAAAACATCAATCTTCTCTCAAAACTGATTTCTTATATAATGCCAAATATACAGTCTTTATTTAAAAAAAATAAATAAAAATAAAAAGCCCTAGAGAACATAATGCGTCTTGATGGATGTGCTAGTGCTTTGGGTACAAGCTGGACTTTATGATTAGATCTATAATAGTGGAGGAAAAAAAGAAAAGTTGGCAATATCAGTGTAGTAAGCATTCAGATAATCGAACTGCCTCACCCCCCAGAACAGCAGTGTTGCAGGAGACATTAACCACTAGCATGGTTCTCCTCCCCAGTTTTGGGGCAGTTCTACTACCACGGCTGATGGACAAGTGATGTCCACAAACCAGGAAAAGCTGGTTTAAGAGGCTTATAGTCTCTCCAGTTGTGTTAGATTAGAAGTTTATGTGGCCACAACCCTGGTTTTAAGCTAGTGGGTGTTCTTGAGCTACAAATGCCACAGACTCCTCCCCAAGCAGCTGTTATATCTGCATCCAGGGTTGTTCACCACAGGGTAAATACTGCCCCATTTTGACACTGAGACACACCAGGAATACCTGTGCAAAGCTTGCTGAACTCCATTCAGACACTTGATTAACTGTCCTCTATCTACCTGAACAGCAGGGTCTGTAGGCTGGGAAGCTGCCCTTGAAGTGCTCTAACATGCAAATTCAGCGCTGTAGGTGGAAACACTTGCTGTAAAATAATATTTGAGGAACTATCCAGCCCTAGGCAGTGAAGCTAAAAGACACTGACAATCTCAGTTGTAAAGTGAGAAATGTAAGAGGTAGACCAAAGTCACCTTCACGGTGTATGAGAGAAGTAAGCAAACTCTCTGTTGATTATATTAGAAGCAGGTAAAATTCCACTCACACATTTGCCCTCCACATGCAGGATGATCACGCTATCTAAATATGTGAAAAATAGCAAGTTTACTGCAGAAGCTCTTGGCTTGCCTCTCATGCACAGATTTGTAGGTACATGCAAGTACAGCTGATAGATTAGCTAGCTAAAAATTCCACCACTCCCTTCTGATCCAGTTTCGATTAATTCATTAGAAACAAATACCTGCATATCCTCCCCCTGGCCAGTTCCTTTTCAGCCCCACTGTATCAGAGACTTAAACACTGGGAGCCAGGTGAGAGCTTCCTAGAGCTGGAAACTGTCAGCAGTTCAGACTGAAAAAAGCCAGACAAACGGCTCCTGCATTTTCTAACCACTGAGAAGCTTTGGCTGCATGAGAGGTATTTAAGGCACCAAAAAGCTGTATGGTCATGTACAAAAGCACCAAATAACCCAGAGCTTCCATTTGCTTTCCAGTGAAAAAGAAAGCAGAACCTAGCTTACAATATGAAGGTGCATACAACAGACCTGGAGAGCTTTATCACACAAATCGAGTTAGTGGAAACAACCTCTTACACTTGCCACTTCCATGTCATCTAAGAGTATTAAAAACAAATGAAAACCCCACCTGTTGGATTAACATTGAACCCGGACAAGGGACGATCACTTAATTTAGTAGAAAGTTTAAAACAACCTTCAAGTATCGTCAGCAAAGGCAGTGTAGAAATTCTCCTTTTTGCATGACACAGTTCTGCCAATTAGCCGAAAACTGCAATTACCAGTTCTTTGCTTTATTATTTGTGAAGAACCTAAACTTTCTGAGGATGATAAATGGCCTCGTGGAAAATGCAATGCTCAGTTCTGCTAAATTTGCACTTTTCTGTTGGTTTTTTTTGTTCTTGTTTTTTCTTTTTCTTTTTTCCTTTAACTATTCTTCCATGTCATCTTTGAAGAGAAAGAGGCAGGGGCTGCTGGGGGAAACAAGGCAACAGGACACATATCAGGGCAGAAAATGGCAGGGAATGGTTTAGAGAAGAACACAGAGCTGTTCTCATTTAGCTCGCTGACCAGGGCCAAGGCATATTCCTACACCTTCATTAATTAAACAGAAAAGTTAACATTGTTAGCAACATTAAGAACAAAACCTCATTTAAATTGTTCTGAAACAAAATTAAAAATAAAAAAATAAAAAATAAAAAAGCCGATATATTCAGAGGATGACCTTTGAGAATTCTGGCTTCATTAACATTTCAAACAGCAAAGCACAAAATTAAGACAGGAAATAGAATTACAGAGCTATTTGACTGCAGAAGTATATATCATTAGCATGCCCATAATTAACAGGATACCAGTGTTTGTCCCATTGTCTCTGCTAATAATGGTGTAACATGCAAATGGGATTTCTTCTAAGAAAGTTAAAGGGGATATTTAAGTTCATTCCACGTTTCAAGCATATAAGCACAGCCAGACAAGCCCCTTTCTGCTCTGTGAAAGGGATGTCTCCATGCCTGCCTGCCTGCCCTCCCAGACTCCCACAAAACAATTGCAGAGGGAGGGCACCAGCTGCTGTGCTTGAGGCACAAAGGCCAGCTATCCAAGGTCAGACATCTTTTCCCACCTCACCACAGCAGTTAATTCTTTGGGGAGCTACCAGTGACCCACTCAAGTGTCATGAAAAGCAGTTCAGAGGCTAACATCACCCATCAACATGATGCCCTACAGGATAGCAGATATCATTCCTCTTACGGGGATCATATTCCTTAGACATGACAGCACAGCTCTGCCTGTCTCTTGTTCAAAATGCTGAGCTCCCATGACATCTGTCCATGACAGTTGTAAGCAGCCACACATCTCCACCGCCCTTACAGTGCTTCTAACTGAGCCTGCTCTTCTAAATGCTTCGGGACTTGGGATCCTGAAGCAAAAGGAGAAAAAGGCATAAAAAATAAAGCTTTACAGGCAAAATACAATTGACCACCCTATGTTAACAAAGGACTCCACTCTGGCCTGATTCACTAGAATAAGACATGAGTGCAACACACTGAAATCAGACTGAGCTGAAGTGCTACCAGGAGTCTTCCTCTGGCATAAATCAGTGAAAATGTCCACCTTTGGGCAGCACACTTGGATCCTTCATTAGACTGCAAACAACCAATTGATGTACAGTTTCCCCACCAGGCAGATAACAAGCTCCTCCTCCTTTACAGGGCAGTGTGCATGGGTTGGTTCATAATTATCACCCCACTCTTAAGATCATTTCTGCTGTTTTCCCAGTCATACTCAGTAGTCCTCACTGCTGTGAAACATTGCTCTGATATTCTGCCCAGTCTCAATTTCATTCTCTTTCCCTGTGTTAGATCTTCTCAAACAGATGCTCTTCATGGTGTTTGTACTCCCAAGCTGTGGCACCTGGAGGCTGCCTGATTGTAAACTGACAGGATGTAGCATATTTACATCTCTCTTTCATCAGATCAGCCTGAAAATCTGGTAAGATCCATCTCTGCCTTGTGATAGAGAGGCGAGACTCAGCTCGGAGTTTCTGAAAGGATCCTGCTTCTTCCGAGGGCACAAGTAAAGGCTGGGTGTGAGGGAGACTTGAAGCATTGCTGCCAGCCCTATAATTCTACGATTAAACAAGTTACATAATTTCAGTCTATTCCCTCTTTACCTCTTTTCCATGCAAACAGCCTGAAGTAGCACGGAATGCAGCTTATTGACTTGTAAGGAATGGGATGGAGAGGGGTAGAGGATTATCCATCACCTCCCTTTCTTTACATTACATCAGGGCATCATTTAGATTATAAGTTTGCTTACAAACTCCTTGATAAAAAAAAATCAGACAGATACTTAGCTGGTCAGCTGCTTTGGTTGCATAATAAACATGGACAGAATTTCTCATCCTCAAGCCATTGTTACAGCACAAACAAACTAAGGGCTAAGGAAATAATTACTGTGGGGCTGAGAGACTCAATAAACAGCAGAAGCTGTGGGATGAACCAGATTTGTTGATCCCAGCAGATAACTACAATTAGGATGTAATATTTCCTTAAGTTTTTGTTTACCCCTTTATTGTTTATCAGTATTAAAAAGGCAATTTATACTTTGCAGTTCTCTAGATCGACCAGTGTATTTCACAGCAGGCAGGTGAGATTAAACTGTCCATCACCACAAGCTGTCCTTTCCCTGTTCTTATATTATCAAAGCCTATTGAGATTAGAGCCATAGGAAACTGGAGGAAATGCGTTCATTTGCTTCAAGTTCATAAGCTTATGAAGTTTGATTCCTACACACCTGTAGTCTTCTTTAATAAAAAAGCAAAATCCCAGAAGTTCCTTCAATGGTAATGAAAGAATTTAACACTGAGAAACATTATATGCATTTTCTGAACTTTTCCGAGACATCACAGAATGTCTTCCCAGAGTGCCCTAACACAGCAGCCAATTGGAAAAGAAACCTCCTAGAGGCTGACCTGTTTAAATGGGGAAGCCATTTATCCCGCTTGGCAAGATCACAAGAAAAGCTTCAAGCTGCTTTACTTTTCACAGATCCCTTACCCAGCGTCTCCCTCACAAAGCAGTCAGAAGAGTGGTCTGCAGGTGAGGGACGCTTCAAAACGCTTCACTGGCTCCACATATGAGCACCCAAAGAAAGTCTTTCCATGACACATCAGAAAGCTGAACGGATTTCTGTCTGGAGAAACTCTCTGCACTTTCCTAGGGGTCTGAACCAAAACTTTGAAGCCAGGGAAAACCATATATAAAATAGATTAGGGCTATAGCTGAGTTTGAACCCATGGAACAGAAAGATAAATAAATAAGAATACACTGAAATAAATAGACTCATTATAGTTGCAACATATCTTGTTCTAGTCAGCTTAGGCTGTAGGATTAAACTGACCAATAGACCTTTTTAAGACTCTGGCAGTCTGGAGCCATGACCACTGAGCTGGGGAGCCTGTTCCAGTGCCCAACCTCCCCATGGCTGAAGCCTTTTCCTGATATCCAACCTGAACCTCCCCTGTGTTATTATATAGTTAACATTCAGGTAAATTACTTAGCATGAGCTAATTCAAGTCATAAAATCCACAGGACATCTTGACACCATGACAAAGAGAACAGCATAAGGAAGCAAGGAAAGAATAAGAAATTGCCCACAGAAAACTGCCCATGGAGCTCTGTGTCAGAACGTAGGCATATTGCATAGCTTTATTTCTAGTGTAGGCAGAATCTGTCTTTTTCTTTCTAGACCTCTTGTCAAGACCAGAGAAGTGGCTCTTCCAACCAGAGAAACTTGATGAAAGAAGGCACTCTGGGCTGCCACATCCTTTTCTGCTCTCTGTGCTGATCAAACTTGGCCAAACTTTACCTTTGGATGCTCACTGACAAGTCCCTATTAGCACAGAATTAAAAGAATTTATGTGAGCATTTTTCTTAGAAGCCTCTACTAGATACCCTTTATAATTCCTAGTCAAAACCTCCTTTCTTCCCACTAAAGCCCCCTGCCACTTAAAAAGGAGAATTGCCTCAGGACAGATGTATCCCTACTGAGAAACCACTGAACACTTCCTGTCCATCCCTTAACTCATGAGTCACATCCTCTGGGGTGTCAGTCAAACACACTGAAATTAAAAGCTTTCACAGCTTGGAGAACACAGTGAAAAGGCAGAAATGTGAAAGAGTGAAGGACTGAAAATAGTTGCTCCTCAATATGATTGATTTTTAAATCCCCCGCTTCACACATATTAAGCAGCAGTCCTGCATATCCAGATGTATGTTTCAGTCAAGATGAATGGGCTCAATAAATCCAGTAAACAGGAAATTGTTGAGGACAGGTGGGCATAATTCTTTTTTCCAGCTCCAGTCTGCTAATTGATAAAGTATACGACTGTTGGCAGTTCATTTTTCTCACCCATTTACAGGAACTACAGCTACATATTCTTATGAAACTCCTCAGCAGCTTTAGACTGCAGAAGCAGGGGAATGGGGGAAGCAAAACCTTGCAGTTTGATAAACATACTGGAGCTAAGTGAAGATCTAATCTGGTACTATGATGGCTGACATTTTTGCAGGGTGAGACCTTTAGACAGAATCTACATCCAGATGCTTCTGTTTTCAGAAGTGGCCAAAATACACATCCTTGTGCTTTGCCCTCCCACCCTCAGATCTGGTAGCTCACAGTGCAGGATGTGTTTGAGGACATCTTTGGTGGGATCAAAACCAGACCTCACAATAATCACATTCAAGTTAATTGCTGCTATTGTGCTTGAGCACAACATCGACTGGAAGTGTCCAAATAAGTACTTTCATTTGGTGCTGTGCAAACTTAAAATTCATTGAGAGCGTCTCCTACCAATGACTCATCAGCAGCTATGGCGAAAACAAAAGGTGCCACATGGGTTTCATTGTCACATTTTCTAAAGGGAGAATTGCCCAAGTGCAAAGACGAGACCAGCTTTCAAAAATAGTACAGCAAGATGTATCAGTGAAAAACACTGTCAGCAAAGTATTTGTTTCCCAGAGCAGGCAAGGACTAACACTACAGAAGCCATCTTATAAAGAAGACTATGAAGAATAGCAGACATTCTTCCTGGCAGGATTCAGAAAATGATACGTTACTGCAATGCATGGCACAAACAGAAACGAAGAAGCACAGCCAAGATGAGATTCGGAGTCTATGTTTGCAAGGAGCTTTTACACAGTAAGGGGACACGCTTGAGATTAACAGAGAAGCTTATTAACAGTAAGCCACCTTTCTATACTTACAGAAGTATCAAATCTAATGAGCAGAGGCAATGCCACAGCAGCAGTCCACAGAAGGACCTCAAGTCCCAGGAAAGAATCCAGACTTCAAGGGGCACATGCTGAGTGTGTTCCAAAACTTAGCACTAACCCTGTCTGCTCATCCAATATTGTTCAGCAGCAGCAGCCATCACAGTAGTCTGTCTACTTGTTAAAGTTCACAGACAGCAACGGGAGAACCAAAATCAGTTTCCAGGAAGATATATTACAAAAAGAAACAAGCCCAGCAGTAAGAAAAAAAAATCCCCATCCACTGGTACTGTTGAGTACCAGTCTCCCTGCATAGATGTTAATGGGCAATAACAAGGAATTTTCATTCCCACAGACTTCATGTGTTTGAACCTCATCAAGTATACTTACAGCAACATAAGTAATGTGAAAGAAAAGGCAAACCCTGCGTTGTGACAGACATCCATGTCACCTTTCTGGTCAGGCTAACAGCTGGGCAACCAGCAAAGAAACCAGCTGGGAGGCAGCCAGGCTTGTTATCCTGCAGTAAAGATGCCATAATTTAGCAGGCACAAAGAGAAATCAGAAAGATTTATTTGAGACACTTGAGAGACCCCAGATAGTTTGTGGTAAAGGAGGAAGAAAAAAATAACTGATTTTTCAGTTCTTAAATGGAAGGGGTAAGATTGGGCCAAACACCTGCAGACATGAGCAGCAGTCACCCCTCTTCAGAGGCACAAATTAATCCACACAGAGCCCACGTGCAGCAGCAGGAGATACAGCCAGAGCTCTCTAGCTCTAGAAGGAAACTGTAGATGACTAACTGAGGGCCAAATAGTATTATCATTATTCACGTTGCCTGGTATATTACGCTGTGAGCGGTCCCTTTGGTTTCAATTAGTTGTTATCCTGATGGGTGCTGACTTAATAGCAGATAAATGCCCTTCCTTGGCAAGTGCTGAAATACCACCTTACGTGTTCCTACTGGATGCCTTATTGCTTTGCAGCTCATCAGTGCACTTGAACTGATCTCAAATAGGTCTCAATGCTATACCTCTTGCTTCAGAAGCCAGCTTTTTCCAGAGATGCATACCTTGACCATCAGCAGGACCCAGAGGAGCAGCTGGCCCAGGAACAACCCCAGCACTGAAGCCGTAAAGTTCATGGATTGCTATCCCTCATCTTCTGCAAGGTACATGTTGGTGAAGTGTGGCCAGGAGGAGGAGGCTGGAGAAAACATTTTTGATGTCTCAGTTTTAAGAGAGAGATAGAGAGGTGCTGCAGTGTTAGTTACAGCAGAGCCAGTGAGCTCAGAAGCCACCCCACGTGTTTCAAAATGGAGCTGTTCTGACTTTATATATGCCCTCTGCACAGGACTGTGTGAGGGTCAAACAATCCTAAGCAAAAATACTGAAGATAAACATAAACCTCCAGGAAGAAACATTTGTAAGAATCAGCTGCTACTTTGTCATTTCATAGCTTTTTAGGAGACTTTTACTGAAGGTTTTTTCATGGCTTCAAAAAAGCATGTTAAACACAGACTGGATGCCTTGTATTTATTATGCAGCCACTCTAGCTTGCATGGGAACAAGACATTGTTTTGCATTACATTTTTCTCCTAACATCTCCATTTGTATACAACACTAATCTTGCTCCGTAGCAGGAACAGACTGACATAATGTCTTCTAAAACTGCATGTTTTTCAATTCCAGAGAGGAAAAAAATAAGAAAAAAGAAAGACCAACTTATTATTTTCTCCTCCTCCACCCCCATCTTCAACAGACAAAGCAGTTTTCCTATGACCCCAAGGAGCACAGGCCAACAGAGAGTCATCAGCAGAGCAAGCCTGGGGGCAGCAACATTATAGAAAAAGTTGAAGCCTTTGATGAGAAGTTCCCTTTTCATCTGTAACTTTAAGCTCTATCAATTGCTCAAACTGCTTTTTTCACCTCTGATGACTTTGCTGAGCAGAATGGACTTTTCAGCACCAGAGTGCCTAGGAAGACCCCAGAGGTAAAGCTCCAGGTAATATCTCCTACACAGGAGAAAGCAAAGCATGCTCCCAGCAACACCCGCAATGGTCAGCAGGGATTGGATGGTCATGCACAGCTTGTTTTCTTCTTTCCAGCTGCTCTGTTGGGCCTACCTGACAGGTGGGTAAGAGGATTTATCTCCCCTGTGGTAAGTAGGAAAGTTACATAGGAGTTCAAATTACAAAAGTTTTGACTGTATCATGTGCCTGTTCCAGCCTAAGTCTTAAGTAGCTGTCTGACAAACAACAGGTGCTTCTGCTAGCAAAACACATGAGGAAAGATGGGAAAAACAGTCCAAGGGAAATAAGAGGGGAAAGGCTTTACATCTTATGTGCCTTCCTCAGGACTTTATTGGTTGCAGGCTCACCATTAGATGCAGACTGGCTAGATAATGGGGAAAGCAGCCTAGCTCACTATGTCCACCTTGGAGCCAGTGACTTGTATTTTTACTCATGTATTTTTTAATGACTGAGGCCAAAAAACTGCTGGTGTAGATCTAGGAGATGCCAGTGACACCAGCTGGGGACAGCTAATAGAAATGTGTCTAAGTTCGTCTGCAAGAGACCATCAGAAGCCGAGAGAATGAAGAAGAGGAAAAACACAAGTTATTCACAGCATGAACTAGGCACTTCCTACGCAGTCACTCATGGAAATAAATAGTCCCATTTTGACTCTCAGCCATTTATAATCACAGAAGAATTGAAGCCTTGTTACCTTAGAAGCTTGTAGACATTTAATCACTCTAAACCTCATCATTCTTTGAAAAAGCAGCTGACTGGCTCCTTTCCTCTTAACCAAAATGCTGAACCTTGGTCTATGCATGCATAGCTCAGTTCAGAGCAGGGAGACCCGCACAACCCCAGCAACATCCAAGCATCTTTTCTCACACAGGGCTTTGGATGACCCAGAAAAGCTTGTAAAACAAGCAGAGATTTTCCTAATTAAATGGAGAGCATCAAAAGTAATCTAAGTTCTTAGAGAAATGTTACAGTGTTTATAAAGGGAAGATGATGCTGTTCAAACTGCTCCTGTGAGGACCATAGGAGCAGCAAGTTTCCAGCATCTAGAGTATGTTTGTCTACTAGATACTTAGTACACTTCTATGTACACTTATTAAAAGTGAAAACATATACAAGCCTTGGCAGTCTAGACACCCGCTGTGGATTTAACACATACTGCTTCTATGCCCATTTATTTTCTCACATGCCTAGAGCGCACCCAACAAAGCCCAGAAGGCTTCAAGAAAAACCTTCTAGGGTGCAATACCACTGCCATAGGCAGAGGTAGAAAATAAATGACTTCAGGTGCTTTGGGAACATTAGTGGTGCTGCAGGCAGAGAGGCAGGCAGTGGAAAATAAATACAGCTAAGCAGCGGGAAGTAGATTACTTCTGCTCCTTCAGGTTTCCCACAGGGGAAGGGGATGGGAAATACAAGGCTAGAAAGCACTCCCAGAGTTACCAACACCCCTAGTTTCCAACTGAGGAAGTTATCCTCTTTCCTTTCAAACTCTTCAGCTCACCCTGCTAACATTGGGAAAAGCAAGCAGCGAGCTCTGGTGGAGTCCTGCACACCGGCTACCACCCACACCCCAGCTGGCAGCGGCTGAGATATCTTGGCCAGAGAAAGGAAAAGAAAGCCTCAGGTGGAGCTCCTCTTGACTTGTAAAGCTGACACAACAGAGACTTGGCTAGCTTTAGCACATCAAGCAGGCAAGTTCCAGCCATGTGTCCTGCATAGCGCAAGTCTTGCATGGTGGAGCAGGAGAGAGGAGGCACCCAGACATCTTTTGCCAACCAAACTTGTGTTAAACAGAGCTAGGTACCCACCAAAACAGCATACATACACATACCTGCATGATCTGTAGCAGCTATCCTTTGGTGCAGACCTCAGAAGGGCTGAAACAGGGCCTAGGCAGGGGTGGGTAAAGGCCACAGGTGAGGCCTCACACAGCTGTTGGGGCAGAGGGGCCAGCGTGGCACTGGGAGGGGTCTTGCAGCCACCCTCACTCTCTGATGTCCCTCCTTTGCTCACACCAAGGAGTAGTTCACCACTTTTTCAAGTTAGTAGTCAGAAAAAATGCCGCCTCTAAGCATGTCCTTACCAGCTGTAGGCCCGCCCTTGGGGAGGCTGTTGGAGAGCCCGGATTGCCAGCACAGTGAATGTATGGCACCTAGGAACTGTTAAATCACTCTTCATCAATGATAATCTCTGCAATTGCCTTAAACAAGAGCAGCTTTTGAACAGTCCTCACAGGATGAAAATGCACGAAGACAAATCTTTGTACACTAACAGCCTTCCTACCCACCTGCCTGCACATTCTGCATTGTGCAGGGCAATGACTGCTCCCGAGGATTCAGACTTCCCTCTCTTACGGCTTTTTAAGCCACATAATCCCTCAGGAAATTTAGCTATCTTTTAAAAAGCAAAAGGAGAGAAGAGAACACAAACCTCCAGCCCTCCAGCCCTTAGAAAATAGTCCCACAGACACCTCAAAATTCCAAGATAGGGTGAGGAGAACTAATTTGTTTTTTCTTGTTTAAATCTCACACTATGACATTTTTTGCAGCTGGCAGTGTGCTCAGCACTCTTCAGCAGAGCAGCCTTTCTGCATGCTGCAGTACTACCTCTGTGTCACAGGCAAGAGAAAGGCAGAAAGAAATGCATAAGCCTCTCCCCAGTTTCCTCCCATTCTCCTAAGACCTGTGGGTGAACCATTGAACCAGTTGTTTGGAAAATTTCTGCTCCAGCAGGCTTATTCAATCATCCCAAAAAGAGACAGAGGCGAATCTTCAGCTCTCTCATTTTGAATTCACTGGGGCATTCCCCTGTGGAATGTCTCAAAGTACCGAGGGACACAGCCTCTATTTTATCATTATACCCCAACAGTAGTGAGCCCTTCCCCCTTTTCCTATTGGCTGAAGTACTTGGGGTTCACGTTCTTCTCGGTTTGCCTGTCAGCCATCACCCCCAGTAGGTACCCCCCCTTGTTTCCTTTGGTTGTACAGACTTTGCAATCTGGGTTCAGAGTTTGTTGTTTTGCCCAGATTCTTCATTAACATCATATGAAACTAAAAAAGTTTCAACTCACATTTGATTTTTAGCTTTCTTAGTGGAGATATTTTTTGAAATAACACTGTGAAAACATAGGAAATAATTTTTAAAGTAGCACTTGGCTTTTTAACGTGAATAAATTTAAAACTCCAGATTTACTTTTAACTTCTTTGCTTTTTCATTATTAACTTTCCCATATGCTGTACTCATCATAGCCCGATGTAGAAATATGAGGAAGTAATTTAATATGAAGATGGAAAAGGCTTGGATAGATAGAGCAAGTTCAGTCAGTCTGTAGAAAAAATGATCTTGCAATCCTTTTTGACAATGAAGAATGAAAGAACATCCTGGCATTTATTCTTGTCTGGATATCTGGAAGCTACTGAGGGTCTAGCGAGATCGAAGAGAGACTTGTCAGGCACGATGCTCTCAGAAGAGAGTGGAAAGTTGTACAGCCTGCACTCCCAGGAGCAGCGTGACCCATCTTTATGCAGGATAAAGCATATCACTCTGTGCAACAGGAATCTGAACAAAGGGATCTGCAAAGTAAATGTGTTAGGTACAGCAAGCTCTGTATTTGGGGTTACTGTATTTTCATTGCATTGTGAGTACCCAGAGGTCACCTACACTTGCTCCAAATGAGCCCTGATTCCCACTGCACAGCACTAGCGGGAGGTGAAAAAGCCTCTGTGCAGGTGGAGAAGACCTTCTGTAACTCAGGAAAACAGGGCTTCATTGCACCCTGCTGCTAACACTCAGCAGCAGTGAGGCAGGTACAAGTCATATGTATTTGTAGACCAAAGGCTTTGAATTTTGTTATGAGAAAGGAAGGAAATACTCGATAAAATTCTACTTTTAAGACTACCTCTCATCCCAAAGTGGTTATCTAGCAAGCAAAAAGGTGTCTGTATTGAAATGCCAGAGCAGGCTGAATTCCTCTGCAGCTGTCAGAAAATGTTTGTTTTCTGCATAAGAAAAAGCTTAAAAGCCTCCATATGGAAGCAGGAAGACTTTTTGGCATTTAAAGAATTAGCACAGAGAAGAAATCTATGCTTCAAGATATTTCTAGGGCTGACTGCAGCAGAACTGCAGGAGGGAAAAAAAAGAAGGGAAAGCAAAGAAGAAAACAAAAGCATTAACAATATGCACATTGACAAGCTACCTGGACAGTGGAACAAAAGTATATTTGGGAGTGCCACTGCTATGGCTAAAATAATTAAATGAATAAACTGATGTCTTAAACAGTGCTACACTAAAATGGAGCAAACACAAATTAGTGGCCGTTCAAGAATTGTACACAGAAGATGTTAATTGGAAAGGGTATTCAAGTAACGTAGCACAGCTTGTACTAAGTTGTTTAGGAAAGACATTAGTTCTTTCCTTTAGGTTTATAAAAACATACACAAGGTCTGCAGCCTAGAAGCCATAGCCCACCTATGGCTCAGTCCTTGGGGAAAAAAAAATGTGATACAAGCCTTCCAAAACTGGAGGGATTCTGAAGACCACTGTTACCAAGAATAAGATGTTACTGAGCTAGATTTGCAGCCTCAAGTGAGTCACAGAAGAGAAGCATCAGTATGCTCCAGTTGGAGCAAAAGTGTTGGCTGCTTTCACAAGAGGCTGACTCAAATCTGAAATACAACACTGCCATTCTGCAAAACGTGTTTCTCCCTTCAGTCTTGATGTGATTGCAGCGTGGTGATATTCAGATACTATGAAGCTTAAATTAAGAGTCCATTTGCAGATGGGATGTTATTTGATAATCTCCATCTGTAAGCAAGAAGTTAGAGAAAATACAATGCAGAGCCAAGTTCAGGCACTGCAAACATGCTGTAGCAGTAATATAAAGGAAAACGGGGCAGAGGAAGAGAATATCTCCCCTCAGGGGAAAAGCAGTCTTACTGATGAACGAGATAAGACGATTAATAGCTAGAAGAGAGCAGATCAAAGGCTGGAAACTAAAATCAGTGTTAATATAAGCTGTCCACGCAGGTGACAAAAGCTCAGATCATGGTACAAAGACCAGATCAGATAAGAAAGAAGGCAGAAAGCTAACTTGCTTTTGACCCCTCTTTAAGATGGAAGAAGAAAGAAGCCTAAATGTCAGGCTGCCACACAGAGGGCTGCAGGAAGGCTCACAAGCCATAAAATCCAATCTAAGCATGCATGCAGGTAGCATTAAGGATCTTGTCTCTGCCAGCTCATAGCCAACCCAAACAAGGGCCAGAGCTTCACTTAGGAAAAGGCTTTTCAGGATCTTTCCTGAGGACAGAAAGCATTTGAGCCTCAGGACACTGGTACGTGTGTGCTTCATCTTGTGCCCACGGGCACGCTTTAGGAAGCATGAAGACCTGCAGGGGAGGAGCAGAAAGTCTGACTCCAAAGCTGGAAAGAGATGCTACACAAAAGGTCTTGAAGCACAAATATCCTTTAAACAACAATGGTAACATGCACTGGTCTGCTCATAGCAAATATAAACCAGAGACAGGAATTTCTTCAAGGCTACTAAGGCAGAAAGCTCTGTAAATATTATCAGATGCAACAATGCGGGTTACAGTGAAATTTTCACCTCACCGAAGACAAAATACAGAGGTATCTTCAAGGGAGAAAAAAATCAACTGTAAGACATGGAGCCCTCATACCCTTCACTGAATACCCCATTGGTATTGAAGTTTAATAGTGCTGCTGGAGCCAGATGCAGCTGCTCATTGCTCTTGAGTTTTTTACTCAAGGGGTACAAAAGCTAAGGAATTGCCTTGCCAGGTAAGCATCCCTGCTAAGTAACCCTGATTAATCTATCAAATGATGACAGTGCTCTGAAAGGATGAGCAGCGCTGCAATCTTCATGGTTCAAGGCTTCACAGTTGAATGAAATCATCTCTTGTCAGCTTTCCGCAGGCTGTCAACTCCACAGATACTGCATCACACAGGTTGAAATCCTGTCTCAGTTAACAAATGCCCTTGCTATCTGGGTCTAGAAGCGTGCCTGGGAAATTTTATGAATGAGGTATTACGTGCTACTACATGAGGTACTACATGCATGTGGGTACACAGAGAATGCAAGAGAAGGGCACCAGTATCTGGAGAAACAGAATATTGAAAGCAGCCTGCAAAAAAGAGAAATCAAAGGTCTACTCAAGGGGAAAACAGGACGACATGGCACATGGGGTGGGCTTGCAAAGAAACCACTAACTCCCATCACTGCTGGATTTCCTCTCCACAGGTGGCACAGCCCTAAGCAGAACATCTGTATAGGTTGGTGACTTGTGACTGGTCGTGGACACCCAGTGCTACCTGAGCAGATGTAGGAAAAGAAGAAAGCCAACAGGGAAAGATATGAACAGAGACTATCTGGCTGGACTGCATCAGATACAGAGCTCTAAATCTGCTGACAGCCAGAAAGTCTGTTCTCCCTTTTAGCCTACACAGATGTTTTCGTTAAGGTATTAGGTACAGCTCATTATAACAGCATCAAGATGTTTGATTGAGCATTACTGTTTATGGCAGAGAAAGAGCACTAGCTAACAGGGAAATTGGAGGCTCTTTTTCAAATATGCTGTGACTAGCAAATTTTAGCAACCTATGCTGCGAAAACCCTATTTTTCATTGAGGGAACAACATGACCCCATTGTGACAGTATAGGTGTTTACCCATTTTGCCTGGACTGCAGACACAAAAACAGCTTTCTGTACAACAGCACTTATTGTATTTCAGATTGTTCCAAGACGCCTTTTAGCAGACATACTGCTAATGCTGGAGATGCTAGATACACTGAGGTACAGCAAGGAATCAGTTAGCTGTAGCTCTTAGATATCCCATAGCCAATAGAGAAACACTGCCAACAGGACCCTGCTCTAGGCTCTCTGATGCACTGATGGTAATGGCAGTTTATCGAGATGATATGCCGAGTCTCCAGAGCAGTTCCCAGGTCCCCAGTTTTCCTCCTTTCTTGTGAGTCAGTTTACAAAAGCTGATTGCATTTACAGCTTTGATGAGCTCTGTGCATTCGTGAGAGCACAAATTAAATATTGCTTCAGCATATATGGGGATGTACAAAACCCCTTTGGTACACTGATGTTTTACCTCCACTCTTGCTGGAGGATTACATTTCCACCTCTCAGATACCTTCCTTCCCAGACCATACACACTGCACTAGGAACTCATTCCTGGATCTACAGCAACTTGTAATGTGTATGTAAGGAGAGACATCTGCTGTGGGGGCTCTCAGCCTAGCCCCTTCATGTGGTGAAGTGGTATCAGCCCTATACCAGCCCACACAGGAGCCCCCAGGTGCAGCCAAAATGATGCTCCCTGACGTCCCTTCCTATTCTGGTACTGAACCACCTTACAGCCTCTCTCCCTTGGGCCCCTTTCCTCAGCCCACACAGACACTGGCCAGCACAGAGAGCTCATGGACCTGTGGAAGCAATGTTTCTGCACCAGCTGATCCATGGGCAGCACTTGCTCATATGAAGAGCCTCCTCCTGCAGCCCTGTGCAGACAGCTGGGAGCTGTCACCCTTTGCCTTGCGAAGGCCTAAAACAGACGAAGTCTATTTGCTGCTGTAGCATCACTGAAGTAGCAGAATCCTCAGCAGGGTGATGGGAAAGCAAACAGTGAACTGATGGGCAGGACATCCACAGCCTCTCAGGGCTCTGTGTGAGATGCCTACTTTGTTGTCTCGAGGGAGGCGTGCTGCTTGAGGAGCCCATCTTATAAGAAAGCTGTATTTTTAAAAGCTATTTAAAAAAAAAAGTCTTTCTAAAAAGGATGAGGGATCAGTGAAGTACAAAAAAAGGAGCTGTAATGAAAAGTGCATGAAAAAAACGGGATAGTAAGGAACAGAGAAACTATGCAAGCTCATTGGAGGTTGCTTTTCTTACCACATGTGAGTCTCCCATGGTTTGTTAGTAGAACCTATACCTGCAAGCAGGCACGGAGAAAGCCCACTGTTGTTAACGCTGGGTAACCTCTTCACCTGTACTTGAGTTAGATGAGACTTCACACCAAGAACAAAAGAGAAATACCTTTTTGGCACAGCACAGCCGTGCACTTGCATGTCTTGCCTGCAGCCAAAATGTCAAGCACGGCTGCAATAGGCAACCTCTAAGATCACCTTACCTTGAAATTTGGTTTCCTGAAAAATAGGGGGGCAAAATTTACCAGATGCTTTGTCAGATACTCGCTAAAATAACATCATCTCACAATTGTCAAATGCCCACGGATTGAAAGGGTGAGCAGCAAACTCAGCTGGCTCTATTAAGAACCTTATGGAATTTTTGCATGAGTTTGTCCTATTGAAAATAGGGCTTTAGTTATGCTTGGAAGGAGGTGAAGAGATTGTTGTTTCTGCGTTTCATGCGGAAGAGCCTGAAGCACACCCAGTGACACTGCATTTCACTTACCTTTAAGCTCTGAATCTACCTCTGGGGACCATAAAGTTCATGCTGAGAAACAAAAACAGCAGAAGAAAGGCACTTCTGAGACAACATCAGAATATTTGAGAAACTCGATGGGGAGGCAGAGAGCACAGGAGTTTGCCATGCAGTCCTCTTGTCAGGAGTCTTTCAGAGAGGGGTGGATCTAGCAAATTAATGTTACTGGGATGATAAAGTTTCTATCACACTGGGAATGAAAAGGAAATCGCCCAGTAACAAAAACAGAGATGGAAAAAGATGCTAAGAGAACTTCACTGCAGCACTTTGCTTTCCTGTAATGCTTTCCCCTTGTCTCTGTGCTGGCTTCTTTTGATCTGTGGGTCTTCCTTTGTGTCAGCTCACAGTGGGCTGCCAGGAGGCTCAGAGAGTGGAGCAAATCAATTGGTTTGTGTGCAGGCTGGGAGGAGGTGGCAAGGTGGTTTCCAGGGACTGGCACAGCGAGAGAAAGAGTTGCCTTGGCCTTTCTCTACTGGCATCCCAGTGCTGCCATAGCAGAAAAACTTTGAACCAGAAGGTGTGCCAGCAATGCCCATGCTGTAGATCTGGCCAGCTTGGAAAGCACCAAGTAGGCTGGCAAAGTGTTTGTGCCATCTCCTTGGCATCATTGCCAAAACAGTAACGCAGAACCTAAAACTGGTGATGCTTCAGAAAAGAGAGAACAGCAACAGCCCACCGAATCTGTCTTCTGAGCACGGGAAGCCATACCCAAAATTCTGCTCCAGCTGACATCGCAAAGGGAAGCTTCATGTCTCTCTTCAACTCCTAACGCCCCACACAGGGAGAAGGAAGGGAGGCTGCTGCCCATCCCTATGAGCCTTGGCCTTTTGCCTAGGTGTCACAGTGCTGCAGAGGGAAGAAGGACCTTTCCCAAAATGAACTTTCTTATTATCACTATGACTTTTTAGAAATAAGCCAGTGGTTTCTGCTGAGAAATATTGCACTTTTTGTTAGTCAATAAGAAAGGCAATTGAAATTCCATTGCAGCCTCCAGCATGTAACACTCTGAAGGTTAGCTTCAAATGTTTCCCAGTGCAGAATTAACCAGAACATACATCATCGCTTTTACAGGCAGCATCATTTCTGATATCTCCAAAGATAACAGTATGGATCAGGGGGATTATCGTGGCATTAGCTGCTCTGATTACCTTCCCTACAGTTTAATAACAAGAGCACTTAGACTGTAGGTGTATCAACAGAGTTTTAGATTTGCGAGCAAGGAAAGTTGGGGGTTATTAGCAGAACAAGAGGAAAGAAAAGGTCACGCACTGCAATGTGCCTCTCAGGATGCAGCTGACATATTCAGTGGGGCAGGGAAGTGATTTTTCACTACAGCGTCATGAGTATTTTGACGAGAAGCAGTAAGGACTTTGAAGATCCATCTTGTCACATCCGGGCTGCTTTGGCTGCAAACTTAACCCATTAGAAAATAAGGCAACCACATTTGGCAACATCACCGCCTTTTAAAAACCTTACCTACGCTCTGCACACAGTTCACTTTGCTCCTGTTTATCTGCCTCTGTCTACAGTGACAATCCTGGATTGCACTGGTTTTATTTTAATCAGGAAGCAGACATTACTTCCCTGGAAATAAAAAGCCAGAAGATGGGGTCTCTGAAAAATGGTGTCTACTAGCTCCACTATCACTCCTCCTGCCCGACACCTTCCCCAAGGAGCTTCACTGCTCTCCCCAGAGGAACCACAGAATCACAGAATGACCCGGGTTGGAAGGGACCTCGAGGATCATGTAGTTCCAACCCCCCTGCCTGGCAGGGCCACCAAACATACACATTTACTAGATCAGGTTGCCCAGGGCCCCGTCCAACCTGGTCTTGAACACCTCCAAGGATGGGGCAAGGAACCAACTGGTTGGTATTTTACTGTGGAAAACAGAGGGGTTGCTGAAGAACCTTACAGCTAAAATTACAAGCTACCAATGAGATTAAACATTTTTCCCAGGCGCACTTACCAGAGATAATATAGAATAAGTTTACATTTCTATTGTTCCTGCTCTCTCTGCTTGTTAAAGTGCAGAAGACAATCCGTGGTTGCTTATTTTGTATCTAAGCAACTGTCAGACTTTATATCTACTAATAAGAAAGGGTATAATTATATGCTGCTACTTTAATTAGCAGCAGATGCCTATGTTTATGAAGTAAAATGTAAGATTTTCTGAAGTGCAGTCTTGCTTATATGCAAATTGCAAGAGCACTTTCATGGGTTTTTAAAGCTTTTAGTGGGCCCGGGCAGCTCAAGTGGGGAAGGGCACGGGGTTCACACAACACACTGTTGGTGCTTCAGTGCTTTGCTGCCCCAAAGGCCTGTTTGGGAAAGCTGTGAGGTGAGGGCAGATCAGTGCCTGCAGTGCCCTTCTGACACCACCAGCACTGGAGCAAAGCAGGTGGCTGCCCTGAGCCAAAGGGCAAAAGCTGCCTGCTTTGGGCACCTGCTATAGTGCCCTGGAGACGCAGCTGCAAAGCAGCTGAGATGGGGAAGAATCCTTAACGTCAATTCTTGATCTCATTGAGGTGCTTCAGCAGCACATATTGATGCAATGCAGCATTTCTTTTCAGAAGAAATAACAGCAGGACTATTGCTGAGAGGCTCTGCATGTAAGAGCAGACGAGAGCACCAACAAAACAAAATGAAACCCCGTCTCCATGCAAACATGTGCAGGCACAGTATATAAATGAGAATAACCTTGTCCAGGATAGAAAATACTTGTTAGATGAGTCTCTAATTTCTGTTATTCTGTATTTTTAGTCTTGTTTCCACAGAAACAGCACTTGTGATGATACTGTCCTGCAAGGCAGCAAATGGATATACATAAGTGTATGTTTGTATATGCATTCCCTCCTACCTCCTGAAGCTTTGAATGTATTTGCCAGCAAAGTTGGAAGTTCCACGGATAGCCAGATGCAACCAGTTCTGGGAGAGCATCTGGGTAAGGAAGAAGTGATTGTGCAGTTCCCCAGCCAAAGAAATCTCATCAGAGGGCAGAGAGCCTGCCAAGAGGGGAACAAGAGGTGGGCCACGCCATTACTGCCACATCTCCTTGAGCCTCTGTAGCAAAGCTCATCCTCGCATGGACACCAGCCTTTCTGTCAGCCGTGAGCCACATGTCCATGGGAAATCTGCTCCCATGTCTGGAAATCAAGACTCCCGTTCAGACGCTGGGAAAGTGCAAGAATCCCATGTGAAGGCTCAGCGCACCAACATAAAAACTGATGTCCGTCTTCCTTCTTTGCCCATCTTTTGGGGTCTCTTGCCTTGCTATGCATGCAATTCACAGATAAAAGGTGAAGCAGACAACCAAATTTGGCCCATTTCTTCAGCAAAATCCACTGTGCTACCTCTCATGGCCTTACATGCCAGATAAAGGACAGGTCAGATCACCTATCTAAATTAGAGAGAAATGCTGATTGTCTGCACTCATATTTCTCATTCTAGAAAGTTACTGAATCCTTTAGCATACCTTTATATTCCTAGATCTTACACCCCTCTGTAGTGGGTGTTATTCCAATCACAAGACTTAAGTTACACAAGACTGCACCCTAGCAGGCAGCAAGGGCTTGCAAGCACACAGCCCTTGCCTTTGTCTTCTCTTCCTGCACTTTCTAATCCCTAACCCACCCTCTGTGAGAGTTGGCAGCCACGGCTGTGCTTGCTGCAGTGCAGGCTGGCAGCAGAGACTCACGCCAGATGCTTTCCCACAGAGCCCGGGTTTGCTCTCGCTCTCACTCCTCAGTTGTCAGTTCTCACTGAAGGTCACCCCAACAGAAAATGTCTGTTTGTGCTTGGCCTTCATGCACGTGGTGTTGAGGCAGCGCTCCTTTAGCAGGTACTGCTACGTGCACATATGGAGCAGAGGAAGCTGGCGGAGTGATTAAGCTGCATTAAAATGATCTCGGTATCCCATAGTTTTCTGAATAAGATATAATAAGCAAATGCCATTCTGAAATCCATTTAGGGGAAGAAATATGTTTGCGTGGGTCAAGAAGAGCTTGTCAGTCTTGTGTGAAAAGATGAGTAACTTTTGAAATGTTTTCTTCAGGAATCTGAGGAACTAAAGAAGGAAAGTGATCATCTGATCATCAAGCGACGGCTGAGATCCAGAACAGCTAAAACACCTGGAAGAAGCATGTTTGTTCCCCTTTCTCAGGACATACTTTTATTGTATTATTAAAACTGGTTGTTAATAAACAGTAACAGTTACTCCGTTGTGTTCTTAAATTTGTATATAGGTGTTTGTTGCAGAACGGCGGGAGAAAAGCAGACGACCACACCTGTCATTGACATATGATCAGCAAATCTCATTTATTCCTTGGCTGCGTGTACCTTTATAATACGGATAATTAGCTCATACATATTGCAAAAGTGCAGCTCATCATTGGTTCCCAATTACATACTATCCCCGAGTATCTTAAGATCTTGTTGTTATCAACTGAAAGCTACTCCCTTGCTGAGTTCCCAGAACCATGGCTAGTTTCTCACCATCCCAGGGAATCCTGTTGTTCTTGCTGTCCTTGCAGGTGTTATGGCTGCTTGCTTAGCTGCACCATGATTACAACCCTTCTCAGCTAACTAGCTGTAAAAAACACTCTCTACAGAAATGGAAAAGCAAGATTAAACTAGAAAAGCAGCAGTGAAAGGGAAAAGGAAGATTAAAAGGGAAAAGCAGCAGTGAAAGCGAAAACAAAGATTAAAGAGAAAAGCAGCAGTGAATAGGAAAAGAAGGACTAAAAGGGAAAAGCAAGACTAAAAGGGAAAAGCAAGACTAAAAGGGAAAAGCAGCAGCGAAAGGGAAAAGCAAGAAAAAAAGGGAAAAGCAGCACTGAAAGGGAAAAGCAGCAGTGAAAGGGAAAAGCAAGACTAAAAGGGAAAAGCAGCAGTGAAAATGAAAAGCAGCAGTGAAAGAAAAAAGCAGCAGTGAAAGGGAAAAGCAGCAGTGAAAGGGAAAAGCAGCAGTGAAAGGGAAAAGCAGCAGTGAAAGGGAAAAGCAACACTGAAAGGGAAAAGCAGCAGTGAAAGGGAAAAGCAAGACTAAAAGTGTAAAGCAGCAGTGAAAGGGAAAAGCATCAGTCAAAGGGAAAAGCAAGACTAAAAGGGAAAAGTGGCAGTGAAAGGGAAAAGAAGCAGAGAAAGGGAAAAGAAGCAGTGAAAGGGAAAAGCAAGACTGAAAGAAAAAAGCATGACTGAAAGGGAAAAGCAGCAAAGAAAGGGAAAAGCAAGACTAAAAGGGAAAAGCAAGACTAAAAGGGAAAAGCAACACTAAAAGGGAAAAGCAAGACTGAAAGGGAAAAGCAAGACTGAAAGGGAAAAGCAAGACTGAAAGGGAAAAGCAAGACTGAAAGGGAAAAGCAAGACTAAAAGTAAAAAGCCGCACTAAAAGGGAAAAGCAGCAGTTAAAGGGAAAAGCAAGAATAAAATAAAAGCAAGATTAAAAGGGAAAAGCAAGACTAAAATGGAAAAGCAGCCGTGAATGGGAAAAGCAAGACTAAAAGGGAAAAGCAAGACTAAAAGGAAAAGCAAGACTAAAAGGAAAAGCAAGACTAAAAGGGAAAAACAAGATTAAAATGGAAAAAATAGACTAATATAGGAAAAGCAAGACTAAAAGGGAAAAGCAAGACTAAAAGGGAAAAGTAGCAGTGAATAGGAAAAGCAAGATTAAAGGGAACAGCAGCAGTGAAAGGGAAAAGCCAGACTAAAAGGGAAAAGCAGCAGTGAAAAGTAAAATCAGCAGTGAAAGGGAAAAGCAGCAGTGAAATTGAAAAGCAGTAGTGAAAGGGAAAAGCAGCAGTGAATGGGAAAAGCAAGACTAAAAGGGAAAAGCAAGACTAAAAGAGAAAAGCAGCAGTGAAAGGGAAAAGCAAGACTAAAAGGGAAAACAAGACTGAAAGGGAAAAACAAGACTGAAAGGGAAAAGCAAGACTAAAAGGGAAAAGCAAGACTAAAAGGGAAAAGCAAGACTAAAAGGGAAAAGCAAGACTAAAAGGGAAAAGCAAGACTAAAAGGGAAAAGCAAGACTAAAAGGGAAAAGCAAGACTAAAAGGGAAAAGCAAGACTAAAAGGGAAAAGCAAGACTAAAAGGGAAAAGCAGCATTGAATGGGAAATTAAGACTAAAAGGGAACAGCAGCGGTGAAAGGGAAAAGCAAGACTAAAAGGGAAAAGCAGAAGTGAATGGGAAAAGCAGCCGTGAATGGGAAAAGCAGCCATGAATGGGAAAAGCAGCCGTGAATGGGAAAAGCAAGACTAAAAGGAAAAGCAGCAGTGAAAGGGAAAAGAAAGCCTAAAAGGGAAAAGCAAAACTAAAAGGGAAAAGCAAGACTAAAAGGGAAAAGTAGCAGTGAATAGGAAAAGCAAGATTAAAGGGAACAGCAGCAGTGAAAGGAAACAGCAGCAGTGAAAGGGAAAAGCAGCAGTGAAAAGTAAAATCAGCAGTGAAAGAAAAAAGCAGCAGAGAAATTGAAAAGCAGTAGTGAAAGGGGAAAGCAGCAGTAAAAGGGAAAAGCAGCAGTGAATGGGAAAGCAGCAGTGAATGGGAAAAGCAAGACTAAAAGGGAAAAGCAAGACTAAAAGAGAAAACAAGACTGAAAGGGAAAAGCAAGATTGAAAGGGAAAAGCAACACTAAAAGGGAAAATCAACACTAAAAGGGAACAGCAGCATTGAATGGGAAATCAAGACTAAAAGGGAACAGCAGCAGTGAAAAGGAACAGCAGCAGTGAAAGGGAAAAGGAAGACTAAAAGGGAAAAGCAAGACTAAAAGAGAAAAGCAGCAGTGAAAAGGAAAAGCAAGACTAAAAGGGAAAACAAGACTGAAAGGGAAAAGCAAGACTGAAAGGGAAAAGCAACACTAAAAGGGAAAAGCAACAATAAAAGGGAAAAGCAACACTAAAAGGGAAAAGCAACACTAAAAGGGAAAAGCAACACTAAAAGGGAAAAGCAACACTAAAAGGGAAAAGCAACACTAAAAGGGAAAAGCAACACTAAAAGGGAAAAGCAGCATTGAATGGGAAATCAAGACTAAAAGGGAAAAGCAGCAGTGAAAGAGAAAAGCAGAAGTGAATGGGAAAATCAGCAGTGAATGGGAAAAGCAGCAGTGAAAGGGAAAAGCAGCAGTGAAATGGAAAAGCAGCAGTGAAAGGGAAAAGCAAGACTAAAAGGGAAAAGCAGCATGAAAGGGAAAAGCAGCAGTGAAATGGAAAAGCAGCAGTGAAAGGGAAAAGCAAGACTAAAAGGGAAAAGCAAGACTAAAAGGTAAAAGCAAGACTAAATGGGAAAAGCAAGACTAAAAGGGAAAAGCAAGACTAAAAGGGAAAAGCAATACTAAAAGGGAAAAGCAAGACTAAAAGGGAAAAGCAAGACTAAAAGGGAAAAGCAGCACTAAAAGGGAAAAGCAGCACTAAAAGGGAAAAGCAGCAGTTAAAAGGAAAAGCAAGACTAAAAGGGAAAAGCAAGACTAAAAGGAAAAGCAAGACTAAAAGGGAAAAGCAAGACTAAAAGGAAAAAACAAGACTAAAAGGAAAAAACAAGACTAAAAGGAAAAAACAAGACTAAAAGGGAAAAGCAGCAGTGAA
The DNA here is from genome assembly GCF_054131305.1 of Coturnix japonica. Taxonomy (NCBI): domain Eukaryota; kingdom Metazoa; phylum Chordata; class Aves; order Galliformes; family Phasianidae; genus Coturnix; species Coturnix japonica. The sequence goes on along the minus strand of NC_140666.1, from coordinate 301,310 downwards.
AGGGAAAAGCAAGACTAAAAGGGAAAAGCAGCAGTGAAAGGGAAAAGCAAGACTAATATGGAAAAGCAGCATGAAAGGGAAAGCAAGACTAAAAGGGAAAAGCAAGTCTAAAAGAGAAAAGCAGCAGTGGAAGGGAAAAGCAGCAGTGAAAGGGAAAAGCAGCAGTGAAAGGGAAAAGCAGCAGTGAAAGGGAAAAGCAGCAGTGAAAGGGAAAAGCAAGACTAAAAGGGAAAAGCAGCATTGAATGGGAAATCAAGACTAAAAGGGAACAGCAGCGGTGAAAGGGAAAAGCAGAAGTGAATGGGAAAAGCAGCCGTGAATGGGAAAAGCAAGACTAATATGGAAAAGCAGCATGAAAGGGAAAAGCAATACTGAAAGGGAAAAGCAATACTGAAAGGGAAAAGCAGCAGTGAAAGGGGAAAATAGCAGTGAAAGTGAAAAGCAAGAATAAAAGGGAAAAGCAAGATTAAAAGGGAAAAGCAAGACTGATGGGGAAAAGCAAGACTGAAGGCGAAAAGCAAGACGAAAAGGGAAAAGCAGCACTAAAAGGGAAAAGCAAGACTAAAAGGGAAAAGCTGCAATAAAAGGGAAAAGCAGCAGTGAAAAGGAAAAGCAGCACTGAAATGGAAAAGCAGCAGTGAAAGGGAAAAGCAGCAGTGAAAGGGAAAAGCAGCAGTGAAAGGGAAAAGCAGCAGTGAAAGTGAAAAGCAGCAGTGAAAGGGAAAAGCAAGACTAAAAGGGAAAAGCAAGACTAAAAGAGAAAAGCAGCAGTAAAAGGGAAAAGCAAGACTAAAAGAGAAAAGCAGCAGTGAAAGGGAAAAGCAAGACTAAAAGGGAAAACAAGACTGAAAGGGAAAAGCAAGACTGAAAGGGAAAAGCAAGACTAAAAGGGAAAAGCAAGACAAAAAGGGAAAAGCAGCATTGAATGGGAAATCAAGACTAAAAGGGAACAGCAGCAGTGAAAGGGAAAAGCAAGACTAAAAGGGAAAAGGAGCAGTGAAAGGGAAAAGCAGCAGTGAATGGGAAAAGCAGCCGTGAATGGGAAAAGCAAGACTAAAAGGGAAAAGAAGCATTGAAAGGGAACAGCAGCAGTGAAAGGGAACAGCAAGACTAATATGGAAAAGCAGCATGAAAGGGAAAAGCAAGCCTAAAAGGGAAAAGCAGCAGTGGAAGGGAAAATCAGCAGTGAAAGGGAAAAGCAGCAGTGAAAGGGAAAAGCAGCATGAAAGGGAAAAGCAAGCCTAAAAGGGAAAAGCAAGACTAAAAGGGTAAAGCAAGACTAAAAGGGAAAAGTAGCAGTGAATAGGAAAAGCAAGACTAAAGGGAACAGCAGCAGTGAAAGGAAACAGCAGCAGTGAAAGGGAAGAGCAGCAGAGAAAGGCAAAATCAGCACTGAAAGGGAAAAGCAGCAGAGATTGGGAAAAGCAGCCGTGAATGGGAAAAGCAAGACTAAAAGGGAAAAGCAGCAGTGAAAGAGAAAACCAAGACTAAAAGGGAAAAGCAGCAGTGAAAGGGAACAGCAGCAGTGAAAGGGAAAAGCAAGACTAAAAGCGAAAAGCAAGTCTAAAAGGGAAAAGCAGCAGTGAAAGGGAAAAGCAGCAGTGAAAGGGAAAAGCAGCAGTGAAAGGGAAAAGCAGCAGTGAAAGGGAAAAGCAGCAGTGAAAGGGAAAAGCAGCACTGAAAGGGAAAACAAGACTGAAAGGGAATAGCAGCACTAAAAGGGAAAAGCAAGACTAAAAGTGAAAAACAAGACTAAAAGGGAAAAGCAAGCCTAAAAGGGAAAAGCAAGCCTAAAAGGGAAAAGCAAGACTAAAAGGGAAAAGTAGCAGTGAAAGGGAAAAGCAAGACTAAAAGGGAAAAGCAGCATTGAATGGGAAATCAAGACTAAAAGGGAACAGCAGCGGTGAAAGGGAAAAGCAGAAGTGAATGGGAAAAGCAGCCGTGAATGGGAAAAGCAAGACTAATATGGAAAAGCAGCATGAAAGGGAAAAGCAATACTGAAAGGGAAAAGCAGTACTGAAAGGGAAAAGCAATACTGAAAGGGAAAAGCAATACTGAAAGGGAAAAGCAATACTGAAAGGGAAAAGCAGCAGTGAAAGGGGAAAATAGCAGTGAAAGTGAAAAGCAAGAATAAAAGGGAAAAGCAAGATTAAAAGGGAAAAGCAAGACTGATGGGGAAAAGCAAGACTGAAGGCGAAAAGCAAGACGAAAAGGGAAAAGCAGCACTAAAAGGGAAAAGCAAGACTAAAAGGGAAAAGCTGCAATAAAAGGGAAAAGCAGCAGTGAAAAGGAAAAGCAGCACTGAAATGGAAAAGCAGCAGTGAAAGGGAAAAGCAGCAGTGAAAGGGAAAAGCAGCAGTGAAAGGGAAAAGCAGCAGTGAAAGGGAAAAGCAGCAGTGAAAGGGAAAAGCAAGACTAAAAGGGAAAAGCAAGACTAAAAGAGAAAAGCAGCAGTAAAAGGGAAAAGCAAGACTAAAAGAGAAAAGCAGCAGTGAAAGGGAAAAGCAAGACTAAAAGGGAAAACAAGACTGAAAGGGAAAAGCAAGACTGAAAGGGAAAAGCAAGACTAAAAGGGAAAAGCAAGACAAAAAGGGAAAAGCAGCATTGAATGGGAAATCAAGACTAAAAGGGAACAGCAGCAGTGAAAGGGAAAAGCAAGACTAAAAGGGAAAAGGAGCAGTGAAAGGGAAAAGCAGCAGTGAATGGGAAAAGCAGCCGTGAATGGGAAAAGCAAGACTAAAAGGGAAAAGAAGCATTGAAAGGGAACAGCAGCAGTGAAAGGGAACAGCAAGACTAATATGGAAAAGCAGCATGAAAGGGAAAAGCAAGCCTAAAAGGGAAAAGCAGCAGTGGAAGGGAAAATCAGCAGTGAAAGGGAAAAGCAGCAGTGAAAGGGAAAAGCAGCATGAAAGGGAAAAGCAAGCCTAAAAGGGAAAAGCAAGACTAAAAGGGTAAAGCAAGACTAAAAGGGTAAAGCAAGACTAAAAGGGAAAAGTAGCAGTGAATAGGAAAAGCAAGACTAAAGGGAACAGCAGCAGTGAAAGGAAACAGCAGCAGTGAAAGGGAAGAGCAGCAGAGAAAGGCAAAATCTGCACTGAAAGGGAAAAGCAGCAGAGATTGGGAAAAGCAGCCGTGAATGGGAAAAGCAAGACTAAAAGGGAAAAGCAGCAGTGAAAGAGAAAACCAAGACTAAAAGGGAAAAGAAGCATTGAAAGGGAACAGCAGCAGTGAAAGGGAAAAGCAAGACTAAAAGCGAAAAGCAAGTCTAAAAGGGAAAAGCAGCAGTGAAAGGGAAAAGCAGCAGTGAAAGGGAAAAGCAGCACTGAAAGGGAAAACAAGACTGAAAGGGAAAAGCAAGACTAAAAGGGAAAAGTAGCAGTGAAAGGGAAAAGCAAGATTAAAGGGAACAGCAGCAGTGAAAGGAAACAGCAGCAGTGAAAGGGAAAAGCAGCAGTGAAAGGGAAAAGCAGCAGTGAAAGGGAAAAGCAAGACTAAAAGGGAAAAGCAGCAGTGAAAAGTAAAATCAGCAGTGAAAGGGAAAAGCAGCAGAGAAATTGAAAAGCAGTAGTGAAAGGGAAAAGCAGCAGTAAAAGGGAAAAGCAGCAGTGAATGGGAAAAGCAAGACTAAAAGGGAAAAGCAAGACTAAAAGAGAAAAGCAGCAGTGAAAGGGAAAAGCAAGACTAAAAGGGAAAAGCAAGTCTAAAAGGGAAAAGCAGCAGTGAAAAGTAAAATCAGCAGTGAAAGGGAAAAGCAGCAGTGAAAGTGAAAAGCAGCAGTAAAATTGAAAAGCAGTAGTGAAAGGGAAAAGCAGCAGTAAAAGGGAAAAGCAGCAGTAAAAGGGAAAAGCAGTACTGAAAGCGAAAAGTAAGACTAATAGGGAAAAGTAGCATGAAAGGGAAAAGCAGCAGAGAAAGGGAAAAGCAGCAGTGAAAGGGAAAAGCAAGACTAAAAGGGAAAAAAAAGACTAAAAGGGAAAAGGAAGACTAAAAGGGAAAAGGAAGACTAAAAGGGAAAAGGAAGACTAAAAGGGAAAAGCAAGACTAAAAGGGAAAAGCAAGACTAAAAGGGAAAAGCAAGACTAAAAGGGAAAAGCAATAATAAAAGGGAAAAGCAATACTAAAAGGGAAAAGCAATACTGAAAGGGAAAAGCAATACTGAAAGGGAAAAGCAGCAGTGAAAGGGAAAAGCAGCAGTGAATGGGAAAAGCAGCAGTGAATGGGAAAAGCAAGACTAAAAGGAAAAGCAAGAATAAAAGGGAAAAGCAAGATTAAAAGGGAAAAGCAAGATTAAAAGGGAAAAGCATAATTAAAAGGGAAAAGCAAGACTGAAGGCGAAAAGCAAGACGAAAAGGGAAAAGCAAGACTAAAAGGGAAAAGCAGCACTAAAAGGGAAAAGCAGCAGTGAAATGGAAAAGCAGAAGTGAAAGGGAAAAGCAAGACTAAAAGGGAAAAGCAGCCGTGAATGGGAAAAGCAAGACTAAAAGGGAAAAGCAGCAGTGAAAGAGAAAAGCAAGAATAAAAGGAAAAAGCAAGACTAAAAGGGAAAAGAAGAAGTGAAAGGGAACAGCAAGACTAATATGGAAAAGCAGCATGAAAGGGAAAAGCAAGTCGAAAAGGGAAAAGCAGCAGTGGAAGGGAAAAGCAGCATGAAAGGGAAAAGCAAGCCTAAAAGGGAAAAGCAAGCCTAAAAGAGAAAAGTAGCAGTGAATAGGAAAAGCAAGATTAAAGGGAACAGCAGCAGTGAAAGGGAAAAGCAGCAGTGAAAGGGAAAAGCAGTAGTGAAAGGGAAAAGCAGCAGTAAAAGGGAAAAGCAGCAGTGAATGGGAAAAGCAAGACTAAAAGGGAAAAGCAAGACTAAAAGAGAAAAGCAGCAGTGAAAGGGAAAAGCAAGACTAAAAGGGAAAACAAGACTGAAATGGAAAAGCAAGACTGAAAGGGAAAAGCAAGACTAAAAGGGAAAAGCAAGACTAAAAGGGAAAAGCAAGACTAAAAGGGAAAAGCAAGACTAAAAGGGAAAAGCAAGACTAAAAGGGAAAAGCAGGATGAAAGGGAAAAGCAAGACTAAAAGGGAAAAGCAGCAGAGAAAGGGAAGAGCAGCAGTGAAAGGGAAAAGCAAGACTAAAAGGGAAAAGCAGCAGTGAAAGAGAAAAGCAAGACTAAAAGGGAAAAGCAAGACTAAAAGGGAAAAGAAGCATTGAAAGGGAACAGCAGCATTGAAAGGGAACAGCAAGACTAATATGGAAAAGCAGCATGAAAGGGAAAAGCAAGACTAAAAGGGAAAAGCAAGTCTAAAAGGGAAAAGCAGCAGTGAATAGGAAAAGCAAGACTAAAAGGGAAAAGCAAGACTAAAAGAGAAAAGCAGCAGTGAAAGGGAAAAGCAAGACTAAAAGGGAAAAGCAATACTAAAAGGGAAAAGCAATACTAAAAGGGAAAAGCAACACTAAAAAAGAAAAGCAGCATTGAATGGGAAATCAATACTAAAAGGGAAAAGCAGCAGTGAAAGGGAAAAGCAAGACTAAAAGGGAAAACCAGCAGTGAAAGGGAAAAGCAGCAGTGAATGGGAAAAGCAGCAGTGAATGGGAAAAGCAGCAGTGAATGGGAAAAGCAGCAGTGAAAGGGAAAAGCAGCAGTGAATGGGAAAAGCAGCAGTGAAAGGGAAAAGCAGCAGTGAAAGGGAAAAGCAGCAGTGAAAGGGAAAAGCAAGACTAAAAGGGAAAAGCAGCATGAAAGGGAAAAGCAAGACTAAAAGGGAAAAGCAGCATGAAAGGGAAAAGCAAGACTAAAACGGAAAAGAAAGACGAAAAAGGGAAAAGCAAGACAAAAAGGGAAAAGCAAGAAAAAAGGGAAAAGCAAGACTAAAAGGGAAAAGCAAGACTAAAAGGGAAAAGCAAGACTAAAAGGGAAAAGCAAGACTAAAAGGGAAAAGCAAGACTAAAAGGGAAAAGCAAGACTAAAAGGGAAAAGCAAGACTAAAAGGGAAAAGCAGCAGTGAAATGGAAAAGCAAGACTAAAAGGGAAAAGCAGCAGTGAAAGGGAAAATCAAGACTGAAAGGGAAAAGGAAGACTGAAAGAAAAAAGCAGCAGTGAAAGGGAAAATCAGTAGTGAAAGGGGAAAGCAGCATTGAAAAAGAAAAGCAGCATTGAAAGGGAAAAGCAGCAGTGAAATGGAAAAGCAGGAGTGAAAGGGAAAAGCAAGACTAAAAGGGAAAACCAGCATTAAAGGGTAAAAACAGCAGTGAAAGAGAAAAGCAAGACTAAAAGGGAAAAGCAAGACTAAAAGGGAAAAGCAAGACTAAAAGGGAAAAGCAAGACTAAAAGGGAAAAGCAAGACTAAAAGGGAAAAGCAAGACTAAAAGGGAAAAGCAAGACTAAAAGGGAAAAGCAAGACTAAAAGGGAAAAGCAAGACTAAAAGGGAAAAGCAAGACTGAAAGGGAAAAGCAAGACTGAAAGGGAAAAGCAATACTAAAAGGGAAAAGCAATACTGAAAGGGAAAAGCAATACTAAAAGGGAAAAGCAATACTAAAAGGGAAAAGCAATACTAAAAGGGAAAAGCAATACTAAAAGGGAAAAGCAATACTAAAAGGGAAAAGCAATACTGAAAGGGAAAAGCAATACTGAAAGGGAAAAGCAATACTGAAAGGGAAAAGCAATACTGAAAGGGAAAAGCAGCAGTGAAAGTGAAAAGCAAGACTAAAAGGAAAAGCAAGAATAAAACGGAAAAGCAAGATTAAAAGGGAAAAGCAAGACTGAAGGTGAAAAGCAAGACGAAAAGGGAAATGCAGAACTAAAAGGGAAAAGCAGCAGTGAAATGGAAAAGCAGCAGTGAAAGGGAAAAGCAGCAGTGAAAGGGAAAAGCAGCAGTGAAAGGGAAAAGCAGCAGTGAAAGGGAAAAGCAGCAGTGAAAGGGAAAAGCAGCAGTGAAAGGGAAAAGCAAGACTAAAAGGGAAAAGCAAGACTAAAAGGGAAAAGCAAGACTAAAAGGGAAAAGCAAGACTAAAAGGGAAAAGCAGCAGTGAAAGAGAAAAGCAAAACTAAAAGGGAAAAGCAAGACTAAAATGAAAAAGAAGCAGTGAAAGGGAACAGCAAGACTAATATGGAAAAGCAAGTCTAAAAGGGAAAAGCAGCAGTGAAAGGGAAAAGGAAGACTAAAAGGGAAAACAAGACTGAAACGGAAAAGCAAGACTAAAAGGGAAAAGCAAGACTAAAAGGGAAAAGCAAGACTAAAAGGGAAAAGCAAGACTAAAAGGGAAAAGCAAGACTAAAAGGGAAAAGCAACACTAAAAGGGAAAAGCAACACTAAAAGGGAAAAGCAACACTAAAAGTGAAAAGCAACACTAAAAGGGAAAAGCAACACTAAAAGTGAAAAGCAGCATTGAATGGGAAAACAAGACTAAAAGGGAAAAGCAGCAGTGAAAGGGAAAAGCAGCAGTGAAAGGGAAAAGCAGCAGTGAAAGGGAAAAGCAGCAGTGAAAGGGAAAAGCAGCAGTGAAAGGGAAAAGCAGCAGAGAAAGGGAAAAGCAGCAGTGAAAGGGAAAAGCAAGACTAAAAGGGAAAAGCAAGACTAAAAGGGAAAAGCAGCATTAAAGGGGAAAAGCAGCAGTGAAAGGGAAAAGCAGCATGAAAGGGAAAGGCAGCATGAAAGGGAAAGGCAGCATGAAAGGGAAAGGCAGCAGTGAAAGGGAAAAGCAAGACTAATAAGGAAAAGCAGCAGTGAAAAGTAAAATCAGCAGTGAAAGGGAAAAGCAGCAGTGAAAGGGAAAAGCAGCAGTGAAAGGGAAAAGCAGCAGTGAAAGGGAAAAGCAGCAGTGAATGGGAAAAGCAAGACTAAAAGGGAAAAGCAGCAGTGAAAGGGAAAAGCAAGACTGAAAGGGAAAAGCAAGACTGAAAGGCAAAAGCAAGACTGAAAGGCAAAAGCAAGACTAAAAGGGAAAAGCAAGACTAAAAGGGAAAAGCAAGACTAAAAGGGAAAAGCAAGACTAAAAGGGAAAAGCAACACTAAAAGGGAAAAGCAACACTAAAAGGGAAAAGCAACACTAAAAGGGAAAAGCAGCATTGAATGGGAAATCAAGACTAAAAGGGAACAGCAGCAGTGAAAGGGAAAAGCAAGACTAAAAGGGAAAAGCAGCAGTGAAAGGGAAAAGCAGAAGTGAATGGGAAAAGCAGCAGTGAAAGGGAAAAGCAGCAGTGAAAGGGAAAAGCAGCAGTGAAAGGGAGAGCAAGACTAAAAGGGAAAAGCAGCATCAAAGGGGAAAAGCAGCAGTGAAAGGGAAAAGCAAGACTAAAAGGGAAAAGCAACACTAAAAGTGAAAAGCAAAACTAAAAGGGAAAAGCAGCATTGAATGGGAAATCAAGTCTAAAAGGGAACAGCAGCAGTGAAAGGGAAAAGCAAGACTAAAAGGGAAAAGCAGCCGTGAAAGGGAAAAGCAAGACTAAAAGGGAAAAGCAAGACTAAAAGGGAAAAGAAGCATTGAAAGGGAACAGCAGCAGTGAAAGGGAACAGCAAGATTAATATGGAAAAGCAGCAAGAAAGGGAAAAGCAAGACTAAAAGGGAAAAGCAAGTCTAAAAGGGAAAAGCAGCAGTGAAAGGGAAAAGCAGCAGTGAAAGGGAAAAGCAGCAGTGAAAGGGAAAAGCAGCACTGAACGGGAAAACAAGACTGAAAGGGAATAGCAGCACTAAAAGGGAAAAGCAAGACTAAAAGTGAAAAGCAAGACTAAAAAAAAATCAACACTAAAAGGGAAAATCAACACTAAAAGGGAAAATCAACACTAAAAGGGAAAAGCAGCAAGACTAAAAGGGAAAAGCAGCAGTGAAAGGGAACAGCAGCACTGAAAGGGAAAAGGAATACTAAAAGGGAAAAGGAATACTAAAAGGGAAAAGCAAGACTAAAATGGAAAAGCAGCAGTGAAAGGGAAAAGCAGCAGTGAAAGGGAAAAGCAGCAGTGAAAGGGAAAAGCAGCAGTGAAAGGGAAAAGCAGCAGTGAAAGGGAAAAGCAGCAGTGAAAGGGAAAAGCAGCAGTGAAAGGGAAAAGCAGCAGTGAAAGGGAAAAGCAGCAGAGAAAGGGAAAAGCAGCACTAAAAGGGAAAAGCAAGACTAAAAGGGAAAAGCAAGACTAAAAGGGAAAAGCAAGACTAAAAGGGAAAAGCAAGAATAAAAGCGAAAAGCAAGACTAAAAGGGAAAAGCAATACTAAAAGGGAAAAGCAATACTAAAAGGGAAAAGCAATACTAAAAGGGAAAAGCAATACTAAAAGGGAAAAGCAATACTAAAAGGGAAAAGCAAGACTAAAAGGGAAAAGCAAGACTAAATGGGAAAAGCAAGACAAAAAGGGAAAAGCAAGACAAAAAGGGAAAAGCAAGACTAAAAGGGAAAAGCAATACTAAAAGTGAAAAGCAATACTAAAAGGGAAAAGCAATACTGAAAGGGAAAAGCAATACTGAAAGGGAAAAGCAATACTGAAAGTGAAAAGCAAGACTAAAAGGGAAAAGCAAGACTAAAAGGGAAAAGCAAGACTAAATGGGAAAAGCAAGACAAAAAGGGAAAAGCAAGACTAAAAGGGAAAAGCAAGACTAAAAGGGAAAAGCAAGACTAAAAGGGAAAAGCAAGACTGAAAGGGAAAAGCAAGACTGAAAGAGAAAAGCAGCAGTGAAAGGGAAAAGCAGCAGAGAAAGGCAAAATCAGCAGTGAAAGGGAAAAGCAAGACTAAAAGGGAAAAGCAGCAGTGAAAGGGAAAAGCAGCAGAGATTGGGAAAAGCAGCCGTGAATGGGAAAAGCAAGACTAAAAGGGAAAAGAAGCATTGAAAGGGAACAGCAGCAGTGAAAGGGAACAGCAAGACTAATATGGAAAAGCAGCATGAAAGGGAAAAGCAAGACTAAAAGGGAAAAGCAAGACTAAAAGGGAAAAGTAGCAGTGAATAGGAAAAGCAAGATTAAAGGGAACAGCAGCAGTGAAAGGAAACAGCAGCAGTGAAAGGGAAAAGCAGCAGTGAAAGGGAAAAGCAGCAGTGAAAGGAAAAAGCAGCAGTGAAAGGGAAAAGCAGCAGTGAAAGGGTAAAGCAGCAGTGAAAGGGAAAAGCAGCAGTAAAAGAGAAAAGCAGCAGTGAAAGGGAAAAGCAAGACTAAAAGGGAAAACAAGACTGAAAGGGAAAAGCAAGACTGAAAGGGAAAAGCAACACTGAAAGGGAAAAGCAACACTGAAAGGGAAAAGCAGCACTGAATGGGAAATCAAGACTAAAAGGGAACAGCAGCAGTGAAAGGGAAAAGCAGCAGTGAATGGGAAAAGCAGCCGTGAATGGGAAAAGCAGCCGTGAATGGGAAAAGCAAGACTAAAAGGGAAAAGCAGGAGTGAAAGAGAAAAGCAAGACTAAAAGGGAAAAGAAGCATTGAAAGGGAACAGCAAGACTAATATGGAAAAGCAGCAGTGGAAGGGAAAAGCAGCAGTGAAAGGGAAAAGCAGCATGAAAGGGAAAAGCAAGCCTAAAAGGGAAAAGCAAGCCTAAAAGGGAAAAGCAAGCCTAAAAGGGAAAAGCAAGCCTAAAAGGGAAAAGCAAGCCTAAAAGGGAAAAGCAAGACTAAAAGGGAAAAGCAAGACTAAAAGGGAAAAGTAGCAGTGAATATGAAAAGCAAGACTAAAGGGAACAGCAGCAGTGAAAGGAAACAGCAGCAGTGAAAGGGAAAAGCAGCAGTGAAAGGGAAAAGCAGTACTGAAAGGGAAAACAAGACTGAAAGGGAATAGCAGCATTAAAAGGGAAAAGCAAGACTAAAAGGGAAAAGCAAGACTAAAGAAAAATCAACACTAAAAGGGAAAAGCAAGACTGAAAGGGAAAAGCAAGACTAAAAGGGAATAGCAGCATTAAAAGGGAAAAGCAAGACTAAAAGGGAAAAGCAAGACTAAAGAAAAATCAACACTAAAAGGGAAAAGCAAGACTGAAAGGGAAAAGCAAGACTAAAAGGGAAAAGCAATACTAAAAGGGAAAAGCAATACTAAAAGGGAAAAGCAAGACTAAATGGGAAAAGCAAGACAAAAAGGGAAAAGCAAGACAAAAAGGGAAAAGCAAGACAAAAAGGGAAAAGCAATACTAAAAGTGAAAAGCAATACTAAAAGGGAAAAGCAATACTGAAAGGGAAAAGCAATACTGAAAGGGAAAAGCAGCAGTGAAAGGGAAAAGCAGCAGAGAAAGGAAAAATCAGCAGTGAAAGGGAAAAGCAAGACTAAAAGGGAAAAGCAGCAGTGAAAGGGAAAAGCAGCAGAGATTGGGAAAAGCAGCCGTGAATGGGAAAAGCAAGACTAAAAGGGAAAAGAAGCATTGAAAGGAAACAGCAGCAGTGAAAGGGAACAGCAAGACTAATATGGAAAAGCAGCATGAAAGGGAAAAGCAAGACTAAAAGGGAAAAGCAAGACTAAAAGGGAAAAGTAGCAGTGAATAGGAAAAGCAAGATTAAAGGGAACAGCAGCACTGAAAGGAAACAGCAGCAGTGAAAGGGAAAAGCAGCCGTGAATAGGAAAAGCAGCCGTGAATGGGAAAAGCAGCCGTGAATGGGAAAAGCAGCCGTGAATGGGAAAAGCAAGACTAAAAGGGAAAAGCAAGACTAAAAGGGAAAAGAAGCATTGAAAGGGAACAGCAAGACTAATATGGAAAAGCAGCAGTGGAAGGGAAAAGCAGCAGTGAAAGGGAAAAGCAGCAGTGAAAGGGAAAAGCAAGCCTAAAAGGGAAAAGCAAGCGTAAAAGGGAAAAGCAAGCCTAAAAGGGAAAAGCAAGACTAAAAGGGAAAAGTAGCAGTGAATATGAAAAGCAAGACTAAAGGGAACAGCAGCAGTGAAAGGAAACAGCAGCAGTGAAAGGGAAAAGCAGCAGTGAAAGGGAAAAGCAGCACTGAAAGGGAAAACAAGACTGAAAGGGAATAGCAGCATTAAAAGGGAAAAGCAAGACTAAAGAAAAATCAACACTAAAAGGGAAAAGCAAGACTGAAAGGGAAAAGCAAGACTAAAAGGGAAAAGCAGCACTAAAAGGGAAAAGCAAGACTAAAAGGGAAAAGCAACACTAAAAGGGAAAGGCAAGACTAAAAGGGAAAAGCAAGACTAAAAGGGAAAAGCAAGACTAAAAGGGAAAAGCAACACTAAAAGGGAAAAGCAACACTAAAAGGGAAAAGCAACACTAAAAGGGAAAAGCAACACTAAAAGGGAAAAGCAACACTAAAAGGGAAAAGCAGCAGTGAAAGGGAAAAGCAGCAGTGAAAGGGAAAAGCAGCAGTGAAAGGGAAAAGCAGCAGTGAAAGGGAAAAGCAGCAGTGAAAGGGAGAGCAAGACTAAAAGGGAAAAGCAGCATCAAAGGGGAAAAGCAGCAGTGAAAGGGAAAAGCAGCAGTGAAAGGGAAAAGCAGCAGTGAAAGGGAAAAGCAGCAGTGAAAGGGAAAAGCAGCAGTGAAAGAGAAAAGCAGCAGTGAAAGAGAAAAGCAGCAGTGAAAGGGAAAAGCAGCAGTGAAAGGGAAAAGCAGCAGTGAAAGGGAAAAGCAGGAGTGAAAGGGAAAAGCAGCAGTGAAAGGGAAAAGCAGCAGTGAAAGGGAAAAGCAGCAGTGAAAGGGAAGAGCAGGAGTGAAAGGGAAAAGCAAGACTAAAAGGGAAAAGCAAGACTAAAAGGAAAAAGCAAGATTAAAAGGGAAAAGCAAGACTAAAAGGGAAAAGCAAGACTAAAGGGAAAAGCAAGACTAAAAGGGAAAAGCAAGACTAAAAGTAAAAAGCAATAGTAAAAGGGAAAAGCAGCAGTGAAAGGGAAAAGCAGCAGTGAAAGGGAAAAGCAGCAGTGAAAGGGAAAAGCAGCAGAGATTGGGAAAAGCAGCCGTGAATGGGAAAAGCAAGACTAAAAGGGAAAAGCAGCAGTGAAAGAGAAAAGCAAGACTAAAAGGGAAAAGAAGCATTGAAAGGGAACAGCAGCAGTGAAAGGGAACAGCAAGACTAATATGGAAAAGCAGCATGAAAGGGAAAAGCAAGACTAAAAGGGAAAAGCAAGTCTAAAAGGGAAAAGCAGCAGTGGAAGGGAAAAGCAGCAGTGAAAGGGAAAAGCAGCATGAAAGGGAAAAGCAGCGTGAAAGGGAAAAGCAGCGTGAAAGGGAAAAGCAAGACTAAAAGGGAAAAGCAAGACTAAAAGGGAAAAGCAAGACTAAAAGGGAAAAGCAAGACTAAAAGGGAAAAGAAGCATTGAAGGGGAACAGCAGCAGTGAAAGGGAACAGCATGACTAATATGGAAAAGCAGCATGAAAGGGAAAAGCGAGACTAAAAGGGAAAAGCAAGCCTAAAAGGGAAAAGCAAGACTAAAAGGGAAAAGTAGCAGTGAAAGGGAAAAGCAACACTAAAAGGGAAAACAAGACTGAAAGGGAAAAGCAAGACTGAAAGGGAAAAGCAAGACTGAAAGGGAAAAGCAAGACTGAAAGGGAAAAGCAAGACTGAAAGGGAAAAGCAGCAGTGAATGGGAAAAGCAAGACTAAATGGAACAGCAGCAGTGAAAGAGAATAGCGAGACTGAAAGGGAAAAGCAAGACTAAAAGGGAAAAGCAGCAGTGAAAGGGAACAGCAGCAGTGAAAGGGAAAAGCAGCAGTGAAAGGGAAAAGCAGCAGTGAAAGGGAAAACCAGCAGTGAAAGGGAAGAGCAGGAGTGAAAGGGAAAAGCAGCAGTGAAAGGGAAAAGCAGCAGTGAAAGGGAAGAGCAGGAGTGAAAGGGAAAAGCAGCAGTGAAAGGGAAAAGCAAGACTAAAAGGGAAAAGCAAGACTAAAAGGGAAAAGCAAGACTAAAAGGGAAAAGCAAGAATAAAAGGGAAAAGCAGCAGTGAATGGGAAAAGCAATACTAAAAGTGAAAAGCAGCAGTGAATGGGAAAAGCAAGACTAAAAGGGAAAAGCAAGACTAAAAGGGAAAAGCAAGACTAAAAGGGAAAAGCAGCAGTGAATGGGAAAAGCAAGACTAAAAGGGAAAAGCAAGAGTGAAAGGGAAAAGAAAGACTAAAAGGGAAAAACAAGAGTGAAAGGGAAAAGCAAGAGTGAAAGGGAAAAGCAAGAGTGAAAGGGAAAAGCAAGAGTGAAAGGGAAAACCAAGAGTGAAAGGGAAAAGCAAGAGTGAAAGGGAAAAGCAAGAGTGAAAGGGAAAAGCAAGAGTGAAAGGGAAAAGCAAGTGTGAAATGGAAAAGCAAGTGTGAAATGGAAAAGCAAGACTAAAAGGGAAAAGCAAGACTAAAAGGGAAAAGCAAGACGAAAAGGAAAAGCAAGACTAAAAGTGAAAAGCAAGACTAAAAGGGAACAGGAAGATTAAAAGGGAAAAGCGGCAGTGAAAGGGGAAAGTAGCACAGAAAAGCAGCACTGGAAAGGAACAAGAAAATGCAGCCCTGAAAGTTAGAAGGAGCCCTGAATGGGAGAAGCAGAACTGATAAAGAAAAGGAGCCCTGAAAGGGAAAAGCAGCCCTGAAAAAGAAAATAAGCAAAGAAAAGCAGCCCTGAAAGGAAAAAGCTGCCCCGAAAGGGAAAAGGAGCCCCGAAAGGGAAAGGAACAGCATAAAGTAACACTGATAGGGAAAAGGAGTACATAAAGGGCAAAGGCAGCACTGAAAGAGAAAAGGAGCCCTGAAAGGGAAAAGCATCAAAGCAAGGGAAAAGAAGCACTGAAAGGTAAAAGGAACAAGCACAGGGAGCAGGCAGGTAGGCACAGCAAAGCAGCAAGCAAAGCGCAATCTCTCAGAGGGGGCCTGCTAACAGGAAGCCCAGCTATTGCCCTCCCAAAGAAACTCCACCATTTTGACAGCCAAAACAGAAACTACGGTTTCGGTTCTGACTCTTCCCTGCGCTCCCAAATAAATGGTTTCGTGACATCCTCTACCACACTGCAACTGCTCTGAATAATCAAAATTATATCATTCATGACATAAGAAACTCACTTTTGCCTGGTGGCAACGACAGTCCATTCCCATCCTGTCCCTCCATGTAATGAACATTGCATTTGGCCTTCTAACAGCCTCCTGGATGAATCCACCAAAAGCAAGGAAGCACCCTGCCCTTACTCTGAAGAGAGAAAGAAAGCAAGGTTCATGGAAACAGGCACACAAGGCTCGCAACAACACACGGTGCTCCAGATCATGACAGAGATAGGACTACCACAGTGCCAGAACATGATTTACCACTAAAGGAAACATCTGGGGGCACATTCACAACTTCAGCACAAGCTGTAATGGCTCAGCATATTTAGCTTTCTTATCGTTCAGCTGGAGAACGAGATAGTCCGAAGTATCAGTCAGCAAGCACTCGGATGAGCCTGCCCTCTGGTTTTAACGGTGACAGACATCATTACTGCTACCTCTGACACCTTACCAGGAGATGCTTCCATTTATTAGCCTGGTCTTGATTCCTTCCATCAGCAGCTGCTCCTAAACTGACCTCCATTCATACAGTGATACCATCAACTTCCAGCACGAGCTGACCTGCAAGACAGAGAAGAGAAAGCAGGATGGCAACAAACACTGACATAGCACAATCTAATATTCTTGAACAGCCGCAAAAGAGACAAAACAGGAGAGAAACGCATCCACAGCAACACCCCAGTTCATAAAGAAATGCAACTCCAGCCTGGCCTCAGCAGCCCTTATATATTTCTTACACATTTGATTAAGCCAACTGCAATTTGAACCAGGAGAATTCACAGTCTCTTGCAAATGTCACCGTAAAGCAGAATAGGACACAGCAAAAAAAAAAAAAAAGAAAGAAAAAAAAAAAAAAAAGAAATATAAAGAAAAAAAGCAAGCCAAAAACCAGGGAATCAAAGTTTAAAAAACCACAGAAAACAAATAGAAAAAAAACACATACTATCTGTAACAACAGAAAGACTAGCACAGTGTGAATATACTACAAAGGTAAGGAAAGAATGGCTCACCCACCACTGAGGATGGAAGTGCACAGAACAAACTCCACAGAGGAGAAACCATCAAAAAAAATTCCACCCAGGGGCAGTCAGCCTTCAAAAATGAGCTGTAAGAGAGGTGCAGCCAGGCTCCATCCCTTCCAGTCACTCAGCTGCATTGCCCTCACCTGCACTAACCAGGGCTGACCAGGTCCCTTCCCTAGGTGATAATCAGTGGCTCAGACTGTGATTCAACAGTTCTCGTACAGCGTATCTAAAGAAAAATAGCAAAGCATAGATGAAAAACACAACAACAAATAAACCATGAAGGATTTTAGGAAATAACACAGAATTAAAAAATAATAATAATAATAATAAAAGCAAAGAAAAGTAATAAATCAAACAAGAAAAAAACTAAGACAAGGAAAAACATAAAATAAACTTATTAAAAAAAAACAAAAAACAAAAAACAAAAAAACCCACGACATAGAAAACACCAAATAGGAAAGAAAACCATAGAACTGCAAAGGAAAAAAAATAACACAGCAAAGCAAAGCACAGATGATAAAAAACAACAAGGAAAACACACCTCCCTGACATGACATCTTGCCTCCTGAGCAGGTCACTGTGTCCCTCACTCAGATGTAGAGCAGGGAGAAAGATGAGACCCCGTGTGTTCCTTGCTGCGCACTCCCATCTAAAAGGTCCATATGCTCCTTGGGAAGCACAATGCCACCTGGGGAAAAGAGAAAGCAGGAACAGGACATGCAGGCGGCTATCACCCAGCAGAAGGCCAGATCCTTCCGTCTGTTATCCGCTCCTCTTTTTAGTCCTAACAGGGCCCCAAGGATACAGAAATAGCAGTGCTTAGCAGAAGGACTCGGAGAAGGACCGGTAGAAACTGTCAGGAGGACAACTGGCATCGTGTGGACACAAACAGGCTGTTGGTGCAAGGAAGGAAACAGCACCTGAGCATTTCACCAGACAGGTTCCCTCCTCTCTGTCTTCCTGCAAAGATACAAGGATAAAAACCTCATTTCCTCTGAGCAACAATTGGAAACAAGACCAGAAAATTATTCATTCAAAGGCACTTTTAGGAGATGTATAACAGAGTCCTTCCCAGTTACACGAGCTTACGCTGTGGCCTTTGGAGAAACAAGCTGACTTTGTGGTCCTGAGGGTTCCTTTTTGTCATCTGTTGGGCACAGCAAGAGAGCTTTTCTTGTACAAATCTATGCCCTGTGTACCTTTCTCCATCCCAAAACCTAAAGTTGCGGTGCAGACATTGGATGCTGACCAGAGCAGTAAAAGAACAGAAGAGGGGAAAAGCAGATACAGGTAAGACACCTAAAAGAAAGGAAAAGAGCAGAAGAGAAGGAAGGATACAGTTAAGAACAAAGGACAGAAGATGGAAAGTGCTATAGAGGATTGGACTGGACATGAGCAGATCAGAGCTACACCAAGGTGTGGCTTCTCCCTGTGTCCCTGTCCACCACTGGCAACATCCCCCAATGACAGGGATGATGCTGCTCCAGCAGCTGATGGGGTTGTGGTCTGGGGTTACGTTCTATGCAGAGCCTCCAGAACCTGCTACAGACCTCCAGTTCCCTGACACTTCTTTTTTTCAGGTGTCTGCACACAAGGAACAGGTGTTCTCTATGCCCTGCATGCTGGTAATTAGTGTGGGCAATTACTGTGTGGGAATTGGGGGAGGGAAATTCAGGGGTGGGATAGTGAGGATGAATTGGAGGGGGCTGGGAAATTGTTTGGGTGGGATTGTAGAGATCAGATATGACTGCTAGGATGGGGGATATTTGGTTGGAAATATTGTCATTTCTATTACTCATTGCTTTGTATAAGTTATTAAATGCTTTATGTTCCCTCTGCTACATCTCTGCTTGCAGTCATTTGTGCAGTGACAAAGGTCCTCAGCTCTACATGCCCACCTCCAAGGTAGGATGGAGCACCACAGATGGCAGTGTTCCACAGCTGCCACCAGCAGCCCCAGCTCGTCCCTCCACACCTGAGGTGTGAGTGGCTGTGAGAGGAATGTCTCTGTGGAAGTGCAGCTCATTCCTCCCCTCTGATGGGGGCAGAAGGCATCTGCATTTCCCTCATGGCTCTTATTTCCTGTGTTACTGTGGGAAATGAGCTGAGCCACCGTGCCTCCCTACTATGGCAAGCTCTGCAGCTCTGCCACTGTCTTTATACTCAGCTGTTCCTGTGTGTAATGCTCCACACTTGGACCCTGCAGAGCCCAAAGGCCTCCTTGGCTGCTGTTACTCACCTGGACATTGAGGGTGCTGTGTCTCCAGTCTGTACCTGCTTCCAAGTGGCACTTGCAAGACACTGCGAGTCCACCTGGTTGGAACTGCAGTCAACAAACACAAATGTGAAAGAAATAAGAAAGGATTCTTTCATTTCACAGGCTTTCATCTCCATTGAAAGATGTTCTGCTGTGCAGCACAGCTGGGAGCATTTCATATGTGCAAAAAAGGGGGATAGGCCCTGGCTGTGCCCGGCCCCCTTCCGGCCCAGGCCCCAAAGCAGCCCCGACTGTGCTGGGTTCCCCTCTCACCTGGGCCCTGCAGTGGCCTCAGCTGTGCCTGGTCCCCCTCTGCTCTGGGCCCTGAGCTGGCCCCAGCTGTGCCTGGTCCTCCTCCATCCTGGGCCCCAAGGCCCTGCCTCTGCCTGCTCCCCCTCTGCTCTGGGCCCTGAGCTGGCCCTAACTGTGCCAGGCCCCCCTCTGGCACAGGCCCTGCCTCAAGCCCTGCCTCCTGTGGGCAGCAGTGCTAGTGCCTGTTGGTTTTGCTCTCTTCCCTCTTCTTTCCCTGTTCTCTTCACAAATGCTTTCAGATCCCCCAGGATGACGTGCACTGACACTGCTGCCTTCTTCCTGCACAAACTTTCTGGGCAGCTCAGCTTTTTCTACAGAGCAGCGTGCCTTTGGAAGTGCTTGGAGGATGTAAACTAACAGCAAGAGAACACTGAGCTCTTCTGGGTCTTTCTAGGCATGGCAAAGAGACAGGAGAGTGTGCTCAGCCTTGAGTGGTTGCTTGTATGCAGAAATCACAGTTGTCAACATCTGTGCTGTTTTGCTGTAGGCAGTAGTGTGTGACAAGAAGCCTACAATTATCAATTTAGTGAATGTAATTAATTGTAACAGTTACTCTTTCTTCTTCCCATGACACTTGGGTTATGGAGTTCTCCTATGCTATGTGCCGGTGTAAATCTCTGAACCACAGCACTGTTGCATTTAGCAAAGTTCATGGTAACAGGCTTTGGCCAACCTCAGAGCTACGTAGATGATGAGAAGATATCTGATGATAGGAGAGAAAATGAACAAGCTCCAAGGTAAGTGTTGTTTTTTCCTTCTAGTCAGCACGCCATCGCTAAATCTTCCATGCTGTGACTTTTATCTTGATAGTGATGATCCCTTAACCTCACACCTTTAGCACAGCACTTTCTGTGGAGATTCCCACCAGTGACAAAGTATTAGTGCCGCTTTTCTGCCTGTTTCTTTTTTGTCTGTATTTTCCAGAATGTGGGTATTTCTAAATAGGGCTGCATGAAGGGGTGTGTGTGTGATGGAAGAGTGAAGGAAGTCCACTGCAGATCTGTGCTGACTGCAGAAATGGCACCATGCTGTAGCAGCAAAAAGGCAGATGGTAGGAACTACACTTGAAGAGTGGAAGTTGGTGGTTGGCTGCGCTCAGATCTTCCTCCCAGGAGATGCTCTTCAAGTGTTTTTTGTTCCTTTCTGCCAGAAGCTGACAGAAGTGGTCTTCCAGCCAAGCGCAGCCTTGCAGAAAGTCTGGGGAGGACTGCAGCCTGTGACGTGGAACCCAAGAGAGGTACAGATGCACAACAGGCATCAGGGTTTAATTCAATGTCTTTCTAGTTAGGCTTTCTGTCCATTCTTTCTTCATACTCCTTTTGCTGCGTGTTGCTTGAGGTCTTCATCCCTGGGATTTACAACTACCTTCCCTGTCCAGATTTGAAATGCAAACCCACCCTTCAGCTAAGATCCTAAGATCCGCTACTGTGAACACGCAAGATGAGATTTCCTAGTATTGTGGCCCATTTTGCTACAGAAATTAGCCTTGGTCACTCTTTAAATCTTACTGCTTCTCCTTTCTTGATTATAACAGATGTACACCAGGAGCCAAATGGAAACATCTATGTGAAAGCGGTGCAGGAAGTGCTTTCAGAGGGAGCTCATCTTCAGGCTGGAGGGCTTCCTGTAACAGCAGGTCCCAGCTCTGTCTCCAAGACCCTGGATGGGTGTAAACACAAGGGCTTGGACAAAGAGAAACAGACTGCAGCGCAGTTGCCTGCTACCAAAAGAGCCAGGGGGCAGAACAGAGACAGTGTGCCACCCCTACAGCAGCACACCCTGGGCCTGCCCTAGCACTGAGCTCCAAGCAAGGAGGTAAGAAGGTGCTGCGGTACCGTCCTGGTGAAGTGCAACATATTGAG
Organism: Coturnix japonica; assembly: GCF_054131305.1. Classification (NCBI taxonomy): domain Eukaryota; kingdom Metazoa; phylum Chordata; class Aves; order Galliformes; family Phasianidae; genus Coturnix; species Coturnix japonica. The sequence goes on along the minus strand of NC_140666.1, from coordinate 280,960 downwards.
TTTGCTTAGGACTTGCTTTTTCCTTCTCTGTAGAGGGGATAAGAGTTGAAGGCTACAAAGTCCAAAGGCAGTGAGGTGCCAGAATACCTAAATGCATCTCTTAACTTCACAGTGGTCTTCTGTATGTCCCCCTGGAAATGTCTGAGAGGCTTCCTAGTCCCATTTGCTTTGTCTTTGGACTGCCATTTGTTTTCACAGCACCCATGTTTCTGCAGTTTTGCTGTTAACAAAATGAATTCATTGGTATTCTTGCTTTATAGAAAGAAGACAACGACAAAAAGAAAGGAGAAGGGAATTGAAAAAGGCTTCTCAGAGAGCTGCACATATAGAGGTGAGTCCTTGGTGAACACAGACACACATTCTCTTGTTGGTCTCAGTGCCTCCATCTGTCAGATATGAAAGAGATGGTAAAATCCTGAGGGAAGCAATGGAATAGAAAAGCAGCCAGCTGTGTGTTTGAGGAAATAACACTGTCAGTGAGAGCTGCCATGGGGAGCTTGGACGCCTTCCTCTGTCTTGAGAAGGATGTGGTTGGTAACAGCCAGAAGGTTTTGCTGTGATAAAGAAGCTTGCCATGCCGGGCATTGCAACCTTTGAAACAGGCTTTCCACGACAGAGCATAGGCAGTGTGTCCTGGGAAGTAGTGTCAGTGACCTGAATGAAAGGAACGTGCTGTTCCACACGGGGCCATTCTGGATGTTTACTGGTCAGAGTTTCTTCATGAGATCTCCCTAGATTGTTTCTGTCCTACTTCTACGCTTGCTTTGTTTCTTTCCAGTTCTCCGCAGCGATGAACAGCCTAGCAGAGATGATGCAGAAGCTGCAGCTGAAAGACTGAGAGGAGAGACATCACAAGGCAGCGGCTGCAGTGCGCGGTGTTTCAGTTGCTGCCCAACTCAGTACTTGTAGTTTGATTGCAGTCAATCAATAAACCATCACAATTAGAGATTCACAAAGAACGCACGGCCTGATTTGTCCAGTGACACTCCATGAGCTGCTGCATGACTTTTGGTCCAGAGTAGCATCTACCATCTTCGGTCCACTATGCATCTTTGGCCCACCACAGCCCATCCCAGCACTGTTCTTCCTTTGCACACCCATGTGCCCACACAACATTGCATGCCCTTGTACTGATAATTGCTGCTATTCCTTCCCAGATTCAAGACTCTGCACTTGCTTTTGTTAAACCACTTCTTGTTTATTAGTGCCCAGCTCTCCAGTCTGTCCAGGTCTTGCTGAATGGCAGCACAGACTTCAGGTGTGTCAGCCATTCCTCCCAGCTTTGTATCATAGGTGTACTTACTGAGCGTGGACACTATCCCCTCATCAAGGTCATCAGTGAAGATACTGAACAAGACCAGACACATCAACAAACCCCGGGGAACACAGGTCTATAACTGGACTCTGTGCTGGTGATCAAAACCCTCTGAGCTCGGCCAGTCAGACAGTTCTCAGCCCAGCTTACCATCCACTCATCTATCCCACACTTTCTCAGCTTTGTTACCAGGATGTCATGTGAGACAGTATCAAAAGCCTTGCTGAAGTCAAGGTAGATGACATCCACTGCTCTCCCCACATCTACCCAGCTGGTGATGCCATCACAGAAGGCTGCAGGGTTGGCTGAGCATGACATTTCCCCGGTGAATCCAAGCTGACTACTGCTGGTAGTCTTCCCTTCTTCCCTTCCAGTTGCCTGGAGATGGCATCCAGACCAAGCTGTTCCACCACCTTTCCAGGGAGAGGTGAGACTGACTGCCCTGCAGTTTACCGGATCCTCCTCCTTGCCCTTTCTGAAGACTGCAGTGTCACAGGCTCTCCTCCAGTTTTCAGGCACTTCTCCAAGACCTGTCAAAGATGATTAAGAGTTTGACAATCACCTCTGCCAGCTCCCTCCGCACATGTGGATGCATCCCATCAGAGTCTATGGATTTGTGCACGCTGATCCCAACCAGATGCTCCCAGATCACCCCCTCCTCACCCAGAGGGAAGCTCTCCATTTCTCAAGCTCTCTCTCTTCCCTCCAGGGCCCAGGAGTCCCAAGGGGCAGTCACTGAAGTGAAAAACAAAGTAAAGAAGGTGTTCAACATCTTCACCATCTCAGCATCACCCATTTCCAGGACACCCCCCTTCCCTATTTCCTTCTCTTAGGGATGCACCAATCCTGAGCTCCGAAGAAGCGCTATTTAAATGCCTCCCAGCTCTCATGGCCCCCTTACCTTTGAGCACTCTAGCCTGTGAGATACCTCCAAATAGGCAACAGAAAAAAATCAAAGTAGGCTCTCTGGAAGTCCAGGGCCAAATTAGTTCTAGGCACATTGTTACCTCCATAGGTTAGCTGGGTGCCTGGCACTGACCCCTTCCAATCTAGTACTTTCGACCCCTAGTTGCTGGCTCCAGGGGGTGTCTCTACTGCAGTTCTGGCTGAGGACTTTGCCTGAGGAGACAAATCACACTGCTTTTGAAACTCCCAAGTTTCAGGATTTCCTGCTTGTTTCAACACGCCAGGGAAACACGTGGGTGGCATGAGTTGGGCAGCAGGGTGCTGGCTGCAAGCACACGGTGACAGCAACTGCAGCCATCAGCACAGTCTGAGCCTGCCTGCAAGACCTTGCACACAGACCTCAGTGCCACGACTCCCCTAACTGAACACAGCAACCTGGAAATCCAACCCAAATGGAAATGTCCTTAGAGTGCCATCACCCTGCACTCCACGCACTTCATCGTGCCCCAGAAACCAGAATCAAACCACACAGACCCTGACAATCACAGCTATGTCTGTTCTTCCCTAAAGAATCAAAGCTGCAGCAGGCCAGAAGTTTCAAGGAAGAAGAAGCGGCTCTTTTAACCATTTCCTGAGCAGTTTCTGAGGCTGTACATGCAGTTTGATCACAGCCCGGCTGAGTCCTGGTCACACCCCGCTCCCTCTGACAATTAAGGGAATCAGCACAACAAATCTGAAGACAGAAGTGATAATGCAAACAAGACGAGAAGATATTTGCTGAGTCTGGATCCTCAAACGCATTTCAGCTGGGAAAAAGGACAGAGATGCCCACCTTGTAAATTTGGGTCACCTCCTCCCAGACGCACCAACACATCACCATTGTGGGAAACTCAAGTTTGGAGTTGTGCCAGATGTTCTCAGGTAAGTTTTGGACTGTTTTGTGTTTGCTTGAGACAGCTGCGTTCCCAACCAGTTCTGGAGAGTCCCTGCAGAAGTCCATCCCTTGAACACATGGCAGGTGCTCAAAAACCAGCTCTGAAAGAAAGCAAAGTTGGTGTGTAATTTGTGGTGGAGCTTGCAGATCTTAACAGCCAAATTAGAGCGACAGCAAAGTTGGAGGACAACTGGCAGAGCAATTGCTTTACCAGCTTTTCTGAAGTGCATTTTGACCTTAACAAAGTGTATGGGAAACTACTGATCACAGCCTGAACTTCTGATTGACCACCTGAGGCAAGCAATGAGTCAGCTGCAGGAGCACAGGTGAAGGTAATTCAGCTGTGCTACTGGAAGGGGTGGAGCTTGGCTCCACCTCTCCCAGATCTCATGTAAGGGCTGACCAGCACTAAGGAAGGATTTCTTTCTCTGGTGATTTTTTTTTTTGGACTTTACTGTGGACTTTCAGTGTTGGTGAGCATTTTCCCTTTATCCTTCTATCATATTAATCATTTGTATGAAGTATCTGTATACCCTGTGTTTACATTTACATTACATTACCTATTGGCTGTCTAAGTGTTCAGTTGTATAACTATACACACTGGGTCAAAACTAAAACAACGCGTGTTTTATGTCTGCTCTTAGCAGCTTGGAAGGAACCAGGCTAGACCTTGTGGTAGGGCATTCTGTGCTGGGAAGTCAGCAGCACTGTGCGCGTACAGCTGTTTATGCCAGGTGAGGCTGTGTGCACACGGTGTGTGGGGGCAAATGCTGCATTGGGAACATATTAGCATGAAGCACAGAAATACATGCTCAGAGATACTATGGGGCATGCTGGGTTTGATTGTTTCAAGACGTGAAATTAGAAGGCTGAACAGACATCATCTGCTTCTGGTTTGGAGAGGGGATTTTAATAAATGTATTTGAAGTTCTACAGAAACTTGGTTTTACAGCGGGCAGTGTCACATTAGTCCAGTTTTTTTCCTATCTTCCTGAGGATAATATCACCAGATTAAATTGCTGGTACACCTCGATCCTCTGAGTTTTAAGAGCTTATGCTGTAGTTAAAAGTTGCTTTCAGGCGTCCAAAGCAGGTTACCAGAACATGTACTGGCACTGTGAAAGCACACAACAAGACACAGCTGTTTGTTCTAAAACATTTATGATTACACAAAAAAGATAAAGCAGTTGTAACTACTCACTGCCAATGTAGGAATGAAGTGATGAAGCAAGCTTCCCAAATATGTGGGCACTGCAAGCTGGAATAATCCACTGGTCTTCTAGTGCAATTCCTTCTAGATTTGGTTTTCCAAGTCCTGGGTGAAGGCAATAAACAATTAACAGTAACTGCTGGTAAATTCTTGTTTGAAGACTGCATTAGAAGAGTCTGCCTTATAAATACCAGACTGCTGCACACTGGTCCCTACTGCATGAACAGGCAGGAATGGGAATCAGCAGAGCACACAGTCCGGCACATGGGGAAAAACCAGTAAGAACCAAACAAGGTAACACTTGATTTGGATTTGTTGAGATAGCTTCTATTTCTTTTCTTCAACAGGGTGCTAGTCTGAAATTGTTCTGTGACCAGAATGAATACATTGGGCAAAGAAACTTCTGATTAGCTTGGAAACCATCAGGAAGAACAAAAATGTTCCTGAACTGACTGATCCTCTCTACAAACATTTCCATCATGTGGACATTCAGGTGCAGATGGATTGATCTAAGAGTAGAGTAGAGGGTGTTATATGACAATATACAAGCTTTTGGCTGTGGTTAGACCCAGAAGATGGCTAAGCACCATGCCATACTGTACAGAACACCCCTTTGGCCAGCGTAAACCAGCTGTCCTAATTCTGTGCTTTCCCAACTCCTTGGATCCTTTTCTGAGAACAGCTTTGTCTGTGCACAACATGCTTAGCAGGAGCTATAAACATTGGTGTGTTATCAGCATTGCTTTTCTCCTAGAACCAACACATTGCATCATCCCTGACAAGCTGAAGAAAGCAGGTCTGTCCCAGCTGGAAATGAGCCACATTTACATTGCTTGGGCATTTTGTTGTGTTTGTTTATTATTTTGTAGTTGTTGTTGTTGGGTTTCTTTTGGGTTGTGCTAACGATGAGATTTGGTAGTATCAGAATGTATCTGGTGAAGGGGGAAACAGTATTTGTTGAGAACTTCTCTTAGTTGTAGAACTGTATCTGCTTGGATGACACTGACCTCCCTGAGCACCGACTTTCTTCCAGAAGTATTTTCTTGTCTTAGAGGAAAATGAGCGATGTCGTTAACTTTCTCCTACCCGATTCCTTCCTGGCTGTTGGCATGCACCAGCTGTTCCAAGTATCAGTGTGTACGTTAGGTATAACTTGTTTTTCACTTTGCTTGTAGGTCTTTCAGGTTGCAGCCTATGAAGAAGAGGCACATATAGCACTTGCAGCGCTGGATGCAGTTGAAGGCAAAACTGATGATGCTTTCCTAGCATTTGAAGCTATGAAGAATGTGGTTCACACTGGAATCTTGCCGAGGTTGGTTCCTAGCTTGCATTACCCCAAATGCTTTTTTGTTACTTGCATTCCAGCTGATTCTCATTAATCTAAATACTGTTGCTTAGCTTTGGCAAAGAAAGGCAGATGAGTTTGTGAATGATGGTGTGTTGGCAGAAGCACAAGAAGAGCACAAACCCTGTCTTCAAAGAAAGCACTGCCTAATGAAGATCATTGATGAATGCTCCTCAGATCTGTCAGTAGCTGACAAAGTCATTCTTATTCAACAGCTTGTTTGGAGAGATGCCGTGGTGTTGCTTACAGCTACACTGTGGCACTGTTTCATGCCAAAGCCCAAATCCAGCTATGTGGGAAACACAGTAATGGCCCTCTCTTACTGAATGTGCTGCAAGTTTCAAAGCCAGCCGTAATACTGCACAAGAGAAATGTGGATCTGTCTTTGCTAAAAAGGCAGGAAGGTCAATGGGACTGTATAATCTGTTTGGTGAGAAACAATCATGCTGCCTCCTAATGCACTGCCTGCTGGAATCCAAGCAAAACTAATACCAGAGCTTCTCTTTAGCGATTTTCCTTTAAACTTGAGCAAGTAGATGCTCCAAAGACCACTCAGAATTACTCAAAAATGACTTTTTCTTTAGCTGTTCTGTATGCCTAGTCCAAAATGAAGCAAGTGATGAAAACTGTTGATCCTGTCAGAATCCTAACTCACAATGTCAACCTAGTGAGCTAGTATCTGTTGTTCAGGTGCGTAATTACATGCGTTTCAAATATCTAATACCTATAATATTTGTTATGCACCTGTCTGTTACATTTCAGCGACTGAGAGCAGTGTTCTGGTTGTCTCAGGAGCATGCAACTAAAGGATGACTTCTTGAACAGTAAAAGTTTCAGTAACAGCTACCATGGTGTCACGGGGATCTCTCTAGAGGTTTAATTCAGTAATTTTCAGAGGTTTACGAGTAGAGGAAGCAGTGACTTTTCCCTCATCATCACTATCTTCTCCGCGTCTGTTAGTCTTCTGGGTTGCCTTTCTCGGTGGTTTTGGGGAGGGTCCCTCGCCCGGATCTTCCTCTACTTCCTCCATCCGTTCCAGACGTGAGGACACACGTCCCAACTCTGGCCTTCCACTGGGGCGACTGACACTGATGCTGGTGCTTCCTGTGGTCGGCTGGGATTAACTTGTTGCCTTCCCCTTAGGGTTTGGATCTCATTCTCGAGACTCTCTATCTTTTTCATAAGCCATTCGATCTGAGATCCCCCTGATCTCCCACACTCACTCAGGGGTTCTATTAATTTCCCAAGGTCCCTCTGGTGTTCAGGGGTGAGATTACCTGATACTGGGGGTCCCGATGCTTCTGGCCCTTTTCCTGAGTCTCTCTGCACTATTCTTTGCAAGTCTTTCTGCAATTTATAGTAAACTACTACAATTAGAGAGACTAACAACACAGTATTCCAATTGACACCCCAGTCATACTTAAGGAATTCAGAGCATTCGTGAGCCAGTTCAAGCACGGTGCCTGTGATGTTCGTTAGTCTGGAAGGGAGCCAGGCAGACATCTCTATCCCTGCCAGCCGTCGGATTAATAAATCTACCCCTACCCCCAACATCAGGAAGTCCTTAAGCCAGGACCACAGGAACCTAGGGACTATCAGTCCTACATACAGGGTTGCTGAAAAAGACCACCTAATTACTGCCCAAAACATTGCCCTGAGCTGTGCCCGCATTCTCCACCAAAAATGTCACGGGGATCTCTCTAGAGCTCACTCCGGGACAGTGTGCACAAACCCGGGGCAGCAGGAACAAAAGCCCCCCCCCTTTTTCTCTCACGGCACGGTACGGCAAAGTGCGGCGTGGCCCGGCCCGGCCACGTGCGTTTAGGGAGACGGGGAAGGGAAGGGAGATTGCGATTAGGTCTAACAAAAAAATGAGGGAGGAAAAAGGTGATCTGAGAACGAATGGCAGTTTAATAACCTAATAACACTAAACAACAACAAGAGAGTCTCAACAAAGAGAATACCAAGTCCCAAATCTCACCGATGGAGCTGTGGAAGGCAGGAAGCTCTGACCACGTTGTCTCCTCGCAGGGAGCCGGTCCAGCAACCCCGTCCCCTTCCTCCCTTCCCTTCCGGTGCCCCTCCCCACATGCTCATTAAGGCAGTTCACAGAAAAAAAAACTTGTCCCCTTTACTCCCATTATGAAGCATGGTGTTCTGATGTGGAATACCAACACCAACCAAATTGCAAAACCATAACACATGGTAATAGACTGAGGTTAGTTGGTAAGAAGCACAGACTTCCCCCAAGTAATTTGAAACCAGTCCTCTTCAGTTGCTGGTTAATGTTTTCTGGGATGTCAAACCCTCACAGTTGCTCAGTGATTCAGTAGTACACATTGCTGCAGACAGCTCAGCTCAGAAATAAGGGCACTGTGGGGTTACTGTTGCTGTTGTTCTGAAGTAATTCAGTCTTCACGTTTGTCTCAATTTCTGTCCAAAGCTGAGATGACAACTGTGCCATCAGACAATCCTCCATCTGATGGTGCTATAATTGCTGATGAACCAGCACCTATCCCAGAGAAGAGAGCTCTTGCTGCCTTTCTCAAGCCGCCTTCGATGTTCTTCTGTTATAAGAATAAGCCTGGATACGTACCTGAAGAGGGTGATGGTAAGGAGAGACCAAGTTGATTTTTGTGTTGCCTTTTTTGTGGGGAAAGGACATTTGGAACCAACAGATGCTGATACCGTTTGGACTGATGGGCAGCAATACTGCTGCCTCCTTCCTTTTGGATGAGAATCGTGCGTCTCCCTTCCCAAATCTGTCTTGTGGCTCTCTTAATAAAATTACCAACACGCTATTTTTTCTGGAAACACAAAACCTACGCCAGACCTCTAGGCTGAAAAGCTGTCAATAGTGTAATAAGGCACCTGTACACAAATAGGAATGGGAAGCTTGCTTGCTGACGCATAAAGCTCTTAACACTTATGCAGAAGTTTTTTGTATGTTTGCTGGGCTTGTAAGTCTGGAGGGCGTAACAGACTTAGACTTCTCTGTGTTTGGAACATCACTGAGTAAAAAAGAAGCCTTTACAAAAGCTTTGGTCACAAAATTCATAGGATTATTCTCACACCTCTGAGACATGACTATTTTCACTCTGTGAGGAATAAAACATGCAGCAGAAGAAACACTCTCTGGCTCCTCTCACTGCACCTCAGGTCTTTTCAAACACTGGAAGGGAGACACAGATCTTACATTTCTCAGGGAGAGAAAGGAGTCACAGCTGTTTCCAAACCTGGAACCAGCTTCAGCTACTAAAACTCCAACCGTGTTTGAATTAACTGGTTTCAGAGAGAGATTTCAGAGGAAAACAGTACATCATTTTATGGAGTGATACTACTTCAAAGGTATAGCAGTCAACAACCTTTTTTTTTTTTTTTAGTGCCAAATTGGCATTAAGTGAAAATTGAACAGGTTTTGGAGCTATTTCAACATTTTCCCCTTGATTTTTGCAGCTCCATGGAAGAGAAGAAGCTCTGATGGAGCAAGAAGCCTCTCTGGATAATCTAAAAGAGGTGCAGTAATGTAAGGACGCTTATTGCGTTACTTGCCCTTTCTCTTGGTGGTCATTATCTGAAGCCATGCTGTGTTTACCAGGTTTAATGCTTCTTTCTTTAATGTACTTGAAACACGGAAATGGAAGTTTATCGGATCCTTTTAACACTAAAATGCAACTTGGCTTGTAATTGTTTCTAAAATGATCTGGTTCATCCTGTTTGGAATGTGATATTTCAACAGCAGAAGGATGCAGAAGTGAAAAGACTTGAAATGCTGCTGAAGGAAATTGCCGAATGTCAGGACAACCTTGAGGAAGCAAATGAATCCATAAGAAATCCTTCAAGAGGAATTATTTCCTATGATCAGTAACTCTCCAAGTCTGAGTTAACACTGCTGGTTGTCTGAACGGGATGTCTGCAAAGCTGATGACTTGGTTTTTCTGTGACAGGAAGGGTGTGAATGCAGACAATTACTTTCCCCCTCTCTGTTTCTGAGTTCTTGAGGCATTTTTGCAGCATGGTCTCTACTGTTCTGTCACTTGTTTACAAGAAGAGAAAGGGTAAAGCAGTTGTTGGTTTGATCACTCTGCTGCTCAGGAACTCCGTCAAAGGATTTCGGAGTGTTGTTTACCAAAAAAATCGAGTTTTCTGTACACAGATATTTGAGTATTTTTCTTTTATTTCAGGTAAATGACGGGATTCTAGGGAAGAAGTACTCAAATCAATAGATAAGGACAGCAGAAGCTTGTTTCATCTACCTTGAAGGTAAGGTGTTTTCTTATCTGGACAAGATTCCTTTGTAGGTCAGAAGAAAAACAGAATTCCTTGTTCTGTTTTGTTGTAGTGTAAATATCAGTTTATAGTGGCAGAGATGCGTAAGGATACTGGTGAAGTGGCACAACCGATGACACCTTTCATGCAGGAGGAAGTGAGGGCAGCATCAGGAAGGGATCAAGTAAGAGTTGGGCAAGGTGGGAAATTCACTCAAAAGCCATTCAGCAATGGAACATTCTCTGCATACCTGTTGAAATAAGGAAATTTTCTAATTTCATTTGTTTTATGAGTTAATTAGTTGGAGAAAGAATAGATTCTATGAGGGGGAAGTGGGCAGAGAAAATAAAGCTTGCTGCTAGGACCATCTTTTGAATTTTATGGGGTGTCTGTATCTACTTATTTGTTTGACATATCATGCATCATTCAGTGGATAATGAGCAGAACTGATGTGCTCTGGCGCATGCCCATCTGCTCAGGTTTTGGCTTGGAAGATCATCAATTTGAAAGCTGAAATATGTGACTATATTACAACTACCACCAAATTCTGAAGTTGATGGGCTCCTGACTGCTCTTAAGGATTGGATCTCAGATGAGCACCTGAGCAAACTCCAAAGAGGAGAAGAAAGCAAGGACGGTCAGAAGCCTCAGTCTGCTGGAAGAACCCACATCCAGGAGAAGGTAGAGGGACTGGAATTTGCTCTGCTTCATGTGTTTTCAGATTCACGTATGTATTAATTGATTTTGAGAATGGGAAAAGTCAGCCTGTTTAGTGTAGACTTTGGATAGAGCAATGAAAGCCAAACAACAGTTACTAATGCAGTACTAATCCCAGCAGTCAAATGCAATGGCTGATTTGCCACTTGTAAAATAGAGCCATAATTTTGAAGGGAAAGTGTCATGTCCAGTCTCAGCTTGCAAGATTCAGCCTTTTATTACCTGTATGTGTAACACTGTATTTTATGTGTAACACTGTACATAACTGATTTTATTTATTTATTTATTTATTTTTATACAGAGATGCTCACACCCAATTGAAAATACTTTAATGTCTCTGTTGGATCTTGAAGTTTCAGTGAATGACTTATGACAGATCATACTATGTGATACTGAAAGCCTTTCCTTCCATCTCTCCAGGGACACCAAGGCATGGAAATCAATGTGGTGTTCAGGAGTTCTACTTGTACTGCTTTCCTTCATTCTCTGAAGGGTTTGTAGGCATTGCTGTTGTTCTTGGTGGTTGAGCTCACACGATGAATCTCCGCTTTACATGCAAACCTGTGTAAAGCTTAAAAATCTTAAAAAGCTTAAAAAGCAGGTGATCTTTTCTTCTACGCCCGTGGTGTCAGGAAAAGGTACAGGAAGGATCCAAAAAACCCAACTCTTAAATAGATGGCTTAAGAGCTGGTGCAGACGCAAGAATTTCGGCTTTTTTGACCATGGGGCAATCTACACTGCACCTGGAATGATGGCTGCTGATGTAAGCAGCTTGTCCCTGAGGGGTAAGAGGGTATTAGCTGAAGAATTAGCGGGACTCATTGATAGGTCTTTAAACTAGGAACGAAGGGGGAAGGGGGCAAAATAAGGGCTACTGGGGTTGAACAGTGCATTCCAGGGATTGTACCAAACTCCGTGGGCAAAGACTGCAGAGTGCAAAAGGAGGGAGTAGGGCAGGGAGATGCTGGGGATGCCGCTGTTCTAGCGGATCCTGGATCACTTATGAAGGTGGTGAGACGGACAGCCCGGCTGAAGTGCCTTTATACTAATGCACGGAGCCTGAGTAACAAGCAGGAGGAACTGGAAACTGTGATGCACTCTGAAAATTATGACATTGTTGCTATCACAGAAACATGGTGGGATGACTCCCACAATTGGGATACTGCCATCGACGGCTATAGAATCTTTAGGAGAGATAGGCGAGGTAGAAAGGGTGGGGGAGTTGCTCTTTCTGTCAGAGATTGGATAAACTGTGAGGAGCTCCCCATGAGAAACAGTCAAGAACAGGTTGAGAGCCTGTGGGTTAGGATTAGAGACGGGACTAATAAAGGTCAGCTGGTATTAGGGGTATACTACAGGCCACCTGATCAAGGGGAGGCTGCTGATGAGGCTTTCTTGCTCCAGATGCATGAGGCGTCTGGCTCACGGGCTCTTGTCCTGGTGGGGGACTTGAACCATCCGGACATCTGTTGGGAAAACCACACGGCGAGCTGCAAGAGCTCCAGAAGGCTCTTGGAATCCATTGATGATAGCTTTCTGGTTCAGGTATTGGACAGACCGACCAGAGGTCAAGCGTTGCTGGACCTGCTGCTCACCAACGCTGAGGAGATCATCAAAGGCGTCAAGGTTGGAGGCTGCCTGGGCTCCAGCGATCATGCCCTGGTTGAGTTTGTGATCTCAAGCGATGTGGGCCTGGCAAAGAGCAGGACCAGGATGCTCAACTTTAGAAGAGCAGACTTCAAGCTACTCAATGGAATGCTGGCCAAGATCCCCTGGCGTGCTGCCCTCAAAGATAAGGACGTTGAGGAGAGCTGGCTACTGTTCAAGGATGCCCTCCTGGCAGCACAAGAGGTCTCCATTCCCCTGATTAAGAAAGTGGGCAGGAGAGGTAGAAAACCGGCATGGCTCAGCAAGGACCTGCTAAGAGAACTGAGGGTGAAGAAAGGGGTGTACAAGCTCTGGAAACAAGGCTGTGTCACCCGGGAAGAATACAGGGATGCCGTCCGAACTTGCAGATGTGAGATCAGGAAAGCCAAGGCGCAGGCAGAACTGAACTTGGCGAGGGATGTGAAAAACAATAAGAAAACCTTCTACAGGTACATTGGCCAGAAGAGACAGGCCAAAAAGGGGCGTACCTACTCTGGTAAATTTAAAAGGAGAAATGGCTTCAACAGATGAAGAGAAAGCTGAGGTGCTGAATGAGTTCTTCACCTCGGTCTTCACTGGTGGCCAGGATTCTAGTCTTTTTCATGTCCCTAAGTCTTGCACCCCCATACCTCTATGTGGGGACGAAGGAGGTAAATCCCTCCCCACTGTAAGGGTAGAGCAAGTCCGAGAGTGCCTCCTTAGACTGAATGAGTATAAGTCTATGGGGCCAGATGGCGTGCATCCCAGGGTCCTGAAGGAGCTGGCTGAGGTGGTTGCTGAGCCGCTCTCCATCATATTTGAGAAGTCGTGGCTGTCAGGTGAGGTCCCGGATGACTGGAGGAAGGGTCACGTCACTCCCATTTACAAGAAGGGGAGCAGGGACGACCCAGGTAACTACAGGCCGGTGAGTCTCACCTCTGTGCCTGGGAAGATTATGGAACAGATCCTCCTGGACAACATGCTTGATCACATAAAGAACGAGCATGTGATCCGAGACAGCCAGCATGGCTTCACCAGGGGAAGGTCATGCTTAACTAATCTTGTGGCCTTCTATGATGGAGTGACGGCGTTGGTGGATGAAGGGAAGGCGACTGATGTCATTTACCTGGACCTGAGCAAGGCCTTTGACATGGTCCCCCATCACATCCTCATCTCCAAATTGGAGGGAGGTGGATTTGATGGGTGGACAACTAGATGGATAAGCAATTGGTTGAAAGGCCGCAGACAGAGGGTGGTGGTCAATGGCTCTATGTCCAGGTGGAGGCTGGTAACGAGCGGTGTCCCTCAAGGGTCTGTCTTGGGACCGGTGCTCTTTAACATCTTTATTAATGACATCGATGAGGGAATGGAGTGCACCCTCAGCAAGTTTGCTGATGACACCAAGCTGAGTGGTGCAGTCGATACGGTGGAGGGAACGGATGCCATTCAGAGGGACCTTGACAGGCTGGAAAGCTGGGGTCGGGTGAACCTAATGAGGTTCAACACGGCAAAGTGCAAGGTTTTGCACTTGGGCCGGAACAACCCCAGGCACCTGTACAGGCTGGGAGGAGTTGTCCTTGAGAGCAGCTCGGCCGAAAAAGACCTAGGGGTCCTGATAGATGAGAAACTTAACATGAGCCAGCAGTGCGCTCTGGCAGCCCGGAAAGCAAATGGGATCCTGGGCTCCATCAGGAGAGGGGTGGTCAGCAGGGATAGGGAGGTGATCGTCCCTCTCTACTCTGCTCTTGTGAGGCCCCATCTGGAGTACTGTGTCCAGGTGTGGAGCCCTCAGCACAAAAAAGATATGGAGATTTTGGAAAGGGTCCAGAGGAGGGCCACGAAGATGATCATGGGGCTGGAGCACCTCCCCTATGAGGACAGGCTGAGGGAGTTGGGTTTGTTCAGCCTGGAGAAGAGAAGGTTGCGGGGTGACCTCATTGCAGCCTTTCAGTACCTGAAGGGAACTTACTCCCAGGAGGGGAGTAAACTCTTCGAAAGGGCTGACAATAGCAGGACATGGGGAAATGGATTTAAGTTGAAGAAGGGAAGATTTAGGTTGGATGTTAGGGGAAAGTTCTTTACTAGAAGGGTGGTTAGGTCCTGGAACAGGCTGCCCAGTGAGGTTGTGGATGCCCCGTCCTTGGAGGTGTTCAAGGCCAGGTTGGACGGGGCCCTGGGCAACCTGATCTAGTAAAGGTGTATGTTTGGTGGCCCTGCCAGGCAGGGGGGTTGGAACTACATGATCCTTGAGGTCCCTTCCAACCCGGGTAATTCTGTGATTCTGAACACCCACTGCTGTTACTGCTGCCACGGCTCAGCTCTACTTGTGACGTATTTATTGACCACTCAGAAGCTATGACAGCAAATCAGCAACAAGTACATTCGACTTTCCTGCCACAGGAACTGGTAAAAGGACTTCAAAAAGATGGAGAGCATTCGCTCACCGGGGTTGTACCTCTGCAGCACGCACTGAGGATGGCCAAGCTCAATAAAAGGACTCTGTATCTCATGTTTGTTTTGTTTTGTTTGTAATTGTTCATATATATATATTTATTTTAAGGTGCATATTAAAAGTTTATATTCCGCAAACTACCTGGGTTTTTCCTTGCATCCTGTGACCACAGTGTCTGCTGACGGCACATCAGGCACTTCAAGCAGAAGTGCTTATTTCACAGTGGACTTTAGACATTTATCGTTCAACCTGGCAAGTGTGTAAAGTTGATCACGCTTCTGTCTCATTTCAGTCTCAATAGCTGAACTCTTAGCCGGACTTCAAATAAAAGCCTGTTAGAAGAGAGAGCAAACTAACTGATAATAATAGTGCTAGCAGATTCAATATACTAAATATATCTGGGGATAACTGGAAGAAGTATTTACTTTTAAATTATTTCTAATCAAAATTGCCTACGTCCCAAGCTGACCTCCCCGTCTGAATAATCCCATTATTTCAACATACCTCACATACTGGACAGTATCTTCGCTTGTTATGCAGAGTGCTGGGGTCAAAAAAGAAACCTCTGCTTAAAAATACAGCAGCAGGGAGCACGCAGCCCTTTCAACAGACAGGACCACTTTGAAGTTTAATACAGAAAATCTATTTGATATTTATTAAACTTAGTTTCTCCAGTTACAGTTTTGCATTGTACAAAGCATTTTAATGACACAGTAGTTAAAAAGATCTTTACAAATTGAAATGTGATACCCTTTTCTCCAAATATTTTAATTGCCATAAATTTGTTTAAAAATACACATTAAACGCATGTTTCAGACACTAAACTTTCTATAATCTCAATACCACAAAATACATAGAATATACTATACAGATGTGGAAAAAATCTAGTTAGTATATAATACTTTGCTCACCATTAAGAGCTTTATTACGTGAAATGCACATACTGACTTAGAAATCCTAATTTGAGCCCCAAAGTACCCTTTGAAATTTCAAATGTATTGCAACAAATAAAATCACAGTTGGTGTGTTTCTTTAGGTTTTGGTTGAAGACGGACGCCTAAATATTCCCATAGAAACAAAACGTAACACATGGACTCATGTACAAAGTGTGAAACAGAGACGTCCCATTAGTTACTAGCAGTACCTTTCTGTATGATTCACAAGGGCTTCATTTATGAGAGACAGGTGAAAAGTTACCTTCCCTCACCCACAAACCCTCCCCAAAAAAACCCTTCTTCATCAAATAATAATTTCAATTAAGATAAAGGATTTTTAATAAATATATAAGCACTTTATCCTCCATATACAAAATTTCTTAAAGCAATTTAAAAGGGGGACCAGATACAAATGTCAGGAACTGTGCTTGCAAAAGTCACGCCTGGTCCTTAGAGTTGAGTTTTCAGATGTGTAACATCAATGCAGCCGAAAAGAAGCGCTGCAGAAGTACTGTGCACCCAACAGCACCGATTCCCCGGGCTGCATATAAAAACCAAGTCGGGGAACACTGCATTCCAATTTGCCCGTATCAGCTCCAATAGCAAACGCAGAGAGGTATGACAGGAGTAGGTACGTTTCCATTAAGTTTCCAGATGAAATTAAAACTTTTACATAAAGATGGCCTATATAAACCCTAACGCTGTAACACAGCGTTTCAAATTGTTCAGTATAGTGTATTCGATTGAAACTCAGCTGAGATCGGCAGAGAGCAAAGAACTAATGCTGTCGATAGCTGATCTAGCAACGACCAGAGCTCGTATTGAGAGAAAAATGTACTTATTACATCGCTAAGCCCTCCCTCCCTGCCTCCCCCCACCCCCAATACCGCTGCTTTCAAATGGCATCGTGGCATCAGAAACCAATTCCTTGAAAAGTAATGGAGTTTGACATACATCACGATTCCCTGATTGATTGATTGCTTTTAGGTAACTTTCACACTGTGGAGATTTGCCTCCTGGAACAGCTCTGTATTTGTCTGAGTTGGCCACCAAAAGCTTTGGCTAGTCTTCACACTTCAAGATATCCAGCATTAACATACAGGTTTCCATAACACTGTTTCATTAGATGGAATAATTTAAACCCTGACCAAAATTTTTGTCAGAAATCTAGAAATTTGGAAGTTGCTTACTCCCCAGTGGGTAATTCAAACTTGACTTGCTCAGGCCCTTAACATAAACGCTGCGGTGACAGTAAATATCTGTTAGGTAACTGAAATATTAAATACAGCAAAGGTAGTCTCTTTTTCCAATAGTTTCCCATTCTGGAAAACTACATCATTATCTGCCTACGGCTTTATTTTACTTGCCCCGGGCAAGCACATCATTCCCATAAAGTACTGACTCTGTATGTTGGGGCCATTCATAAATACATTTCAGGGCTTTTTTTTTTCTTCTTTTCCTTTGTTATCACAGCAATCAAGCCTCAGCAATCTAAAGGAATATACATTGCACTCCTGTATAATATGCAAGATTTATCACCAGTAAGATGGTGACTCAGCACTCAATAAATAATATATCAATATAGTCAGTTGCACCATAATCTAAAAACAAGTATAACATATACTTTGGACAGACTGATTTCATATATATATACATATATATTAAAAGACACATACAATACAAATTGCATACTGCCATCAAAAGCCAAGAAGAGCCATTCACACGCTCTACTTTATGGCTAATAGTTTCAAATCAAAATAAAAGTATCGGGCTGTTTTACTCTGGTGTCCTGAAGATTTGTTTATAAGTATAAATGGTTGCACCTTACCATCTAGGAACCTGCAAGTTTCACAGCAAATCCAAATAATAGTGATATCTGAGCAAGCCTAGTCTGATTAAGCCATTTTTAAGATTCACCAACTGGGACCACGTTCGGTAAGGGAATTAAGATCTCAGTGTTGATATGTGCTTAAGATCCAATCGTCTAGGGAATTGTTGAGGAAGCTGGGAGTGAGGGATCCCTTCCTCAGCCACCAGCGCAGCCTGCCTTAGTGCTGACGCTGTCTGCATTTCCACTGCTGCTGTGTAGAGGTTAACAAAAGTACAGAGTTGGACTGTTAGTCTGCATCGTGGCACCGGGATGGAAGCATATTCAGTATTTGCATATTTTTAATTGCTATGAAATCTGACAAAGTACACAACTTCTGTCTTAGAAACAATGGTAAAGCCCAAATCAGATATGCTTTTGGAAGCGTGAAATTTAAGTGTCTCTGATTGAAATAGCCACAGATGAGTAAGGCATTTTTCAAATAACAAGACCACTGTGTATCTCCCATACAGACAGAAAACCGGGGCAGCACTCCAGGGAATGTTTCCCTGTGACGGATTCTGTCAGCCATTTCAGGTCCACATTTTAACACAGTGTAAGAAGTCTTTCAGTTACCCAAAGACCCATTGACCTGGGGACAAGCAAAACATTTTTGTAAGAGACAACTGCGTGTAACACCAAAAGGTATTTGTGGGACTCTAAGGAAATAAAAAGAGAAAATAAATTCCCAGAGATGAGACCATTCCTGCTTACAGTCATGGTCACGGTGCACAAAGGAGCAAGCTGGAAGCAGCCGCACCGGCCGGTGCAGCACTACACAAAAAAAAACAACTATGAATGCAACTCCTACAAAGGTATTTTTTATATAGCGTCAAAAGAGTGCTAGGCACTTTAGAGTATTAAAGGAAAAATTAGTTGACAGTGTCCTATTAACCAGGATGCAGAGTCTGAGGGTACAGAGTTTTGTCTCTAACAGCAAACACGAAAAAAATGCGATCTTGCACAGTGATTTAATAAAAAGGATGCTCCAACCAACAGACCTGATCAGTGATTCAGCTCTAACGGGAAAAGTCACAGGTCCGCTAACCAAACACATGTTGGTTCGTATGTAGCAAAGCTCTTCTGGAAGTACAAAACACGCTGGAACACAAAGGAAGCTCTACGAATATGCAGCTACCTTTTAGTAGGTTACTCATTTCAAAACTTCTAAACTCTTAAAGCCCATAGGACATACTGCAGTACTAAGTAGTGTAGAATTCTATTCCGTCTTTTGAGGTTGCCATGATTTTGGCACTTATCCACGACGACACAAAACTTTAGTGCAATATTTTTTCCTGAACGTGCACGTTCATCTCTGGTACAGAACTAAGGGTTAAATGGGAGATAAAACAAAGCAGCATTCCACAATCGCACTCTAAAGTATTCAGAGCTTGACTCTTTAGAAGACCACTGCAATGAGAAGTCAGTTTGCATGACAGACACTGGTACTTTTGAAAAAGAAATGGAATTTTACCCAAGTACTGCAGAAGACCACTGCATACAGTACACCTGGTCCTGCTGTAAAGCATCTGGTAAACAGTTCATAAAATCTTCATCTACAAGTAAGGCATAAGGCACACCAGACATGTTAGGGGCACTAAGCAATACTGAAAGCAGTAGCATTTTAAACCTTTGACTCAGACAAGCACCTCATGTGGAAAGGTACTTTGGTTTTGAGAGCAGTCGACTGCAACTCCACAAACTGTTTCTGTTACACCAACTCGCTTCCCTCTCAAATGAATATTCTGCTCCATCAAATGCATCAAACACGAATGGGACCTTCATTAACATGGGGTAAATACAAGTTTTAAATCCATTCTGCATCAAAACGATTAGACAACTTCCCTGTAATAGCAGGTGTGCTCCCCCACCCCACAATGGCTGTTGCACTGTCATGCTGTAGTGTCCATTAACCACCAGACATTTTTTCAGGCAGAAAAAAAAATGGACCTCCGTCTCTACTTAAGATTCCTGATTTTCCAGTCAATGAGAAAGTTGCAAATGGCAGTTCTGGTAGGAATTTAACTACTGTTGGTTTTTTTCACCACAAAACTGCTGATTTTGCAAGTGTCAAAAAATGACAAACAAAATGCGTTTTAAATGAAGAGAGATTAAAAAAAAAGCACAAGATTGTCCATTTCAGAAACCCTTCCTATATGCCTTTCCTATCAGACCGAAGTTCATTCCTACACCATTACTCTGATATTACATTGAATGCAAATTGTTTCATGATTTGCTATAGTGTTAACCAATGGTTTGAAACTGCCTTGAAAGCAACCCAAGTCAGAACCAGCTAAATATTTTTCCATATAAATTTCTTTAAAATTCATTTAAATGAAGTATTTTAATACGTAGAAGAATATCTGGAATTTTTTCTATTTAGTACAAATTCTGCAATAATAAAACTCTAGCTGTCATTTATTAGTTGATCATAGGCATTAGGCATGAAAAGTATGGTGTTTCTACACGTTAGAACCTATCAATCCTAATTCCTTTTACAGGTTCTACCACCACAAGACATTACAGAGTAACAAAGCTCACAGAGTACTTAAATAAAGTGTCTATGTTTAATTTTTCCTAAGTACTTGGAAGGGTAAAATTTAGGGAAGAAACAGCTAAAAACTACCCAAAAACTGGGCTTTTCAAAATTAAAATTAAAAAAATTAAAATAAATAGGATTTAAACCGACTATTTACGTATTGTGACGGGAATTCCAATGACTGATCCATCCATGATAGATTAGCCAAGCTACACCTTTATATGTCGCAAATTTAAAAATATTTAAATAACTTAAAAAGGGAATACTGAAGGAGTTCATTAACAAGATCGTTTTGGGTTAAAACACAAAACACAAATCAAGATGGGAGACATGTGAAAGCATTCTTTGTTTTTAGTGTCAACTAAGCAATGTGTTATGGCAGTCTTCCTTATTGACATGACACAGTGTTGTGGAGATAAATCAGAGGCAGCGAGAAAAATGTGTTCAATTTTCCATTCCTTCAGTTCGAAGTATCACTTGGCATCCAGGCGCAACCAGTGTAGTCCCTGACGGGTGTAACGCACTAGGTCTGTCATGATGCTCGAGTTAAAAACCAGAGGGCCCATAGCTTTATCCAGTTCGGCAAAGAACTCTAAAACAACAGAAACACAAATTAGGCACAGTCGTTCTCATTGGCTGCCGTAAGTGAAATATTGCTCTCCCTAAAAGAACACCACCTCAGCACAAACATTGCAGATCAAGGCAAAAGAAATGAAAGACGGCTGAAGATGGCAGAAGAAAGAGAAAGAGATCCTTTCTAAGCCCATTTCTTTACTGTTTTGCAGAAGGTAAGCATAATTACACTGTGGCCTAACTGTTACAAAGCATTCTTGGCCTTCTCCCTCGAATGTGTATATTCACTCCAGGATTTCAGAAAAGGAAATGCACCAAGTTCTACTTCCTAAAGAGAAAAACTTGCAGGAAATGCAAGACTTATTTATTTATTTTAAGCATAGCTGGTAGGAAATATTAGATCTCCAACACCACCTGACAACCAGGACAGCCAGCCCAGAGCATCGCTGTCACCAAAGGAATTACTTTCCATCTTTCTTTTACAAAGGACCCAATTATTTATCATTATGCACTGTTAACTCCAAAATTGAAAACCTGTTAGAATTTAACACAATGTATACATCTTAGGTTACAACTTGCCTTTGCCTACCCTTACCTTTCTGTTCTTTAGACAGCTGTTCAGCTTGGTCCCAAATTTCAGTGGCATAGAGGAAGTTGGATGTAACTTGGACGTAGCTGGCTGCCATCTGATGGATCCTCTGGGGGATCGTCACCGAAGACCCACTCCCTGAAGGGTTGGCTGCCCCAGAGGAGTAATTTCCTGAATTCCCTGGAGACAGCTTTGGAGAGACTGGAGACGGCATACCAACAGGCTTGCTGCTTATCCAAAGGAAAACATTACATTGTAAAACACGCACACAGATATGTCAGGTGTGTCATGCAAATGTCTTCCTACAGCTCAGAACATGGGATGCTAAGGCACTCCTACTTCACACACTGAGAACTCAGGACTGGCCCTAAAACAAGTGAGCTTTTGAAAACCTCTCATGTTCCTCCAGCTCCTGTATTTTAGCCTCACAGCCAAATCAACATGCAGCATCTTTCAATCAAATCTGTTGTTTAAATAAATTGAACCTCACATAGTAATAATGAAAAAATTAAAGCAAGGCAATTATACTGCTGTTGTATTTTCAAATAACATGATGCATATCTGAAATGCCCTCCTAAAATTCTGGTTTTTGTTTTGTTTTGATAGAGTAATCTATAAAAAGTCTGTTATCAGGTTTCAAGAACAGAAGTAAACTGCTGTACCATGGAAGAGCTTACTGTGAAAGCACTTGTAGCCATCTGGGCTACAAGTGCATCACTGCAGCACTAATAAAGCTATTGTTTTGAGAGCAAAAGCATTACATAAAACAACAAACCACTGAGACAAGTGACCTGTGTGTTAAGGACACACTGAGAAGTTTTTTGTTCATTCCTCCCAACAAGGAGTTGCCTGAGAATATCTCTGTACAGCACATTTCTCAACCTCTTATCAGAACACTTACCTGAACAAAGGGATCAAAATCTAGACCTTAGAACAATTAGAAATTAGAACAAAAACAACAGAAGCTCAAGAAAGTAAAAGCTGCTCTTTGAGCACCTCAAACTCACAGTTTATGTGGAGAATGAGCTATAAACATAGAAATACAGGTAAACTTTTACTACCTACCTTCCCATACCAGGTGACGGTGCTTGAGAATTATTATAGGAATTCTGTTGGGAAAAAGTAAACGTATGTTTATACCTCAGCTAATTATATTTTATCTGGTTGTTTAATTGCTCATTTCTGAACATGAGTTCTCATGGCTTTTCTTTTAAGCATATAATAATATCAAAATATCCTAAATAATATCAAAGTACTTTCAAAATTGGGAAAAGCATCCATTTCACTGATGACTAAGACACAAATCAGCAAAGTTTTAACTTTGTTATATCAACAACAAAATTAAAATTCTCTTTGAAGCCAACTAAATTTACTAAAAGCTGCACCAAAATATTAATAGGAAGCTATCATTAGGACCAATGGGTTGATGACATCATAGTCATGCTGTATCCTCCCAGCTTTAAACTGCTCAGCTTGAATGTACTTTCAAGGTCCATTCCTAAATTAGGGCATACTGGAAGTTCACGTGCAGCAATCTGAATACCAGGCAGAGGAATTTTAAGTAATGTAGAGCTTCAATTTGATTAGTTTTTTAATATTTGAAGAAAATATATATCCAATTACCTTCAGATGTTCAGTCAGAGTTTTAGAATATTTCAATGCACTTTCCTTTTTCAGTTTGAAAAGCCTTAGGTATAGTAGAGATTGGCACCGAAGACTAACCAAAGACAGAACAACAAAACATTTCCAGTTAAAGTCAAGCTTATCACAACATACCAAAAGTCAAAAATGGAGTACCCATGTTTTTAAAAGCTTTTCTCTCCCAACACTAAACAGCCAACTGTCAAACTGTAACTAGACAAAGTCCCACACCACCTTTACTTCTCAAGAAAGTACAGTTTTGTGCCTTAAGCTGAAACTAGGTTGCAGTGACTTTACTGATACAGCCTTCACTTTTTTCTCATGTCAGGACACACTGAATCTGGTGCATGCTGCTATAGTCCCCCCTCCCTTTTCCACCTGACACAGTCAGCTTTGTTCAACTGCTTGCTGCAGCCATTTAATTAGTCCAGAAGGCAAATGACAATTCTTAACAGCCATTTCAAGTTTTGCCATATCACTGTGTGAACACACAGCAAAGACCCCAAACCCTCCTTCTGCTACTCCTCCCAAATCCAATAGATAATTTCCTTTCCAAGAAAGTTTCAAAACAGAACTGGAAATTCATTCAAATGAGTAAAGCAGTGTGCTCTGATTATGTTATTTTACTAAAATTAAAGCCAAGACCAGACAACAGTTTGCTTGTTAATGTAATCTCAAAGTTTCCCGAAGCATTTAGGTCACAGCCCAACATCAGCTGACCATGCAACCAACTCAACAGTAGTCTGTTATTTTGGAACACTATAATTTACAAAGAGAGCAAATGAAGAGCTCAGTTCATCAACAGTAACTTTATCAAAACACTAAGGATAATGAAATTCACAAAGGCACCTCTATCATTTTTAGCCATATTAACAATTCCATTGCATGCGACAAGTTACCAATGACATCGCGTTCTAAAATAAAGGCAGTAACTGACAGAACATTATGGAAGTCAAAGTTGAAGTCAGTCAGTCATTTTCTTAATAGCTGAAAGACTTTGCTGTTGTTAACAAGCCCTTACAGTAATCGATCTATAGCATCAATGGTACTGAACAGTCAAACAGAAAACTCCTATTTGGTTCAAAACACCTGAAAACTCAGTGTAAGACAGCATTTCACAGACTGAAATCCGTGTGTGTAATTAATCAGTGTGTAATATAAAGTTCAGGATACACGTACCAAAGCACTGCTAGCCTTTTGTCTGCAGCCGTAGCATCTGGTGCCAAGTAATTCTTCAGTTTCATAGTGTACCTATAAACAAATCACCAACAAGAAAACTATCAAGTAAATGAAACATTATACAATCATTTATCAGCCACCAAGTTCTTATGAAATTCAACTTTCAACTCCTTCACTGTTTCAGGTCTTTCCCTCAGACCCTAAACAGAACGTGGCTAGGCAATAATTGGAATAGTTCTGCTCTGCACAAGTCACAAATTGTTAAGACATCACAAACTTTGGAATAAAGGATCTCAGCCCTCAAGAACACACTTGAAGCTTCAGTAACTGGAACAAAGTGGCTAGTGATCCGTTCTTAGTGTAGAGCAAGGGACTCCAAAAGTTAGTGGCAGAACATGAGTAAAATGCAGAAGCTTTGATTTCCAGCCCTCTTCCCCAACCATCTGAGTTCTGTGTGTGCTTTACAGCGCTTACTTGATTAATTCCACAGTTTCTGAATACATAGTGAACGGGGACGTGGATTCCTGAGCATTTTTCTCCAATGCATTCCCACACTCAATGAATGACACCACTGCATCTAGGTAGTACACAGCCTTCTCAAACCTGTCAGACTGAGAAGATTGGATAAAAAAAAAATAAGGAAAATATTGAGAGGAAATACCAGAAAGTTCTAGTACAGACAGGCAGCAACACAGCACAAGCAGTAAACAAACCCCAGCATAATGTGCAAATACTGGATAAACATTGTAGATTTGCTTACCAATGCATCTGCATTATGTTTTAACTTCTTTGCTTCCTGTAAATAATGATCAGCTGAGTAAGTCCTACAATAGAAGACACATTTAAGGAGTCAGACCACCTACTCTGTACTTCCTTTTATGACAAAAGTTTGTTAATGTTACAGCTTTCACTTCATCCCCCTCTAACTCAAGTTACAATAACAGGAGGTACTGCATCACAATCCCATTTGGGTTCAAAAAATGAAGGCTCCTCTTTGCTACCAAAGACAACAACTGCTCACCATGGGCAAAGCAGACTCTGTTAAAAGAGAACAGGCAGCAGTGATATCCTGAAAGTGTGTGATGGATACATCAACACTTAAAAACAGGACAACCCTGGACTGTTTAGATCTACTGTTTGGTCCATCCACGCTCTGCAGGAACACACAGGGCAGACTAGAGTTTCTCCTCAAGGAGTGCACCATCTGCCAAATATTTGGTGCACAAAGCAGGCAGAGAAGCACGTTGCTGCAGAACAGCATGCAGATCTCCAGAGCATGAACTAGTATTCAGCATCTTTTGTGAAGCAAACAGGACAACCCTTCTCCACAGAAGAGCTCACTGTGCTGCAAGATTAGCACCCCCAAAAAGGGAAAGGCACCCTCTGCTTTTCTTATTTGTCATCAAAAACAAGTTTTGCTCTTCTGGACTTTGAGCTCTCTGTAGATGGAGCAGAAACAGGAGGGCAGTTCGATGAATTGTTCAGAATCTTCTCCTGAAAGGAAAATGGTCACCGAATCATGTCAAGACTTTTTTTTTATTTTTATATTCTCAAAGACAAAGAGGAATTTACTGTACACATTTTTCCCATGATTTCACACTCCGTAAGCAGTAAGTTCAGTTTAGTAGCTGCTTTAGCTGCCATTCACCATACAATAACACAGTTTCCCTGAGGCTTTCATCTCATGCTGGCACAGGGGATGACACAGAGGCTATAATTAAGCTGAGCCCTACTACACTAGGAGATCTCCCTTATTGCTAAATCATGATTTTCCACTCTGAACAAAGAGGCTATATATACTTCTATGACTTCTCATGTCTTTCAACAATAAACTACTGAATGTCTCTGGGTAGAAAAGATTAGTATTTCAGAAAAACCAACTTCAAGGAGAAATAACAGCTGTCTTCACAACATGCTGCCCTTGCTCCCCTTAATTTTACATGGCTCAATGTGACACTTCAGGCTAAAGAAGGGACATCAAAACATCTTGTGAATTCTAAGTGAATCTCTTCTCACTAGATCAACAGCATAAGGCAATTTCCCAGCTTCAGTGTGCTTTCAGTTCTTTGGAGTCATCGTGACCAAAGGCCAATTACACAGAGTATTTAATAACCTGCCTTTATCAGATCCTTGCTAATTAGAAGGATCTCAAAGTTGCGAGGCACTGCACTTGCACAGCAATGCCCTAACTACCAGTGTAACATAAAACACCACCAAAACATGCAGGGAAATGCAGCATTTCCAAAGTATGAAAAGAAAAACATCAAACAAGTTAACAGCTGGTTTAGGGACAGTTCTATGCTGATGAATAAGGAAAGGCCAGAGCAGCAGTCTATGATGCAAATCTGCTATCTACAGGCTTCCTGTAAGTGCAGACACCGATGCACATAACCTTCCCAGGTTTCTAAAATTTCACAGTAATGGCATGTAAATTAATCCAGCAGGTCTCCCAGTTTAAATATTGCATGGACTTCACCCTAATGACTAAGCTACTTTCTGCCACTGCCGATGGCAATTTGCTGCTTCACTCCTCCCCAAATCAATTACCCTTCCTGAACACTTCAGAGCAATCAAGGAGAAATGGTACATTTGGAATCCCAAAGATAAAGGTGAAATCCCTCCAACTTGAACATATTACACTCAAATCTGGTTATACAACAGAAATTACTCTATGAAGATACCCAGATGTGCTCACAAGTTTACTCCTGTCCAGTAATACACATTTATATACTAATGAAAAAGCACATTACATATCATGACCTTACACTATCATCATCTTATAATGTTTTTGAAACCCTTCAACTACATATGTTCTTAATCTAAGTTGCTTAAAAAACACTTTCTGCATCACCTTTTCCACAGTGTTTTCTCTACTCTAACCACAGAGAGCTCTGTACTATCCTGATCTGGAATCAGATGAACCTTTCTAGAATCCTAGGGTGAAAAATGAGAGCCACAGCTTTGTATCTCAGCACTGTGCACGGACCCAGCTCCTGTTCTCCTTAAAACGAGGACAAGATCTGTACTTGCTCCAGCGACATAAGAGTAACCTCATTATTCATTCAGTGTGAGCAGATCTGTAGTGATATTTCTCATTAACAAATTAAACAGCAAATACGCAGCATCTGTCATCAAAAGATGACTAAATGCACTTTAGTAATTAACATAAATATTTGGTAGGAATAAACATTAGCATTCGACAATCTCTCCTAAGTTATTTTCCAATTTAGAGTCTAAGCACCATGGTACGAAACAAGGCAAATCTGAAACTAATTACATTTCAACAACTGCAAATTATTTAGATGACACTGCACGTCAAAATGCAAAGCCAAGAAATAAGTTCAAGGCATTCACAGAACAAGTCCTTTACCTTTGTTTCTTTAGCACTGCCAGAACCTTTTACCTCTATCTTCCTCTGTTTAGAAGATGAGCAGCTTTTACTGCCACTGCTGCTGTCCTTACTAACATTGCTGCTGGACTTCAAGGATGATGACTGACTGGCTGTCCTCTTCCGGGACCCGTGCTCTTGTTTGGAATCCTTCTGAAGGACTGGGGCAGCAGGAGATGGCAGTAAATCCTTCTCTTTAACAGCACTTGGTTTTAAAGACCTGGACAAAATGAATACATTCAGTTTTGTTTTTTACTTTTCAAAATAGAAATAAAACAAAAATCCAGCATCACTTCTTTTTTTCTCTCCACACCCTTCCCCCATTTAAGCCTTTTCCCTCTCCCTTCCCCCCCCCCCAAAAAAAATAATAAAACAAGATTTTTAATGTTAAACATAGCAAGACAGATTCAGAGGAAGCAAATTATCACCACAGTAACTAAACGTTACGAAGCCTGATTAAACTAGTTTTCATCACTTTATCTGTTCTGACCTGAAAACGCAGAAGGCAAGTTCTAACCATAAAACCACATCCCTCAACAGTTCTTAAAAACACCCTAAACACTTGTAATGTTAGAAATGAATACCAGCGTTAGCGCCAGTCTGTCTATTGCAGACAAGTCAGCCTAACAGCTCAGAAAAAAGATGGCCCAGATAACTGTTCTCTAGAAGCCATTGGCCTTTTGGTACAGTCTTACCTTGGCTGCTGAGGATTCCAGTTGCTAATTCTGGCATCCCTTTTCACAGAGAACAGTACACAAAATAACTATTTACATGAAGTTTTTGAAAAACCATCTTGTTGCATTTAACCAAGTGCCCTTCAGAAAATCACACCAGCAACAAAACAAAATATCAGGACTAAAGGAAAAAAAACATGACAGACGAGCATCCATTTTTTCTACATTTCTTAACAGAAACAAAGAAGGCATTTAACTCAGAAAGACTTCTAGCATCTGTAGCCAGAAGCTGCAGCTTCTCACACATCAGTAATTCAACAAATATTCGCTGTAGAGAATTTTTTTTCCATGATATAATTATACCAGCTGTCTGTTGTTTGATCTGAAAAAGGTGAACCCTTCATAGTAGGGTTTACCTAGTCAATATTTTCAGTTATGGATATGAATTTCCACCAACAACTAATGGAAACTTCAAACTGAAGAATCAGAAACCATGAAATATTACCCACTGATTAGTAAGGAGACATTTTGTTGTGGAGGAAGGAGAAGAAGGTAAGGGAGAGATGGATACAGGCATGAGTCTTCTCCTTGATCACTCTGAGCCTTCAGTGCTGAAAAGACAGGCAAGATACTCACTCCCTACTGCTAGAAGTCTTGTGTCCTGATGGAGCTTTTTCTTCTAGTTTTGTTTTCTTGCTTTCACTGGCTCTGTTTTCATCCTCATTCTGAATACAGCAAACAAGAAACACATCCAGATAAATGTCTACATTTACAGCTTCACGAAGACAGTAATTTTTCACATTTAATGGATTTAATTCAGTGGGCGTCTTGCAGCGTACAGAATAATACCTGTACAGGCTACAGAAACATCCCCTGAAGCAACTACCTTGTATCATATATTTGAAAAGTGGCAGTCTCAAGTTGTTCATTTTATAACACGCATATCACTATGAAATAACAAAAATCTGCCAAAGGCTTTGGTACGAAATCAGATTTTATGCTGGGGAGTCAAACACAGGTGTCTTATGAATGCCAGGAACTGTAAAACCCATGGAGTCTGTAAGAGATGTCGAAGACCAGATTTTTATATAAACCTAATCCTAAAGTTGAAGAGTTTAAGAGGATACACAATCTGTGCTACCTCCAGGAATGCAAGCTACAGTGCTAACACATCTAAAGGTACAACCCTCTGCCTTTCATGAATGAAAACTCCAATATTCCCTATTACAACGGCACAGGAAGGATCAATTTATTCTACATAGAATAGGTAGGCAAAGTAATCTCCTAAATTACTGAGCTACTGCAGTGAGGTATGACATTGGTTACTGGGCCATATGCTTAACCCCTTTAGCAAGATACTAAAAGGCTAAGATAACAGGCAAGATTTTATTTACGATACTGTTACCTGTTTATGTTTCCTTTTGCCTTTTGTGGAACTCTTATCAGAAGGCTGCTTCTGAGATTCTCTTGCAAGCTTCTCTGGCACATTTTTCTTTTCCACTTTGGGCACATCAGCATCCTTGTAAGGCTTCCCTGGTATTCTTGATAAGAGGCTCAGGTATCCATTTTGTGAAGGTACCAACTTCACAATAAGTGGGTACCTTTCATCAGGATCGCTGAGTGGTGAAAGAAGCTCTTTCTCTTCCATAGGAGAGAACATTCTTTGCCGAAAAAAGCTGTCATCCTCCTCCATGGAAGATTTAACAGGAGTCCTATTGCTCTCGGAGTATTTGGGTGTTTGTGATGAAGGAGGCAGGCTTTCATTTTCATCTGAATCAGAGGATGAGGTATCTGTTTCTATGAATTCCCTGGATTTCTGGGCAGATTTGCTTGAAGCCTTGTATTTCTTTTTCTCTGTTGTAGGCCGAGGGGAAGATTTGGGCTCTTTCTTTATATTAGGTTTTCTGGAACCTTTAGTGGCTGCCTTATGACTGTTTGAAGGTATGTTTGTTGCCATGTCTACTGGGGTTTCACTTTCTATTTTAAGACCTCCTCTAGGCTCTTCAACAGATGTCTTTTCTGCTTTCTTGGGCTGCTTTTTACCCACGGTCCTCCTCTGTGTTGAGCTGTCACTCTGGGCAGGTGATTTCTGCGTGCCACGACTGCTCTCTGAGCCCTTTTGGGTGGGTTTGGAATCTCGCCTTGGTGTTGAAGAAATCGAGTCCTTGGATCCGCTTTGATCAGCGTACCCACTTCCTGTTCCCTGATCCCGTCCCTCTTTTTTGTAGCCTTGTGAGGATGGGATGTTGCTGTCCACAGAAGAAGCTGGTGACACTTTATGTGAATTAACTTTGTTCAACCAGTTATCCAGTTGCCACTTGTTTGTTGGTGGTGGCTCCGGCTAAAAACAAATTTCAATAAAGCACTGTTAGATACAGTGTTTCACGTGGCTTCCATCTTTTCTGCAGCCCTACTGTGCTGCAAGCCAAAGCAAGAGGTGCACTCGAGCATCTGAGGTCAGTAACTAATGAAAAATGCATATAACTACAGATAGCAGGTCTGCTTTTTCCTTCAATCAGAAGAACTGCAGTCCACAGGAAGCACTTGCTGCCATGGCATTCCAGACTAAAAGCTACTGGTTTTTAAGCTACTGTTCCCATGTCTTCTGCACTCCAACAGATAACTATGGTGCAACTTGTAAGAGGGAATGAAGCAGCAAACTGCCCAGCACTGAGCTGCATTCTTCCGACATGTGGTATCAATGAAGTGCTGTATTTCCCTATCTTCTCTGGAACTATTATTCATCTAACCTAACTGAAACAGTAAGCCTGAACCTAGATATAAATCAGGATCATAGTCACCCGTGGTTCCTTATATATTCAGAAAGACACTCTAGAGGGTAATTCAGTGCATCTAGAAATTCAAGTAGTCTCTGAAGGTCTTTGTATTTTCCAATGTCTGTTGGCCGCAGAAGTATGTGAAGTGATGGACATGGCCCAACGATCAGCACTGACAATCAGCTGCAAGTTAATATCTGCGGGTTGTTTGGTTTGTTTGCTTGTCTGTTTTATTTCCTACAACCATTCAGTTTGGAGAAAAGATGAGCAACTGCCAATAGAAGTGATAAGTGCACATTTTGGGACACAGAAGCAGAATTTTGTGACAACTGTCAGCCCAGAATATGTTGATGATGAAGTTGTCCTAACAGTGCATGCCAGTGATTTGACAAACCCTGCTTGGTATGACACAGTTTGTCTTTAATTTTTGGTATCTTTGATTCCCAGTTGGCTCTTAGGCAAAAAAAAAAAAAGCCACCCAAACAACCTTGTCCTCATCTCATCCTTCCCATCCAGCTGCTGCCTCACAGAAGGGGTAAAATAAAAACTCTCTTGGACTAGCAGAGAGATTTACAATGGAGTAACTTAAGTAAGGATGGGAGACTGAAGGTGTTGGGGAAGACATCCAGGCTTTAGGTACAGGGCATGCATGCAGAATCACAAAACAAAGGCCAGTCAGAGAAATCAGAGCTTCGTCAGAATTAATGGGGTTGTTTCTACATGCCCACCCTATCTGCCAGTGTAAAACCTTCCAGTGAAAAAAAAGAAAGCTACAGATGGGTGGGGAGAATTGTTGGTGAAATTATTTGTGATATTTTTTGCTAATAATATGCTTAAAATCCTGGAGCAAGACTTAAAGTTAAGCAACTCACTCTATGTAAGTAGACTTACAGAAGGGAACCATAAAGCTTATGGAAGGGAACTGTCAAGCTAATCCACAGCTAAAACAGAGTAGAGACGAATTGCAGGAGCTTGTTTACTTTGCAGAAGTGTGAGCTTTAACCACTGCTGAGCTCCTAGTACAAAAGTCTGAACCAATGCAACAAACCAACCCATCCATGTTGTACGAAGGAATGTACTGACACCACCAGAACACAAAATTCAATGGCTAAAAATACCAGCAAAAATCATCCAGCCCTTCTCCATTGCTCCAGGACATGCTCAGCTCTTTGTGCCCCAGATATTTCACTAACCTTTTCTGAAACCCACCGTGAAGGCTTCAAAGCCCCTCCAAATGACTTATCCAGTCATCCAACCATTAAAAAGCTTTTCTGTTGTAGAACTTGCATCTTTGTCATTGCAATTGAAGTCCCTTATTTCTGCACAGAGAACAGATTGTTTGCTTCCCCTTTCTAAAAGCCCTTTATATACTCAAAGCCTGCTATCATATTATATATGAGCACCTTCAAAGAGCCAACAGAGTCAATGATTTCATTGGAAGCATCAGATTTTATGACTCGCAGGAAGTGATCACCATAACTCACACTCACATCTCCTGCCTGTAGAGGAGATCCTCCTTGCATCTACAAAGATGCAAGAAGAAAAGAGGCAAAGAAGGGGTAAAATAAATCCCATCTTACATTTGGGATGCTTAATTCCAGCCTTGAAGGCTGATTTGCCCACTTAACAGCTGTGCTCTTCAGAAGCAGTTGTTCCACAGTTATTTAGAGAGAAAGACAAGTTTTGTACTTGGTTGTTAACACAAAGAACAGCATAAACACACAAATGAACTCAGCTTTGCAGTGTTGTAATGGCTGATGAGGGAAGCCAAGGATCCTTCCACACTGTCAGCCTTCATTTCCAGAGACATACCTTTGGGGGTGATGGTAATGCTGCTCTTGTCATCTCTGGACTCACAGAAGTACTCTCCCTCATCCTCAGCCTGGATCCCTGTTATTGTCAGGGTTCTTCTGACCCCTTCCTCATCAATCTGGAAATGTTTGCTGGGTTTGATCTCAACTGCATTCCTGCGCCACACCACCTTCCCTTTGGCATGGCTCACTTCCTCTTCCTCTAAGCCACATAAACAGCTGCTTAGTGCTCCCAAAGCGAATGCTCACCAGTTGTTTCCAGCTCGAAGGTCATCTTCTGGCCAGCAGCCTCGCAGATGTATTCTCCAGCATCTTTCTTCTCCAGCTGCTCCACAACCAGACGCCGTGTTTTGCCCACAGATTCCATTTGGAACTTTCTGGAGGAGGCAAGCAGTCTTCCATCCTTGTACCATTTTACTTCAGTTGGATCCTGTGCTACTTCACAGCTGAGGGAGGCACTTGCTGCCAGGGCAGCACTCACCTCTTTCTGCACCTGCTCCTGGTTTATAAACACAGGTTTTGGCTCTGAGGGAAGAAAAAAAAAAGTATTGACTGAGGGACTGAAATGAGACCAACTTGCAGGTCTGAATGTACAGGTTGGAACAGGTTTAGGTTACTACTTGTGCCCAAACTAATAGCCTTCACTAGAGAATATCAGCTCTTCTGTTGAAACAAAGTGTCAAATCTAGGCAAGAAAGAACCTAGGAACTGAAGGAACCAAGAGGGTCCTTGAACACCAGTCCCATGGTTGCAAGTCACTATGCAAACATATTGAACCCAAAAGAACATCTGTCCTGCAGGCAACCAAAACCTGAGTTCCTTTTGCTTAAGACCCACTGTGAAACATCAAAACACATAAACATGTGATAGTCAAACCACTGGCTGCCTTTTCATGACCCAGAACAGTACTCCTGGCTTCCTGAACAGACTCCTCATGGCCTCTACCATTGCCACAACTGTGACTGTCAAAGGCACAAAGGAAATATGCTCACCAACGCAGTCCTTTGTTCTTTGTGTGTGATTTGCAGATATCTATCTTACTTTGAGCTCTGGGAATAGTCAGCTCTACCAGGTCTCTTACTGTGAGGAGCAGACTCACCTATCCAGATGCAGCCTCCAACATAAAGGCATAGTAAAAAGGCAGTGTACTACTAGGAGAAGTTCCTGCTTCTCCTGCCATGAAAGGCTGCACGTAGAACATGCACTCCAGCCTCACTGCACATACTTATCTTAGTCAAATGTTTCGGTGAACAAGAATTACAGTTTGGGATCTCAGGCACAGGAGAGATTTGAATAATATCTTGAATATTGCTTCCATTGTACATATATCAGTAATTATTATTCTACAGACAGACTGAAACAGGTCTTTGTGTCATACTGAAACCAAATACTTTCTACAGACCCAGGCAATCAAGTCTAGGGAAAAAACCTCAGCACAGACTACTGCAACTGGATCACTGTATAATAGAAACTAGATTTTACTTTACTGATCTCTGCTGTATTTCAGACAACACCTGTCTTACCTGTGACATGAATCTTGAAGGTGAGTTTCTGGCCAGCAGCCTCGCAGCTGTACTCCCCTGCATCTTTCTTCTCCACCTGGCTCACCACCAGCCGACGCTGTTTGCCCTCTGACTCCACCCTGAACTTCTTGCTCGAGGTGATCAGTTTCCCCTCCTTGTACCACTTCACCTCCGTCTTCTCCTGGGTCACCTCGCAGCTCAGCGTGGCATTTTGAGTCAGTACAGCCTTCACCTCCTTCTGCACCTTCTGCTTGTTGATAAAGGCATCCTCTGCTTCTGGAACTGGAAAACATTGGGTAAAATATACATTACATATGAACAACTTGTGACTGGAAGACATTAAAAGTTGCTTCTATGTTGTATTGGACCATTTCCTGGAGCAACACTGCTTCACAGTGTTTATCACACATTATAATGCATCCTCAGCACAGTCCCTATGGTCATCCCATCCCTCTGGGTAGTCTTTACTATCAGCTAGTACTCCTAATTTTCAGATTTCTTCTAATGAAGACAATGACAGATCTTCATCTGTCTGTCTTTTTGATATTGCTCCACTCTGCACTGGAGATCAGCCAAATACAACTCAATTATGAAGTGAAGACCTCAAAATCAGGAAACCATAGAAATTTAAGAGCAGAAAACC
The DNA here is from genome assembly GCF_054131305.1 of Coturnix japonica. Lineage (NCBI taxonomy): Eukaryota > Metazoa > Chordata > Aves > Galliformes > Phasianidae > Coturnix > Coturnix japonica. The sequence continues at coordinate 246,047 of NC_140666.1, read as the reverse complement.
ATCTTTTGACTCTACCCTATGGCAATGATATAGCCCTTAATATTGTGAATACTTGGCCTACATTAGATTTTGTACCTCGGTTTTATGCATAAAGCATGGTTTTCTACTCTCAGCAACCCCTGATTCTTCAGAGAACTGGCTGAGGTCATCTCCTCTTAATACCTAACACATATAGAAGAAAGTGTTTAAAGCCCACCTTACCCTTTGTGTCAACAAATGGAGTTAGCATCAGAAAGATAGCAAGTGTAATTAGTTAGGCATACACACTTCAGTTAAGGCGATTCAGTTAATCACTTTGCTAAGTGGGATCAATTGATACATTGAATCTTTTATTGATTACTTTAATGACTGTTTTATCTGGTTCTCCTTTTACCAACAACTGGTTGCTGAGAGCATTCATGCTAGTTCCTGTTTGAGGTGTGGGAGAACAGATAAACCCTAAATAAATGGGCTTCCATTTCTATTCCATGGTTTGCCCTACAAAAGGCTGTAGAAGTGCAGAATATTTCTGACGCACTTACATCACGGACTTCTCTAGTGCTAGCCAGCTTGTAACAGCAGAGCAATTTTGAATAAGCTTCCTATGCTTGTTTGGGTCCCAGGAAAGATCCCAGGGTCCTGATGCTGATACCAAGACAGAGGCTCCAAGCATGAATGCAGGACTAGCAGTTGTGAGGGGGATTGACATTGCCTTTTATTTGCAGTGGAGACATGGAAGACCACTCATTCAGATCATTCATGCAAGCATCTTCAGGCATACCCAGCTCAGGTGACCGGGAAGGCTCCTGCTCCCCAGCAGTCATGGCAAACCCTTCCATGACCTGTCCCCTATCTCCTTCCTCCCCGCTGTCACTCTGTGAAGCCTTCTGCTGCCATCCCTTTCCCTTCCTTCACGACTTTCTCCTCTGCATGCTGTCTGAATTCTGAGTGGCAGCAGCTGCCCAGGAGGGTAAGTTCAGCTCAAGTTCCTGTGCTGCTGACCGTTGCAGTACGTGCAATCCCAGGATTCACACCACAACTCTACCACCAGCACTGCAGTCCACTGAAGGCGAGGGAGCAGGGCAGCAAGCCAATGCAAGAATGCAGTTGATACACTCTACATTTGACCTCCCTGCTTGTATTGACTGCAGAAGCATCATTCTCTCCACCCATCTTCAACAGCCCCTGTTCTGACTGATGATTTTCAGTGAAGGTTCAAGTTGGATGTTAAGAAAAACTTCTTCTGAAGAGGAGTGGTGATGTGGTGGCACAGCTTTGCAGGGAGGTGGTGGGGTCACCATCCCTGGGAGTGTTCAATAACCATGGAGATGTGGCACTGAGGGACGTGGGCAGTGTGCATGGTGGGATGGGGTGAGGCTGGATGTGGGGATCTTTGTGGTCTTTTCCAACCGCAATGATTTGATGAAGATCAGAAGGCTTGCTTATTAGCAAGACAACAAACATGGCCTAGACCAACCAGGTGATGCAAAACTTCTCACAAATGCAATGGAGCTTTGGCCCACTTCAAATAAGGATTTCAGCATGCACCACAAATACTGAGATAATGAGATGGCAGAATCAGCCCTTTTTACTCTAGTTTTCTATAGGTTTCCAAGGTGTGCAGCACTTGTTTCTTTTAAGCAAGAAGGTCTAATCTGCATCCCATAATGCTCAACACTCAGCACCTAACATTCAACATGTCCTTAAAATGGGATTGTTCTGTGCTACCAGTGGAACCCTGGGGTAGAGGAACCCTGAAAAGCTTTCTGAGTGCAATGGTAGGAGGAGAAATTAAGACTCAGAAAGCCATTGCACTTTGGGAGAAGCTAGTAAGATGAGGATTTCTGTAGTGAAAGAGCCAACCACTCCAAGAGTACTCATAATCCCTCCTGACTTTCACACCACATCATTCTGCAGTGAGGGCTGGACTTGCACGTCATGTTACAGTGGTACACATGAGAAATACAGCAACAGTAGCTAGGCAAGCACTCTCCACGTATGACAGAGGAGGAGGTATTACATTACCCTGTGCAGCCATGAGCTCATCTGCTCTGAAAGAGAACAGAAAACCTTTGGTTTCTGAGGCAAACAGCTAATTTTTTAGCTAACCCTCAGCTAGCAAAATTCAAGTGTAAAAGCACTACATTGCTGTGTTTTCTCCCTACACCTCTGCAATAAGACGTGGGCTGGCTTTGGCTGCTGAGGATTAACTTGGTAGATTCCAGCTGTTGCCATAGTCTTTCTGTCATCATTCATATTTCATTTTCTCTGACAGATACCTCCCAAATCTACCCTTTCTGTAATCCAATCTTTGCTGAAACTGCCAGTTTCCTGAGCCAAAAGCATGAGCTACACAACTCACGGAACAGATCCAAAGGCCCCAGAATCACATCCACATGGTGTGGGAACAGTAAGAGCTGATGGTTTAGAGTCTACACCACAGGCAGCAGCACAACTGTCTACTACAGGAGCAGAGACGTATTGCACACCAAGGACTGAAGGAGCAGAATGCCCCAAGATGGAGAGAGCAAAGACTGCAACCTTTACAAGGGAACAGAACGCAAGCTATGCCCTGCAAGGACACAAGGTCTGTGTGAGCAGAAAGGCAGTAGACTCCCAGTACAGTTGCTCCTCCACATAGCTGACCAAATGCCAAACCTTGACCAGGATTAAGCTCCAATGTGTTCACTGCCATAGGAAAGAAGAGGAGAAAACAGATTCCCTGTCCTGATCAGCTCAGAATACAAGACGAGAACTGTAAAGTTAACAGAGAACAAGCTGACTTACGAGCAAAAACCAGCAGAGTGCAGCTACAAATAAAACAGAAGACAAACCCTCGTCATCAGCCAGCTCACTAATGGTCACTCAGAATGCAGCTGATGTGCCCATGGCTATCTGGAGTCTAAGTTAAAATTTACCGGATCATGTGCAAAATATACTGACACCAGAGCAATCTCTACTGCAGCTGGAGTGAGAGATCTGCCTCCGTGCTAAACTCTCAGACTAATGAGAAACGTACAATTAGAAAGGTATCAATGGATTCATGACTGGTCATTACATTTACAGAACATGGAACGAATGGTCGTCAACATGGGATTCAACAAGCCAAAGGCAAGTGCAATGCCTCTGACTAAAAGTTCTTAGGACACCAACAACCAAACCTCAGTGCAGCCACAGTAGAGATCTGTAACTACTACTGTTGAAATATCAACTGGTAGAGCAGTGTTGCACATTGTACAAATCACAGTTGGACATCTATGGACAGCTGATGATAAAAGTAGTCGTAGGGGAAGAGATGGATGAAACACTGTTAAAAACAAATAATCATTTTAGCTGCACGTTTGTAAGCATTTCTTTTCATCCTCCCCAAAACAGTTTCATGGCAGAATCAAGACACATTCACACAGACGTTTCCACAGCCAGACTATGGAATAATCAAAGAATATCAACCAAAATGTGTTTCCTACTTGTGACATGAATCTTGAAGGTGAGTTTCTGGCCAGCAGCCTCGCAGCTGTACTCCCCTGCATCTTTCTTCTCCACCTGGCTCACCACCAGCCGACGCTGTTTGCCCTCTGACTCAGCCTTGAACTTCTTGCTCGAGGTGATCAGTTTCCCCTCCTTGTACCACTTCACCTCCGTCTTCTCCTGGGTCACCTCGCAGCTCAGCGTGGCATTTTGAGTCAGTACAGCCTTCACCTCCTTCTGCACCTTCTGCTTGTTGATAAAGGCATCCTCTGCTTCTGGAACTGGAAAACATTGGGTAAAATATACATTACATATGAACAACTTGTGACTGGAAGACATTAAAAGTTGCTTCTATGTTGTATTGGACCATTTCCTGGAGCAACACTGCTTCACAGTGTTTATCACACATTATAATGCATCCTCAGCACAGTCCCTATGGTCATCCCATCCCTCTGGGTAGTCTTTACTATCAGCTAGTACTCCTAATTTTCAGATTTCTTCTAATGAAGACAATGACAGATCTTCATCTGTCTGTCTTTTTGATATTGCTCCACTCTGCACTGGATATCAGCCAAATACAGCTCAATTATGAAGTGAAGACCTCAAAATCAGGAAACCATAGAAATTTAAGAGCAGAAAACCATCTTTTGACTCTACCCTATGGCAATGATATAGCCCTTAATATTGTGAATACTTGGCCTACATTAGATTTTGTACCTCGGTTTTATGCATAAAGCATGGTTTTCTACTCTCAGCAACCCCTGATTCTTCAGAGAACTGGCTGAGGTCATCTCCTCTTAATACCTAACACATATAGAAGAAAGTGTTTAAAGCCCACCTTACCCTTTGTGTCAACAAATGGAGTTAGCATCAGAAAGATAGCAAGTGTAATTAGTTAGGCATACACACTTCAGTTAAGGTGATTCAGTTAATCACTTTGCTAAGTGGGATCAATTGATACATTGAATCTTTTATTGATTACTTTAATGACTGTTTTATCTGGTTCTCCTTTTACCAACAACTGGTTGCTGAGAGCATTCATGCTAGTTCCTGTTTGAGGTGTGGGAGAACAGATAAACCCTAAATAAATGGGCTTCCATTTCTATTCCATGGTTTGCCCTACAAAAGGCTGTAGAAGTGCAGAATATTTCTGACGCACTTACATCACGGACTTCTCTAGTGCTAGCCAGCTTGTAACAGCAGAGCAATTTTGAATAAGCTTCCTATGCTTGTTTGGGTCCCAGGAAAGATCCCAGGGTCCTGATGCTGATACCAAGACAGAGGCTCCAAGCATGAATGCAGGACTAGCAGTTGTGAGGGGGATTGACATTGCCTTTTATTTGCAGTGGAGACATGGAAGACCACTCATTCAGATCATTCATGCAAGCATCTTCAGGCATACCCAGCTCAGGTGACCGGGAAGGCTCCTGCTCCCCAGCAGTCATGGCAAACCCTTCCATGACCTGTCCCCTATCTCCTTCCTCCCCGCTGTCACTCTGTGAAGCCTTCTGCTGCCATCCCTTTCCCTTCCTTCACGACTTTCTCCTCTGCATGCTGTCTGAATTCTGAGTGGCAGCAGCTGCCCAGGAGGGTAAGTTCAGCTCAAGTTCCTGTGCTGCTGACCGTTGCAGTACGTGCAATCCCAGGATTCACACCACAGCTCTACCACCAGCACTGCAGTCCACTGAAGGCGAGGGAGCATGGCAGCAAGTCAATGCAAGAATGCAGTTGACACACTCTACATTTGACCTCCCTGCTTGTACTGACTGCAGAAGCATCATTCTCTCCACCCATCTTCAACAGCCCCTGTTTTGACTGATGATTTTCAGAGAAGGTTCAAGTTGGATGTTAAGAAAAACTTCTTCTGAAGAGGAATGGTGATGTGGTGGCACAGCTTTGCAGGGAGGTGGTGGGGTCACCATCCCTGGAAGTGTTCAATAACCATGGAGATGTGGCACTGAGGGACGTGGGCAGTGTGCATGGTGGGATGGGGTGAGGCTGGATGTGGGGATCTTTGTGGTCTTTTCCAACCGCAATGATTTGATGAAGATCAGAAGGCTTGCTCATTAGCAAGACAACAAACATGGCCTAGACCAACCAGGTGATGCAAAACTTCTCACAAATGCAATGGAGCTTTGGCCCACTTCAAATAAGGATTTCAGCATGCACCACAAATACTGAGATAATGAGATGGCAGAATCAGCCCTTTTTACTCTAGTTTTCTATAGGTTTCCAAGGTGTGCAGCACTTGTTTCTTTTAAGCAAGAAGGTCTAATCTGCATCCCATAATGGTCAACACTCAGCACCTAACATTCAACATGTCCTTAAAATGGGATTGTTCTGTGCTACCAGTGGAACCCTGGGGTAGAGGAACCCTGAAAAGCTTTCTGAGTGCAATGGTAAGAGGAGAAATTAAGACTCAGAAAGCCATTGCACTTTGGGAGAAGCTAGTAAGATGAGGATTTCTGTAGTGAAAGAGCCAACCACTCCAAGAGTACTCATAATCCCTCCTGACTTTCACACCACATCATTCTGCAGTGAGGGCTGGACTTGCACGTCATGTTACAGTGGTACACATGAGAAATACAGCAACGGTAGCTAGGCAAGCACACTCCACGTATGACAGAGGAGGAGGTATTACATTACCCTGTGCAGCCATGAGCTCATCTGCTCTGAAAGGGAACAGAAAACCTTTGGTTTCTGAGGCAAACAGCTAATAATAGCCCTCAGCTAGCAAAATTCAAGTGTAAAAGCACTACATTGCTGTGTTTTCTCCCTACACCTCTGCAATAAGACGTGGGCTGGCTTTGGCTGCTGAGGATTAACTTGGTAGATTCCAGCTGTTGCCATAGTCTTTCTGTCATCATTCATATTTCATTTTCTCTGACAGATACCTCCCAAATCTACCCTTTCTGTAATCCACTCTTTGCTGAAACTGCCAGTTTCCTGAGCCAAAAGCATGAGCTACACAACTCACGGAACAGATCCAAAGGCCCCAGAATCACATCCACGTGGTGTGGGAACAGTAAGAGCTGATGGTTTAGAGTCTACACCACAGGCAGCAGCACAACTGTCTACTACAGGAGCAGAGATATATTGCACACCAGGGACTGAAGGAGCAGAATGCCCCAAGATGGAGAGAGCAAAGACTGCAACCTTTACAAGGGAACAGAACGCAAGCTATGCCCTGCAAGGACACAAGGTCTGTGTGAGCAGAAAGGCAGTAGACTCCCAGTACAGTTGCTCCTCCACATAGCTGATCAAATGCCAAACCTTGACCAGGATTAAGCTCCAATGTGTTCACTGCCATAGGAAAGAAGAGGAGAAAACAGATTCCCTGTCCTGATCAGCTCAGAATACAAGACGAGAACTGTAAAGTTAACAGAGAACAAGCTGACTTACGAGCAAAAACCAGCAGAGTGCAGCTACAAATAAAACAGAAGACAAACCCTCGTCATCAGCCAGCTCACTAATGGTCACTCAGAATGCAGCTGATGTGCCCATGGCTATCTGGAGTCTAAGTTAAAATTTACCGGATCATGTGCAAAATATACTGACACCAGAGCAATCTCTACTGCAGCTGGAGTGAGAGATCTGCCTCCGTGCTAAACTCTCAGACTAATGAGAAACGTACAATTAGAAAGGTATCAATGGATTCATGACTGGTCATTACATTTACAGAACATGGAACGAATGGTCGTCAACATGGGATTCAACAAGCCAAAGGCAAGTGCAATGCCTCTGACTAAAAGTTCTTAGGACACCAACAACCAAACCTCAGTGCAGCCACAGTAGAGATCTGTAACTACTACTGTTGAAATATCAACTGGTAGAGCAGTGTTGCACATTGTACAAATCACAGTTGGACATCTATGGACAGCTGATGATAAAAGTAGTCGTAGGGGAAGAGATGGATGAAACACTGTTAAAAACAAATAATCATTTTAGCTGCACGTTTGTAAGCATTTCTTTTCATCCTCCCCAAAACAGTTTCATGGCAGAATCAAGACACATTCACACAGACGTTTCCACAGCCAGACTATGGAATAATCAAAGAATATCAACCAAAATGTGTTTCCTACTTGTGACATGAATCTTGAAGGTGAGTTTCTGGCCAGCAGCCTCGCAGCTGTACTCCCCTGCATCTTTCTTCTCCACCTGGCTCACCACCAGCCGACGCTGTTTGCCCTCTGACTCAGCCTTGAACTTCTTGCTCGAGGTGATCAGTTTCCCCTCCTTGTACCACTTCACCTCCGTCTTCTCCTGGGTCACCTCGCAGCTCAGCGTGGCATTTTGAGTCAGTACAGCCTTCACCTCCTTTTGTACCTTGTCCTTGTTTGTAAACACGTCTTCTTTCTCTGCAGGGACATCACAACAGTCACACCGTTTTGCTGTAGTCTGTGGCAGAGCTAACTCCAGTTCCCTGTTTTCACTATACTTGCCCTTCACAGGGAGCATCATGATGCCTCATTAAGACAGGAAAATACTTTCCCCTCTATTTTGCCTTGGGAAATTATAGGCATATCAGTTCATATCATATCATATCATATCATATCATTTCATTTCATATCATATCACAAAGCTAAACATTTTGCAGTCTGATAGCAGATTTGGACATGAGATTTAGAACACCTGCATGCACTGCTGAACCTCTTCCCTTATATTTTTTTCTTCTCATGTCTCTCTACATTTCCAGAAAATCAGAAGGGAACGGCCCTCTAGAACAGGTTGCCCAAGGAGACTGTGGATGCTCCATCCCTGCAGGCATTCAAGGCCAGGCTGGATGTGGTTCTGGGCAGCCTGGGCTGCTGGTTGGCAACCCTGCACATAGGAAGAAGGGGGTTGGAACTGGATGAGCACTGTGGGCCTTTGCAACCCAGGCCATTTATGAGTCTGATTAGTGGCATTTTCCACCTAATTGTGTCATTCAAATTCTGTAACCAGATCTCTTCAAACACCTCCCCTTTTCTCACTCCTTGCATGCCTGGTGTGCTCTTGCACTGTAACCCTGCAGACACCAGCTGACTACAAGAGCTGCACAAGTTACCCTCCTTGCCTATGGTTTGTTGCAGTAATTCATTCCTGGATGGAAAAGCACATGTAGAAAAGTGTTGCTATGACACTAGATGACAAAGAAAGTCCTATAGCCAAAGTGTTTTGCACCAGAGAGGCTGTAAGTTGATCCTCCAAATGCAAGACACACAAAATGAAGCATTCCTTTATCTCTGGGATTTCAAGCATTTTCTCACCTCTGACTTTCACTTGGAATGTTGCTTTGTCATCTTTTGTTTCACAGCTGTAGCTCCCTTGGTCTTTCAGGGTCACATTTTTGATCATGAGCTTGCGGTGCGTCCCCTGGGAGATGATGGTTGTCCTCTGGTCCTGCTTCACCTCTGTTTGATCTTTCTTCCATACGACAGCTCTGCTTGCAGCTGACACCTCACACACCAGCTCCAGGTCTTCAGAAGGACTGACTGATATTTCTGGGGTTGTTTTGGGATTGTTGACAAAATTAATGGCTTCATCTGAAGAAAGAAAGAGAAAGTGGTTTACATCCTGACTCAGGCTTATTCCGCACAGCATGAAGATACAGTTAGATCTGATTGTAATGTCTCTGCTCATTACATTTGGGTGATTGAGTTTCACCTCTGGAGGTACTCACATACAAACGTGTGCTTGATTCTCCTGTGTAAGGAAAGAGTAAGTTCTATGCAGACAGTTCTTATTTCTTTTAATCAATTCTGTATTCTGCACACGTTCTTCTGAAGCTAAAATGAAGGTAGCTAAGTAACGTGTTTGCAATACATGAACAAACCTATTCAACACTTTATCCCTAAGCTAACAAGCAGCGTTTGATGAGCGCATCAGTATTTCATGCCCTTCATTCCATCCAGACAGAACCTGCCTGAGGAGCAAGCTGATGGCTGTCAGCTACAGGCAGACCTAGCTTAGTATTGCATTTCTTAGAGCAACAACTGTTGCTTTCAGTCACTGAATATACCAAGGCCAATTGCTATGCCAGGCACATTTATGGCATCAGTGAACAAATAATTCGTTTAAAATAGTAATAGACAGGAGCCATCTATTCTTTTAAAACTAAGTGACCAAAGAAGAACAGTCCCTCTAGAGTCAAGCTGTTAAGAACTAATAGCACCAACCAATATCACATAGATAGATTACTTCCCTGCCCTAAGACCATCTTGTGACCATTTGGTGCTCCTAATTAAGCCCTCTTGATGGCTTTTTTGTCTGAGCCATGTGACATTTTGTGATAGGAGTTACTGCTAGTGTTCCCTTAACCCAACACCAAAGTAGGAGGTATCCATTCTCAGGGAATCATGCAGGCTTCCTCTGTATCTGATGCTCAGAGACAGCCCCAGAACTTTTAAAATCTTAGCTTAGCTCTCATCCAATAATGTTCATCAAACAGTGCAACTTGTCCTTTGGGGATGCCTTTGTTCTGCATCAACCAGTTCCAACGGAGTCTTCTTGGCTTGTTTTAGATCAGTTTTTCAACAGATAAAGCCAGAGTCTTTGAATTACAAAGTGAAATTGCAGAATGCATGATTCTCAACCAAACAGAACAGGAGGTGGGATGCAGGGTGAATACCTGAGCCAATACCACCTGCAAGCAATCCTTCAATATCTTAGGAATCTCTAGCCATCCCAAATCCAGTGTTGTGCTTGATCTATCATCTCTGCTGAGTTTTTAGCTAGCTGATGGTGAGCATCATGGTGGTGATGGGTGAGCAGTCAGACTAGAGGGTCTTAATCAACCTTAAGGATCCTCTGATCAGAGGAATGTGAATGTGCTGTTAATGGTCACAAGCGCTGCGCTGCAGCATGAGCATACACAGCGAAAGGCTTTCAGTAGAGCTTCAGTTCATAAATGAGGACTGGGTTATGGAAAAGAGGCTCAAGATATAAACCAGAAAACAGATCTTAACGCCAGGTTCTGTGAATGCAGCCAGCTGAATTTCACAGATATTGAATTTCAGTGACAATTTCTTGTGTTATTTTACCCTCCAGCTCCACCCTGAACAGGAACATGTCAGTGACAAGCATTACTCCTCCAGGCTTGACCTGACAGTGCTTTACTTGTACTATGAGATAATGCCAGGAAGAGCAGGAAAAGAGTTTCATCCACGTGCCTTCTCCTTCCTTAGTAAAACCAGTGTGAAACTGCAGCCACGTCAGGCTGAAGGAGACGTCTCAGATGTCCTGCCTGGATGCAGGAGGTCACGTGTCAGAGGATGTCTGGCATGTCAAGTCTCATGGCAGTGCAGTGCATGACAATCTGCAACAACACTTTCCTGTGGGCTCCTTTGGGCACGAGGCCCAGCGGGTGACACACCTCTGGCTGCAGCTCTTCAGAGCCTCCCAGCAGCCACGTGATGCCCATGGGAGAGACACAGCTGACCCGCACAGCAGATGATTTACCAGCTAGCTCTGGTTTACAGCAAGAGAAGATACAAGTGGCGATGCTGAATGGTGAAATACTGCGAGTGTGTGGCATGGGTATAAGATTGGTGAGCCTGAGGATGTTCAAAGTCAGGATGGACAGGGCTCAGAGCACCTGATGGAGCTGCGGTGCCCCTGTTCATTGCGGGGGGAGTCCAACTAGCTGACCCTTAAGGGTCTCTTCCCTATCTATGAGATACACGAAAGCTGATTCTGCAGTAACCAAGCTACCAACAGCAGTTGTTTGTCTTACAGTTTGCCAGCACAGATTTTAAAATAACAGCATTGATTACTCATTTGATAGTCACATTACAGTGCAAAGCACATGGAAACGTCCATCAGCTAATTCAATTAATTCTGGGGGCAGACCTGCCAGTATGAAATATTATGCTAACATGACTGAGAGAAGAAAAGCAAAATTAAGACTAGCTGACAAGCCTTGGCAGGAAGTTCTTTTCTCCATAAATTTAGTCCCATTATTCAATTCTGTTGGGAGCTGTCTCCATGTCTCTCTGGAGTTTGTTCTTTGAGAAGAAGCAATTAAGTAAGCTCTCCAATGCCAAAGTGCATACACTACTCTAGGGCTTTGTTGTTTCTCCATGGACCAACAAGGGTGACAAGCCAGCAGAAGATGATGAAGAGCCTCATGCATACTCAGTGTGAAAAAAAAAAAAAAAAAAGGCAATTGTTGCTGGGAAGAAGGTGCATTTGCATTTGTGTCATCTGCAGAGGGTACTGCAGAAATGGAAAGTCTTCCACTGGAGGAAATGTGGCCGCATTCTGCTTTCCTCTTCTGTCCCACACCAGCCCCGTCAGAGGGGAGGAACAGCCACGCTTCCACTGAGACGTTCCTCTTCATGCACAAATGAGCGTGCACGGAGCCGTGGACAGTGCTGGGGCTGCACACACATGGGTGTGCACAGGTGTGTCCATGCACTGCAGAGATTTGTGCACGCATGTGGGAGGGTGTGCAAGGACGAGGTGGTACGTGTGTGTGTGTGTGTGTGTGTGTGTGTGTGTGTGTGTGTGTGTGCAGGGATGGGGTGGTACGTGTGTGTGTGTGTGTGTGTGTGTGTGTGCAGGGATGGGGTGGTGGCCATTTGCACGAGCACAGAGGTGTGCAAAGCGGTGGGCGATTGCTCCGTTGAAGCAAGAAGCAAGCGTGACAGTGCTCCAGTTGTAAGGAAGTGCATTGCTGCAACAGGGCAGAGCTGAGCCTGCAACTGCAGCCTCCTTTGCACAGCCCAGCTCTCAGAGGGTGAGACAGTTGTGCTTCCTGAGCAGCTCAGGGACGTTGTGGACAGAAGCAGCCGAGTCCAAAGTTCCTGGTGTGAAGTGCTCCGAACATCGGGCTCTCTGGGCGAGCTCCCGGCTGACAGCACTGCTCCCCTCTGCCCTCGTCCGGGCCTGCTGGGAGCTGCAGGGCCTGCTGGGAGCTGCAGGCCCCGCAGGAACTACCACTCCCAGGATGCTGTGCGGCAGCACCGGGCGCCGCCATGACAGTGCTGTGTGCAGTGCTGTGCAGGGCTGGGCCTGTGGGCTCAGGGCACCGGGTGCTCCTTCCCTGAGCCTGCCAGGAGGTAAGGCACCGTGAGGGTGGTTTGGGGGAGACCAAAAGACGTAGAGAGGACGTAGGTGGGACATGGAGGTGAGATAGATGGGGCATGAACTGGATCTAGAGAGAAGGGTGAGAAGGCAAGGTGGATATCCGACAGGTGGGGACAGGGGCCTGTACAGGTCAAGGGCCAAGTCCAGCTCTGCAAGCACAGCAACATGTCGGGGACGCCGGGCTGCGGCTGGGGATGGAGCAGAGCAAGATGGAGAAAGGGGGGAACATTCAGGGAGCGAAGAAATCTCCAAGTGGGGCTTTCTCCATAGCTCAGCCTGCAGCGCAGCCACACGACCTAGGCAGGCCTCAGACTGGGATCCTGCTGCTGGGTGCTGCAGGGTGCAGCCTGGCTCAGTCCTCTCTGCACCTGGGGACTGATGGCTGTGTCTGGGATGGCAGTGAGCCTCCTCCACTCCAGGCTGAGCCACTCAGCTCTCCCAGAATTCCCGTCCATCCCCCTTTCTCATCCCTCCATTCCCACGCAGAACTGACTGAGGAGGGGAGGGATGGGTCCAATGGTGGTGGCAGATCTGGGACACTGCCCTTTCTGCTGCCCTTTCACATTGCCCTGAAGGTGGGCCCGGGGGCCTGGGGAGGTGGGCTTTGTAACTGAAGGAACGGCCGCAGGCAGGCAGAAATATGGCAAAGACATGTAATCATTGAACGTAGCAAACAGTCAAGAAATGACAGTATTCCCAACCATTTCCCACCCTAACAATCCTTTCTGATCCCACCCCCTCAAACTCCCACCCCCAATCAACTTCCCTCCCTCTGCCAAAAACCTCCCAGCCCCCTGTTGTAATCCAAGAAGAATGGCAGCAGCCATGGATCAAGAGAAGGACTTGACAGAGCAGCAGCTGTGGAGCAAGATAAAGAGCAAACCGTGTTGGTGGTGGATGCGGCAGGCAGTGCCAGCAGGGCGTCCCCTGCTTCAAAGTGCACCTTTCCTCTCTCACCCACCACACATTCTCTCCTGCATTCAGGGTCTGAGGGATTTCTTCCAGTTGTACTCCATATCCGCATGGCCAGTGCGTGATACAGAGCCCAAGTGGAACACCTGCTTGGAAAATGAAATCAACTCCCCCATTCAGTTCTATGAGCGTGCGCCTTCCTCTCAAGTGATGCGTGGTCATATTTGAAAAATCCAAATTAGTTGGATATAAGAGAGGTAATAGCATCATAACCGAGCATTACTAATACATTCAATGATTATTGCCGCAGATTCCAGCACCATTTGTAACATCAGACCCCATTGGATTCACATCCAATCTATTAACATAGTAGAAGCACAAGATAACCTGGATAATGCCTAATAACTCTGGTTCCTGAGACAGTAGTTGGCGAACCTGAAGGCAAAAGGTCAGCGTGCTAGGACAAACAGCCATACAGCAGTATGGTTAAATATGGCTGCGTCCATCGACTGCCCGAAAAGCCATGCTTTTATAGCAGACAGACGAGGGCATTTAAAAACCACACACACTAATTGAAGGAAAGCTATTGCAATAACAACCCTAAAACCCCCGTTGAAAGCCCCGAGCTACTCATTCTTTTCCTAGAGGTGTCCTTGGTTCTCATGCTGTTTCTCCCTCCACAGCTGCTGCTCTGTGAAGCCCTTCTCTTGATGCATGGCTGCTGCTCTGTAAAATTCTTCTGGTATTACAACGGCCCCCCAGATTCCCACCCCAATAATTCCTTCCTCCAAATTGCAACACTGAATTTCAGAGTGTAACATTATCAGAGTACAATTTCTCCCCCAGAATTGCCACCGCACCAAGTTCCCTCCTCATCTCCCTTTCTGCTCTTCTCGTCTGCACGTCTTCCTTACTTTCACCCTGTCCTTTTTCTTCTGGTGATGGAGATCTTCAGGCTGGAGGAGCTCTTGTCTAGCTGCAGCCACCCCAGCATCCCTTGCCAGCTGTGCTGTGCCCAAACTCATCCTCGCTGATCCATGCCAGCCGATCATCGATGTCAGCCATGTCCTCCGGGCTGCCTGCGCTTGTTGTCACTGCTGGAACAGCAGTCTGGAAAAGGCAATCTGGAAAAGTAAGTTCTTTGTACTTGAAAACTTCTCAGTTCCTTCTGATCTCGATATACAAAGTAGTTCCAAGTCCCTGTAGCTTTTGTGTTTTCTTTTGCAGAAGGATTCTGTGATTCTGTGTGATTCTGTGATCTTTGAGATCCTTTTCAACCCAGGCCATTCTATGACTGTACAGTTCCATACTGGAACAAATATAAAATGCTAACTATGTAAAACATGGAGTAAAACCTGTGTGATTTGTCCACACCAGGAGGTGATTAGAAAACAATTTGTAAGCTACAAAGCTGCTTGCTGGAAAGGAAGAGAAAATAAAACTACAAGAAACAGGGAAAACATTTCTTCCTGAAAATAGGAAGAATAATGGACCTGCCATGAAATTTGGGTGAAGCTGCCTGATTTTATGAAGCTATTCACATTATTTTCTTGGTGCTGTGTTTCCCAAATGAGTGGTTTCTGGCTCTGCTGCAGCACCAGTCTGCATGTGAACATCAACTCTACTCTCCATCTGGGAAGATTAAGACTTCACTTCTCCCACCAGCACCACTGAATTACAGTTACTCAGTGATTAAACAAAGGAATCCTTAAAGAAGGGTTTACAGCTGTCGTGTTATCTGAAGTGCCTGGGGCATTCTGATGCTATTAAGCTCTATGTATTAACAAGTTAAAAAAGAAAAGGTAGGCATCTGATTGTTGTGACAGTTTCTAAGTTATTTGGAAAGCTGTACCACCCAACCACTCCTTCTATTTGATGGAGGTGACAAAGCTCAGTTTAATTTCTGACTGCTGTTTAAATTCTGAAGCTCGAGCTGGTTCCTGGAGCAGAAAAAGCTCGGAAGCTGTCCCTCCTACAAGCAGGCACATCTGAGCAAAATATGACATCTCAATTTCTGATGGTAAGGTCAGGAGATCTGATACCAGCGTCTAGCTTTCGGCTTCATGCTATGTTAGTGGGACCTTTGGCATCTAGCACTTAATGATCTTGAAGGTTTCTTCCAACCCAAGCCCTCCCATGATCCTATGATTCTGTGATTTCACTCAGGTTTATTAAGATGAGATGAGTTCTCCTAAATGCACTGTTCTCCATATGATTATATTTAGAGTCTTAAATTATAATTGGGTGACTTAAACCAGACACCAAACTTTCTGATGGCCAAAATTAAATGAAATCAATCCTTGACTGTGTCAGTAGTCTGTAACTAGAGCCCATCAGGTAATTCCCAGCCTCCTGCCTGTATCAGTGGCTGCACACAGTGAAAAAGTCTGATGGGATTTTAACCTCTAAAACATTCCAAAGCAACCAGAGGGTGAATATATTCACTGTGCAAATACCTGCAGGAATAAGCTTGTCATGTATGTCCTCAGGTAGCACAGTAGTTAATGGTGGGACTCAGTAGGTCATGCTGAAAGTTGAGTCTGCTGATCTTGAAGGTCTTTTCCAGCCTACATGACCTTATGCTAATATTTCTGTATTTATTTCTGTTCAGCTCCCAGAAAACCTCCCACCCAGCCCCCAGTTGACCCCGTGGTGAAAAATAAAACAGAAACCTCAGTGATGCTGGCATGGACCCCTCCGAAGATGCACTGCCCCATTCCAATCAATGGCTACGTCGTGGAATGCAAGAAACTAACTGGCTTCACCTGGGTGAGGTGCCACGAGTCTCATGTCCCCGTCCCAGAGTTCACGGTGAGCAATCTGTCTGAAGAGGCTGATGATCAGTTCCGAGTGTCTGCAGTCAATGCGCATGGACAGAGCCCGTCTCTGGAATTCCCAGGGAGCGTGCACCTTGGTAAGCACAAAAACCCCAATGGAAATGGGTCAGTGTGTGCTGAGCAGCTGTGTTGGTTCCCTAAAGATGCTTCCTTTGACTTTAAGGATAGTAGTGCATTAACACACCAAAGGCTTTCCCTTATTCCTAGTTCTCCTATCTCCTATCAACCTCCAGCTACCACTAAAGTGATACAAGTTATGTTTCTGTGACAGGGACATGAATATCCTTATCTTTTGATATCTCATATGTGCAAGATCTGTAACAGATCTTAAGCATAGAAGTGCTTCTTCCAGCACTCATGCAAAGGGAGAAGTAGAAATGTCCCTATGATTTAATCTTCCATCTCTAAATGAGATACCAGACTTGCATCTAAAGAGCATTAAGACATTCATGTTGTTCTTCCTCAGAACCAGTCCTGGTTGTGAAATCCCCCCTAACAACTGGTGAAGCTGTACCTGTAGGGGATGCCATGTTTACTATTGACCTTACAACAACGTGTCGCGGCACTTGGTACCTCAGTGGTAAAGTCTTACAGGAAAGCGAGACCTGCATCATCAAGAGAACCCAAACTACTCCCAGCCTAATCATAAAGAACGTCACCAAGAACGATGATGGAGCAGAAGTGAAATTTGTTGCCAAAAATGTTGATGTCAGCACCAAGATGAGAGTGAGAGGTATTTGCTTTGATCCTTCTCCTTTCCTCTTACAGTCAAGGCATAGTTGCTGTGATCTGATGATTAGAACTGGGGCTGCAGGCATTCACTGACTGTACCAAATACCTGAAATTGCATCCCATGGACTGACGTGAGTCCTGGTAATGACCTAAACATGATAGCACTGAGTGTAGGGTAAGCCAATCTACCCAGCTGCTTGGTATCTGAACCAGATTGCTCCATGCCAGCTGATGAATGTCTGCAGTTCACAGCTACTGGCCAGTGCCTTCAGTCACCAGGTTTACCACTGCATCACCATAGAGCAGTACTTTCAGCTCCAGGTTCAGACAGCCTTTCTGATTGCACTGGAATAGTTTAGAAGTAGGGGAGCAATCATTCCAATAATATCTCTATCAATCAGCTTTGCATGACAAAATAAAACAAATAAAGATTCATTATGGGAGGAGCTGTTTGTCATTGGGTGGAAACCTCCGCAGAAGCATGTTTAGAGCATTATTAATCAGTAGAAGGAGATGTTTGGTTGATTTTTACTTAGTAAATCCGGCAAGAAGAACAAATTAAATTTCTTGAATTGCTCAGCACTGACCCAGTTATGAGTGCAGGAACAGAAGGTGATACTTTTTCAGAGATCTTGCAGCAAACATTGACCACGTTAGCCTGATATAAATTGAAATAACAAGGCCTTTGCTCCTGACAGGTGCTGCAGTGAGATTTACCAAGAAGAGCAAAGATGTAGAAAAGATCTGCGCTTGGCTGCGTGAGGAAGCCAAACTGCAGGCTGAGCTTTCAGACACAGGTGCTACTGTGGAGTGGATGAAGGATGGGAAGGAGCTCAAGGCCAGTGAAAAATATGAACTGCACATTGTGGGGAAGAAACACACCCTGAAAATTCACAGCGTCTCCATGGATGATGCTGCAAGTTATCAGCGCATCTGTGAGGGGGATAAAATGCTCTATCAGCTTTCAGTGAAAGGTATGTGACAGTCTGGGCTGTCCTCTTCCTGCCCAGGGCCAGCAGACTGCATTCACCTGACTCCCCGACAGTCCAGCTGTTGTCAGACAGCATCTGGGGTGTTTTCAGTGGCTGTTTTGACTTGAACTGGCCAATCTGCTTTGTAGAGCCATTTGATTTCTGTGTTCTGTCCTGTGATTCGTCCCTAAGATATAGAGGAAATCAAGGGAAAGATAGGAAAAAGAACATCCCAGCCTTCCTGCTCTTCTCTCAGGGTGGCCACGAGAGATGATGTAAACAGCTCTTTTTGTAGCAGTGATCCAAAATGTAGAAGAGACCTGTGAAGAGTCACAGGGATGTTTCCTTAGCTGTCATTCCATGGTGGGCTTTGTCTGACACAGATGGAGAGAGAAACTGAACTTTCCCACGCAGGTCTCTGTTTTGCTGCAGGGTGTAGGTCTGATCTCTGAGATCCACACGCTGGGCCTTGATTGCAATAAATGAGAGCCCTTTGTTTGCTCCAGTGGAAGACTTTCCATTTCTGCAGTACCCTCTGCAGATGACACAAATGCAAATGCACCTTCTTCCCAGCAACAATTGCCTTTTTTTTTTCACACTGAGTATGCACGAGGCTCTTCATCATATTCTGCTGGCTTGTCACCCTTGTTGATCCATGGAGAAACAACAAAGCCCTAGAGTAGTGTATGCACTTTGGCATTGGAGAGCTTACTTAATTGCTTCTTCTCAAAGAACAAACTCCAGAGAGACATGGAGAAAGCTCCAAACAGAACTGAATAATGAGACTAAATTGATGGAGAGCAGAACTTCCTGCCAAGGCTTGTCAGCTAGTCTTAATTTTGCTTTTCTTCTCTCAGTCATGTTAGCATAATATTTCATACTGGCAGGTCTGCCCCCAGAATTAACTGAATTAGCTGATGGACGTTTCCATGTGCTTTGCACTGTAATGTGACTATCAAATGAGTAATCAATGCTGTTATTTTAATATATGTGTTGGCAAGCTGTAAGACAAACAACTGCTGTTGGTAGCTTGGTTACTGCAGAATCAGCTTTCGTGTATCTCATAGATAGGGCAGAGACCCTTAAGGGTCAGCTAGTTGGACTCCCCCCGCAATGAACAGGGGCACCGCAGCTCCATCAGGTGCTCTGAGCCCTGTCCAGCCTGACTTTGAACATCCTCAGGCTCACCAATCTTATACCCATGCCACACACTCGCAGTATTTCACCATTCAGCATCGCCACTTGTATCTTCTCTTCCTGTAAACCAGAGCTAGCTGGTAAATCATCTGCTGTGCGGGTCAGCTGTGTCTCTCCCATGGGCATCACGTGGCTGCTGGGAGGCTCTGAAGAGCTGCAGCCAGACGTGTGTCACCCGCTGGGCCTCGTGCCCAAAGGAGCCCACAGGAAAGTGTTGTTGCAGATTGTCATGCACTGCACTGCCATGAGACTTGACGTGCCAGACATCCTCTGACACGTGACCTCCTGCATCCAAGCAGGACATCTGAGACGTCTCCTTCAGCCTGACGTGGCTGCAGTTTCACACTGGTTTTACTAAGGAAGGAAAAGGCACGTGGATGAAACTCTTTTCCTGCTCTTCCTGGCATTAGCTCATAGTACAAGTAAAGCACTGTCAGGTCAAGCCTGGAGGAGTAATGCTTGTCACTGACATGTTCCTGTTCAGGGTGGAGCTGGAGGGTAAAATAACACAAGAAATTGTCATTGAAATTCAATATCTGTGAAATTCAGCTGGCTGCATTCACAGAACCTGGCGTTAAGATCTGTTTTCTGGTTTCTATCTTGAGCCTATTTTCCATAACCCAGTCCTCATTTATGAACTGAAGCTCTACTGAAAGCCTTTCGCTGTGTATGCTCATGCTGCAGCACAGCGCTTGTGACCTTTAACAGCACATTCACATTCCTCTGATCAGAGGATCCTTAAGGTTGATTAAGACCCTCTAGTCCGACTGCTCACCCATCACCACCATGATGCTCACCATCAGCTAGCTAAAAACTCAGCAGAGATGATAGATCAAGCACAACACTGGATTTGGGATGGCTAGAGATTCCTAAGATATTGAAGGATTGCTTGCAGGTGGTGTTGGCTCAGGTATTCACCCTGCATCCCACCTCCTGTTCTGTTTGCTTGAGAATCAGGCATTCTGCAATTTCACTTTGTAATTCAAAGACCCTGGCTTTATCTGTTGACAAACTGATCTAAAACAAGCCAAGAAGACTCCGTTGGAACTGGCTGATGCAGAACAAAGGACATCCCCAAAGGACAAGTTGCACTGTTTGATGAACATTATTGGATGAGAGCTAAGCTAAGATTTAAAAAGTTCTGGGGCTGTCTCTGAGCATCAGATACAGAGGAAGCCTGCATGATTCCCTGAGAATGGATACCTCCTACTTTGGTGTAGGGTTAAGGGAACACTAGCAGTAACTCCTATCACAAAATGTCACATGGCTCAGACAAAATGCCATCAAGAGGGCTTAATTAGGAGCACCAAATGGTCACAAGATGGTCTTAGGGCAGGGAAGTAATCTATCTATGTGATATTGATTGATGCTGTTAGTTCTTAACAGCTTGACTCTAGAGGGACTGTTCTTCTTTGGTCACCTAGTTTTAAAAGAATAGATGGCTCCTGTCTATTACAATTTTTAAGGCATTATTTGTTCACTGATGCCATAAATGTGCCTGGCATAGCAATTGGCCTTGGTATATTCAGCTCGGCGTCCAGTCGGATCTTGAATATCTCCACAGAAGGAGACTCCACCACCTCCCTGGGCAGCCTGTTCCAGTGCTACGTCACCCTCACCGTAAAGAAGTTCTTCCGCATCTTCGTGCAGAACTTCCAATGCTGAAGTTTCATCCCATTACCCCTAGTCCTATCCCTACACATTACTGAAAAGAGACCAGCCACGCCACTATGGCACCCACACCTCAGGTATTTATAAACCTGTATCAAATCCCCTCTCAGCCTTCCCTTCTCAAGGCTAAACAGACCCAGCTCGCTAAATCTCTCCTCATAGGGGAAATGCTCCAGGCCCTTCACCATCTTAGTGGCCCTCCGCTGGACTCTTTCCAAGAGATCCCTGTCTTTTTTGTACTGTGGAGCCCAGAACTGGACACAGCACTCCAGATGAGGCCTCACCGGGGCAGAGTAGAGGAGGAGGATCACCTCCCTCGACCCGCTGGCCATGCTCTTTTTAATACACCCCAGGATGCCATTGGCCTTTTTGGCCACAAGGGCACACTGCTGGCTCATGGTCAATCTGTCGTCCACCAGGACGCCCAGGTCCCACTCAGCAGAGCTCCTGTCCAGCAGCTCTTCCCCCAGCCTGTACTGGTGCATGCAATTATTTCTCCCTAGGTGCAAGACTCTACACTTGCTTTTGTTAAACCTCATCTGGTTTCTTACTGCTCAGCTCTCCAGCCTGTCCAGGTCTCTCTGAATGGCAGCACAGCCTTCAGGCGTGTCAGCCAATCCTCACAACTTCGTGGCATCAGCAAACTTGCTGAGGGTGGTCACTATCCCCTCATCAAGGTCACTGATGAAGATGTTGAACAAGACCGGACCCAGCACAGACCCCTGGGGGACGCCGCTAGTTACAGGCCTCCAGCCAGACACCGCACCGCCAACGACAACCCTCTGCACTCGGCCAGTCAGCCAATTCTCGA
This sequence comes from Coturnix japonica, assembly GCF_054131305.1. NCBI lineage: Eukaryota > Metazoa > Chordata > Aves > Galliformes > Phasianidae > Coturnix > Coturnix japonica. The sequence continues at coordinate 224,400 of NC_140666.1, read as the reverse complement.
CCCACTTCACCGTCCACTCATCTATCCCATACTTCCTCAGCTTTGTTATAAGGATGTCAAGGGGGACAGCATCAAAAGTCTTACAGAAATCAAGGTAGACTACATCTACCGCTCTCCCCCTGTCCACCCAGCTAGTGACATCTTCATAAAAGGCCTACAGGTTGGTCGAGCACGACCTCCCCTTGGTGAACCCATGCTGAGTACTCCTGATAACCTCCTTTTCTCCCAGTTGTCTGGAGATGGCATCCAGCACAAGCTGTTCCATCACCTTCCCTGGGACAGAGGTGAGGCTGACTGGCCTATAATTACCCGGGTCCTCCTTCTTGCCATTTTGAAGACAGGAGTGACACTGGCCGTCCTCCAGTCTTCAGGCACCTCCCCAGTTCTCCAAGACCTCTGATAGATTACAGAGAGCGGCTCAGCAACGACCTCCAGCAGCTCCCTCAGCACCTGTGGATGCACCCCATCAGGTCCCAAGGATTTATGGACCTTAATGTTTCCTAGGCACTCACAGACCACCTCTTCCCTGACTAAAGGGAAATCTCCCATTCCCCACACTCTCTCATTAACCTCCAGGGCCTGGGATTCCGGAGGGAGAGCCCTTTCACTAAAGACAGAAGCAAAAAAGGCGTTCACTATTTCCACCTCCTCAGCATCCCTCCTCTCCCTGGAAGCACTCAAGGCCAGGCTGGATGTGTTGTGAGCAACCTGGTCTACAGCGAGGTGTCCCTGTCTATAGCAGGTTGGAACGAGGTGATCTTAAGGGTCCCTTCCAACACAAACCATTCTAAGTTTCTAGGACAGAAAAACAGGCCAGCTCTCCCACATTGTTTCAGTGTCATTTACTTATAAAACAAGCTCTGGGACAACCCGAGAAGGTATTTGTTCCACGTGCAGCATCACCTGTGATAGAAACCAAGGAAGCCTACAGCAGGCCTCAGGACTCAGCAAGCCTTTTTGGCTCAAAGCAGGGCCAGCTGGAGCAGCTTACCACGAGTGCACCCAGAAGGGCCTCCATGCAGCTGCAGGCTTGCCGCATGTCATTGCATGTCATTGTGATGCAACAGTGGGTGAGCGTGACATAAAGCTGCAGGCTGGAACTCCGGCTGGGGTGGCCTCAGTTCGCTGCTGCTGGAGCGAGAGGTGGTAGCGGAGGGTTGCAGCTCTCAGAGAGTTCCTACCAGGAGCCATGGAGTGCTGTTGCAGTGCTGGATTCCGAAATCCAGATGAATTTCTGAGCAGAGCGGGGAAGAGCGGAAAGGTGAGCGCTGCTACATCAAGAGAGGGCTGAGTGCAGTAGCCTGGGGTATGCAGGGCTGCTCTGGGGCTGTAGATGCTCTCCAGAGGCTGAGGGACACTTCTCCTCATGCTGGTGCTGGAGAAGGCTTGCAGGGAATCGCACCTCTCTGCACATCCCAGCATCGGTTACAGAAGTGGGGAGGGAGCTGCCAAAGGGAGCGGAGGTGGGCTGGAGAGGGGAATGGAGTGTCTGAGTGTCCAAGCGTGTCTTTGTCTTTCTAGCTCCGACCCAGAGGACAGGAAGTTGGAGCAGGAGGTAGCTGGCTGTTGGACCTTCCACTCGGGGTTAAAATCCCTGTGCAGCCCGGCACCAAGCTCCTTTTCGCCAGGAGAAAGCTGGGGGAAAAGGTGAGAGGAGTAAGGAAGCGTCAAAAAGGGCTCTTGTTTCCTGAGGTTGCCGCCATGCCAAGGAGGCCTTGTGTTGGGATGCCAATCCCATGTGTTGGGATGCTGGGGCCAGGCACCCATCAGGCACAGAAATGTGGAGACCGGGTCGTTCCTGGAGGAGGGTGCAACCCTCTGCTCTCCCTCTTGGAGGACTTAGGAAAACCCAGACATGACTGTTTGGGAAAGAGGCAAGAGGCCAGCCTGTGGGTGTGAGCAGCTTGGAAGTGTCTCTGTCTCTTTGCTGCTCTCTCCTTCCCCATTCACACTCTACAACACATCTCTTCCAGCTCCACCAGCCTTCTCCTCAGTTTGACCTGAGAGATCCGTACAGTCGCAATCTGTGCACAGAGTACAACAGCCTGCATGACCCGCATCTGCGGGAGTTCCACAACCGCAAAAACAACCTGCGGAACCTGAAGAAACGGGGCTTGGTCACCGAGGATGGCGACGTAAGTTTGGCTGTTGGGCTGACCAACACGGGTCTCCTCAGGAGGGCTTTCCAGTCTGCCAGGCAGGGGCCTGACACTACAGCCATCTGTCATTGTCTCTTCTGTAGGTTGTCTGCACTCTGAAGGAGTTCAACGAGTACAGGCAGTACCTGACCAGGCTGAAGCTGGAGAAAAAGCAAGCAAAGAGGCGAGAAGAGGTAGGCAAAGCCCAGTATTGGTAGGCACGTGTCAGCAGCATGGCACTGAGGGCACGGGCTTTACTTGATGGATCTGAGGGAGATGGGGAAAGCAGAAAAGGTGAGGGGCGGGCTGGTGGTCTAGGCATTGAGGCATGGAAAGGACAGCTCGGCTCAGAGCTGAGCTAGCACAGCGTGCTGGTGTGAAGGCAGCCTGGAAAGTTGCTTGCTTACAAGCAGAGCACTGTGGCAGCCGTTCTCTTCTGCCCTCATTGCAAGGCTGAAGCAGTGTGCTTGCCCTCTTCTGCGTAAAGCAGCAGTACTTAGGGTGGGAAGCACTCTCTAAGACAAGATCAAGCATAAACCCTCTGTTCCCTTCCAGGATGAGCTTCTTCGGGAGATTTCCAATTTGAAGAAATCGATCCACAGACTACAGATGGCCAGGGACAAGTTCCAGCCCGGTCCCGTGGATTACATTGCGGGTTCGAAAATCAGACCCACAATGCTTCATAAACCAGCTGGCCCCTCTCCTTCATGCTATAATCTTCTGTCTGGACAATGCAGAAGGAATGTGGCTTTGATGGAGCGTGGCCTTCAGGGAGACTCATGGAGCACAGGGCGTGCAATGAAGCTGCCTGAGAAGTCACCCAAACCTGCGTTGGGCAGGGAAGGCTCCAAACTCCCCAGAATCATCCAGACTACTTCTGCGTCAACGACAAACTCCAAACTCCCCAGAAGCATTCGTACTGCTTCTGACCCAACAGCAAACTCCAGAGTCCCCAGAATCATCCAGACTACTTCTGCGTCAACAACAAACTCCAAACTCCCCAGAAGCATTCGTACTGCTTCTGACCCAAAAACAAACTCCAGAGTCCCTAGAAGCATCCAGGCCCCAGTGAAGGGAAAAGGAAAAAAAGGGGAAAACAAGTAGAGAGATTGGCCAAAAACCAAAACAGTGGCAACAAATTAGTTTTAATTGGCTTAATTAATTTTAATTTGTTTAATTCGTTTTAATTTGTTTAATTATTTGACCAAAGATGATACCAGAATGCAAGATAACACACTACAGTACAATATATCATAATTAGTATCAGAATTAGAATTAAAACCAATAAAAAAAATTAAAAAAATAACATTACAAAGTGTGTCCGAAAACTGAAGTCCTTATTCTAAAGCCGAGGTGAGACAACCCAGGGAGTTCTCGTGCTGCTGGGATCAAAAAGGAAAGGGGAGATCAAGTGATATACGGATGGCTTTTATCTTTTGCACTGAACATAAAGGGTGACAGAGCAGCAAGCAATCCTCTGGGGGATGTAGTTGTTCTCTGCTGGGGGTACATGCAGTGTTACAGGCTTGGGACAGAATGGCTGGATGACTGTGAAGAGGAAAGGGACCTGGGGCTGTTGGTCGATGCTCTGCTCAACATGAGCCCACAGTGTGCCCAGGTGGCCAAGAAGGCCAAGGGCATCCTGGCCTGTATAAGAAACAGTGTGGCCAGCAGGAGCAGAGAGGTGATCATCCCTCTGTACTCAGCTCTGGTGAGGCCGCATCTCAAGTACTGTGTTCAGTTTTGGGCTCCTCACTACAAGAAGGACATGGAGGATGAGGTCCTCACAGGGGACTTCAACCACCCTGATATCTGTGGGAGGGACAACACAGCATTGCACCAGAAATCAAAGAGGTTTCTGGAATGTGCTGATGATAACTTCCTCTTCCAAGTAGTATGGGAACCTCAAAGATCAGGTTAGGAAAGCTAAAACCCAGGCAGAACTAAATCTAGCTGGGGACAAAAAGGGGAACAGGTATATCAGTGATTAAAAAGAAGGTAAGCGAGGATGTGGGCCCTCTCTGGAAGGCAACTAGAGGCCTGGTCATGAGGAATACAGAGAGAGCTGAGGTGCTCAATGACTTCTTTGCTTCAGGCCTCACTGGCAAGTGCTCTAGGCCCAGAGCCCAAACTGCAGAAAGCAACAGTAAAACTTGGAGAAGGTGGATCTGTAAGTGCTGTAAGTGAAGATGAGGTTCTAGACCATCGAAAGAATCTGAAGCTGCACAAGTCCAAGGGATCCATCCGCAGGTTCTGAGGGAACTGGTGGATGAACTTGCCAAGCCGCTGTGCATCGTATTTGAAAGGTCATGGCAGTCTGGTGAAGTTCCCACTGATCAGAAAAGGGGAAACATAACCCCCCTATTCCGGATCGGGAAAAAAGAAGATCCAGGGAACTACAGGCCAGTCAGTCTCACCTCTGTGCTTGGTAAGATCGCGGGGTAGATCCAACTGAAGGCCCTACTGCACCACACGGAAAAATAAAGACAAGGTGGCTGGTGGTAATCAAAATGGTTTCACCATGGGCAAGTCAGACGTGACAAACTTGGTGGCCCATGTCAACTTCATGAAGTTCAACAAGGACAAGTGCCCTGAGTTGGGGAAATCTCAAGCACAGATAAAGGTTGGGTGGAGAATGGCTTGAGAGCAGCACCGAGGAGAAGGATTTGGGGGTCTCAGATGATTCAGCACGAGGTGGCAGTGTACGCTTGCGGCCTGGAAGGCCAAATATATCCCAGGTTTCATCAAGAGAAGTGTGACCAGCGAGTCGAGGAGGCGACTCTGCCCCTCCGCGCTGCTCCCGTAAGACCCCACATGGAGTACTGCGTCCAGCTCTGGGGACCCCAACACAAGGACACTGTGCTGTTGGAGCAGGTCCAGATGAGGGAAATGGAGATGATCAGAGGGCTGGAGCACCTCCCCTAGAAGGATAGGCTGAGAGAGCTGGGGCTCTTCAGCCTGGAGAAGAGAAGGCTCCAGGGGGACCTTATAGCAACCTCCCAGTATCTGAAGGGAGTGCATAGGAAAGCTTGGGAGGGACTTTTTATAAATGCATGTAGTGACAGGATGAAGGGAAATGGTTTTAAACTGGAAGAGGGTAGATTTAGAATACATACCAGGAAGAACTTTACTGTGAGGGTGGTGAAACACTGGAACAGTCTTCCCAGTGAGGCTGTGGTTGCCTCACAGAATCACAGAATTGCAGGGGTTGGAAGGGACCTCTAGAGATCATCGAGTCCAACCCTCCTGGAAAGCAGGATCCCTACATCACGTCGCACAGCTCGGTGTCCAGTCGGATCTTGAATATCTCCACAGAAGGAGACTCCACCACCTCCCTGGGCAGCCCGTTCCAGTGCTACGTCACCCTCACCATAAAGAAGTTCTTCCGCATCTTTGTGCAGAACTTCCAATGCTGAAGTTTCATCCCATTACCCCTAGTCCTATCCCTACACATTACTGAAAAGAGACCAGCCACGCCACTATGGCACCCACACCTCAGGTATTTATAAACCTGGATCAAATCCCCTCTCAGCCTTCCTTTCTCAAGGCTAAACAGACCCAGTTTGCTAAATCTCTCCTCATAGGGGAAATGCTCCAGGCCCTCCACCATCTTAGTGGCCCTCCGCTGGACTCTTTCCAAGAGATCCCTGTCTTTTTTGTACTGGGGAGCCCAGAACTGGACACAGTACTCCAGAGGAGGCCCCACCGGGAGAGTAGAGGAGGAGGATCACCTCCCTCGACCCGCTGGCCATGCTCTTTTTAATACACCCCAGGATGCCATTGGCCTTCTTGGCCACAAGGGCACACTGCTGGCTCATGGTCAATCTGTCGTCCACCAGGACGCCCAGGTCCCACTCAGCAGAGCCCCTCTCCAGCAGCTCTTCCCCCAGCCTGTACTGGTGCATGCAATTATTTCTCCCTAGGTGCAAGACTCTACACTTGCTTTTGTTAAACCTCATCTGGTTTTTTACTGCTCAGCTCTCCAGCCTGTCCAGGTCTCTCTGAATGGCAGCACAGCCTTCAGGCGTGTCAGCCAATCCTCCCAACTTCGTGGCATCAGCAAACTTGCTGAGGGTGGTCACTATCCCCTCATCAAGGTCACTGATGAAGATGTTGAACAAGACCGGACCCAGCACAGACCCCTGGGGGACGCCGCTAGTTACAGGCCTCCAGCCAGATTCCGCACCACCAACGACAACCCTCTGCACTCGGCCAGTCAGCCAATTCTCGACCCACTTCACCGTCCACTCATCTATCCCATACTTCCTCAGCTTTGTTATAAGGATGTCAAGGGGGACAGCATCAAAAGCCTTACAGAAATCAAGGTAGACTACATCTACCGCTCTCCCCCTGTCCACCCAGCTAGTGACATCTTCATAAAAGGCCTACAGGTTGGTCGAGCACGACCTCCTCTTGGTGAACCCATGCTGAGTACTCCTGATAACCTCCTTTTCTCCCAGTTGTCTGGAGATGGCATCCAGCACAAGCTGTTCCATCACCTTCCCTGGGACAGAGGTGAGGCTGACCGGCCTATAATTACCCGGGTCTTCCTTCTTGCCATTTTGAAGACAGGAGTGACACTGGCCGTCCTCCAGTCTTCAGGCACCTCCCCAGTTCTCCAAGACCTCTGACAGATTACTGAGAGCGGCTCAGCAACGACCTCCAGCAGCTCCCTCAGCACCTATGGATGCACCTCATCAGGTCCCAAGGATTCATATTCAGTGACTGAAAGCAACAGTTGTTGCTCTAAGAAATGCAATACTAAGCTAGGTCTGCCTGTAGCTGACAGCCATCAGCTTGCTCCTCAGGCAGGTTCTGTCTGGATGGAATGAAGGGCATGAAATACTGATGTGCTCATCAAACGCTGCTTGTTAGCTTAGAGACAAGGTGTTAAATAGGTTTGTTCATGTATTGCAAACATGTTACTTAGCTGCCTTCATTCTAGCTTCAGAAGAACATGTGCAGAATACAGAATTGATTAAAAGAAATAAGAACTGTCTGCATAGAACTTACTCTTTCCTTACACAGGAGAATCAAGCACACGTTTGTATGTGAGTACCTCCAGAGGTGAAACTCGATCCCCCAGATGTAATGAGCAGAGACATTACAATCAGTTCTAACTGTATCTTAATGCTGTGCCGAATAAGCCTGAGTCAGGATGTAAACCACTTTCTCTTTTTTTCTTCAGATGAAGCCATTAATTTTGTCAACAAGCCCAAAACAACTCCAGAAATATCAGTCAGTCCTTCTGAAGACCTGGAGCTGGTGTGTGAGGTGTCAGCTGCAAGCGGAGCTTTCATATGGAAGAAAGATCAAACAGAGGTGAAGCAGGACCAGAGGACAACCAACAGCTCCCAGGGGACGCACCGCAAGCTCATGGTCAAAAATGTGACCCTGAAAGACCAAGGGAGCTACAGCTGTGAAACAAAAGATGACAAAGCAACATTCCAAGTGAAAGTCAGAGGTGAGAAAATGCTTGAAATCCCAGAGATAAAGGAATGCTTCATTTTGTGTGTCTTGCATTTGGAGGATCAACTTACAGCCTCTCTGGTGCAAAACACTTTGGCTATAGGACTTTCTTTGTCATCTAGTGTCATAGCAACACTTTTCTACATGTGCTTTTCCATCCAGGAATGAATTACTGCAACAAACCATAGGCAAGGAGGGTAACTTGTGCACCTCTTGTAGTCAGCTGGTGTCTGCAGGGTTACAGTGCAAGAGCACACCAGGCATGCAAGGAGTGAGAAAAGGGGAGGTGTTTGAAGAGATCTGGTTACAGAATTTGAATGACACAATTAGGTGGAAAATGCCACTAATCAGACTCATAAATGGCCTGGGTTGCAAAGGCCCACAGTGCTCATCCAGTTCCAACCCCCTTCTTCCTATGTGCAGGGTTGCCAACCAGCAGCCCAGGCTGCCCAGAACCACATCCAGCCTGGCCTTGAATGCCTGCAGGGATGGAGCATCCACAGTCTCCTTGGGCAACCTGTTCTAGAGGGCCGTTCCCTTCTGATTTTCTGGAAATGTAGAGAGACATGAGAAGAAAAAAAGATAAGGGAGGAGGTTCAGCAGTGCATGCAGGTGTTCTAAATCTCATGTCCAAATCTGCTATCAGACTGCGAAATGTTTAGCTTTGTGATATGATGTGATATGATATGAAATGAAATGATATGCTTATCATTTCCCAAGGCAAAATAGAGGGGAAAGTATTTTCCTGTCTTAATGAGGCATCACGATGCTCTCTGTGAAGGGCAAGTATAGTGAAAACGGGGAACTGGAGTAAGCTCTGCAGCAGACTACAGCAAAACGGTGTGACTGTTGTGATGTCCCTGCAGAGAAAGAAGACGTGTTTACAAACAAGGACAAGGTACAAAAAGAGGTGAAGGCTGTACTGACTCAAAATGCCACGCTGAGCTGCGAGGTGGCCCAGGAGAAGACGGAGGTGAAGTGGTACAAGGAGGGGAAACTGATCACCTCGAGAGAGAAGTTCAAGGCTGAGTCAGAGGGCAAACAGCGTCGGCTGGTGGTGAGCCAGGTGGAGAAGAAAGGTGCAGGGGAGTACAGCTGCGAGGCTGCTGGCCAGAAACTCACCTTCAAGATTCATGTAACTGGTAGGAAACACATTTTGGTTGATATTCTTTGATTATTCCATAGTCTGGCTGTGGAAACGTCTGTGTGAATGTGTCCTCTTGATTCTGCCATGAAACTGTTTTGGGGAGGATGAATAGAAATGCTTACAAACGTGCAGCTAAAATGATTATTTGTTTTTAACAGTGTTTCATCCAGCTCTTCCCCTACGACTACTTTTATAATGAGCTGTCCATGGATGTCCAACTGTGATTTGTACAATGTGCAACACTGCTCTACCAGTTGATATTTCAACAGTAGTAGTTACAGATCTCTACTGTGGCTGCACTGAGGTTTGGTTGTTGGTGTCCTAAGAACTTTTAGTCAGAGGCATTGCACTTGCCTTTGGCTTGTTGAATCCCATGTTGACGACCATTCGTTCCATGTTCTGTAAATGTAATGACCAGTCATGAATCCATTGATACCTTTCTAATTGTACATTTCTCATTAGTCTGAGAGTTTAGCACGGAGGCAGATCTCTCACTCCAGCTGCAGTAGAGATTGCTCTGGTGTCAGTATATTTTGCACAAGATCCGGTAAATTTTAACTTAGACTCCAGATAGCCATGGGCACATCAGCTGCATTCTGAGTGACCATTAGTGAGCTGGCTGATGACGAGGGTTTGTCTTCTGTTTTATTTGTAGCTGCACTCTGCTGGTTTTTGCTCATAAGTCAACTTGTTCTCTGTTAACTTTACAGTTCTTGTCTTGTATTCTGAGCTGATCAGGACAGGGAATCTGTTTTCTCCTCTTCTTTCCTATGGCAGTGAACACATTGGAGCTTAATCCTGGTTAAGGTTTGGCATTTGATCAGCTATGTGGAGGAGCAACTGTACTGGGAGTCTACTGCCTTTCTGCTCACACAGACCTGGTGTCCTTGCAGGGCATAGCTTGCGTTCTGTTTCCTTGTAAAGGTTGCAGTCTTTGCTCTCTCCATCCTGGGGCATTCTGCTCCTTCAGTCCCTGGTGTGCAATATATCTCTGCTCCTGTAGTAGACAGTTTTGCTGCTGCCTGTGGTGTAGACTCTAAACCATCAGCTCTTACTGTTCCCACACCATGTGGATGTGATTGTGGGGCCTTTGGATCTGTTCCGTGAGTTGTGTAGCTCATGCTTTTGGCTCAGGAAACTGGCAGTTTCAGCAAAGAGTGGATTACAGAAAGGGTAGATTTGGGAGGTATCTGTCAGAGAAAATGAAATATGAATGATGACAGAAAGACTATGGCAACAGCTGGAATCTACCAAGTTAATCCTCAGCAGCCAAAGCCAGCCCACGTCTTATTGCAGAGGTGTAGGGAGAAAACCCAGAAATGTAGTGCTTTTACACTTGAATTTTGCTAGCTGAGGGCTATTATTAGCTGTTTGACTCAGAAACCAAAGGTTTTCTGTTCTCTTTCAGACCTCTGGCTGCACAGGGTAATGTAATACCTCCTCCTCTGCCATACGTGGAGAGTGCTTGCCTAGCTACCGTTGCTGTATTTCTCATGTATTTTTCACTGTAGCATGATGTGCAAGTCCAGCCCTCACTGCAAAATGATGTGGTGTGCAAGTCAGGCGGGATTATGAGTACTCTTGGAGTGGTTGGCTCTTTCACTACAGAAATCCTCCTCTTACTAGCTTCTCCCAAAGTGCAATGGCTTTCTGAGCCTTAATTGATCCTCTTACCATTGCACTCAGAAAGCTTTTCTTCACTTCATAATTGAGTTGTATTTGGCTGATCTCCAGTTTAGAGTGGAGCAATCTCAAAAAGACACACAGATGAAGATCTGTCATTGTCTTCATTCAAAGAAATCTGAAAATTAGGAGTTCCAGCTGATAGTAAAGACTACCCAGAGGGATGGGATGACCATATGGACTATGCTGAGGATGCCTTATAATGTGTGATAAACACTGTGAAGCAGTGTTGCTCTGGGAAATGGCCTAATACAACATAAAGCAACTTTTAATGTCTTCCAGTCACAAGCTGTTCATATCTAATGTATATTTTAATCAGTGTTTTCCAGTTCCAGAAGCAGAGGATGCCTTTATCAACAAGCAGAAGGTGCAGAAGGAGGTGAAGGCTGCACCAACAGAAAATGCCACGCTGAGCTGCGAGGTGGCCCAGGAGAAGACAGAGGTGAAGTGGTACAAGGAGGGGAAACTGATCACCTGGAGCAAGAAGTTCAAGGTGGAGTCAGAGGGCAAACAGCGTCGGCTGGTGGTGAGCCAGGTGGAGAAGAAAGATGCAGGGGAGTACAGCTGCGAGGCTGCTGGCCAGAAACTCACCTTCAAGATTCATGTCACAGGTAAGACAGGTGTTGTCTGAAATACAGCAGAGAACAGTAAAGTAAAATCTAGTTTCTATTATACAGTGATCCAGTTGCAGTAGTCTGTGCTGAGATTTTTTCCCTAGACTTGATTGCCTCGGTTTGTAGAAAGTATTTGGTTTTAGTATGGCACAACGACCTGTTTCAGTCTGTCTGTAGAATAATAATTACTGATATATATGTACAATGGAAGCAATATTCAAGATATTATTCAAATCTCTCCTGTGCCTGAGATCCCAAACTGTAATTCTTGTTCACCGAAACATTTGACTAAGATAAGTATGTGCAGTGAGGCTGGAGTGCATGTTCTACGTGCAGCCTTTCATGGCAGGAGAAGCAGGAACTTCTCCTAGTAGTACACTGCCTTTTTACTATGCCTTTATGTTGGAGGCTGCATCTGGATAGGTGAGTCTGCTCCTCACAGTAAGAGACCTGGTAGAGCTGACTATTCCCAGAGCTCAAAGTAAGATAGATATCTGCAAATCACACACAAAGAACAAAGGACTGCGTTGGTGAGCATATTTCCTTTGTGCCTTTGACAGTCACAGTTGTGGCAATGGTAGAGGCCATGAGGAGTCTGTTCAGGAAGCCAGGAGTACTGTTCTGGGTCATGAAAAGGCAGCCAGTGGTTTGACTATCACATGTTTATGTGTTTTGATGTTTCACAGTGGGTCTTAAGTAAAAGGAATTCAGGTTTTGGTTGCCTGCAGGACAGATGTTCTTTTGGGTTCAATATGTTTGCGTAGTGACTTGCAACCATGGGACTGGTGTTCAAGGACCCTCTTGGTTCCTTCAGTTCCTAGGTTCTTTCTTGCCTAGATTTGACACTTTGTTTCAACAGAAGAGCTGATATTCTCTATGAAGGCTATTAGTTTGGGCACAAGTGGTAACCTAAACCTGTTCCAACCTGTACATACAAACCTGCAAGATGGTCTCATTTCAGTCCTCCTGTTTTTCTTTTCTTCCCTCAGAGCCAAAACCTGTGTTTATAAACCAGGAGAAGGTGCAGAAAGAGGTGAGTGCTTCCCTGGCAGCAAGTGCCTCCCTCAGCTGTGAAGTAGCACAGGATACAACCGAAGTAAAATGGTACAAGGATGGAAGACTGCTTGCCTCCTCCAGAAAGTTCCAAATGGAATCTGTGGGCAAAACACGGCGTCTGGTTGTGAAGCAGCTGGAGAAGAAAGATGCTGGAGAATACATCTGCGAGGCTGCTGGCCAGAAGATGACCTTCGAGCTGGAAACATCTGGTGAGCATTCGCTTTGGGAACACTAAGCAGCTTTGGTGGGATGTGGATGTGGGGGAATGGGTGGTTTCATTGACATGAGAGAACAGGCAGTGATGCTGTGAAAACAGATGGATGATGCTCAGCCTGGCTAAATGACCTTAAAGATTCATTCCATTCTATTGTTTTTCTACCCTTAATTTTGCTGCAAAGGTTTTAGAATAAATGAGATTCTGGTTTCCATAAAACTGTTTGCAGGGAGCTCCTTTGTAGCTAGTAAGTCTGTCTTTAGGTTCAAGGGCAATAATGCATTGACTGTGTTGAAGATAGAAATGACTCGTGAATGGATGATGGTTTAGAATAAAACAAAATCCTACTTATTTTCTATGCAAATATGTGTAAGGAAAAGATGCTGCACTCAGTTCTGGAAATATCCTGACAAATATATCTCTACTGTTTCACAGCTGGAGATATCAAGATTGTTAAACCACTGGAAGATGTGGAAGTGAATGAATATGGGAGTGCATCTTTTGTCTGTGAGATTTCACATGATGAGGTTCAGAGCCAGTGGAACAAAGATGACAACAAGCTGAAGGCTGATGACAACATCAGAATGCGGCAAGATGGTAGGGTGTAAGAGGGGGATCTTTCTCCTGAGTGGGGGGTGGGTTGGAGATCAAGCAGAAAGGACATCTGAAATGAAGAAGGTTCAGAAGGGAGTTTCCCTTTTGTTTTGGGACTGAGGTTTAGGTGGAACAAGTGACATGGTGGGAAGCTTAGTGTGGGAAGTGTGATGCTATCCCACCATCCCACACTGCCAGGAGCAGGTAGGAAATCAGTGCAGTTCTTTCCAAAGTGGGGGTGACCAGGGCAGTCAGTTCACCTCTCCAGAGAGGTTTTGTCTGACAATGAGTGTGATCCTTCTGTATCAGGTACTTTGAAGGTGACGACGGCCACATTTGGTCAGTCCTTGTAGAAGCCATGTTTGGATTACACTTTGGTGGGGATGTGGATGTGGGGGAATGGGTGGTTTCATTGACATGAGAGAACAGGCAGTGATGCTGTGAAACCAGATGGATGATGCTCAGCCTGGCCATGTGCCTCAGAGCTCTTTGCTCAAGGAAGCCAAGTGTAGTTGTGGGTTTGCTCTCAAGAGCACAGTTTGGTAGGGATGAGCTGGCGGTTGGACTAGATGACCTTAGTGGTCTTTTCCAGCCTTAGTGACTCTGTGGTTCTCTGCTTCAGGAAAGACCTGCTCGCTGACTTACACACGTGTCCAAGTCAAGGATGCCGCAGAAATAAAATCTGTTGCAGAAAAGGCAGAATCTCGTGCCCATCTTACAGTTAAAGGTAATTATGGTTCAGATGATGATTTTGCTTAAATTATCTTATCTTATAAACCAGCTAACACCCTTTGCTTGAATGTCAAGGAAGTTAAACACCACCAGGACCTTTCACAGAAATGCAAACTCCTACCTACCTACCTTTCTGCCCACAAAATATCCAGCTTGTCTTTTCGGATTTACTTTTGCTAAGTAAACAGATTATTTTCTTAGGAGGTTTATTTTCTACCTTTCGACTTCAGATTTGTGTTTGAACGTTGAGGGATAAAAAACATAGCTTGACTTTTTCTTCATTTTCTCTGTTTGTTTGAAAAGAGCTCAGGGTTGTTTTTTTTTTTAATATATACAATGTTAGGGTATATATATGATGTTAAGTGTGGTAAATAAAAGGGAGACATTTGAGTTAGCACAGTACTCAAGAGTTCAGTCCCCAGCTTTGCCACTGTTACAATTATAAGGGCAAGAAAATCCTGGAAAATGAATTTCTCCTAAGTAGAGTCATTACATTTGAGCTACAGAGACCTTTACTAGGAGAAAACTTGTTGTTCAGAGCTAAGTTGCTGTATTTAACCAAAGTAATTATCAATGTCCATGTTTCAGTGAACCTCTATTCCATTTCGTAATGCGAGGAGTTTGATATCGGGATGGGAAGGTCATGGTTTGATTTAGATGTTGGACTGGGAATCAGAAGATCTGGGCTCTCTTCAGGTTGTCAGTCTTATTGTCTGACTTCTTAACAACATTCCTTTCTTTCTATTATTTTTTAATGATGTTTTAAGGCATTTTGAGCTGATAGGTGTAGTGTTCATGTGCAGTAATGCTGACGTGAGTAAGTAGGGTGATAATGTAAGGGTTTTTTACATTCCTTCTAAATCTCTGCTTTCTCTTGTTCCATCCTTCTTAAAGAGCAATCCATTAATCTAGTAAAGGAGCTGTGTGATGAGGATGTGACTGAGCCTGAAGAAGCCAAATTTGAATGCGAGATATCCATTCCTTCTGTGAAACCTCCCGAGTGGTATCTACGTGGGGAAGTCTTACAGGCTGGCAGAAACTTGATTATGCAGCAAGAAGGCACCATCCACCGGCTGAGCATACCGAAAACCACCACTGATATGACAGGCACCAGTCAGTTCTCAGTTGGCAAATCCAAATCCACAGCCAGTCTGCTCATCAGAGGTAACATATCCTGGCTTGGTTTACATCATGAAGATGAAGAATTAATTAACGTACAGTCTTCCTTCACTGGGGTCTTTGAAATATTGTGTGTGTTTCTGGAGGGTCTGCTCCATTTCCAGTTCAAAGTCGTTGGACACTAAATGAGACAGCTGCATCTCAGTAAAAGATCTGTTTGAATATTTGTAATGTGCTTACTATTCAGATCTACAGAGCTGAGGTTTTGTCCTTGGCTATACCAAAGAAGTCAAATCAGGTGAAATTAATTGTATTTCTGAAGTAGACAAGTTTGAGTTTGGTAGCACCTAAATTTGATGCAGTTTGTCATTGATTTCATCTGAAAGAAACTTGCAGGCTTTTTATCTGCTGTTGTCCCCAGCGTAAGAGTCTCCATTCACATCCTAAAGTACTTGTTATATTTTCAACTCACTCTTATTTGAATAATTGCCTCAACTGGGAGCAGTTTAATAAGCAAGAGCTGGACCTTGCATTTGGTATATAGTATACAGTGTTACTTTATGGAAATGTAGTCAAAGGCATTCCCTATAGGCAATCATTTGTTTTATCTTTAGAGTGGTTCAAAGAACCGATGTGAATATGAAATGAAATGGAATGGAATAGACGCAAGAGACTTTCCTCTTCTTCCAATTGTCCTCATCCTTTCTTCTCTTCCACCCTTGCTTTGCAGATTACCATATACAAATCACCAGGAAGCTGGAGGACAAGACAGGTTTGGAACGTCATTCTGTCATCCTGTCCTGTGACTTCAGGCCTTCTCCAAAGGTGTTGAAATGGTTCAAGGGCCACACACCCATTGAACCCTCTGAGAAGTACAAGATCAAGAGGGATAAGCATTCAGCAGAGCTCAAGATTCTGAAGCTGAAGCCCGATGATGCTGGTGTGTACAAGTGCAAGGCAGGAATTGCAGAGACTGAGGCCACGCTGACAGCAGAAGGTATGAGCAGGGAGGGTGGCCTCTTCCATGTCCTATTTCACCTCAGATTTCTCTTCTTGAGGTTGATTTCTGCCGTTCTCTCCTGCTAACTTTATAAATGTATAATCTCCACTGAGAAGATTACACAAAGATCATCTAGTCCAACCATTCTACCACATCCCAGTATGATTTATAGTAACAGTGGTAACAGTTCACCTTGTTTCCCCACAGCCCGCAATGTAGAAGTAACGAAGCACCTGCAGGATGTGGAAATTGAAGAAGAGAGCTCCGCTGTCTTCTCCTGCGAGCTGTCCCATGATGACGAGGACGTGGAATGGTTCCTGAATGGCAACCTCCTTTACACCAACAATTGCAATGACATCAAGAATGTTGGCAATTGCTGCTGACAATGAAGCAGGTTACGCCTGAGGATGCTGGCACAGTGACAGTGAAGTCAGACAGGGTATCAGAAAGCGCGCGCCTGAAGGTGATAGGTGGGTCTGATCACACCCCTCCTGGATGTAAGAGATGCTAAGGAGCTCCAGTTCATTCTATTGAGCAGCAATCCTGCTTCTCAAGCTCACCACTATGGGGTGACAAGTCATCAGGGGCTTCTTCCAGTGGAAGGTTCCATTGCAGCAGATATCAACGAAGGAGGATGGTTTTGGTGTCCTGCCAAAGCATTCCATTGCTTTTTATCATCATTTTCCTTAACACAAGGAGAGTTAGAAGAGCAATTTCTTTTACTGCTTCAGTAACATGCAGTGTCAATGCTGTTGTCTCCAAGGATTTATGACTGCAGGGAGAAATCGTTCAGTGTGTGTTTTGCCTCCGGGATGACTAATGACCAGGCTGTGAGCAACCTGATCTAGCTGTGAATGTCCCTGTTTATTGCAGGGGAGCTGGGCAAGATGGCCTTTAAGGTTCTCTTCCAATTCTAAGGAACTTGTGCCTGAAGTGCAGAAGTGGATTCTGCACTTCTTCATCAGTGGATCCACTTCTTCATATCCTCCCCATGATTACACAGGAAATACAACAAAAGAACATGCATGGTCTTACTGTTGTCATTTGCTTGAATACGAAGACGTCTCTTTTTTATGGTTGAGATTTTTGATTATATGAGTCGGGAAGAACTCACGTTGTTTAGCTTTCTCAATAGGCGATCGTGATGGTCTCTATCATCTGGTACCCCCGTGGATTCATCTACATCAGGCACGAGTGAAAGAATTAAAACACAAAACAACCACCAAGGTGAACCCTTCCAAAAGGGGGAAAGTTCCAGTTGCTGCAAGCCACTGAGGTAACCAATAGAGGGGCCCTGATCCCCCTCATGCCATCGAGATGCTCTGGCGCGGTATGTGCCTCAAACTCAAAGCTCCTTCCCACCTCCCAAGGAAAAGCAAAACAACCCATGCATCTCCAGCAAAGCTGCCCAGCAGACAGCAGGGAATGCAAACAGCTTCTGGCTGCTCCCCTGCACTCCTGTCCTAAGTAAGTGACCCTTCGAGGACTGGCTGGAAAATCAGTGCATGACACACGTGAGTGTGCACAGGATTGTGCTAAGCAGTGGGGATCCATGATTGTGTGTGTGTGTGTGTGTGTGTGTGTTTGTGTGTGTATTTGTGCATGGATGGTGTTGTACACACATTTGTGTCCATGAGTGCACAAACCAGTGGGGTTGCTCAGGTGTGTGTAGGTCTGTGGGTATGTGTGCAAGGACGAGCATGCACATATATGTACGTGCACAGGGGTGTGCAGAGTGTTGGAGCTGCACAAGGACATTGTGGTACCGGTGTGTGTGTGCACTGTGGGAGTGAAAGGAAGGGGTTACACATGTGTGAGTGTGTGTGCGCACAGGGCTGCACTAAGGGATGTGGTTGTGTGAGTGTGTGTGAGCACATAGATAGTGCGTGGGCGCGGTGGCACAAATGTGTGCTTGCACAGGGCTGTGCTGAGGAGTTGGGTTGCACAGGGGTGCAGACAAAGGAATGTTTCAACCCTTTGCCCCTAAAAGCAGTTCTCCAGTGTCTCTCGTCCAAGAATTCTTTGAACAGCCTGCAGCTGACTCTCCTGAAGCTCAGGGTCCTGACTTTGCTTTTTGCCAGGCCCGCATTCCTTGAGATGAGGAACTCTAGGAGGGCATGGTCACTACAGCCCTGACCACCTCCAGTCTTAACCCCTGCTGTGCAGCATGTCCAGTAATGCTTCCCTTCTGCTTGGTGTGCTTAATGCTTGGCCCACAAAGTTATTCCCAGTGCAGTCCAGCAGTCTCTCAGACAGCTTGCAGCCAGCCATGCTGATTTCCCAGCCTGACTGGAATCCCCCAGCAAGTTGAGAGTCAGTGAGCGCAGTGCTTCTGGTAGCTGCAGTAAGCAGGGCCCATCAACAGGCTCCCTTGACCAGGCGGCCTGGAGCAGACCCTCACCTCCAGAAGCCCATTATTGGTTCAGTCCCGAATTTTACCCACAAGTTCTCAATGTGATCATGGCTGTTCTTAGTCCTTTGCAGTCAGCTTCTTCATAGAGAGGTTAAATCCCTTGTCCTCCAGAATTTCATAGTAACAATCACGTCTGATTTGTGTCAGACTTTTGTTTTCTTTTTTTAATTATTATTATTTTCACATTTACTAGGTAGGAAAACTAATTTCTGAGCCAGGAGAAGAAGAATTGCAACATGCAAGAATCTTCCTTGCAGTGTGCAGTTTGCATGAGTAGCCAAGTGCTCCTCAGGTAACGTGTGCTGCAGAGCTGACCTTGGTGGCAGGGGCTGTGTCTTCATTTTCTAGTTGTCACGTGGGAACATAAGAAGACTCTTCAGAGCAGGAGCTGCAGAGCAAGATGAACGGCATGAGAAGGTAAGGCTGGGAACCAAGGACACCTCCAGAAAGAACAGAAAAACTAAGTCATTTAAGATGCATGATGGCCGTGTGATACTGTCCGTGACTGGAGGAGAAGCACATGGCTAGGAATGACTGATGGCTCTGGTGGGATGAGTGCCTACATGTGCCGTGAAGGAGAGTTTGTGGGATGTTCTGTGGACATGTGAAGGCTGTGGGGAAGTTAAGAGAGAAAACGTGTGAATGCACAGAAGTGATATTAGAACCTGGAATAAACCATTTGGATCACTCACATCTGAGTCCGTACCAGATTGCCGCACTGTCAGAACTTGAGGCCTGGGATTTTCCTTCAGAGTGCCAACTGCCTGTTGTAAATGAGAAAAGATATTACTAAACATAGCTTCCCTCCTTGTAGGTTTGATATTTCTGTCTTTGCATTCCTTTAGCACCCGGGGTGTTGATGCAGCTGCACAAATCCGCTGTATTGTCCTCCTGTTTTGCATGGAAGAATGGTAAAATAGCAATCTCTGGGTGAGATTTTGTTAAAGTGTTTTACTTTTTGTGCCCCTAGGAAGCAATGGCTTGGAAATGGCAGTGCCGCCTCGGAGCCCACACAGCAACCCAGTATCTCATTGTCTGGGTCTGTGAAAAACCACAATGATGACAAAAGATGTTTCAATTCTGTCTGTGCTGTCAGTGCAGCCCTGAGGAGCGGTGTGGGCATGGCATGGCAGGGAGAAGGGATTTCCCTTCCAATGGGAAAGTACCTGTTCATGTGTTGGTATGTAACCGCTCCATGGCCTGCCCCACGTGCTTCTGAATGGGCAGCTCAACTTTTGTGTCACTCACCCACCTGTGGCAGAGGTCAGGATTTCTGCAGGGATGGGAAATCATCCCATCACTTAGTGCCTTACAAGGAGCTGAGAAGCTTTTCTTGCTCAAGTCTTGCTTCCAAGCTTGACCACCTACAATGAAGTAGGTATCAATTTTCTGGTGTCCTTCAGTTCCATGTCCATTATTTCCCAAAAGCAAAAGAATTTGGAGATAACCAGCTGCAGTGAAGTGAGCGATTTCAGTGCCTGTTTCTGATGGTGGCAGTGAGTTCAGAGGTCACACTTAATTGACGGTGCCTGTTTCCATTCTGACAAAGGCTGTAGTTGCAGCTGACTTCCCGAGGCTGCCATACGTAGTGGTGATGCAGCCTTGGGCTTGTGCGTTTGCATGACTCCCACCTTTCCTTTCTGTGAATTGCAGGTCAGCTGGTGCTGGAAGCAGCCGGTATCTGAGTAGGAATGAAGGTGAGTGCAGGAGCAGCTGCTGAGGGGAGGAAGGAAGTCCATGCTAATGAGCTCTGAAGCATCTGCGGGTACAGTACCAGAATAGGCAGCAGTGATGCAGGGGGCTCCCCAGCAGGAAGCTGGCTGATCCAAATGCTTGGTAGGAGTTTGGAAGCCCAAACCCTTATGGTCTCTGTAAGGGTGGCCAGTAAAAAGATGATAACCAAGATAGTGGTAAATAGTCAAAGGTTATTAGCAAAGGGAAACTCACCCATATTGATACCTTGATCAGAAAGCTGAGGCAGTCTCAACTGGGGAGCAACCTCCAAGAGATGCTACGTCAGTGGTGGTCAGCCCTTACATGAGGTCTCAGAGGAGGTGGAGTCGAGGTCCACCCCTTACTGGAGCACAGCTAGATTACTCTCACCTGTGCTCCCGCAGCTGACCCAACACTTGCCTCAGCTGATTAATCAGAGGTTCAAGCTGTGATTTCCCACACAGTCTGTAAGCTGAATGCAGCCTAGAGGCAGCATCTCCTTGATCACACATGGTGGTGTGCCTGAGTGAAGAAGTGATCAAAGCTGGATGCAGAAGAGTCATCTTAATTTCTCTGCTATTTTATTTCAGATGGCACCTACTGGGCGTTGGTTTCTTAAAATTTGGATCTAGGAGGTGGCCTCTCCCTTTGCTTCTGGTGAAAGCTGCAGCAGGAGTAGAAGACAAAGGTTTTCTTGGTGACACCAACACCAATTATTTGATTCATATGTAGAACTGTGATGAAGATGGTGAAGAACAGATCCGCCTCAAAGACATGCTTGATCACATAAGAAATGAGCATGTGATCCAAGACAGCCAGCGTGGCTTTAGCAGGGGAAGGCCATGCCTAACCAATCTGGTGGCCTTCTATGATGGAGTGACGGCATTTGTGGACAAAAGGAAGGTAACAGATGTCATTGACCTGGACTTGAGCAAGATCTTTGACATTGCCCTCCACCACATCCTTTTCTCTAAACTGGAGGGATGTGGATTTGACAGGTGGACCACCTGGTGGATAAGGGATTGGTTGAAAGGCCACAGACAGAGGGTGGTGATTCATGGTTCTGTGTCCAGGTGGAGGCCGATAACAAGTGGTGTCATCCAGGAATCTGTCTTGGGACCAGTGCTTTTTTACATGGTTATCAGTGACACCAATGATGCAATGGAGTGCACCCTCTGCTGTTTGCTGAGTGGTGCGGCTGATGCAGTGGAAGGAAGGGATGCCATTCAGAGGGAGCTCAACCGAGAGGTTGGCCTACGTGAATCTAATGAGGTTCAGCACAGCAAAGTGCAAGATTTTGCACTTGGGCTGGAGGAATCCCAGGCATTTCTACAGACTGGGAGGAGCAGTCCTTAAGAGAAGCCCCGCAGAGAAGGACCTGGGGGTCCTGGTGGATGAAAAACAGAATGTGAGCCATCAGCGTGCTCTTGCAGCTCAGAGAGCAAATGGTCCCCTGGGCTCCATCAGAAGAGGGGATGGCCAGCAGGGACAGGGAGGCGATTGATCTTCATGATCCTTGAGGTCCCTTCCAACCCGGACCATTCTATGATTCTGTGATTACACTCGCTGTCAGAAATAACGGCAGCTGTACAGAAGCTGGATATATTTTGGGACAGTTCTTGTAACCAGCTGATTTTAAGACCTTGCCAGAGTTGAGAGTCTAAATTGCATGTCAGAAGAAAGCTGGTAAAGTGGTTATTGCTCATTCTTTTTCATTTGCTGATTCTTTCTTTCGGGTTCCTTTTCCAAAGGAGATTCTGGTGATGGAAGCAGTTGAAGAAAGAACCAAAGCAGCTCTTGCCAAGAGTGCTTGAAGTCCCTGTGGAGAGAAGCAAAGAACTTGGGCTTCCTCTGGGATGCTCCCCATCATGTCTCAGGAAGGAGACAACTGCTGTTCCACTTTCTGCTCTGTGTGTGGAAAGGTACGTCTGGGTTTCTTCTGCTTGTTTATTCTTTCTTTTTCTGGCTTTGAAGGAGAAGGCGTGGAGCAACGGGAGACTCACTGGTCATTTGTTACCTCAAGAACAGGATGGATTCTGCATTGACTGTGAAAAACCTGGGCTAGTAGCATGGGCATGTTTCAGGCTGGACTCTTCTTTTGCTACTTGGTTTCCTTTTGGCTACAGGGAGACAGCTGGCTAAAGGTGTGTTTTCAAACCCACTCTCCAAAACCACGTTTCATTGTTGCAGGTGGTTCAGTGTGCTCTTGCAGTGCAGATGCTGTAGTTTGCTGTAGAATCTGAATGGTTTCTGTTCCTAGGGAAGGACTGGGAGGAGGTAGTGAGAAGAGAATTCAATGCCTGAGGTGTATCTTAGTGAGAAGTGTTGTCATGAGATGATGAAAGTCTTGAGCTGTCAAAGGCCAGTGAGGCTCAGACTCCTTAACCTGCTGGAGCAGGGTGGAAGCAAGGAGTGGGCACTGCCCTCCCGCAAGCTGCACTTGGTTCTGGTCTGCCAGGTCTGTACTGGCCTGGATTTCTTCTGAGAAGTTTGTTGGAGCTGCTTGGAGTAGTGAAGGGTGGGGAGGAAGTGCTGCTCAAGAGCTAAGGCTCTGCATGATCATCTTGGATGGTTTTTACCATGATATCTGAAGACATAGTTTCCATCAGAATGATCCCAACATCGTGCGAGTGTCTCAGATGTCTGAGAGCACCCGCCTCCTCCAGCTGAGCCATAGGAAAGCTGACTGTGCCCAGTAATTTCAGCTTCCACAGATTGAATATGCTTCCAAGTGTTTTCCTTAGTGATCAATCATGTCCCAGCACTGTGATATTTCATCTCTGGCACAGTCTGGAGCATCTCTGCAATCCTTGGGTCCTCGAGGGCACGTGGTGAGTGCGTGGACAGTGTGGCACAAACGTGTGTGTGTGCTGAGGAGTTGGGTTGCACACAGGTGCACACAAAGGGGTGTTTGTGGAAGGTGTAGGCATGTACGTGTTCCCAGGGGTGGTTGGCACACGTCTGTGAATGCAAAGGAGGGCACACGATGCAGTGCGTGCATGGGGGTGTGCAAAGCAGGCAGGGTGACACATGGGTGTGCGTGTGTACATGGATAGGGGAAGGCTGGGGTTACAGGTTGACCTGTGCTGAGGTGAGTGGGGGCTCACGGTGTTGCTCATTGGTAGATTTGTTCACACTGAGTGCTAACAGGAAACTCGCACACCCTTTTTGTTTCAGCTGTGCCAGTGCTGTGATCCCTTGCTGCAGGGATGGGGTGTTGGAAGGATGGTCTGCGTGCCAAGCTCCCATCTCTTGCATGAATCAAGTGTAGAGCAAAAGGGATGTTTGGGCCAGGTGACTGTAAGAAGGCTGGCTGCTTTGGATGGTGGTAGCTGATGGAAACAGGTGCTCTGGGGACCGTTCAGCTTTTAACAGAAGACAGGGGTCCTGCAGCAAGAATGACTAGGTTCTCAAATGGCTTCAGAAGTGCACACCGAGTACATCCCCGCAGACATTTACTGGTAGGCGGCTCTTGCAGAAGAAGATTCAAGCAGCAGAACCTTTTGCTCAGCTACAGCACACAAATGCTACAAAAGCAGGAACAACCCGCAAGCTCTGGGTCTGTTTGTCTTGCACAGGCATGCACTAACTGCGTTTGATGGTACCCCCCATCCTTGATTTCCTTCCCTGCTTCTTGTCTGATGGCACTGCTGAGCCAGGAACAAGCTGCCCAGTGTGGCAGAGCATGGTGCAGAGCTGTGCTGGGACCTCCTCCCCTTCATCTGCTGCAGATCAGTGCCCCACACGTGCCATCGGGATGCTCTGGCACGGGATGTGCCTCCAACCCAAAGCTCCTTCCCACCTCCCAAGGAAAAACAAAGTAACCCAAGCATCTCCAGCAAAGCTGCCCAGCAGACAGCAGGGAATGCAAACAGCTTCTGGCTGCTCCCCTGCACTCCTGTCCTAAGTAAGAGACCCTACGAGGACTGGCTGGGAAATCTGTGCATGACACACGTGAGTGTGCACAGGATTGTGCAAAGCAGTGGGGTTCCACGAGTTTGTGTGTGTGTGTATCTCTGCTGTTATGAAAGCATGGGAAGACTTACTGAGTCCCAGATAATTACTTATCCTTAAATGATTTTTCCTGGCCAAATTTAGAGCCTCTCACAGGTAATCGAGACCAACAGGCTGTTGTTGCACAATCAACAGGCACAATCTAGATGATCAGCTGAGGAAAATAAAGCATCATGCCAAGGGTACTAGATAAGTGAGCAGCTTGAGATCTGCACATTTATGTGATACTCATGGTCTTAGACAATATTTGCCTAGAGAGGTCACATTGAATGAAAGCAAAATATAAGATGAATGAAAATATACACAGGAGAAGAAGCCTCTGAGGCTTCTCAAGTGTTATGATCAGAAGACATAAACTCTGTTAAAGCAAACGTTTCTCTCTATTTTTTGTGTTATTCCAGGCAGGCCTTGATTACCGCCTGAACACATGCTGTGGAAGCCCAGCTTATGCAGGACCAGAGCTAATCCAGGGCAAAGCGTATATTGGCTCAAAGGGATGTAGAGCGGTGTTTGTTTTCCCCTCTTTCCCTTCCCTCTCCACAGAGCATTTCAAGGCAGTGGAGCTCAGGTAGGCTCTCTTGGTTTCCCTTCTGAATTCTGCTAGGTTGCATTGCTTGGTAGCTCTCAGAAGCTGTCAGTGGCCACAGACTAGAAAAGTGCAATTGGTCTCAGCTCACACAGCTGGCTGGTTTGTCTCAGGCTAATCCTGAACTGCCTCAAGCGACTGCTTTGGGGCTCTACAGAACAGCAACTTTAGAGATCTCTTTCTATTACTAAGTGTTTGAAAGAGCAATTTGCTCTGTTCATTATCCATCATTTCTGTGCAGTCTGTTTTGTCAGACTTGTCTTTAGCTTCCAAGTTGTATGTGAAGAATTGTTTCCGTTGTAATGCACAATGTACTAAAAATTGAGAGATGTAAATGCAAAGAGTTTTTCCAGCTTTGATTTCATGTCTGGAATTTTGGAACCCACTACTTGCAGTTGTTAATCTGTCCAAACTGGTCTGGTTTGGAATGCCCTCATCCTTCTTGAATCGCTGTTAACGGCGGAGCAATTCCTACAAGTGCCATGGCCCCACTGTTGTTCTAATTCTTGTTTCTTTGTTTTCCACACGCTGCTTTTCAAGCCTCCTTTTTCTTTACAGTCAAAGTGAGAATTGCACTGTGAGGTGTCTGAACCTTGTTGTGCCTCTACATAAATAGAACAGCAGCAAAGCCAGACAGGTGACTGTGCTGACAGCTCTCGTAGCCAGTAACACGTAACTGTGCTAAATCCCTTGTGACGGCTTTGATTTCATTTTTGCAGTGAAATCCTTGTAAAAGGAACTGCAGCAGTGTGATGAGCTAAGGTGAAGATGCTGGTTTTAGTAGTGCTCTAAGCTGAGTGGAAGGGCAATTGAATGAGGGTTATATGCTTTCTCTGGGACAATAAGGCTTTATTTCCTGAGGGAAAGAGCCAGCTTTTCATGGGCTATATGTGGGCTTTGGCAAGGGCAGACAATCCAGTCTGTCAGGAAGCCATTTGAGGTGCTTCAGGTTTGTAAGCTTGTCTTTTTGTTTTTCAGGCGGATATTTGGAGCATGGGTGTACTGCTGTATGCTCTGCTGTGTGGGTTTTCCCTTTGGATGATGACAATATGATGGCACTCTACAGGAGGATACCAGTGGGTATCAGTTGTGCTAGAATACACTGAGAAGGGAAATAGCAGAGCTTGACAAGAGGCCTTGCTTTTCGGATGGCAGAACATGCTGAGCTGTGGGTAGAAAGGCCTGTCTTCTGAATATTGTCCCTGTTTTTGCTGCTTTGTCTACCAGTATTTTGTGGATTTGGTTCTATGCTTGGTTGGCCTATGTGGCACTGTAGCCTAATTCTGTACCATGATAGCATACAGAATTTAAGGAGAAGTATTTTCTTGCCAATGGGCTGGATTTTTTGTATCTGGTTCTTCAACTGGCTGCTCCCTATACTATCTGTAGTAAAAATATAGACACATCATTTGATTTCCCTGAAATGAATGTTCCTAAATGCCAGCTCTTCTCATGTCTACAAAGATCAAAGTTCTGCATTTGCTATTAGAATTTCCTCTTCCAGAATCAGGAGGTAATGTAGGACCCCACAGATTGCCTTCAGAATCCAACAGTTAGTTCTGTTTCCTTTCGGAGTGCATAACAACCTGAGCACATGAACTGAATGACGTGGCTTTTTAGTCTGGTACAAACTCTGCTGTACACTGAAACTTGGTCCATTTGTAAGCAGGACTTTGTCCATCTCTGCAGGACAGCAGAAAACCCTTTGTGCTAATCATGATGTCAAGAAGCAGAATGCGGCAAATGGCAGATGATCCAACTGCTTCAGGTGTTCATTTCCTTAAAACTGAGAATAGTTTTGGACTGAGAGTTTGTAAGCAGAACGGAGCTCTTAAAGCTGTCAGAGATTATTCCTGCACTGTTCAATTCTATCTGCCTGACATACACAGGATCTCAGAACTGCATTGCTTGAACTGGTGGAACTTGTTGAAGTGATCTAGGATGAGAAAGTTTTAGAACTCAATCAGAATGCACTATAACATGGATAATCCTATAGGTATTAAGGTACAAGCTTGCTATTTCTGCACTGAATTTGTTTTATTTTACATGGCCGTGATCTGAAAGTTGCTTGAAACGCAGGCACCTAATCACTGTTGTGTAACTGAATTTCACACATGATAGGTCCTGAAATATCCTGGAATCTAAAACTCTGACTTGTTTTAAGTCTGCTGCTTGAGTCTAATCAGGGTCATAGTGTCTGTGTGCAGTGGAGTGTGTGGGGAGATTGTTGCTGCAGATCCTGGGAAGTTGCTGTGTATTTGCAGACAATGGCTGCTGTTGGTCACTGGGTGCCACTGTTGCTCTGAAGAACAGCTGTGCTGTGCATGCAGCACAGCATGCTGTGCACGCCATGGAACTAGGAATCAAAAAGAGATAGAAGCGTCACTTCTGCTCTAGTAAAAGGTCTCATCTGCTGACAGGCTTTTGTACTTGAATTCAGAACTCAGGACCTGTTGCCACAGAGGGACTAGTTGCTGAAGTTGGATGACTCTTTCTGTTTACTCCTTGTAATATGTAGCCATAACACTATTTAAAAAAGAATCTGAAATCATGGCTAATTATTGACTGCTGCACAGCAGAACACTACCACGGTGAGATTGGGCTGTGAGATGACTTGAAAGTTGTTTCCTCAGTATAGGTCTTATTCTTGCAGCTGGGACACCTTGATGAAGACTGTGTAACAGCTTTCTGTGTTTCACAACAAGAGAAGAGAGAGTAGATCAGCATTAACATCAGAGGTAATAAACGTATGTCAGTAATTCTCTGTATTTAAGCCCACTCCTACAGTAAATAACCTTACTGTATTAACAGACTCTAACACTCACTTATTCTCAAACATGAAATATTTCACACCTTTCAGAGGTAAGTTACCACTGCAGAACTTCATAGTCTACCTAATAACTGCATTTCTGAAGTTCACATTTATTCCTTTTTTCTCCTTTAATTGTGTTTTCTCAGCCTTTTTGTTATTTTTTTACCATGCTGAAATCCTTATGAATCTCTGGAAGTCCAGGCAGACTCAAAACAGAAACTGATGGATGAACAGCAGATGTCACATGCTGGCTTAACTCCCTGCTTTGAAATGATTCACTGATAGGTGGAAAATATCAACACATCAGGTAGGACAACCAAGCAAATTTGGAATTACAGTTCACAAATACTTCAGGAAATAAATTAATTCCAGTAACTTTAGAAAATAAATGAGAAAAGCTGAACTGAGTGCTTCTAGAGATGCTGTATAAATGTCAATAATGACATTCCAAGCTGTAGAAGAGATTTAAAACATGATGGGTACTCTGGCTTTAACCTGAATCTGAAAGTTGTCTCTTGAAATTGAGTTGTCTTTCTGTTAAATAGAAAGTGGTAGAATTTGAAGGATTGTTAAGATTTCCATATAACCTTAGTAAGACTAGATGTAAAATTTAAGTTTTATCTAGGCAAGATCAATTGTGGAGTCACTGTTACTTCTTTTTTAGGTACAGGGAATAAAGAGAACGATCGACCTACAAGGGGAAAAAGTTCTTCAGTTCAAGTCTGTGATATTATCACAGTCTTAATTCAAAGGACTTCTAATGCCTGATAAGTAATTCAAGCTTATTATACTACACTGAGTCTCTCAAGCATTGTACCCACGGTTCTCATAGTAGTCAAAAAGCTGCTGAAAGTCCAGCTGAATGTCGATGCTCCTTGGAGCTGGGCTGAAACTTGGCCCCAGAAATGGGAGTCCAGCTGAAATGCTGTACAAACTGAATTAGTAGGAGCTTTGCCATTCACTTCAGTAGAGAGATTCTGGCACCAGCTTTAGATTTCACTTCCAGCAATTGTACAATACACTAACTTTCAAGCAAAAACGAGAATAGTCTGCTTCTTTATCTCTTACATATTGTGTGAATCAGCTGAGGCCCGAAACTACCCTAATGTGATCAGACGTGAAGGTTGCACATCAAGGGGAAAATATGGCAGACATGCAGAAATTTTCTTTGTACTGACAATGTTTCTGAAGAGATCTACATCCTCTTGTTTTCTAGCAGAATTACGACCAGTTGTGGCAACCTATCTCTTGCTTCAGTCTAAGAAGGCTCGTGGCAAGCACATTCCCTTGAGAATTCCATCCCAAACAGGACATGCCAGTACCACACAGTCAGGAAGCCTGGGGGTAAGTTTTAGAGTTCAGCGCAAGGTTCTGGTCAAAATGCCTCTGTGTGCTGAAGCTCTGCCCGGGTAAACAGTCTGGTGGCCTAAACATCGGTGAGGGAGCATGTGTGCAACCGGTCTTGGTCATCAAATCTTGTTCTATGATAAGGCCACCGACTCAGTGTATGAAGGAAAAGGATGTAATCTTTCTAGATTTCAGGGAGGCCTTTGATCCTGTCCCTTTGGCTGCATGTTCCCAACCTTCCATCAGGAAGCCAGGAATACTGTTCTGTGTCATGAAAAGGCAGCCAGTGGTTTGACTATCGCATGTTTATGTGTTTTGATGTTTCACAGTGGGTCTTAAGTAAAAGGAACTCAGGTTTTGGTTGCCTGCAGGACAGATGTTCTTTTGGGTTCAATATGTTTGCATAGTGACTTGCAACCATGGGACTGGTGTTCAAGGACCCTCTTGGTTCCTTCAGTTCCTAGGTTCTTTCTTGCCTAGATTTGACACTTTGTTTCAACAGAAGAGCTGATATTCGCTTTGGGAACACTAAGCAGCTGTTTATGTGGCTTAGAGGAAGACTGTCTGTCTTCTACCCTGTGGGCATGGAACAGCCACAATTCCCCCTGGAACAACATCAATGACCCACACCACTAATTGGATTCTCCTTTTTAATGTAGTGGTAGCGAGGTGAAAATGTGGCTGTGGAATATTTTTGACTAAGGAACTTCTATATAGATTTTGTTCATCTTTGCATGCCTCATCACCTGATCTGTGTCAGTGAGCAGAAGCTGAAAGCAGGCATGGGATGTTCTGAAGAGCAGAGAAAGAGATAAGGAGGAAGGTGATTAAGACAATCCTCTCTGCTGCTGTGTGTCCCAGAACTGCCCAGTTCTGTGGCAAAGTGTTGTACAAGATGAAGAGGCCAAGAGATTGGGAGTAGAATGAATAGAAAATATGCCTTACTTAGGCCATACTCAGCGTATTAATACTTCTCAGTTAGTTTTAGAATTCTAGAAGTGAAAGGTAAGGAGGTAGAAGCCTGCAAGTTGTGTCCTTTTTTACAGCTGCTCTTTTCTTATGGGAGGATGAAGTGAAGAAGATTGGTCTATTCTACAAGCTGTTCCAACCTTTACGCTTGAATTGCTGTTGCAGCTGCTGTAGCATCCCCAGCATAGACCAGAAAAGACCTTCTTGCCTCCAGAGATCCAAGTTTGTCCTCTGCTGGCCACTTGAGAGCTCAGGGACTATGATGGGTTCTTTTCTGGTGTTTGCTTTTCACTGTCATCACCCAGTTTCTATCTCTTCCTAAAGCAGTTGGTAGGTTGTGTTCAGAGCCTCAGCTCTTCCTGACTCTGCTAAGCATGTCAGAGCTGATGAGGAGGATGTAGAATGGGGTTTGTGTCCCTTCAGACACCCACACTGGAGAAATCTGCAGCTGGCATGCACCCCACCAGCTCCCTTTGGCTGTTACTGCATGGGAGTGGTTGCTAGCAGGTCATGTCAACAGGTTGAATGTGTCACATTCCCAGATCTCTGATTCCATTGGCTGTGTCTCCAGTGACATGAAATACAACTGTGGCTGCTGGGGTTCTTCCATCTGTACAGATTTTTAATGGTAGTCAGGCAAATTAGACTCTGATGCTAAAAAACAGAACAATAAAACCAGCAATAAGAGACAATCCCAACCAACCGACAATAGCAGCAAAAAACCACCACACATCTCATTAGGTAGAAGATTAGAGACACTGGAAGGTAGTCTTTAAGTCTCTTTAAGGCGCTGTTCTTACATTGCAGAAATAGAATGATAATATAATTCCATGCTGATAATATCTCCAGATTTCTATCTTTTGGATTTCTTTCAGCCTGCCATGATCCCCGAGTGTGTCTGTTCATGGGGTTTTTCATTTGGTTTTGTAGAACACGTTTGTTAACTTGTGCATTCTCATAGTTCTTTTCTTTCCTCTGCATCTTAGAAATCCCAGTGAAGTTCACCAAGAAGCTCGAAGCTGTTAATGCTGAGATTGGAGGCAGTGTCACTTTAAGCTGTGAAGTGAGCCATGCCAAAGGGAAGGTGGTGTGGCGCAGGAATGCAGTTGAGATCAAACCCAGCAAACGTTTCCAGATTGATGAGGAAGGGGTCAGAAGAACCCTGACAATAAGAGGGATCCGGGCTGAGGATGAGGGAGAGTACTTGTGTGAGTCCAGAGATGACAAGAGCAGCATTACCATCACCCCCAAAGGTATGTCTCTGGAAATGAAGGCTGACAGTGTGGAAGGATTCTTGGCTTCCCTCATCAGCCATTACAACACTGCAAAGCTGAGTTCATTTGTGTGTTTATGCTGTTCTCTGTGTTAACAACCAAGTACAAAACTTGTCTTTCTCTCTAAATAACTGTGGAACAACTGCTTCTGAAGAGCACAGCTGTTAAGTGGGCAAATCAGCCTTCAAGGCTGGAATTAAGCATCCCAAATGTAAGATGGGATTTATTTTACCCCTTCTTTGCCTCTTTTCTTCTTGCATCTTTGTAGATGCAAGGAGGATCTCCTCTACAGGCAGGAGATGTGAGTGTGAGTTATGGTGATCACTTCCTGCGAGTCATAAAATCTGATGCTTCCAATAAAATCATTGACTCTGTTGGCTCTTTGAAGGTGCTCATATATAATATGATAGCAGGCTTTGAGTATATAAAAGGCTCTTAGAAAGTGGAAGCAAACAATCTGTTCTCTGTGCAGAAATAAGGGACTTCAATTGCAATGACAAAGATGCAAGTTCTACAACAGAAAAGCTTTTTAATGGTTGGATGACTGGATAAGTCATTTGGAGGGGCTTTGAAGCCTTCACGGTGGGTTTCAGAAAAGGTTAGTGAAATATCTGGGGCACAAAGAGCTGAGCATGTCCTGGAGCAATGGAGAAGGGCTGGATGATTGTTGCGGGTATTTTCAGCCATAGGATTTTGTGTTCTGGTGGTGTCAGTACATTCCTTCGTACAACATGGACGGGTTGGTTTGTTGCATTGGTTCAGACTTTTGTACTAGGAGCTCAGCAGTGGTTAAAACTCACACTTCTGCAAAGTAAACAAGCTCCTGCAATTCGTCTCTACTCTGTTTTAGCTGTGGATTAGCTTGACAGTTCCCTTCCATAAGCTTTATGGTTCCCTTCTGTAAGTCTACTTACACAGAATGAGTTGCTTAACTTTAAGTCTTGCTCCAGGATTTTAAGCATATTATTAGCAAAAAATATCACAAATAATTTCACCAACAATTCTCCCCACCCATCTGTAGCTTTCCTTTTTTTCACTGCATAGTTTTACACTGGCAGATAGGGTGGGCATGTAGAAACAACCCCATTAATTCTGACGAAGCTCTGATTTCTCTGACTGGCCTTTGTTTTGTGATTCTGCATGCATGCCCTGTAGCTAAAGCCTGGATGTCTTCCCCAAC
Source organism: Coturnix japonica (assembly GCF_054131305.1). Lineage (NCBI taxonomy): Eukaryota > Metazoa > Chordata > Aves > Galliformes > Phasianidae > Coturnix > Coturnix japonica. The sequence continues at coordinate 192,326 of NC_140666.1, read as the reverse complement.
ACCTTCAGTCTCCCATCCTTACTTAAGTTACTCCATTGTAAATCTCTCTGCTAGTCCAAGAGAGTTTTTATTTTACCCCTTCTGTGAGGCAGCAGCTGGATGGGAAGGATGAGATGAGGACAAGGTTGTTTGGGTGGCTTTTTTTTTTTTTTTTGCCTAAGAGCCAACTGGGAATCAAAGATACCAAAAATTAAAGACAAACTGTGTCATACCGAGCAGGGTTTGTCAAATCACTGGCATGCACTGTTAGGACAACTTCATCATCAACATATTCTGGGCTGACAGTTGTCACAAAATTCTGCTTCTGTGTCCCAAAATGTGCACTTACCACTTCTATTGGCAGTTGCTCATCTTTTCTCCAAACTGAATGGTTGTAGGAAATAAAACAGACAAACAAACCAAACAACCCGCAGATATTAACTTGCAGCTGATTGTCAGTGCTGATCGTTGGGCCATGTCCATCACTTCACATACTTCTGCGGCCAACAGACATTGGAAAATACATAGACCTTCAGAGACTACTTGAATTTCTAGATGCACTGAATTACCCTCTAGAGTGTCTTTCTGAATATATAAGGAACCACGGGTGACTATGATCCTGATTTATATCTAGGTTCAGGCTTACTGTTTCAGTTAGGTTAGATGAATAGTAGTTCCAGAGAAGATAGGGAAATACAGCACTTCATTGATACCACATGTCGGAAGAATGCAGCTCAGTGCTGGGCAGTTTGCTGCTTCATTCCCTCTTACAAGTTGCACCCAAGGCTGGAAAAGACCACTGAGATAGCTGAGCCCAACCCAGCCCACCCTCACTGTACTTACTAACCACGTCCCCAGTGCCACATACCCGTGGCTCTTGAGTACCTCCAGTGACTGCAGTATATCAGCGTGGTTGCTTCAGCTGTTTTCACCACTGGATGTTGTTCTAGCGAGGCAAAAAACCCAAACTGATGGAAAAGTGTCTATACAGGAAGCAACTGGCTGTCCTGATGGCTGCCAACAGTTTTGCACAAGGTGTGTCATACAAGCTTGCATGAGTCTGGTTTAAAAACTTGCAGTTCTGATGGAAGGAGAGGATGTTGGTGCAGGATAACTGTGGGATTTGTGCTCTCACGACATCCAGTTGCAATCCCAGCTTATTGTTGCTATAGAAAACAGCTTCTCTGTAGACAAACTGAGTTAGTACCATTAAGTGGCTGAATCCCTAAGTGATCCAAGGTGAAGCATGATCCAAACTGGAATTTAGCTAATTGTAGTAGGGAATCCAAGCCTTAATGAGCTGAGTTCTTTAAAGTATGAGTCTTCCATCTAAAACAGCATTGAACTGTTACCCTGGTTGATGATAGAAGTGAGAGTTTAACAGCAGAAGTCTGAAGTTATGCTCCATATTTCTCATCACTCAAGAGAATATTTGAATATGTGAATTCCTTTGGCTATGTTAGAGCTCATAATGAGGTCAGCTGATGTTCTTTAAATGCTCGGAGTCTAGCAATGTGGGCAAGTGGACTGCTATTTGCTGTTGAGCTTTAGGCTAAGAAGCCTGATTTTAGAGGACAGTGGACTTCCCCTTTCCCTTCCCCTCTCCTCCCCTTCTCCCTGGACTGATCCCGCATGGTTTGTGAATGAGTTCAGAGCAAGGTAAATGAGGAATAGCCATGTGAAAACCTGTTGTTTTACTGCACTGTAAAAGACACTTAGTCAAAAGACAAGTGTGTGTTACAAGGTTATGATTGCAGGAGATCCTAGAAACAACTCAGCTGCTCAAACCTGTAGTCTGGCTGAATATTTTATTGTCAGTTTTGGTCAGGAGGAGATGCTTGAGTAAGACAAATAAAAGGTCATGGGTAAGTTGGTCCTTCTTGTGATATACTTCTAGGCTTTCGTCAGGGAAAAGCTTAATTAGTCCAAATAATTATAGCAGAAACCACACCAAGAACATGAGAGTGAAATTTCAACTTTCTTGACGTGACGGTAAATTTTACCCCATTCTGCCATTCCCCAAATGTTTGTTTCCTTATATTATGGTTTTGCAATTTGGTTGGTGTTGGTATTCCACATCAGAACACCATGCCTAATAATGGGAGTAAAGGGGACAAGTTTTTTTTTCTGTGAACTGCCTTAATGAGCATGTGGGGTGGGGCACCGGAAGGGAAGTGAGGAAGGGGACAGCGTTGCTGGCGCGGCTCCCTGCGAGGAGACAACGTGGTCAGACCTTCCTTCCTTCCACAGCTCCATCGGTGAGATTGGGGACTTGGTATTCTCTTTGTTGATACTCTCTTGTTGTTTGTTTAGCATTATTAGGTTATTAAACTGCCATTCGTTCTCAGATCACCTTTTTTTCTCCCTCATTTTTTGTTAGACCTAATCGTAATCTCCCTTCCCTTCCCCGTCTCCCTAAACGCACGTGGCCGGGCCGGGCCGGGCCATGCCACACTGCCGCTAGAGAAAAGGGGGGGGGCTTTTGTTCCTGCTGCCCCGGGTTTGTGCCCACTGTCCCGGAGTGAGCTCTAGAGAGAACTCCGTGACACCTACAACAGCAAAAATAACTTCTAGTTCTAATTTTCAATCTTTAAAAGTTGCCTTGGCGTTTATAATAAGGCATTCCCATTAGCTTTGGAGTGTTCACCTGAAAGAAGTGATTGCTTTTTCCTCAATTCAGTCTCAGACTAAATATGTGCTACACTTTTTGGCATTTCTGGGATCGCTTTTGTGAAGGGATCTTGAAAACTATCCTAGTCAGTTACACTCCCTACTGGGTTTGTTTGTGTAAACACACACAAAAAAGCTTTCTCTGTCTGGTGTTCTGCCCTGATGTTGTGTGCTGGGCGCTGCACTGAGATGAGGCAATTGAGCTTTTTCCTATAGACTGAAGCCAAAGGTGTCTGTGATCTCTTTGATATTTCAGATGCTTTAGTTTTTATTTACGCACTTTGTCACTCCGACAGGAAATTCTCCAATGACTCAAACAGTTAAATACCATTAGAAGGATTTACAGCTTTAAACAAAATCTTTCCATCTGACTGGGAGCTAACTCAGGCCCAAGCTACTGAGATTTCAGAATGTTTTTAAATTGTGGCATAATAAATATCCAAAGACATTTCTCATTTCCCAAGATGGTCATGTTTTACAAATGTTCAGATTCATCTTGATTTGCACAGAAATGTTAATGTCCTAGTTTTTCAATTTTAATTCTGCAGTTTTATAGGGTTTAAGTCTGAAATTCCATTCATTTAAGGAGGGTCCACAAAAGGAAAGATTCAGAATATAATTTTCTACAGGTATTCAGTTGGTTGTTTCCCAGGAAAACACTCAGCTAGCAGAGTGCTGTAGGTAACAGAAGAGTCCTACTATCTTTGTACTTCCATCTTATTCACTCTATATTACCATGTGAATTAATACGTATTTAGCAGTGTTTTGCTTTAGGTGGTGTGGTGCTGTACATGCAGAAAAGGATAAAGGGTATGGCTTACTCTCCTCTTTGTACTTTATGAGAAATATGGCTGCAGGAAAAGCCCACTTAAAAAGGTTAAGTACAGCTTCATGTTCCTTTATGCTGTTACAGAGTGTTTTTGTGTGCAGTTAAGCAGTTGCGATGTCCCACCCCAAGAATCCTACTTCATTTCACTGAATGAAAATTCATCAGGATAACAGAGGCCAGGTCAGGGTAGAAGCACTTAGCTGCACTGGCATGCGTGCTGTGCCTTGGAAGTGTTCACCCAAATGTTCACATGCTGTGGACATGACTCTGTATACAAGCCTCAAGACAAAGTCTTGGCTAAATATCAGATATTTTTCTCATTGTGAAGACAGGAAATCCTGGGAACTAAAATCATATTCTCCTATGACATTTGAAACACAATGGTAATTTTGAAGGTTGGCATGGATGATTTTCAGCTTTCAGCTCTGGATCATTTCATGCATTTTTGATTTTTTAAGGAGCACTTCATTGCACAGATTCATGGCAGGCATTTGCTGCTTCTTCGCTCTGAAGAAGTTATGACTCTTTAACTAGGAATATAAATGTAGCATAATGCATATTGAGAGACCCAAGTGAAATGTACTGGGAGGAAAAAAAGGGTAACAGCATATTAAATCAAATTTTCCGTCTGTCTTGGGATATTTAGTGGAGAGCAGATTTAAACTGTTTTGACTCTTTTGACCTTTTTACTCTTATACTCAAATAGCACTGTAACTCCCTTTATATTTGTTTTTATATCTTTGTATAGTACACTTGTTTTTTTCAACAGATGTTGATACAGTTTTGAAAGGTGATGCTCAGTGAAGATCCTCGTGTTAAAGTGTAACTCTCTACTTGTAAAGTGTAATTATCTTCTAAAGGGATAGCTGCATATGATTCATTATCTTAGTGCTTTTTATTGAATGAACTACCCACAGGTAGGTGTAGATACTCTGTTCCCTGCCAAACATTTTGCCTTTGATAGTAAAATGGCATAGATCCTAATGGTTGGCTTTAACAGGTCACTATCTGTGATTAAGTCTGACATTTGTTGCTGTTTAAGTCTTGGATATACAAGAAATCTGAAGGAGGAAAAAAGAAAAAGCTGTTTATACCTCCAACTTTCAAGGCAGGTTTACGTTCTGCCATCACTGTGAACATTGGTTGTAGTTTGTAGCTTGGCTGCATTGCAGCGTGCAGGGCCCTCCCTCAGCTGGCAGACTTGCATTCACTTGCAGTTGCATGAGTTCAACTGATTTTAGCACAATTAGAGAAGAAGTGATTTTCATATGTACGTTAAAAGTTAGCACATTCCTAGGCTCGATGTCAGCGTCACGTTGGATGATGCTGATGCTTTTAGCTTGCTTACAGTGCAGGTATCTCAGGGAAATGCAACAAACTCACACCCTAAAGCATCACACATTTAAACTTACACCGGGGATTTCTTCTGGTTTTGATGTGCCTGTGGGCAGAGCAGTAGGAAAAAATGAAGCCAAGTGAGTAAGAAACTGCAGTGAAAGGCTCAAATGATTTTAAGGTGAAAAGCACAAATAATGTTTTTTTAAAAGCTGAGTGGTAGGTGGAAGTTGTGCCCAGAATGGAACAGCTGGTTTCATAGAGCTTTCAGATGAGCTCTGTGGCAGGATTATGATGCTGTACTTCTAATAATCAGGCAGCTGTCTGAAAATATGAAATAATGACTTTCTGAGCAGACACCTTTTTCATTTTACACTTAAATTGGAATAGTATTTATGTTCTGGATGCACCTACCATCATTTTGTAGATCAAGAAGCCACTTTTATAAATCTCTTAATGCAAAGTACAGCATGACACGTACAAAAAAGAGTTAGAGACCTTATTTATACCTTATTTTGTTTACTCCTGTAAGTCCTGGTGCTTTATGAACCTCAAAGGAAATCATTGCTGACTTGTTTGTGGATTTTGCATTTCTGCAATTTGACACGTTGCTGTTAATGCAAGCAGCAAGGCCAGGCTTCCAAGGAAGATTTGTAATATGTGAGATTTCTATGTTTTTGATCTACATTTTTGCAGTAGAGCACTGTAATGTGTGCTGTCTGTTGGGCTACCAGAGGGGCCGATCCTTCTGGATTTCCTGGAGCCTGGACAACTCCTGACTGCTGCATCGCAGTGCCAACAGAGCTGAAGGCTCCAACTTCCAGTTGTTTGCCTGAGGACTCTGTGATTTATTTATTTAAGTGCATAAACTGTCCCTGTCAGGAACAGATTGTAGGTTATAGCTGCTCTAAATGTGAAATGTTTTAAGCTGGACAAACTTCTTTTCAGTTTTGAGGAGCTGCAGTCAGCGGGGGGTTCTTGCCTGGGATCTCTTGCAGAACAGGGTGTGCTTCCATCCTCCTCTTTCCTTCTGTGACCAGGGAATTGTTGGTTGTTTTTTGCAGCAACATGAACCGTGAAGACCGAAATGTGCTGCTGTCACGGTTTGAACTAAAAATCCACCTGCGTCCGTGACAGGGGGCCGTGGGCCCCGGAGGGGCCCTAGGCCGAAAGGAAAAAGTTAATTAGGAAAAGAAAACAGCGGCAACGATCTAAGGAGGCACACTTATTTACTAAATACTATATCGAAATACCGGATAACACAATATAATACAATATAATTGAAAATTGAAAATTGAACTAACGAATCAAGCAAAATAGGAGAGAGAATGAGTCCGTAACCGAGAGGCCTACTGTAAATCTAGGCGAACGGCTGAAGGCTCCCACACACTCCCCTGAACGCCAGAACTCGAAAGACGTCAGTCTGTTCTGCGACAGAGTTAATATAGAGTCCAGGTCCCGTGACCTATCGTGTTGTTCCCTTGGAGATGTAGTCTTCTTCTGTAAGTTGCAGATTCAGTAAAATTATTCATGCTTTATATGATGTTATTATGTGGAATACTCATAGCAAAAATTACAAAATTATTAAACCATGACATTCCACCCCTTATTCTACATCATTACATTATGTTTATGCATACATACACACTCATATGTATAATTGTGAATAATCAGCAACCTTATTTTCCTCAACAATTTATATTTATTCCATACAAATCCCTAAGTTGAGAACAAAACTCTATAACCTAACCTACTATTTATTAATTTTGAGAAAATGGCAAAACTGCCAGAAAAAGGAAAACACGTCAGCGGTGGAGGAGAAAGGCAGTGCTAGTAGGGCGTCCCCCACATCAAGGTGCACTCATCCTTTCCCAGCCACCACAGCAGATTTCCCTTTGATTTATACTTCTTTCCATGTGTGCTCTACACATGCATGGCCAGTGCAGGATATAGAGTCCAGATGGAAAACTTGCTTACAGAATGCCTAATTAAGGTATATAGAGAAAAAGTGTTTCCTTAACATTAATCCACTCTATCTTAAGTCCTATACCTAATTGAACTATTCTGTACCTAATTGAAATATTTTCTGAGACTCTACCTATATATTTACAGGAAAATCATTGGCTGCACTCCCCCAACATCAAATTCCCTTGTGGTACACATTGAACATTCCCATTTTTGTCCATCACCCACCATGTGCACCCAGGTCCCTGGGCAAAGACAGTACCCCGGAGAGGTTTGCCCTTTCCAGACGCTGGAAGGACCCAAACTGTTTTTCCCAACACACTCTTTATGTGTACTACAGGAACCTTATCTCCCTCCACAGTACGTAGGGAGCTGGATTGGTTAGGACCATTAAGATTACTAGATCCTCGAGTGTTGACCAACCAGGTGGCTTCTGCTAAATGGTTCTCCCAGTTTTTATACGTTCCACCACCCATTGCTTTCAACATAGTTTTCAACAACCCATTGAATCGTTCAATCTTACCAGAAGCTGGTGCATGATAGGGAATATGGTAAATCCACTCAATGCCATGATTTTTGGCCCAAGTGGTTACAAGGGAATTTTTAAAATGGGTCCCATTATCTGATTCAATTCTTTCTGGAGTGCCATGCCGCCACAGGATTTGCTTTTCCAACCCTAATATGGTGTTTCGGGTGGTAGCATGGGGTACTGCGTATGTTTCGAGCCACCCAGTGGTTGCCTCCACCATGGTGAGTACATAACGATTACCATTGCGAGATCGTGGCAAGGTGATATAATCAACCTGCCATGCCTCTCCATATTTATACTTTTGCCATCGCCCTTCCCCCCAAAGAGGTTTCATCCTCTTGGCTTGTTTAATTATGGCGCATGTTTCACAATCATGAATAACTTGAGCAATAGCGTCCATAGTTAAGTCCACCCCTCGGTCTCTGGCCCACTTATGTGTTGCATCCCTTCCTTGATGACCTGAAGTCTCATGGGCCCACCGAGCTAGGAATAATTCACCCTTGTTCTGCCAGTCCAAGTCTATTTGAGCCACCTCAATTTTGGCAGCTCGATCAACCTGATGGTTATTTTTATGTTCTTCAGTAGCCTTACTTTTAGGCACATGAGCATCTACATGGCGCACCTTTACAACAATGTTCCTTATTCGGGCAGCAATGTCTTTCCACAGTTCAGCAGCCCAAACAGGTTTACCCTTTCGTTGCCAATTATCATCCTCCCACTGTTGCAACCACCCCCATAAGGCATTTGCCACCATCCATGAATCAGTATAAAGATGAAGCATTGGCCACCTCTCCCGTTCAGCCACATCTAAAGCCAGCTGAACAGCCTTTACCTCTGCGAATTGACTTGATTCTCCTTTACCTTCAGTGGCCTCTGCAACTTGTCGTGTGGGGCTCCATACAGCAGCTTTCCATCTGCGATGCTTCCCTACAATACGACATGATCCGTCTGTGAATAGGGCAAATTTCTTTTCGTTTTCTGGTAGCTCATTGTATGGTGGTGCCTCTTTAGCACGTGATACCTCTTCTGTAGGTGGTATTTCAATTTTTTTACTCTCAGGCCAGTCCATGATCACTTCTAGAATTCCAGGATGGCTGAGTTTTCCCATTCGAGCTCGTTGAGTAATTAATGAAATCCACTTACTCCAAGTGGCATCAGTAGCATGATGGGTGGAGGGAACCTGTCCTTTAAACATCCAGTTTATTACTGGCAAGCGAGGTGCTAGAAGAAGCTGAACCTCTGTCCCAACTACTTCAGAAGCAGCCCGAACCCCCTCATACATGGCTAAGATCTCCTTCTCAGTCGGAGTGTAGCGCTCCTCAGACCCTTTATATGCTCGACTCCAAAATCCTAGGGGTCGGCCTCGGGTCTCTCCTGAGGCTCTTTGCCACAAACTCCAGGTGGGACCTTTCTCTCCAGCAGCAGTGTAGAGGATGTTCTTCACATCCTGTCCCGTCCGTACTGGCCCCAAGGCCACGGCACGGGCTATTTCTTGTTTTATCTGCTCAAAAGCCTGCTGCTGCTCAGGACCCCATGAGAAATTATTCTTCTTCCGTGTTACCTGATAGAGAGGGCTCACTATGTGGCTGTAGTTTGGGACATGCATTCTCCAAAAGCCCACTACTCCCAGAAAAGATTGGGTCTCTGTTTTATTTGTGGGCGGAGACATAGCAGTGATTTTGTCAATCACATCTGCTGGGATGTGACGACGTCCATCTTGCCATTTTATGCCTAAGAACTGGATTTCCTGGGCAGGCCCCTTCACCTTGCTGCGCTTAATGGCAAAACCAGCTTTCAAAAGAATTTGGATTATCTGTTTCCCTTTCTTGGAAACCTCTGCTGCTGTATGGCCCCACACCACAATGTCATCAATATACTGCAAGTGCTCAGGAGCATTACCCTGTTCCAAAACAGCTTGGATCAATCCATGGCAAATTGTTGGGCTGTGCTTCCACCCCTGGGGTAAACGGTTCCAGGTATACTGAATACCTCTCCAGGTAAAAGCAAACTGTGGCCTACATTTTGCAGCCAATGGGATGGAAAAGAAGGCATTAGCAATATCAATGGTGGCATACCACCTAGCTTCTTTTGACTCCAATTCATACTGGAGTTCTAGCATGTCTGGTACAGCAGCACTTAATGGAGGTGTGACTTCATTCAGGCCACGGTAATCTACCGTCAGCCTCCATTCCCCACTGGTTTTACGCACTGGCCATATGGGGCTGTTAAAAGGCGAGTGCATTTTGCTAATCACTCCCTGATTTTCTAATTGGCGAATTAGCTTTTGAATGGGGAGCAATGAGTCCCTATTGGTGCGGTACTGCCGTCTGTGAACCACTTTGGTGGCAATTGGTACCTCTTGGTCTTTTACCTGGAGCAACCCCACAGCAGAAGGATCATCTGACAGACCAGGTAAAGTTGACAGCTGCTTAACACCATTTGTGTTTACAGCAGCTATCCCAAAGGCCCATCGATACCCCTTGGGATCCTTGAAATATCCCATCCTAAGGTAATCGATTCCCAGTATACATGGAGCCTCTGGACCAGTCACAATAGGGTGCCTTCGCCAGTTTTTACCAGTGAGGCTTATTTCGGCCTCCAACATAGTCAATTCTTGGGAACCCCCAGTCACTCCATGGATATATATTGGTTGTGTCCCTTGGTGACTTGAGGGCATTAGGGTGCATTGTGCACCAGTGTCCACCAAGGCTTTATATTTCTGTGGTTGAGATGTGCCAGGCCACTTAATCCACACAGTCCAGTATACTCTGTTGTCCCTTTCCCCCCCCTGGCTGGGGGCAGGGCCCCTCTATTGTTTACCTCGTTGACTTGCAGCAACTGGAACTCTCCCCTTCTTGGAAGAGTTCACCTTGGTAGTTGTTTCACCTTGTAATTCTTTCACTCGTGCCTGAAGTGCAGAGGTGGATGAATTACACCACTTCTTCATGTCCTCCCCATGACTACAGAGGAAAAGCAACAAGGCAAGACGTGTAGTCTCATTGTTGATTCGAGGTGACTTATCATCGTCATTTGCTTGAATACGAGGACGTCTCTTTTTAATGGTTGAGATTTTCGATGATACAGGTCGAGAGGAACTCATGTTGTTTAGCTTCCTCAATAGGCGATTGTGGAAATCCTGGTTTCCATCATCTTGTACCACCGTGGATTCATCTACATCAGGCACATTAGCCAATTTGTCAATAATATCATTTTGTGTTCCCTCCACTTTGTTTAACCTTTCCACAATTTTGACAATGGCTGAAGTATACAGATTAACTTCGGTGGCGCTTATAAATAATTCAAGTTCCTGAAGTCTGCCAATTAGTTCATTCACAAAGGGTTTCCTGTCCCCTTGGCCATATACTAATGCAAGTGCACTGGCATGCTTTTCTGGAGCTGCTTTTGTAAAGTCACGCCACATTTGTCGTGGAACGCGGACTGCTTCAGGATCATGTAATTGGTCTGGATCATTACGATTGAACTCGCGGCTGTATAGCATTTCCACCAGAGCATTTTCTCTCAAAAATTGGATACCTTTCTCAATATCAGTCCATTTCTTTCTCTCAGGCTCCAAGTCCCGTTTAAAGGGGAATCTATCTCTTACCGCTATCAACATCCGCTTCCAAAGGGTGTAGGACCGATTTTGGCATGTGCCAATACCTCTGTCCACACGTGGGTCCCTGGAAATGCTACCCAGTTGGCGAGCTTCACTGCCATCGAGCCATGCACTGTTGGCACCATTGTCCCAACAGCGAAGTAACCAAGTGACCATATTTTCTTTTGGCTGACGTGTGTAATCCTTTCTTAGATCTCGAATTTCACTCAGTTTAAAAGATCGATCAATAATGGTCGTAATACTTTGCTCACCTTTTGCTCTATCAAGAGTCCCAGGTGTTGATGGTGGCAACTGTGTTGATGAGGCTGCCCCATCTACAAGTTTGGACTTGAGAAATTCTCGTAAAGAAAAAGTAGCTTTTGGCTCCTCTTCTGACTCTGACCCTGACCCTGATGCTTGTGTTATTTCCTCCAGGTAACCCTCCTTCTTTTTCCTCTCTCCTAACTTTCTCTGCTCCTCTAACTTCTTCTGCTCCTCTATCATCTTCTGCTCCTCTATCATCTTCTGCTCCTCTATCATCTTCTTATACCCCTCTAACATCCTCTGCTCCTCCAACTTCTTCTGGTCTTCTGACTCCCCCTGCTCCCCTGAGTCTCCTGAGTCCTGCTCTCCTAACTCCCTCCGCTCTTCTAACTCCTTCTGCATTTTCTCTAACTGAGTTGAAACTTGTTTTGTCTTTCGCCCTCTTACAGGGGCAACCAACATTGTATCTGGTGTCCCAGATGGTTGGTCCAATTGGACTACCTGTGCCCCCGGTGGCTGGTCAGATTGGACTACATGTGCCCCCAATGGCTGGCCAAATTGGACTACATGTGCCCCTGGTAGTTGGTTAAATACATTCAACTCACCCTGGAGGGCACATAGCTGGTCTCGGAGAGCGTTCCGCTCAAACTGGACAGCACCAAGCTCAGTCTGGAGGCTGTTGTAGTTGGACTGGAGAGTGTTGTACCCGAGCCGGAGGACGTTATGCTCGGCCTGGAGGGCAGTGTGCTCAGTCTGGAGAGTGCTGAGCTTGGTCTGGAGGGCATTGTGCTCGGTCTGAAGAACGTTATGCTCAGACTGGAGGGCATTATGCTCGGACTGAAGAGTGTTGTGCTCGGTCCGGAGGGCATTGTGCTCAGTCTGAAGAGCGTTATGCTCGGACCGGAGGGCATTATGCACAGACTGAAGAGTGTTGTGCTCGGACTGGAGGGTGTCGCAGTTGGATTGGAAGGCATCATGCTTGGCCTGGAGGGTGCCGCACTCAGACTGGACGGCGTCATACTTGGACTGGAGAGTGTTGTGCTCGGTCTGGAGGGCATTGTGCTCGGTCCGGAGGGCATCGCGCTCAATCTGGAGAGTGTTATACTCGGACCGGAGGGCGCTGTGCTCGGACTGGAGAGTGTCGTGCTCGGACCGGAGGGCGCTGTGCTCGGACTGGAGAGTGTCATGCTCGGACCGGAGGGCATCGCGCTCAGTCTGGAGAGTGTCATGCTCGGACCGGAGGGCGCCGTGCTCGGACTGGAGAGTGTCGTGCTCGGACCGGAGGGCGCCATGCTCGGACTGGAGAGTGTCGTGCTCGGACCGGAGGGCGCTGTGATCAGACTGGAGAGTGTCGTGCTTGGACCGGAGGGCGCTGTGCTCGGACTGGAGAGTGTTGAGTTGGGATTGCAGGGAGCTTTTCTCATCCCAAAGTTTTTCTGCGTCAGCTCTAAGATTCTCTTTCTCGTACCAGATTGAGTCTCGTTGGTACAGGAGATCTTTTCTCTCAGCTTCAAAAGCTTTTTCTCTCTCTACCTTCTCAGTCCAAAGTTTTTCTGCCTCAGCTCTAAGACTCTCCTTCTCGGCCCTGAGACTCTCTCTCTCAGCTTCAAAAACTTCCCTCTCAGGAATGGTATTGAATAAGGCCCGATAAGCATTAGCTAGGCCCAAAATCATTTGTGTCTCCTGAGATCTGCCTGAGCCACAACATTCCTGCCTCAAATATGCAATCAAACTCTCAGGATTCTTCAAGTGTTCAGGAGTGAAGCTCCATAACACTGAAGATGTCTGTCCTTTGAGAATCTCTTCAAAGCCTCTCCACACTCCCTGCCACTCAGTATTCTCTGGTTCTAGAGAAGACTTCCTCCGGATGTTATAAATCCAGATACTGAGTGAGATTATTACAATAATCAGCAGTAAGATCAGGGAGATTAAGAGTGTGGCCCACTGATCATTCAAAAACTGCATAAAGGATTCATAGAAAGAAAGAGGAGCACGCTTAAAAATCACCATTTCTGTATAATTAGTTGCATTAGTTGCTCCCTCTGGAGCTGTATGCAGATACGAAGTGAGCATTGCTAACCATGCTTTCAATCCATTATACAATTGTATAGCTCCATAAGAAAAAGTGGCTAGCTTAAACATGGCCCAATATGTTCGGAGCGTCTCAAAAAAGGAACCAATGGCACACAGTCCCTGGTAAAACAAATTTAGTAGAGAAAACATTTTTTTTTTTTTTCCTCCAATAGAGAGAAAAAAGTAAAAGAAAACAAAGCTCAGCAGTGTTTATAAAATATATCGGAGTATTGGCAGTCCGTCTGGACTTTCAAGGTCAAGCTCGCAGGTGCAGAATCGCAAACACGAGATAGCTCCTTAACAGGGAAAAAAACTCGTAGCTCTGTTAAAAGCTAAAAGAGCAACAGAAGAAAACACAGAAAAAACAGCAACTCAATTTGCCCGCATTCTCCACCAAAATCTGTCACGGTTTGAACTAAAAATCCACCTGCGTCCGTGACAGGGGGCCGTGGGCCCCGGAGGGGCCCTAGGCCGAAAGGAAAAAGTTAATTAGGAAAAGAAAACAGCGGCAACGATCTAAGGAGGCACACTTATTTACTAAATACTATATCGAAATACCGGATAACACAATATAATACAATATAATTGAAAATTGAAAATTGAACTAACGAATCAAGCAAAATAGGAGAGAGAATGAGTCCGTAACCGAGAGGCCTACTGTAAATCTAGGCGAACGGCTGAAGGCTCCCACACACTCCCATGAACGCCAGAACTCGAAAGACGTCAGTCTGTTCTGCGACAGAGTTAATATAGAGTCCAGGTCCCGTGACCTATCGTGTTGTTCCCTTGGAGATGTAGTCTTCTTCTGTAAGTTGCAGATTCAGTAAAATTATTCATGCTTTATATGATGTTATGATGTGGAATACTCATAGCAAAAATTACAAAATTATTAAACCATGACAGCTGCGTATGAAAGAAAGGGAAAGGCGAAATCAAGAAATCCAGTAGGGTGAAGAAGCCTTTCCACCCAACTCTCCTCTCTTTGCTGAACCGTACAAAGTTGTGAGTTTCTGCCATTTGTACAAATGTGTTTTTTTGTTTTGTAGTGGAAATTGTAGGGAAATATATGCTACAAATCTGTTTATATCTGAAATCTTTTCTGGTCCCAGTTGTCACCTTAACCAGCATTTAAGCAAGTATTGAAACTAAGGATGGACAGTTAGTTACTAATCATCTCCATAGGCAGATTTATGCTAATACTTATGAAGCAGGGACTATTTTCAAGGGAGGAAAGGGATAATGAGACAAGATAATTTATTTTTTGAAAAAACCTTTTTTCTGCTTCTGCTGCAGTGGTCATTAAGTGGTACCATTGAAGGTTTTCATTATACAGTTCAAAACTCACTTTGAAAACAAAGCCATTCCCTTATCTCTGTTTTGTTTGCGGGAGGTCAAACATTGCAGCTGAAGACTTTTCTCCCTCAGGAGGGAAGTTGCGAGTTTTTTGATTCCTGTCTTCCCTTCTGTTTGCTGTGCCTGATAACTAAAACCTACAAGTATGAAGCTAACTAAAGCTGGTTGGGATACAGTAAAACTGATTTGAAGGGCAAAAAAGAAACAACAGAAAAAACCCCAACTGGTTTTTCAGGAAAGAACCCCTATAACTGTGTTGGCAACAAGTTATTCCAGTATAAATACCAATTAAAAATTACATAACTGAGTGGTGAGGTTGAGCTGATGTTATTTTACTGCTAAGTAAAGCATTGTCTGACCAATACATTATAGACTTTAAGGTGACAATGTCTACAGTTCTTAAAGTCTTCCATGCAGCTCACCTATACATTCTTTGAAGCACTGGTTAGTGTTTCAACTATTCTTGGTCAATTTAAGTGGTGCTGTACAGAAGTACTACTTAAAATCCCTGTTGAAACTTGGCTGAAGGCCTAGAATTTGGCTGCAGATTAAATAAATCCACTTTCTTTGCCCAGAATGAGAATTGGAATATAAGAAAATAACAGAACTGAGTTTGTGAAGTGATTGATCCATTTATTTGAAGTCAGCTGTAATTCATCTGCCTCTCAGGGGAAAGAGGAAATTTGAGGGAGAAAAAGATGAGCAGAGGGAGGGAAAGAATTGCATTACTGTGGTTGGTTGGGGAGAATTGGGTCACTGTGACTCTTTGTAGGGGTTTAAGATACAGGGATCTTCAGGCCATTTAATTAGTATTTTTCACTTGTGTGGCTGCTTGCCTGTTTCCTTCACCTTCTAATGCATGGGACTAAAAACTCTATTGACTGTGTAGATTTTAACAACGGCTTCATTTTTTAGAGAATAAGCATGGATTGGGCATCAATAGACACTTTTCATTTGGCTTTCTTTCTATCAAAATAAGTGTAAACTGTCAAAATAAGTATGAAGTATTGCAAAGTATTTTGGTCTTTTTCCTTCTCTTCTCTGCCTGTAGGGATTTAGTCATTGTTTTCTATGAACAGGTGTCTTCTCAGCCTCTGCTAAGACAGTGGTAATCTCCTCTGTATAGGAAATCCTATTTGACGTTCAATCAAGAGGGCAGTTTTAAAGGGGCCTGTATGCAGAAGAACACATAGAAGTGGTTTTTTATTTGCTAAAGGCAGTTCTTTCATTCAGCCCTTGGTAGTCTTTGATAAGTAGATATGGCTGACATTTTAGTTTGCTTCCTTTCAACTGCCTCCCTAAAAAGCAATGCTTTAAATAATGCTTTTCTTAGAGTTCTGTGTCCTGGGTGTTTTTGTGTCTTCCCAGGCTGAAGGATAAATCTTCTTCACGGATACTTTGTTGGCCATATGAAATAAAATGAGAAAATGATAACTGGGCAAAGTTGCATTTAAATTTGATCAAAGATTTTAATAGAGTTGTTAGTTACTTCTTTGTTTGAAGCACACAGACAGACTACTTTTTAAGTTATCCAGCTTTTCAACATTTAAGAATTCAGAGCAGTGTGTGAATGGAGCTTTCCAAAAGGCTCCGACTACAACTCATGGTTGCTTTTTGGCCAAATGTTCCAGGCTGTGTGTTGTAAGTGCACATCCACCAAAGTGCCACAGGCTGACAGAAGGTTGGATGGTCCTGGTACTGTCACTGCCTGGGTAGCCCAGAGCTATGGGCAGCTTTGGTGTCAGCAGCCTGTGTTGCCTACGTTCTTCTCTCAGTGGCTGTTTGATTCAGGGGGGGAAAGAAAGTGTGCAGAAATACAAAGGCCTTTGTGCTGCAGATAGGAACTGCATAATATTGCACAGCCTTGTTGACGTCTGAACACAAAAGGGAGGCTGTGTTTTTCTTTCTGAATCTGTCAACCTTGGATTCTGTTTCTTCACAGAGTTTGCGAAAAAATTCCATGTATGGCTGCCCTGAGCCTTTCAACTTTCTGCCAGCCTATTTATTTTGTGTGCGTACATCTTAGCCATGGAACTTTGTCAAATTCTCTGTTTCCAAAGTCTGTAATTTCCTCTGCCTTCTCCCCTCTGTCATTCTTGGCAGTGGGATTTCTCCAAATTCCAGCAAGTTAGTGAGCCATAGGCTTGTACAGCCTAGACCCGGAACAGAATTCAGAAGGCTGAACACAGCGCTGGTTTACTTGAATCAAGCCACACTGTTCTAGAAAATCTTATTCTCCTTAACTTTCTATTTATTTACAAGTTATATGCTGCAGCATCTCACAGCATTTCTCTTGTGTGCAGAAGTCTGGTACACTTTGCCTACATGTAGAAAATGAGGCTCGTTTTGGTGGATGGGTGGATTTTATGTCTAAGATTGCTGGCATAAGATCATTTTCCCTGTGTGCAGAAAGTGTTTGCAGGGACCCAAAATCCTGACTGGGGCCTGTCTGCATTACTATAAATATATCTTATAATTATCAGGAAGTCTTTGAATCAGAAGATAAAACTTCATGAAAATAGGTCATAAAAAGTTTTATGGGTGCTGTGAAAAACAGATTCCTGACTCTTGATAAAAATGTTATCCCATCACCTAACGCTCTGTAATTTCATCCTGTGTAAGTCTTTAAAGCCAGGGGTTCACAGTCAAAAAATGCAGAGCAGGAGGACTGGTGTGTTTGTAAAATATATTCAGAAATGCAGCTGTTTCTTATTGGATGGAATCTTTCCATCATAGAACAGGGAGTGTGATGTCACTGACAGCTGTTATGTCTGTGTACCTGAGCGGTGACCTGCAGACATCTCTGAAGAGGTGCACTGGTCTCTGGGTTTGCTCAGTGTCCCGTGCTGTAGTAGTTGTGAAGGCAGCAGTCAGTTGCGTCGATCCCTTGTGATCCTTGTGATCCAGAAACTTTATTCTGAGAATTAAAAGTGAGGTCTGACCTGGGTTGTCAGATATTAAATGGAAATGGATCCTATTCACCACAGCCAAACCAAAAATGGACAGGTAAGAATTATGTACCTGACTACCATTCTAATCACCATTTTGTGTCAGAGTCCAAGCAATGGTTTCTTACCTGTTGAAGTGTCTTCCACTTAACTTCTGCAATCTGCTGTGCTTTTGTGAAAAGCATTTCCATCCTTCAAAATGTTCTTAATTTCTTCTTTCTCAAGAAATTGGACTTGAAAAAATATATATTTCTGTTTATTTCTTTATTAATCTTTGAGTTTCTGAGAGACGTGTATTCAGAGGCAAAATAGATGGTGAGTTATTTGGAAGAAGTTGCACATTTAAGCATAACACCTCGTTAAAGTGCCCTTAACTGGAATACTGCCTTAGAAATAGGAAGCTGGCTGAGGTAAGCACTGAGGCAGACACTTTCTGTAGAATTTATGGTATGTACATTGATGAGAACAGTCCCAGTTACTCATCTTGTGCTCAGCACAGCGCAGTCGTTCTGCATATGTGGTATTTTGATTACTGTAGGGTCTTTTTTTTGGTTTTACCTACATTTTATCAGGTACTTTTATCAAGTATTTACCTACTTGTCTTAGTTGACAGGAAAAAGGAAACTGAGGAATCATGCTTGTACTCATTGAACCTGTGTGAAAGATAAGAATCAGTTTGTATTCTGAAGAGAGTACGGCTTTTGCTCTCTGTTGAAGTAAGAAGACTTCTGCAACTTGATCTTGACTTTGCAGTTTAACCATAGGTTGATTTTAATGTCTCTTCTTTCAGTCAGTAAAGATGAAGGGCACTGGGAACATCTTAAAGTTCCCTAAGAGGTTTTGTTTTTGAGAAAATTGCACTCTTTCTTCATTCCACTGACAATACTCATTCAAGTCATGATTTCAACTGCTGCCACTTTTGAAATAAAAATGTTAAAGGAAGTCAGATATATGTAAGTATGCCTTGCCAGGTAGAGCTTTTGTGTGTTTATGAAGTTACAATTGGAAACTGCATTTATAAATTGCATCACGTCACTGAGCTGGCTGTTTGTGAAGACTGCTGTACAGCTGTGCCCCAAACCCCTGCAATTCACTGTCACAGAGTACATCTATCAGCTTGGTGAATTGACTCAAACATTCTCTGTTTTTATGCGTAAGGTCAGCAGTTGTCCTCATTTTAAAAGGAGGTCAGGAAGGTCCTATTTTAAAATGGCACACTAGCTTAGAAGTAGGTTTTCAGTAACACAATACTCTCTGATTATTTGTTTATTTATTTATTTTTTAACATTTCAAGTGTTTGATAACGTACTGTGTTTCAGGAGGCAGAATTGGGTTTTCTGGAACAGGAATACAGAGATCTTGCCAGTGCTAGAATTGGCGAGGCTCTGTCTTTCAAGGCTAGTTTCATAGACAGCAAATCCACTGTATATCGAGGCAGGTATTTATCACTGTCTGTTGGCTTTTATACAGCCAGGTTGCTCAGTTACATGAGGATTTGGATGAAGGTGAGAAAGGGAAGATAGGGTTTGCAGAAGTTGCACAGTTTCTGGAGATTCAGGTACTGTGTATGACAACTGCACGTGGCCCATCTTCCAAGCAAGCAAGCAGGGACAGATGGGTCAGTGGGACAGATGAGCTAAGGATGCTCTTCCCATGTACTCGCTGCTCTGTCACTGCTGGGGAAGGCAGCTTGGGCCCAGGAAAGGGCTCCCTGTTTCTGTTTGGTTGTTACCACTGGGTTTTGTTTTTAGCATGTTGGTTTTCTTTGGGAGTAGGTGTTGGTTTTGTTTTGTTGTTGTTTTTTAAAGGATATGTGCCATCTTTTAAAGTCAGAACAATAGCTTGATTATGGCATGATTTTTGAGATGTTAAAATTCCCTTTGAAAAAACTCCTGTGATCTTTTGTTCCCTTAGGAGTCTCAACAGTCCAGTTTTGGCACTGGAGAACAGAGTAAGTACATTAAACTTCCTTTCCTATGTGCAGTGTTTTTGTTACAACTGAGTATTCTTAGTACCCCTTAAGAAGTCAGGCCATTAGATCATGAGACCTCTCCAGGCTGGTAATGGAATGGGTTGCACATAAAAATTGTCCGTATTTTCTCAAGACTTATGAAATAAACACTTGATTTTATTTGTGGCTTCTTGCTGAGAACTGGAAAGTTAATAACTGTTGTGTAACTCACTCATAACTTCTAGAAAAGGGGAAAAAAATAAAGTTGTTTCTTTAAATTGTTGTTATTTTTTTAATTCTCGAAAAATAGGCTTCCTTGGTTGATATGATTGAAAATAGCTGAGTGTGAAAACACCCACAGAGAAAACCCCTGGGTATGCTGGAAAGCAACGAAGTTCATATTTTAATAGAAAAAGCACAATGCATTTTCTTCCTTTTTCTTGTCCACTTTCGCATTATGGATATGAAAATTGAAGAGAACTGCTCAAGAATTGTTAATATTCTTGAGTGTATTATCCCAGAATGTATTTCCAAAGTCTAGACAAATGCACCTTTTATTCCTATTTGACTGTGTCTTCATTTTGAATATTACTGAAATGAAGCATTTAACCAGGTAACATATCTGGCAAAAATGAATTAGATTTGTGCTGTTGCCTTCCAACAGTCTTACCAGTCCCTGTCAAAGTGATTAAACAGATTAAATAGTAAAAGCGGAATGGTTTATTCTTAGGTATTCACAAGCAGCTTAATCTAAACTCCTAATACAGTGGGGAATTAAGGAAACAAATTAAAACTTAATTCCATAAGGCTAGCCAATAGGTTACATTCTGGAAACAGCTGATCTTTAGGTATGTCATCAGGGAGGCCAAATAGATAAAAACACAGAACCATTTCTCAGCTCCATTTTCAGTTTTCTGTGACACTTCCAACAACCTCAGATATTGTTTCTGTTGTGCTATGTTTAGTAATTTACTAGAACTAAAGAACAGGGAAGGAAAAAGAAGACAAACCAAAAAGCAGATTATATCACAGTGTTCTAACTGTAGGGTTTGGTTTATGAGTTTGCTTTTTGGATTTAAAGACTTTTCATTCACTAAAAAGCTGCGTAGGAATGCTGAAACAGATTAAAAACTTGATTTAATTGATCTCCTCAGCATGTAGAGGGTAATAGAATAATTTTCATGGGAGGGTTTGGGCTCTAAGGTCCCTTAGATGCCATCCAGTTCCAAGCTTCCCCCCAGACCAAGCTGCCCAGGTCCCACCCAGCCTGGCTTCAGGGATAGAGCACCCACAGCTCTCTGGCAGCAGTGCCAGGGCTTCCCCACACTCTGACTAAAGAATTTCTTCCTAATATCTAAGCTAGACCTATCCTCTTTTACTTCAGGATTGTCACTTGTATCCTACCTTGATAGAAGCAGAAGTTTTTCACACCTTCAGAAACATATTAAGTGTGTGTTGGTTTAGACAGCAACGATTTAAAAAAGCCTTCTAGATTTTCTTGATTAAGGTCATTGCTTCTCTTGGCAGTCTGTCTCTGCTCCTCTCTCACTTGGTCAATGTGTGAGAGGCTGCACCTGACGTCAGCTGGTCCCTCTTTCTCCTGTTCACTCCGCCATTCTTGAGTTTGTTTGGCTAAGCCTGTTTAGTTCTGTCCACTTTGCAGTGACTGTTTTGCTGTCTGTGTTCAAAAGAGTACAGCGTTATTTCTTTTTCCTTCTAGAACGATATAATCCTTCATCAAAAACATCCAATGGCCATCAATCCAAATCGTAAGTAGCAGTTGAGAAAACATTTCTCACGTAACAGTCAACTTTTAAAAGATTCTGGAAGTAGCTGTTTCTTTACCAGAATGTGTCAGTTCTTGCACAGTCTTTGCCATGCTTTACACTTAACTGACAGAAGAGGGAAAAAAAAGTTGATTTCAACCTATTTTCAGGAACAGTAGGGCAAATAATGGCACACCGGTGTAACAGGTGCGCTGTGCCTTCCTTCCATCCCCCTGCTTTCTTCTCAGCTGTAGGATACTGAGCAGGAGTTTGGCCCTAGGAATTGGCTGGTGAGCTGGAAGTGTATCAGTGTGTGAGAATGGGCAGGATGGGACAGGATTTACTAAACGTGCATTGCTAAGCTGTCAGCTGGAAGCAGCTTGTTGCAGTTGCACAAATAGGGTGAGGAACTGTTCTGTTATTAGAGGAGACAGTAAATTAAGTTTGAGATCTAGTTAAGTTTGTACGAGTAGTTACTCATTCTCTTAAGTGACTGACAGGCATTTTTATTAGTTGCGTACACAGACCTAACATTATGCTTCATTAATCAGACATCAGAAAGAAAAAATAAAAAAGCAGCAGGAAGAATCTAACTGTCCTCTGCCCTATTCATACCTGAAAATTGATTACATTCTGTTTAAATACAATTTCCAAACAAAAAATGCCCATTCCACCTGATGGAATGTTTACTGAAAGCAACTGCAGATTCTGAAGGTATTCTAAGTTAGTATTTGCTGTGATGCAGTTACGAAATGAAGTTTAGTTTTTCTGTTTACATTTTTAGTATTAATAAGATTAAAAAACAAATCATCTGTGAGAAAGAAATGGGAAATAATTGAAGAGTGGCTTGTTCATTTATTTATTTATTATAGACTATGTCAGTTCCTTAAAACATGAGGTTTCAGATGTTTATACACAGCCACTTCAATAAGTGGTAGCAGTAGGAGTTCATCATTTGGCTTTTCTTTTGTTATAGCAGTGTAGTCCTCTATGAAAGGGCTGTGCTGGTTCCAGAATGGGAGGGTGTAGGAAGGTGCAACAACTGGAGTTAGTACTTCACATTAGTTAAAGTGAGGTGCATGGGAAGAGGGGTGAGGAGATGTTTGCTGTGTCAATAGAATTTCCGATAAAGCGATTGTGCTCTGTTAAGAAAGCGTTAAAAAGTGAGATAAATGCATCTTTTGATAAGGGTAGCAGCTGAAAATAGATGTCTAAGTAGATTCTCGAGGTTGCTGTTTCTTTTCAGATTATAAGTAGAGCAGCTGTACTGTGAAATTGGGAAGTATTCTAATCCTTTCTTATCTTCTTTCTCCAGATGTGAATCGAACCAGACAGAGTAAGACGTTTTATTTTTGTAACGAAGGTGTTTTTAAATAAGCACAAATACCCCACTATGTTTTCTTTGTGTTCCTGTACTTTCAGTGTCATGAAATAGTATGTGTATGTATGACTACCCTAAATAGGAGCAATTATACCTTTGAAGAATAGTAGAAAATTCATGATGTCGAACAGTTGGGATTTTGCCACTAGACATGAAGCAATCACATTTCTTAATTCAATGGGAAACAGTATTCTTGTCCGTGGTGTGTAAGAGGTTGAACGCAGATGTTTTAGCTCCACCTGCATTAGTAAAACGTGTCAGAATTCCTTTCTAAACTTTAAAGAACGAACAAAGGAATCAAAGCACTACAGCCCGTAGTTTTCTTTAAAGAATGACTTAACTTGCCATTCTTAGACATTAAATGTTTTAAATGGTAACTTGTGGATTTCACCCACACACCCAGCTCTGTAGCATAAACAGTAACTTGTTGGAATATAGAAGAGTGCTTTGAATGTAATTAAATTACATGGAAAAACTTGTCTCACTTTCTCCCTTTTACTTACTTAGTATGTTGAAAGATGACTTAAAACTTAGCAGTAGCGAAGACAGCGATGGAGAGCAGGTATGTTCACAAGATACCAAAGATTCAGTAGAATAAACCAAGTGTATTGATGGTTTGTTACATCAGCAGTGTTCAGTAGTCCAACAGGAAACTGAACAGCTGAAGGAGAATTTGCAATTGAGGTACGAAAAACAATTAGCAAGTTTTCAAACAAACTTCAGGTACTCTAAAATGCAAATGTGAGGAAAATGATCTGGTTTTGTGAGAACAGTACTTTTTTTTTTTACCTAGGGACTCATGCTTTGATGATTTCAAATGGGCTTTCTCTAAATGTGGAATGGAAACAGAGTCAGTTTCCTAACACACACAATGGGCTGCCACCTAAGGGAGAGCCCCTCATGTTCTGTGCTGGCTAAAGAGTGCATGGCACACAGATGTCCATGCAGCAACTGTTCGGGATAAGAGCTGCTGTGTGTGTCTTTTACTCCCAGGTTGTTTCTGTAACTATAAGTCTAGCAGCTCCTTTATTTTTATCGTATCTTTTGCTCCTTGGCAATATTAACTCTGTGCATCTCCAGCCAGAGATGGTGTTCAGCCTGCTGAATTAAACATACCTCTTGAGTTTTCTTTCTGTGCAGCAGAAGTCCATGCTGCTTTTTTTGCTGTTCTCAGTTCCGCTGTTTGTTATTTTTTCACATGGAAAACTTGAAGATGGTGCATTTAGTTGTTTAATTACTGGGGCATGGAACATTTCTGGAATAGCACAGTAAAAATTTTTATCATCTGGTTCTAAAACATGGCATGGGTGAGTGGAGAAAATAGGAAATCTCAGAACTACTGTCAGAATATGGAGGGTTCTGAGATGACACGTTTGTGGTAAAAGCTTGGATAAAAGAACTGTGATTTATTTTTCCTTTTGTACAAGCCAAAGGCAGGCAAATTTAAACCTCTGTATTTCTGAATTAGAGCACTCTTCAGGCTAAGTATTTAGAATCTTTAAGACTTGATATCAATACTTTGCAATGTAATTGCATATGCTTCTAGAAGCCTCATGCTCTTCTTCTTAATTGCAGGACTGTGATAAAACAGTTCCAAGGAGCACACCTGGAAGGTAGGCATTCCTTTACTTTCTATGCTGCAATCCAATGGTAGTGATGTTTGGTCCAGTCAGCGCTTCTGGCTTGATCTCGTTTCTAAAATCAGTGTTAGTTGTTTGTCTTTGATTAGACCAGAAGGTGATTAGAGTTTAATCAGTGGCCAACACATATTCTGCAAATATTATACTGACAACATTGTGAAGGGGGGAGGGGAACAAGGTGAATTGTGCTCAGTTGAACTCTTTAGCAAATGTTAGTTAAAATATTACATTTTATTCTTCCTAATGGAAGAACTTCCAGGATGCCTTTGCACTGAGTAATGTTTGTTTATTTTTCTTCCTTTTTGTTTTCAGTAGTTCTGAACCTTCACAACATAACAGTGAAGGAGCAGATAATTCTAGGGATGACTCAAGCAGCCACAGTGGGTCTGAAAGCAGTTCAGGATCTGACTCTGAAAGTGAAAGCAGTTCCAGTGATAGTGAAGCTAATGAACCATCACAGAGTGCATCCCCTGAGGTAGGATTTGTCACGCATTTGGGCTGTCATCAGGCATTAATCCTGAGTTTTAAAAGCAGAAAAAAATGAACATGTTCTCGGTCTCTTTTTTTTTTTTTAACAAAAACTTGTCAAGTGTAGAATTATTTCCACATATTTCCACATATTCTTTTGCTAAAGTACCTGTAATTTGACATGATAACTATATTTTCTATAAGCACACATTTGTTATTTGAGGTGATTTTTACCATAGTTATCTGTTGGAGTGCAGAAGACATGGGAACAGTAGCTTAAAAACCAGTAGCTTTTAGTCTGGAATGCCATGGCAGCAAGTGCTTCCTGTGGACTGCAGTTCTTCTGATTGAAGGAAAAAGCAGACCTGCTATCTGTAGTTATATGCATTTTTCATTAGTTACTGACCTCAGATGCTCGAATGCACTTCTTGCTTTGGCTTGCAGTACAGTAGGGCTGCAGAAAAGATGGAAGCCACGTGAAACACTGTATCTAACAGTGCTTTATTGAAATTTGTTTTTAGCCGGAGCCACCGCCAACAAACAAGTGGCAACTGGATAACTGGTTGAACAAAGTTAATTCACATAAAGTGTCACCAGCTTCTTCTGTGGACAGCAACATCCCATCCTCACAAGGCTACAAAAAAGAGGGACGGGATCAGGGAACAGGAAGTGGGTACGCTGATCAAAGCGGATCCAAGGACTCGATTTCTTCAACACCAGGGCGAGATTCCAAACCCACCCAAAAGGGCTCAGAGAGCAGTCGTGGCACGCAGAAATCACCTGCCCAGAGTGACAGCTCAACACAGAGGAGGACCGTGGGTAAAAAGCAGCCCAAGAAAGCAGAAAAGACATCTGTTGAAGAGCCTAGAGGAGGTCTTAAAATAGAAAGTGAAACCCCAGTAGACATGGCAACAAACATACCTTCAAACAGGCATAAGGCAGCCACTAAAGGTTCCAGAAAACCTAATATAAAGAAAGAGCCCAAATCTTCCCCTTGGCCTACAACAGAGAAAAAGAAATACAAGGCTTCAAGCAAATCTGCCCAGAAATCCAGGGAATTCATAGAAACAGATACCTCATCCTCTGATTCAGATGAAAATGAAAGCCTGCCTCCTTCATCACAAACACCCAAATACTCCGAGAGCAATAGGACTCCTGTTAAATCTTCCATGGAGGAGGATGACAGCTTTTTTCGGCAAAGAATGTTCTCTCCTATGGAAGAGAAAGAGCTTCTTTCACCACTCAGCGATCCTGATGAAAGGTACCCACTTATTGTGAAGTGGGTACCTTCACAAAATGGATACCTGAGCCTCTTATCAAGAATACCAGGAAAGCCTTACAAGGATGCTGATGTGCCCAAAGTGGAAAAGAAAAATGTGCCAGAGAAGCATGCAAGAGAATCTCAGAAGCAGCCTTCTGATAAGAGTTCCACAAAAGGCAAAAGGAAACATAAACAGGTAACAGTATCGTAAATAAAATCTTGCCTGTTATCTTAGCCTTTTAGTATCTTGCTAAAGGGGTTAAGCATATGGCCCAGTAACCAATGTCATACCTCACTGCAGTGGCTCAGTAATTTAGGAGATTACTTTGCCTACCTATTCTATGTAGAATAAATTGATCCTTCCTGTGCCGTTGTAATAGGGAATATTGGAGTTTTCATTCATGAAAGGCAGAGGGTTGTACCTTTAGATGTGTTAGCACTGTAGCTTGCATTCCTGGAGGTAGCACAGATTGTGTATCCTCTTAAACTCTTCAACTTTAGGATTAGGTTTATATAAAAATCTGGTCTTCGACATCTCTTACAGACTCCATGGGTTTTACAGTTCCTGGCATTCATAAGACACCTGTGTTTGACTCCCCAGCATAAAATCTGATTTCATACCAAAGCCTTTGGCAGATTTTTGTTATTTCATAGTGATATGCGTGTTATAAAATGAACAACTTGAGACTGCCACTTTTCAAATATATGATACAAGGTAGTTGCTTCAGGGGATGTTTCTGTAGCCTGTACAGGTATTATTCTGTACGCTGCAAGACGCCCACTGAATTAAATCCATTAAATGTGAAAAATTACTGTCTTCGTGAAGCTGTAAATGTAGACATTTATCTGGATGTGTTTCTTGTTTGCTGTATTCAGAATGAGGATGAAAACAGAGCCAGTGAAAGCAAGAAAACAAAACTGGAAGAAAAAGCTCCATCAGGACACAAGACTTCTAGCAGTAGGGAGTGAGTATCTTGCCTGTCTTTTCAGCACTGAAGGCTCAGAGTGATCAAGGAGAAGACTCATGCCTGTATCCATCTCTCCCTTACCTTCTTCTCCTTCCTCCACAACAAAATGTCTCCTTACTAATCAGTGGGTAATATTTCATGGTTTCTGATTCTTCAGTTTGAAGTTTCCATTAGTTGTTGGTGGAAATTCATATCCATAACTGAAAATATTGACTAGGTAAACCCTACTATGAAGGGTTCACCTTTTTCAGATCAAACAACAGACAGCTGGTATAATTATATCATGGAAAAAAAATTCTCTACAGCGAATATTTGTTGAATTACTGATGTGTGAGAAGCTGCAGCTTCTGGCTACAGATGCTAGAAGTCTTTCTGAGTTAAATGCCTTCTTTGTTTCTGTTAATAAATGTAGAAAAAATGGATGCTCGTCTGTCATGTTTTTTTTCCTTTAGTCCTGATATTTTGTTTTGTTGCTGGTGTGATTTTCTGAAGGGCACTTGGTTAAATGCAACAAGATGGTTTTTCAAAAACTTCATGTAAATAGTTATTTTGTGTACTGTTCTCTGTGAAAAGGGATGCCAGAATTAGCAACTGGAATCCTCAGCAACCAAGGTAAGACTGTACCAAAAGGCCAATGGCTTCTAGAGAACAGTTATCTGGGCCATCTTTTTTCTGAGCTGTTAGGCTGACTTGTCTGCAATAGACAGACTGGCGCTAATGCTGGCATTCATTTCTAACATTACAAGTGTTTAGGGTGTTTTTAAGAACTGTTGAGGGATGTGGTTTATGGTTAGAACTTGCCTTCTGCGTTTTCAGGTCAGAACAGATAAAGTGGTGAAAACTAGTTTAATCAGGCTTCGTAACGTTTAGTTACTGTGGTGATAATTTGCTTCCTCTGAATCTGTCTTGCTATGTTTAACATTAAAAATCTTGTTTTATTATTTTTTTTGGGGGGGGGGGGAAGGGAGAGGGAAAAGGCTTAAATGGGGGAAGGGTGTGGAGAGAAAAAAAGAAGTGATGCTGGATTTTTGTTTTATTTCTATTTTGAAAAGTAAAAAACAAAACTGAATGTATTCATTTTGTCCAGGTCTTTAAAACCAAGTGCTGTTAAAGAGAAGGATTTACTGCCATCTCCTGCTGCCCCAGTCCTTCAGAAGGATTCCAAACAAGAGCACGGGTCCCGGAAGAGGACAGCCAGTCAGTCATCATCCTTGAAGTCCAGCAGCAATGTTAGTAAGGACAGCAGCAGTGGCAGTAAAAGCTGCTCATCTTCTAAACAGAGGAAGATAGAGGGAAAAGGTTCTGGCAGTGCTAAAGAAACAAAGGTAAAGGGCTTGTTCTGTGAATGCCTTGAACTTATTTCTTGGCTTTGCATTTTGACGTGCAGTGTCATCTAAATAATTTGCATTTGTTGAAATGTAATTAGTTTCAGATTTGCCTTGTTTCGTACCATGGTGCTTAGACTCTAAATTGGAAAATAACTTAGGAGAGATTGTCGAATGCTAATGTTTATTCCTACCAAATATTTATGTTAATTACTAAAGTGCATTTAGTCATCTTTTGATGACAGATGCTACGTATTTGCTGTTTAATTTGTTAATGAGAAATATCACTACAGATCTGCTCACACTGAATGAATAATGAGGTTACTCTTATGTCGCTGGAGCAAGTACAGATCTTGTCCTCGTTTTAAGGAGAACAGGAGCTGGGTCCGTGCACAGTGCTGAGATACAAAGCTGTGGCTCTCATTTTTCACCCTAGGATTCTAGAAAGGTTCATCTGATTCCAGATCAGGATGGTACAGAGCTCTCTGTGGTTAGAGTAGAGAAAACACTGTGGAAAAGGTGATGCAGAAAGTGTTTTTTAAGCAACATAGATTAAGAACATATGTAGTTGAAGGGTTTCAAAAACATTATAAGATGATGATAGTGTAAGGTCATGATATGTAATGTGCTTTTTCATTAGTATATAAATGTGTATTACTGGACAGGAGTAAACTTGTGAGCACATCTGGGTATCTTCATAGAGTAATTTCTGTTGTATAACCAGATTTGAGTGTAATATGTTCAAGTTGGAGGGATTTCACCTTTATCTTTGGGATTCCAAATGTACCATTTCTCCTTGATTGCTCTGAAGTGTTCAGGAAGGGTAATTGATTTGGGGAGGAGTGAAGCAGCAAATTGCCATCGGCAGTGGCAGAAAGTAGCTTAGTCATTAGGGTGGAGTCCATGCAATATTTAAACTGGGAGACCTGCTGGATTAATTTACATGCCATTACTGTGAAATTTTAGAAACCTGGGAAGGTTGTGTGCATCGGTGTCTGCACTTACAGGAAGCCTGTAGATAGCAGATTTGCATCATAGACTGCTGCTCTGGCCTTTCCTTATTCATCAGCATAGAACTGTCCCTAAACCAGCTGTTAACTTGTTTGATGTTTTTCTTTTCATACTTTGGAAATGCTGCATTTCCCTGCATGTTTTGGTGGTGTTTTATGTTACACTGGTAGTTAGGGCATTGCTGTGCAAGTGCAGTGCCTCGCAACTTTGAGATCCTTCTAATTAGCAAGGATCTGATAAAGGCAGGTTATTAAATACTCTGTGTAATTGGCCTTTGGTCACGAAGACTCCAAAGAACTGAAAGCACACTGAAGCTGGGAAATTGCCTTATGCTGTTGATCTAGTGAGAAGAGATTCACTTAGAATTCACAAGATGTTTTGATGTCCCTTCTTTAGCCTGAAGTGTCACATTGAGCCATGTAAAATTAAGGGGAGCAAGGGCAGCATGTTGTGAAGATAGCTGTTATTTCTCCTTG
Source organism: Coturnix japonica (assembly GCF_054131305.1). Lineage (NCBI taxonomy): Eukaryota > Metazoa > Chordata > Aves > Galliformes > Phasianidae > Coturnix > Coturnix japonica. The sequence continues at coordinate 162,539 of NC_140666.1, read as the reverse complement.
AAGTTGGTGTTTCTGAAATACTAATCTTTTCTACCCAGAGACATTCAGTAGTTTATTGTTGAAAGACATGAGAAGTCATAGAAGTATATATAGCCTCTTTGTTCAGAGTGGAAAATCATGATTTAGCAATAAGGGAGATCTCCTAGTGTAGTAGGGCTCAGCTTAATTATAGCCTCTGTGTCATCCCCTGTGCCAGCATGAGATGAAAGCCTCAGGGAAACTGTGTTATTGTATGGTGAATGGCAGCTAAAGCAGCTACTAAACTGAACTTACTGCTTACAGAGTGTGAAATCATGGGAAAAATGTGTACAGTAAATTCCTCTTTGTCTTTGAGAATATAAAAATAAAAAAAAGTCTTGACATGATTCGGTGACCATTTTCCTTTCAGGAGAAGATTCTGAACAATTCATCGAACTGCCCTCCTGTTTCCGCTCCATCTACAGAGAGCTCAAAGTCCAGAAGAGAAAAACTTGTTTTTGATGACAGGTAAGAAAAGCAGAGGGTGCCTTTCCCTTTTTGGGGGTGCTAATCTTGCAGCACAGTGAGCTCTTCTGTGGAGAAGGGTTGTCCTGTTTGCTTCACAAAAGATGCTGAATACTAGTTCATGCTCTGGAGATCTGCATGCTGTTCTGCAGCAACGTGCTTCTCTGCCTGCTTTGTGCACCAAATATTTGGCAGATGGTGCACTCCTTGAGGAGAAACTCTAGTCTGCCCTGTGTGTTCCTGCAGAGCGTGGATGGACCAAACAGTAGATCTAAACAGTCCAGGGTTGTCCTGTTTTTAAGTGTTGATGTATCCATCACACACTTTCAGGATATCACTGCTGCCTGTTCTCTTTTAACAGAGTCTGCTTTGCCCATGGTGAGCAGTTGTTGTCTTTGGTAGCAAAGAGGAGCCTTCATTTTTTGAACCCAAATGGGATTGTGATGCAGTACCTCCTGTTATTGTAACTTGAGTTAGAGGGGGATGAAGTGAAAGCTGTAACATTAACAAACTTTTGTCATAAAAGGAAGTACAGAGTAGGTGGTCTGACTCCTTAAATGTGTCTTCTATTGTAGGACTTACTCAGCTGATCATTATTTACAGGAAGCAAAGAAGTTAAAACATAATGCAGATGCATTGGTAAGCAAATCTACAATGTCTATCCAGTATTTGCACATTATGCTGGGGTTTGTTTACTGCTTGTGCTGTGTTGCTGCCTGTCTGTACTAGAACTTTCTGGTATTTCCTCTCAATATTTTCCTTATTTTTTTTTATCCAATCTTCTCAGTCTGACAGGTTTGAGAAGGCTGTGTACTACCTAGATGCAGTGGTCTCATTCATTGAGTGTGGGAATGCATTGGAGAAAAATGCTCAGGAATCCAAGTCCCCGTTCACTATGTATTCAGAAACTGTGGAATTAATCAAGTAAGCGCTGTAAAGCACACACAGAACTCAGATGGTTGGGGAAGAGGGCTGGAAATCAAAGCTTCTGCATTTTACTCATGTTCTGCCACTAACTTTTGGAGTCCCTTGCTCTACACTAAGAACGGATCACTAGCCACTTTGTTCCAGTTACTGAAGCTTCAAGTGTGTTCTTGAGGGCTGAGATCCTTTATTCCAAAGTTTGTGATGTCTTAACAATTTGTGACATGTGCAGAGCAGAACTATTCCAATTATTGCCTAGCCACGTTCTGTTTAGGGTCTGAGGGAAAGACCTGAAACAGTGAAGGAGTTGAAAGTTGAATTTCATAAGAACTTGGTGGCTGATAAATGATTGTATAATGTTTCATTTACTTGATAGTTTTCTTGTTGGTGATTTGTTTATAGGTACACTATGAAACTGAAGAATTACTTGGCACCAGATGCTACGGCTGCAGACAAAAGGCTAGCAGTGCTTTGGTACGTGTATCCTGAACCTTATATTACACACTGATTAATTACACACACAGATTTCAGTCTGTGAAATGCTGTCTTACACTGAGTTTTCAGGTGTTTTGAACCAAATAGGAGTTTTCTGTTTGACTGTTCAGTACCATTGATGCTATAGATCGATTACTGTAAGGGCTTGTTAACAACAGCAAAGTCTTTCAGCTATTAAGAAAATGACTGACTGACTTCAACTTTGACTTCCATAATGTTCTGTCAGTTACTGCTTTTATTTTAGAACGCGATGTCATTGGTAACTTGTCGCATGCAATGGAATTGTTAATATGGCTAAAAATGATAGAGGTGCCTTTGTGAATTTCATTATCCTTAGTGTTTTGATAAAGTTACTGTTGATGAACTGAGCTCTTCATTTGCTCTCTTTGTAAATTATAGTGTTCCAAAATAACAGACTACTGTTGAGTTGGTTGCATGGTCAGCTGATGTTGGGCTGTGACCTAAATGCTTCGGGAAACTTTGAGATTACATTAACAAGCAAACTGTTGTCTGGTCTTGGCTTTAATTTTAGTAAAATAACATAATCAGAGCACACTGCTTTACTCATTTGAATGAATTTCCAGTTCTGTTTTGAAACTTTCTTGGAAAGGAAATTATCTATTGGATTTGGGAGGAGTAGCAGAAGGAGGGTTTGGGGTCTTTGCTGTGTGTTCACACAGTGATATGGCAAAACTTGAAATGGCTGTTAAGAATTGTCATTTGCCTTCTGGACTAATTAAATGGCTGCAGCAAGCAGTTGAACAAAGCTGACTGTGTCAGGTGGAAAAGGGAGGGGGGACTATAGCAGCATGCACCAGATTCAGTGTGTCCTGACATGAGAAAAAAGTGAAGGCTGTATCAGTAAAGTCACTGCAACCTAGTTTCAGCTTAAGGCACAAAACTGTACTTTCTTGAGAAGTAAAGGTGGTGTGGGACTTTGTCTAGTTACAGTTTGACAGTTGGCTGTTTAGTGTTGGGAGAGAAAAGCTTTTAAAAACATGGGTACTCCATTTTTGACTTTTGGTATGTTGTGATAAGCTTGACTTTAACTGGAAATGTTTTGTTGTTCTGTCTTTGGTTAGTCTTCGGTGCCAATCTCTACTATACCTAAGGCTTTTCAAACTGAAAAAGGAAAGTGCATTGAAATATTCTAAAACTCTGACTGAACATCTGAAGGTAATTGGATATATATTTTCTTCAAATATTAAAAAACTAATCAAATTGAAGCTCTACATTACTTAAAATTCCTCTGCCTGGTATTCAGATTGCTGCACGTGAACTTCCAGTATGCCCTAATTTAGGAATGGACCTTGAAAGTACATTCAAGCTGAGCAGTTTAAAGCTGGGAGGATACAGCATGACTATGATGTCATCAACCCATTGGTCCTAATGATAGCTTCCTATTAATATTTTGGTGCAGCTTTTAGTAAATTTAGTTGGCTTCAAAGAGAATTTTAATTTTGTTGTTGATATAACAAAGTTAAAACTTTGCTGATTTGTGTCTTAGTCATCAGTGAAATGGATGCTTTTCCCAATTTTGAAAGTACTTTGATATTATTTAGGATATTTTGATATTATTATATGCTTAAAAGAAAAGCCATGAGAACTCATGTTCAGAAATGAGCAATTAAACAACCAGATAAAATATAATTAGCTGAGGTATAAACATACGTTTACTTTTTCCCAACAGAATTCCTATAATAATTCTCAAGCACCGTCACCTGGTATGGGAAGGTAGGTAGTAAAAGTTTACCTGTATTTCTATGTTTATAGCTCATTCTCCACATAAACTGTGAGTTTGAGGTGCTCAAAGAGCAGCTTTTACTTTCTTGAGCTTCTGTTGTTTTTGTTCTAATTTCTAATTGTTCTAAGGTCTAGATTTTGATCCCTTTGTTCAGGTAAGTGTTCTGATAAGAGGTTGAGAAATGTGCTGTACAGAGATATTCTCAGGCAACTCCTTGTTGGGAGGAATGAACAAAAAACTTCTCAGTGTGTCCTTAACACACAGGTCACTTGTCTCAGTGGTTTGTTGTTTTATGTAATGCTTTTGCTCTCAAAACAATAGCTTTATTAGTGCTGCAGTGATGCACTTGTAGCCCAGATGGCTACAAGTGCTTTCACAGTAAGCTCTTCCATGGTACAGCAGTTTACTTCTGTTCTTGAAACCTGACAACAGACTTTTTATAGATTACTCTATCAAAACAAAACAAAAACCAGAATTTTAGGAGTGCATTTCAGATATGCATCATGTTATTTGAAAATACAACAGCAGTATAATTGCCTTGCTTTAATTTTTTCATTATTACTATGTGAGGTTCAATTTATTTAAACAACAGATTTGATTGAAAGATGCTGCATGTTGATTTGGCTGTGAGGCTAAAATACAGGAGCTGGAGGAACATGAGAGGTTTTCAAAAGCTCACTTGTTTTAGGGCCAGTCCTGAGTTCTCAGTGTGTGAAGTAGGAGTGCCTTAGCATCCCATGTTCTGAGCTGTAGGAAGACATTTGCATGACACACCTGACATATCTGTGTGCGTGTTTTACAATGTAATGTTTTCCTTTGGATAAGCAGCAAGCCTGTTGGTATGCCGTCTCCAGTCTCTCCAAAGCTGTCTCCAGGGAATTCAGGAAATTACTCCTCTGGGGCAGCCAACCCTTCAGGGAGTGGGTCTTCGGTGACGATCCCCCAGAGGATCCATCAGATGGCAGCCAGATACGTCCAAGTTACATCCAACTTCCTCTATGCCACTGAAATTTGGGACCAAGCTGAACAGCTGTCTAAAGAACAGAAAGGTAAGGGTAGGAAAAGGCAAGTTGTAACCTAAGATGTATACATTGTGTTAAATTCTAACAGGTTTTCAATTTTGGAGTTAACAGTGCATAATGATAAATAATTGGGTCCTTTGTAAAAGAAAGATGGAAAGTAATTCCTTTGATGACAGCGATGCTCTGGGCTGGCTGTCCTGGTTGTCAGGTGGTGTTGGAGATCTAACATTTCCTACCAGCTATGCTTAAAATAAATAAATAAGTCTTGCATTTCCTGCAAGTTTTTCTCTTTAGGAAGTAGAACTTGGTGCATTTCCTTTTCTGAAATCCTGGAGTGAATATACACATTCGAGGGAGAAGGCCAAGAATGCTTTGTAACAGTTAGGCCACAGTGTAATTATGCTTACCTTCTGCAAAACAGTAAAGAAATGGGCTTAGAAAGGATCTCTTTCTCTTTCTTCTGCCATCTTCAGCCGTCTTTCATTTCTTTTGCCTTGATCTGCAATGTTTGTGCTGAGGTGGTGTTCTTTTAGGGAGAGCAATATTTCACTTACGGCAGCCAATGAGAACGACTGTGCCTAATTTGTGTTTCTGTTGTTTTAGAGTTCTTTGCCGAACTGGATAAAGCTATGGGCCCTCTGGTTTTTAACTCGAGCATCATGACAGACCTAGTGCGTTACACCCGTCAGGGACTACACTGGTTGCGCCTGGATGCCAAGTGATACTTCGAACTGAAGGAATGGAAAATTGAACACATTTTTCTCGCTGCCTCTGATTTATCTCCACAACACTGTGTCATGTCAATAAGGAAGACTGCCATAACACATTGCTTAGTTGACACTAAAAACAAAGAATGCTTTCACATGTCTCCCATCTTGATTTGTGTTTTGTGTTTTAACCCAAAACGATCTTGTTAATGAACTCCTTCAGTATTCCCTTTTTAAGTTATTTAAATATTTTTAAATTTGCGACATATAAAGGTGTAGCTTGGCTAATCTATCATGGATGGATCAGTCATTGGAATTCCCGTCACAATACGTAAATAGTCGGTTTAAATCCTATTTATTTTAATTTTTTTAATTTTAATTTTGAAAAGCCCAGTTTTTGGGTAGTTTTTAGCTGTTTCTTCCCTAAATTTTACCCTTCCAAGTACTTAGGAAAAATTAAACATAGACACTTTATTTAAGTACTCTGTGAGCTTTGTTACGCTGTAATGTCTTGTGGTGGTAGAACCTGTAAAAGGAATTAGGATTGATAGGTTCTAACGTGTAGAAACACCATACTTTTCATGCCTAATGCCTATGATCAACTAATAAATGACAGCTAGAGTTTTATTATTGCAGAATTTGTACTAAATAGAAAAAATTCCAGATATTCTTCTACGTATTAAAATACTTCATTTAAATGAATTTTAAAGAAATTTATATGGAAAAATATTTAGCTGGTTCTGACTTGGGTTGCTTTCAAGGCAGTTTCAAACCATTGGTTAACACTATAGCAAATCATGAAACAATTTGCATTCAATGTAATATCAGAGTAATGGTGTAGGAATGAACTTCGGTCTGATAGGAAAGGCATATAGGAAAGGTTTCTGAAATGGACAATCTTGTGCTTTTTTTTTAATCTCTCTTCATTTAAAACGCATTTTGTTTGTCATTTTTTGACACTTGCAAAATCAGCAGTTTTGTGGTGAAAAAAACCAACAGTAGTTAAATTCCTACTAGAACTGCCATTTGCAACTTTCTCATTGACTGGAAAATCAGGAATCTTAAGTAGAGACGGAGGTCCATTTTTTTTTCTGACTGAAAAAATGTCTGGTGGTTAATGGACACTACAGCATGACAGTGCAACAGCCATTGTGGGGTGGGGGAGCACACCTGCTATTACAGGGAAGTTGTCTAATCGTTTTGATGCAGAATGGATTTAAAACTTGTATTTACCCCATGTTAATGAAGGTCCCATTCGTGTTTGATGCATTTGATGGAGCAGAATATTCATTTGAGAGGGAAGCGGGTTGGTGTAACAGAAACAGTTTGTGGAGTTGCAGTCGACTGCTCTCAAAACCAAAGTACCTTTCCACATGAGGTGCTTGTCTGAGTCAAAGGTTTAAAATGCTACTGCTTTCAGTATTGCTTAGTGCCCCTAACATGTCTGGTGTGCCTTATGCCTTACTTTTAGATGAAGATTTTATGAACTGTTTACAAGATGTTTTACAGCAGGACCAGGTGTACTGTATGCAGTGGTCTTCTGCAGTACTTGGGTAAAATTCCATTTCTTTTTCAAAAGTACCAGTGTCTGTCATGCAAACTGACTTCTCATTGCAGTGGTCTTCTAAAGAGTCAAGCTCTGAATACTTTAGAGTGCGATTGTGGAATGCTGCTTTGTTTTATCTCCCATTTAACCCTTAGTTCTGTACCAGAGATGAACGTGCACGTTCAGGAAAAAATATTGCACTAAAGTTTTGTGTCGTCGTGGTTAAGTGCCAAAATCATGGCAACCTCGAAAGAAGGAATAGAATTCTACGCTACTTAGTACTGCAGTATGTCCTATGGGCTTTAAGAGTTTAGAAGTTTTGAAATGAGTAACCTACTAAAAGGTAGCTGCATATTCGTAGAGCTTCCTTTGTGTTCCAGCGTGTTTTGTACTTCCAGAAGAGCTTTGCTACATACGAACCAACATGTGTTTGGTTAGCGGACCTGTGACTTTTCCCGTTAGAGCTGAATCACTGATCAGGTCTGTTGGTTGGAGCATCCTTTTTATTAAATCACTGTGCAAGATCGCATTCTTTTCGTGTTTGCTGTTAGAGACAAAACTCTGTACCCTCAGACTCTGCATCCTGGTTAATAGGACACTGTCAACTAATTTTTCCTTTAATACTCTAAAGTGCCTAGCACTCTTTTGACGCTATATAAAAAATACCTTTGTAGGAGTTGCATTCATAGTTGTTTTTTTTTGTGTAGTGCTGCACCGGCCGGTGCGGCTGCTTCCAGCTTGCTCCTTTGTGCACCGTGACCATGACTGTAAGCAGGAATGGTCTCATCTCTGGGAATTTATTTTCTCTTTTTATTTCCTTAGAGTCCCACAAATACCTTTTGGTGTTACACGCAGTTGTCTCTTACAAAAATGTTTTGCTTGTCCCCAGGTCAATGGGTCTTTGGGTAACTGAAAGACTTCTTACATTGTGTTAAAATGTGGACCTGAAATGGCTGACAGAATCCGTCACAGGGAAACATTCCCTGGAGTGCTGCCCAGGTTTTCTGTCTGTATGGGAGATACACAGTGGTCTTGTTATTTGAAAAATGCCTTACTCATCTGTGGCTATTTCAATCAGAGACACTTAAATTTCACGCTTCCAAAAGCATATCTGATTCGGGCTTTACCATTGTTTCTAAGACAGAAGTTGTGTACTTTGTCAGATTTCATAGCAATTAAAAAAATGCAAATACTGAATATGCTTCCATCCCGGTGCCACGATGCAGACTAACAGTCCAACTCTGTCCTTTTGTTAACCTCTACACAACAGCAGTGGAAATGCAGACAGCGTCAGTACTAAGGCAGGCTGCGCTGGTGGCTGAGGAGGGGATCCCTCACTCCCAGCTTCCTCAACGATTCCCTAGATGATTGGATCTTAAGCACATATCAACACTGAGATCTTAATTCCCTTACCGAACGTGGTCCCAGTTGGTGAATCTTAAAAATGGCTTAATCAGACTAGGCTTGCTCAGATATCACCATTATTTGGATTTGCTGTGAAACTTGCAGGTTCCTAGATGGTAAGGTGCAACCATTTATACTTATAAACAAATCTTCAGGACACCAGAGTAAAACAGCCCGATACTTTTATTTTGATTTGAAACTATTAGCCATAAAGTAGAGCGTGTGAATGGCTCTTCTTGGCTTTTGATGGCAGTATGCAATTTGTATTGTATGTGTCTTTTAATATATATGTATATATATATGAAATCAGTCTGTCCAAAGTATATGTTATACTTGTTTTTAGATTATGGTGCAACTGACTATATTGATATATTATTTATTGAGTGCTGAGTCACCATCTTACTGGTGATAAATTCTTCATATTATACAGGAGTGCAATGTATATTCCTTTAGATTGCTGAGGCTTGATTGCTGTGATAACAAAGGAAAAGAAGAAGAAAAAAAAAAAGCCCTGAAATGTATTTATGAATGGCCCCAACATACAGAGTCAGTACTTTATGGGAATGATGTGCTTGCCCGGGGCAAGTAAAATAAAGCCGTAGGCAGATAATGATGTAGTTTTCCAGAATGGGAAACTATTGGAAAAAGAGACTACCTTTGCTGTATTTAATATTTCAGTTACCTAACAGATACTTACTGTCACCGCAGCGTTTATGTTAAGGGCCTGAGCAAGTCAAGTTTGAATTACCCATTGGGGAGTAAGCAACTTCCAAATTTCTAGATTTCTGACAAAAATTTTGGTCAGGGTTTAAATTATTCCATCTAATGAAACAGTGTTATGGAAACCTGTATGTTAATGCTGGATATCTTGAAGTGTGAAGACTAGCCAAAGCTTTTGGTGGCCAACTCAGACAAATACAGAGCTGTTCCAGGAGGCAAATCTCCACAGTGTGAAAGTTACCTAAAAGCAATCAATCAATCAGGGAATCGTGATGTATGTCAAACTCCATTACTTTTCAAGGAATTGGTTTCTGATGCCATGATGCCATTTGAAAGCAGCGGTATTGGGGGTGGGGGGAGGCAGGGAGGGAGGGCTTAGCGGTGTAATAAGTACATTTTTCTCTCAATACGAGCTCTGGTCGTTGCTAGATCAGCTATTGACAGCATTAGTTCTTTGCTCTCTGCCGATCTCAGCTGAGTTTCAATCGAATACACTATACTGAACAATTTGAAACGCTGTGTTACAGCGTTAGGGTTTATATAGGCCATCTTTATGTAAAAGTTTTAATTTCATCTGGAAACTTAATGGAAACGTACCTACTCCTGTCATACCTCTCTGCGTTTGCTATTGGAGCTGATACGGGCAAATTGGAATGCAGTGTTCCCCGACTTGGTTTTTATATGCAGCCCGGGTGACTTGAGGGCATTAGGGTGCATTGTGCACCAGTGTCCACCAAGGCTTTATATTTCTGTGGTTGAGATGTGCCAGGCCACTTAATCCACACAGTCCAGTATACTCTGTTGTCCCTTTCCCCCCCCTGGCTGGGGGCAGGGCCCCTCTATTGTTTACCTCGGTGGCTTGCAGCAACTGGAACTTTCCCCCTTTTGGAAGAGTTCGCCTTGGTGGTTGTTTTGTACTGTAATTCTTTCACTCGTGCCTGAAGTGCAGAAGTGGATGAATTATAACACCTCTTTATATCCTCCCCATGATTACTCAAGAAATACAACAAAGCAAAACGTATGGTCTTATCGTTGTCATTTGCTTGAATATGAGGACCTCTCTTTTTTATGGTTGAGATTTTCGATGATACGGGTCGAGAGGAACTCATGTTGTTTAGCTTTTTCAATAGGCGATTGTGGGAATCCTGGTCCCCATCATCTGGTACCACCATGGATTCATCTACATCAGGCATGTTAGTCAACATGTCAATAATATCATTTTGTGTTCCCTCCATTCTGTTTAACCTTTCAGCTATTTTGACAATGGCTGAAGTATAACGATTAACTTCTGTAGTGCTTATAAATAATTCAAGCTCCTGAAGTTTAGCAATTAGTTCATTAACAAGGGGTTTCCTTTCCCCTTGGCCATATACTAATGCAAGTGCACTGGCATGCTTTTCTGGAGCAGCCCTTGTAAAGTCACGCCACATTTGTCGTGGTACACGGACTATCTCAGGATCATGTAATTGGTTCGGGTCATTGCGGTTGAAGTGGGAGCTGTATAGCATTTCCACCAGAGCATTTTCTCTCAAAATTTGGATGCCTTTCTCTATATCAGTCCATTTCCTTTTCTCAGGCTCCAAGTCCCGTTTAAAGGGGAATCTATTTCTTACCGCTATCAACATCCGCTTCCAGAGGGTGTAGGACTGATCTTGGCATGTGCCAATACATCTGTCCACACGTGCATCTCTGGAAATGCTACCCAGTTGGCGAGCTTCATTGCCATCAAGCCACACACTGCTGGCACCATTGTCCCAGCATCGAAGTAACCAAGTGACCATATGTTCTTTTGGTTGACGTGTGTAATCCTTTCTTAGATCCCGAATTTCACTCAGTTTTAAAGATCTATCAATAATGGTCGTAATACTTTGCTCACCTTTTGCTCTATCAAGAGTCCCAGGTGTTGATGGTGGCAACTGTGTTGATGAGGCTGCCCCATCTATAAGTTTGGACTCGAGAAATTCTCGTAAAGAAAATCTAACTTTTGGCTCCTCTTCATCTGACTCTGACTCTTGTATTATTTCCTCCAGGTAACCCTCCTTCTTTTTTCTCTCTCCTAACTTCCTCTGCTCCTCATACTTCTTCTGCTCCTCTATCATCTTCTTATACCCCTCTAACATCCTCTGCTCCTCCAACTTCTTCTGGTCTTCTGACTCCCCCTGCTCTCCTGAGTCCTCCTGCTCTCCCGAGTCCCCCTGCTCTCCTGAGTCCTGCTCTCCTAACTCCCTCCGCTCTTCTAACTCCTTCTGCATTTTCTCTAACTGAGTTGAAAATTGTTTTACTTTTCGCCCTCTTACAGGGGCAACCAACATTGTATCTGGTGCCCCTGGTAGTTGGTCAAGGTGTGGTACATACCGTTCAGACTTGGGGATGTTCCCCTTGGACTGGAGGGTGCATAGCTTGGATCGGAGGAGATCGCGCTCGAACTCCAGGGTGTCGAACTCAGCCCTGAGGGCATTGTACTTGGACTGAATTGTGTCGAACCCGGACTCGAGCGCGTCGTGTTTGAACTGGAGAGTGTTGCGCTCAGATTGGACGGCATCATACATGGTCTGGAGGTTGTTACGATCGATCTTGATAGCATCGAACTGAACCTTGAGGTCGCTGTACATGGACCGGAGGACATCTCGCTCAGATCGGAGGGTGTTACACTCGGACTGGAGGATGTTGTGCTCAGACTGGAGGGCGTTGTAATCGGTCTGGAGGGTGTCACGCTCCAACGGGAGAATGTCGCGCTCAGACTGGGGGCAGCTATTCTCAGTCTGGAGGGCGTTGTGCTCGGACTGGAGAGTGCCGTGCTCTGACTGGAGAGTGCCGTGCTCGGACTGGAGAGCGTTGTGCTTGGACCGGAGAGCGTTGTGCTCGGACTGGAGAGCGTTGTGCTCGGACTGGAGAGCGTCGTGTTCGGACCGGAGAGCGTTGTGCTCGGACTGGAGAGCGTCGTGTTCGGACCGGAGAGCGTTGTGCTCGGACTGGAGAGCGTTGTGCTTGGACTGGAGAGCGTTGTGCTTGGACTGGAGAGCGTTGTGCTCGGACTGGAGAGTGTCGTGCTCGGACCGGAGAGCGTTGTGCTCGGACTGGAGAGTGTCGTGCTCGGACCGGAGAGCGTTGTGCTCGGACTGGAGAGCGTTGTGTTTGGATTGCAGGGATTCTTTCTCATACCAATATGTGTCTCGTTGATATAGGAGGTCTTCTCTCTCAGCTCTGAGACTCTCTTTCTCATACCAGAATGAGTCTCGTTGTTGTAGGAGGTTATTTCTCTCATCAAGGAGACTCTCATTCTCAGCCCTGAGACTCCCTCTCTCAGCATCAAAAACTTCCCTCTCAGAAATGGTATTAAATAAGGCCTGATAAGCATTAGCTAGGCCCCAAGTCATTTGTGCCTCCTGAGATCTGCCTGAGCCACAACATTCCTGTCTCAAATATGCGGTCAAACTCTTGGGATTCTTTAAGTGTTCAGGAGTAAAGCTCCATGACACTAAAGATGTCTGTCTTCTAAAAGTCTCTCCAAAGTCTCTCCACACTCCCTGCCACTCAGTATTCTCTGATTCTAGGGAAGACTTCCTCCTGATGTAACAAATGTAATAAATCCAAGAACCAATAAGTAAAAAAACCAACATTAAGTTCAGGGAGATTGACACAATTGACAGTGTGGTCCACTGGGACAATTGTTCATTCGAAGACTGCTTAAAGGATGCAAAGAAAAAAGGAAGAGCACGCTCAAAAACCACCATTTCCGTACTATTGGTTGCATTAGTTGCATTAGTTGCTCCCTCTGGAGCTGCATGCCAATACGAAGTAAGCGTTGATAACCATGCTTTCAAATCATTATACATGTTTACAATTCCATAGGAAAAAGTGGCTAGCTTAAACATGCTCCAATATGTTTGGAGCATCACAAAAGAGGAACTTATGAAATGCAGTCCCTGGGAGAACAAACTTACTAGAGGGAACATTTTTTTTTCCTTTTTTTTTTTTCTTTTTTCTTCAATAGAGAGAAAAAAAGTAAAAGAAAACAAAGCTCAGCAGTGTTTATAAAATATACCAGAGTATTGGCAGTCCGCCTGGACTTTCAAGGTCAAGCTCGCAGGCGCAGAATCGCAAACCTAAGATAGCTCCTTAACAAAGAAAAACAACTTGTAGCTCTGTTAAAAGCTAAAAGAGCAACAGAAGAAAACACAGAAAAAAACAGCAACTCAAACTGCCCGCATTCTCCACCAAAATCTGTCACGGTTTGAACGAAAAATCCACTTGCACCCGTGACAGGGGACCGTGGGCCCCGCGGGGGCCCTAGGCCGAAAGGAAAAAGTTAATTAGGAAAAGAAAACAGCGGCAACGATCTAAGGAGGCACACTTATTTACTAAATACTATATCGAAATACAGGATAATAAAATATAATATAATTGAAAATTGAGCTAACGAATCAGACAAAATAGGAGAGAGAATGAGTCCCGTAACCGAGAGGCCTACTGTGAAATTTAGGCGAGACGGTGAAGGCTCCCACACACTCCCCTGAACGCCAGAACTCGAAAGAGAGCTCAGTCTAGTCTGCAACCGAGTTAATATAGAGTCCAGGTCCCGTGACCTATCGTGTTGTTCTCTGGGAGATGTAGTTTTCTTCTGTAAGTAGCAGATTCAGTAAAATTATTCATGCTTTATATGATGTTATGATGTGGAATACTGATAGCAAAAATTACAAAATTATTAAACCATGACAACAGTACTTCTGCAGCGCTTCTTTTCGGCTGCATTAATGTTACACATCTGAAAACTCAACTCTAAGGACCAGGCGTGACTTTTGCAAGCACAGTTCCTGACATTTGTATCTGGTCCCCCTTTTAAATTGTTTTAAGAAATTTTGTATATGGAGGATAAAATGCTTATATATTTATTAAAAATCCTTTATCTTAATTGAAATTATTATTTGATGAAGAAGGGTTTTTTGGGGGGAGGGTTTGTGGGTGAGGGAAGGTAACTTTTCACCTGTCTCTTATAAATGAAGCCCTTGTGAATCATACAGAAAGGTACTGCTAGTAACTAATGGGATGTCTCTGTTTCACACTTTGTACATGACGAGTCCATGTGTTACGTTTTGTTTCTATGGGAATATTTAGGCGTCCGTCTTCAACCAAAACCTAAAGAAACACACCAACTGTGATTTTATTTGTTGCAATACATTTGAAATTTCAAAGGGTACTTTGGGGCTCAAATTAGGATTTCTAAGTCAGTATGTGCATTTCACGTAATAAAGCTGTTAATGGTGAGCAAAGTATTATATACTAACTAGATTTTTTCCACATCTGTATAGTATATTCTATGTATTTTGTGGTATTGAGATTATAGAAAGTTTAGTGTCTGAAACATGCGTTTAATGTGTATTTTTAAACAAATTTATGGCAATTAAAATATTTGGAGAAAAGGGTATCACATTTCAATTTGTAAAGATCTTTTTAACTACTGTGTCATTAAAATGCTTTGTACAATGCAAAACTGTAACTGGAGAAACTAAGTTTAATAAATATCAAATAGATTTTCTGTATTAAACTTCAAAGTGGTCCTGTCTGTTGAAAGGGCTGCGTGCTCCCTGCTGCTGTATTTTTAAGCAGAGGTTTCTTTTTTGACCCCAGCACTCTGCATAACAATGGAAGATACCGTCCAGTATGTGAGGTATGTTGAAATAATGGGATTATTCAGACGGGGAGGTCAGCTTGGGACGTAGGCAATTTTGATTAGAAATAATTTAAAAGTAAATACTTCTTCCAGTTATCACCAGATATATTTAGTATATTGAATCTGCTAGCACTATTATTATCAGTTTGTTTGCTCTCTCTTCTAACAGGCTTTTATTTGAAGTCCGGCTAAGAGTTCAGCTATTGAGACTGAAATGAGACAGAAGCGTGATCAACTTTACACACTTGCCAGGTTGAACGATAAATGTCTAAAGTCCACTGTGAAATAAGCACTTCTGCTTGAAGTGCCTGATGTGCCGTCAGCAGACACTGTGGTCACAGGATGCAAGGAAAAACCCAGGTAGTTTGCGGAATATAAACTTTTAATACGCACCTTAAAATAAATATATATATATGAACAATTACAAACAAAACAAACATGAGATGCAGAGTCCTTTTATTGAGCTTGGCCATCCTCAGTGCGTGCTGCAGAGGTACAACCCCGGTGAGCGAATGCTCTCCATCTTTTTGAAGTCCTTTTACCAGTTCCTGTGGCAGGAAAGTCGAATGTACTTGTTGCTGATTTGCTGTCGTAGCTTCTGAGTGGTCAATAAATACGTCACAAGTAGAGCTGAGCCGTGGCAGCAGCAGTAACAGCAGTGGGTGTTCTTAGAGGCAGGTCACTCGGAGGCAGTTCTAAGGAAGCAGCGGTTCTTCCTGGAGGACAAAACATCATCAGGCACTGACAGCTCAGACTGGCGGCCATGTAGGGCTTACACAAGTCTATCCAGCCCTAGCGGTGCTCATCTCACTCAGCCATTGCAGCGGTGCTGCTGTTATCTCACTGACTTAATTCAGTTTGACTTTATTCGTTTTACATTCTTTGCTTCTCACGGTAACTGCAAAGAACAGCTTACCCAGGTCTGACCCAGTAGTCAGATAGTGGCGTACAAGTTACCCATAAGAGACACCTTTCTGTCTATTTATCTTCCTGTAGCTGCTGTTACAGTTCATCCATACTAGTTGGTAGAACCACAAGAAGCATTTCAAATGCATGCAAAAGAGGAGCCTGACTACCATTTCCTGTAGCATTTGCATCTAGATGATGTATATGTTCTGCTCTTCTTTCATTTGCTTTCTGGCAGTACAGTAGGTGCCACAAAATCAGCTTTCAGTCACCAAGTAACTTCAACATCACTTTTTATATGGATTTGGACAATTTACTCATACTTCATGTGCATGGCAACTGAGGAATTTTTGCTTTAGTATTTTAGCTCTCTTCAAAATGAGAGCTGAACTAGTCCCTTTTAATTAATATATGCTTTAAAGTGAATTATTTTGGCCTTAAGGATTAATTTTTAAGGCCTCAGTACCTAAATTCAGTCTCGAACTCTGTGTTCTTTTTTCTCTTTCTAAGATGACTTTTCTGGGGTTGCACTGCAATGGCTCAGGCCTGTCATCAAGGGCACTTGGACTCTGTTCTGTTTGTACTGCCAACAGAAGAGGTCTCAATCTATTGCTCCATCCTTATTCCTGGCATCTTTTTCTTTTATGCACAGAGTTAATCTCATATCTTAATTGATTGAGAAGAAGTAGGAACTTCCTCCACATAACACAGTATCAAACGTCTCTAAGCCATGATGTTGATTAGGGTTAGTACCTGCATAGCATTGTAATGCATTCACTGTTATCCCTACATGAGGCTCCAACGGGTCTCAGTGAGACTCCTCTCCAGAAAGGTGTCATCCGCTTCTGTCTCTGGAGGGGCTGTGGTTGGTGCAGGGAAGCAGAGTGTGCCTGGAACAGAGCAGCCAACTGTCAGCAACATGCAGCAGCAGTGGGCAGAGGGTCATTTTGATGCTCGGGTCAATCATCTTAAGCATTACTAAGTGAAGGACTTTAAATCTTCCTTGTTTTCAGACATTGCTCTCTTAAAGCATAATTGTTTGTATCCGAGTCCTAAAGAAATAGTTATTAAAAATCAGCATTTTAGTTACTTTGGGAGGGAAGGCACAATTACTCTGAAAAGTAACTGAGCAAGTGACCCATCTTCACTAGGCAGACACTCTGCTTCTTTGGGATGCTGAGTCCCCCAAAAGAGCTCTACCCACACTGCTGACTCCTGCCAGTTCCTCTCGTTCATGCACGTCTTTGCTGTCTGACATCTGAACTAGCACTTCAAACAGTAATCTGTGCTTACCTGACTGAGCAGCAGTGAGAAGAATAAAAGGAATGCCATGCTTTTCCAACAGTGCATCTTCACAGGATGAGCTGCCACTTCAACTGTAGGAGCAGCTGTGGGTGGAGGAGGTTGGAAGAGCCCCGAATAGAACTTCCCAAGCTACAGCCAGATTTTTATAGACTTCATTCTCTTATCGTTGCATCAGCTGTCAGTCATTACAGGAACAAAGTTCATTTAGGAGCAAGAGGGAATTACAAAGTTAGCATCTACTGAAGCGATCTGGTTCAAGGCCTATCTATCTAGCTAATGATTTACTCTCCTTCCACTTGTACTTTGTCTGGTCAGCTTACCAGATTTGCCAACTGTTCTTTCTTTAACACCTATCTAGCATGTTACCAGAACTCCCTTGTGTGCCTGCAAGTAAAAGTGTGGGTGGCCAACAGTCTCATGGTGAAGATCAAAAAGCCATAACCTTATTTGACTTCTGTGACATTCACAGCATGCACAGCTCTGAGTTTGCCAGCTGGGAGGTAAATACTGCTCTCCTGAGAGTATTTTGAGCAGAGAATCAAACTTTCGACTCTGCTTCTCATTCTTGGTGTGTGAAAGAATCACAAGCAAATAATTTAACCTTTATTCCCACAAAGCAGTACTTGAGAATCAGATATAATATTTTCCATGTGGGGTTTGGAATGTCAAAATAATGTTATTACTTGGTAGGTAAATCACAGATCTGTCCTTTCAAGGATCCTCATGTGCAGTTAATCTCTAGATAGCTAAGCAAAAAAGTAGAAGGGATGGCTGCAAGGATTTTATGGAGGTGAGTTGCTCTATGTAGCAAGACTGGTTTATGGAGATGAATGCTCTCTGCTGTACTCTGCCTCTGTATCTCATAGTCTACCTCACGATTCATCTTCTGAAAGGTGCCTACAAAACTCCCACTGATGTGGACAGGCAGACTGTAATTAAGGGAAATCTTAAACTCTTCTGTGGTGATAGAAGATTGCCAACAGCCCAGAGAAAATAATGTTTAAAAAGCACTACATACTGCTTCCCATTTCTTCCAAAATATCAAAGTTGAAACATGCTTCCCCCACTTGTCTCCCACTGAGACAAGTAGGAGTAGGTGTGTGTCTAAGATTACTACTCTGTAAATGCACCTTGTCACTATTTACTCCTTTTTGGCTGTGATGCTTCATGCACCCAGCTACCACGTATGTCCAGGTTTGCTGTATCTGTCAAGGAAATGACTTTTTTCAGTTGCAGAGTAGCAGAACACCAGTATAGCTGTGTCAAGCTCTGCACGTAGATTTGGAAGCAGTCTGTTTAAAAACAAATATTTCAGGTACTGTACAAAATAATTGTGCTTCAGCTACATTATAAATCCAAATGTGAATGCAGTAGGCTACAGTTTTCTGTGATTGCCCAATATGGAGGCATAAGTGCCAGCGTGGAAGGCAAGTTACATAGATTAAGATAATGCCTGCTTGGTTGTCAGGTTCCAGCCTACAAATGATTACTGCAAAGCCCAAATTTCACTGGGATTAAATGAAAGCCCTTTGCAGCATATTGCCTCCAACCCACTGCAGGAAGATTTGCTCCTTTCCTGGCGTTCCTCTTACATTTTCCCACTTCCCCTTATTTGTCTTGCTTCCCTGTGAGGAGGAATCAAAACTGGTCTTTATTTTGCATTCTTGGGTCTCACATAATCACTGCAGATCAAATAGCTGAACTTCAGTGTTGGTTGGTTGTTTTTTTTACATTTTGCTGTGAATTTCTCAACTGTTTCTTCTACTGAATCCTTTCTTTACATACAACTGAGTTTTAATTACTGCCTTCACCTGTGGAGCACAGGTTTGAATTGCATCTCAACTCTAAGAGCAGTGCCTCCAGCATGTCATTGTTTCTCAGCATTTTTTGCTAGCTAAAACTAGTCGTGTGATGATACATCAAAATTGTTGTGTATTATAAGTTCTTTATATTGTGTTTGTAGTTGCAGATCCCTTCTGGGCTGCATCTGTTTCATCTGTGCAAGAAAAAAAAGGGACTGATTGTTTCCATGTGTGCAAATGCAGTGCAGTCCAGATGTCTGTTGCAGGCCAGTAGATAGCCACTGCAATTGTTTAAACAATTGAAAAGAATGTAAAACATTGCTGTGTTGCCACTTTTAGCATTTAGTGAAGGAACATCAGAAATAAATGAGGGGACAGATTGATTTTCAGCTGCATTGTTCAGACTCTGAAATGCTGCTCAGCTGAGCTCCCACGTACCACCTGGCAGGTGGGAGCCATCACTGCAGCAGCATGTCAATGTGCCAGGTTTGCTTCTTGCTCCCTGCTGCACGGCTGGGCCTGCGGGCAACTGCAGAGATGAGAACAGCTCAGCGGGATTGCAGCAGGCGCTGCCAGCAGCAGGAACAGACAGGGAGCAGCTCCAGCCCAGCTGCTGACCCTGCAGCATGAAGGTTAAAAGCCAGGGCCTGGCAGCGGTGCTGTCGCTTGAAGCTCACGGGGCTGCTGGGTTGTAGGTAAACTCAGCAGTGGCAGCTGAACTTGCCACCTGTTTACAGCAGTCTAGCAGCTGGTCTGGACATAGTTCAGCTGTCTGTGAATGGGAGCAGAGACCTCACGAGAGGCTGGGCTCTGTTCTGAGCTGCTCATGCTCAACAGAACTGCTGAGAGGTACCAAAAAGGAAGTATTGACTTAAACTCCCACAGTATGAAACCTTAGATGTCCTGTTATTCAGGCTATGAATCAACTCCTGTTGCTGTTTGAGGGTAAGTAAATAAGACCCAAACAAGAGTTCTGAATGAAGTATGGCTGCCAACATGTTTGGCTGCTCAGAATTGGAGAACCCAGTTTATTCTTCCCTTGCTTAAGTAGAAATAAAACTGAAATAGATTATTTTTAGCAGAACTTACAGCACTGAGTAGCTTGCTTTGCTTGTTTCTGCCAACCTCAGACTGCACTTGGGAGTACAGAACAAGAAAGCCTGCAGCTATTGGAAGTGTATATTCACAGCTTGCTGAAGTGAGAGACTGAGCATCTTTGACTTCCAGACAGCTCAGCCCTTAACCCACAAAGGATCTATCACAGAAGAACGTCACACTCTCCAGATTAGATAAATTTTCAGTACCAGCTACAGGAATAGCGTGACAGGGAGATAAAGGTGTTACTTTGCTTGAATTTGAGGCAGACAGCTCAACACTAAGAAAAATAAAAGATAAAGGAATGGGCCAAATGTTCTGGACTTTGCAGAGGGAAACGTGTCATACATGTAAGAGCCCCGGGGTGAATTTTGTAGTCATGCATTTGAAAATTTAATGGTAGTAATAGAGTTCCTTAAATCATCTTTGGGTGTTAAAATAATCCTTTTACTTCCTTGTAGTTCCCTAGGAACTGCTTTTAATTCAGCCAGTTAACGCTAATCAAACATCAGAATTGCAGTTTATCATCTGATTATTATTAATAAATATGATAACCTGGTAACTGTATAAAGGATCAAAGCTCATATTCAATTCTGAACCATCAGTCAGGCTGGGCAATTTTTGTCAGTATCATATCAGACTGTTCTTCACAGGTACACAGACTGGAATATGTTCTAATTCAAGCAAAAAGTGGCCAGTGAGAGGAGGATAAAAGGATCAAATT
Source organism: Coturnix japonica (assembly GCF_054131305.1). Taxonomy (NCBI): domain Eukaryota; kingdom Metazoa; phylum Chordata; class Aves; order Galliformes; family Phasianidae; genus Coturnix; species Coturnix japonica. The sequence goes on along the minus strand of NC_140666.1, from coordinate 141,991 downwards.
GCTCACCAATGCTCTGCTATTTCTCATCACCTGTACTGTAGCCAGGGCTGCCTTCAACTGAATACACTGAGAAATGTATCTAGAAAATAGAGTCAGAGAGAAATGTGAAATAAAGCAATTTGAGCTTAGAGGATTTTAGTACTGTTATCTCTGTATGGCATTCACCTGACAGATAACGGGGTATAATTCACCTTAAACAATGTAAGACACAGACTTCATATAAAGATACAGGCCAAAGTTAAAGTTTATTAGGCATTATTATGTATTATCTCCCCGTCCCTCTGGTTCTGTGAATGAGCAATGGAACAAGTAACGCAGAGCGGTGACACTGAGCGGTGCAGTCACTGGTCATTCTCATAGTCAGCAGGATTCTTCCTCTTCAGCCTCTCAAACTCTTGCATGCCCCACGAGTACAGCAGGTAGGCGCCCAGGAAGGCTGGAAACGGAAAGGAAACACTGACACAGGGCACGGCACAGAGCAGCACGGGCTGCCCGCTGTGCTTCTACGACGGCAACACAGCCATGACACCTCGCTATAAAGCCCCATTGCCACCATAAAGTCCCACTGCCACCGTAAGGCCCCATTGCCACCATAAGGCTCCATTGCCACTATAAGACCCCACTGCCACAATAAAGCCTCATTGCCACTATAAGACCCCACTGCCACTACAAAGCCCCATTGCCACCATAAGACCCCATTGCTCACTGTGCCCCCCCGAGCTCCATCGGGCCCCCGCTCAGCCCCGCTCCTACTCACGGGGCGCCACCTTGAAGACCTGCGAGCTGAAGCGCCGCCACACGTTGGGCAGCCCGTCCGAGAAGACGTTGGGGATGGCGCGCTGCTCGAAGGGCGACAGGCTGTACGTGATGATGTGCCGCACCTGGGCCAGGTTCCCGAAGTGGATGCCCATGGCCGGACCGTGTCACCTTGTCACACCACCCCGCTGCAGCGCGACTCAGAACGGAACCTCACATGCTGCTTCTGCTTCCTGGCGGCTAGGCGGCCCTTGGTCGCCATTGGTTGCAATGGGTGCGTTATCACTGCGCAGAGGATGCGCCCTCGGATCCATCACGTTTCTGATATGAGGTGATACGTTTCTGTAGCTGCCCCCATTACAGCTTCCACAGCCTGAATGCTTTGTCCTCCATTGACTTTTCCACACTCGTGATAAAGAGCGAATAACTTCACATCTCTGTGTTCGCTTCTGCTGAACCAGCTGCAGGGTGCGCAGCATCTTTAATCCCCTAAGAACGCCAAAACGCCCTAAAAACGGTGAGAAAAGGCACCACAGGGCGCTTCCACGATCTGTCACTGCTGAAAGAGCCGCAGCCACAATGTGAAAGGAGGCGGCTTCAAATACACACACGTTTGGCAGAGCTCAGCTCCCATCGTTTGGAATGGATCGGTGGGAGTGGCGTACATTCAGCAAGCAACCCTTTTTAAAGCCAATCAGACACAGCACCAAGCTGAGGCAGGACTTTGTTTGACGTGGAACCATTTCGCCTGGAGCCCTTGGTGAGATGAACCTCACACAGCGCCAAAGTCAGCACTATTTTTAGTTCAGCAGCTTCAGGCCAACGCAATGGGCAGAGCTGGGCTGTGTCAGGCAGCACCGCAGCTCCAGGCTCATGCCGAGGGACTAAAGCACGTCTGCTGCCCTGCCAGTGCCCTGTGAGCCATGTACAGTCCTTGGGCTCCGTGCTGTCCCCACCAGGCTGTGCTCCCAGCCTAAGCCCCACGGAGCCGTGTGAGTCATGATCTAATGTTAACGGCTGGTAGAGAATGGGAGTTTACGCAACAACATGCTCACAAATTGTTTTAAAAGCTATTCTTCGCAACTAAAAAAACCCCCACACTCAAAACAGCACCGTATTCTATTAAAAAATCCCTACCAAAAGCAGCCCCCTTTGTGTGAGCTGCAGCCAAAGCTCTCTTAGCTTGAGTTGTTCTCATCCTGAAACAAGCATTTTCTGCAACATTCCTACTACAAGAAAAACACTGGGGGGGGGGGGGGGCTGGAAATTTGGAAAGGAAAAAGAATGAAATACTGAGAATAATTTTAACATGAGCCTTTCCTCTTATCCAGAAGCTTAACAGAAGTGCCATTACAAAGGATTTCTTTATATAAAGTAAGACTAGCAGACACTGAATTCAAGTGATATGTGTGATAGGCACTCATTTTATTTATTATTAAATCTGTACCAAAACAGCTTAAAATAGGCACCTGGTAGTTGAAACCACTTCTGTTCAAATGCAACATTATTCCAATAAAAAGATATTTACATTTATTTCCACATTCTAGAAAGCCCGAGTGGCTACAAAAACAGTGCTATTATATAAACACCCACTAATTAACTCCATGCTCCTATTCAGTTTGAAAGAGCCGTCAGAATTACACAAACACCACAAATATTCTGAGATTACAAAACACCTAAAGCAAGTGTGAAGCAGGTTAAGGTGCACCCCCTACCGACAAGTGCATTTAGTAGCTATCATGTCCTCGTATTCTTTGTAGACTATGGAGCCATCAGGCTCTATGGTCAGGACGCTCAGAGGGCTGTATTCAGCAGGAACACAGGAGGGCCTGGGAACAGAGGAGTCCAGTTTCTCATATATGAGGTTCTGCACCATTTTATGTACAGGTGAGCCATAACGGTGCCCAACCACCCTTGGACAGTCACCCTTGCAGTACTGAGGGCTGTATCTATGCGGTGCTATGATCCATTTGTACCATTTTAACCGGCTGAAGCTTAAACGGAAGCTGTGAAGCTCGCACTCGTTTTGAGGAAACAGAAATTGTTTGAAATATTCACTCAGGTTTTGAGGCGGAGTTGCTGGAGCTTCCTTCAGATTCTCTTCCCTTCGATGCCTGGATGCCCTTTTAACCTGCGTGTTCTCTCTTCCTTTGTCACCTGTCACATCAGCAAACAGGCTGTTCCTCTGCCTGGGCCGCGCTGGGCTTTTCCTTCTGTGTCTAAGTGAGTTCCACCTGTGATAAGCTTGCTCGCTGGTATCGTTTAGGTAAAGAAGAAGAGAAGGGGGGACCAGAGCCATATTAATGAGATTATCCTGGTTAGTGTTATGTTGTGGGTTACCCATCAGACAAGTGAAGTTCACAGCCATATGAATATTCCTCCTGTTAGTAGCAATGAGAGGCTGCAGAAAAGAAGTCACATCAACCTCAATCCACTTGCGCTTTCTAACTTCAAAGTGCAGGCTAAAAGCTACAGAGTGTGAAATGCTGGGACATTCTTGGCTAGAAGAATCATGCTCCTTAACAGCCAAATGGCACGTGCTCGTAAAGGAAGAAGTGGGAACTGAGGTGTCAAATGAGTAGAGCAAGACAGACTTGAGTAAGTGCTCGAGAGCAGTAACACGGTCCAGGTTGAAGAGCAGATCCACTGAGTGAAGGTCTCCTGAAAAGAGAAACAAAGATCTTGCACAGTTAATGCATCTTGATTTGCCACCGGTACATAAATGCTCTGACATAGTGGATCACCAGAAATTGGTAAGCAGCAGAAGAAACCAATTTAGATGCCCATATTTTTATTATATGGAATGTCTACTTCAGTCAGAACCAAAACTTATCAACAAAACCAAGAAGGCCCAAGGTTTCTAAGAGGCACTGAGTGCAGTTAAGGAACAGCACACAAAGTTGGCAGTTCCAATGGGGAAAAAGGAACCAGAGCCTTTGGACTGTGCAGGAAACCATGAAATGATGTAAGTTCTAACGGGTGTGCTGCCATGTTCCCTTTAAAACTTTAGATTTTTAGCATTAGCTGCAGTTATTGTTCCTACTCACACATTCCTGACCAACAGCTGCCAGTGATGCTGACTAACAGCAAAGCAGAAAGTCATTTCTGTCAGTTTGCTTCTCTCTCATGAAACAGAATGACAGCTTCCAAGCTATTCTGAATGCATATTTCTGTCTCATTTGTCCCTACTGTAGTACACGCTGTTTGTTGTCATTTCCCATGATGTTATTTGTATTTACTGCAATTTCTGTCTCATTCTGAGGCTGGTGAAGCCCCGTGCTGGCCTTCTCTCCAGGTGTAGAGCTGAATGCTCAGCACGCTGCTTCTCTTACTGCTCAGCACTGCTGCTTTCCTGAGTTAGAGATTGTTCTTTGGTAGACACAAGTGCATTAAGTGATCTTCAAACACAGAGAAGCAAAGGGTTAAGAGTCAGATGTGGTCTCTGTGGATCTTAATAAACTTACAACTTTATGTTAATGATTTTTTTTTATCTAAAGTTATGAATTTCAACAGCAGCCTCCAAATTTGCTCCAAGTTGATTTGGATTCAGACCACTGCTTTAACTGCTGCTGTATTTAGGAGACATTGGCATGAGGCTGCCTGTTAAAAACCAAAACGCCTCCAGCAGCCTGTGCTGTAAATCACCTACCTGATCACCTACCTGTAATCAGGTCCCTGTGGCAGTGCTGGCACTCAGAACACGGGGTGAAAAGTCGAACAGTGTTATAGAGGTGGCTCTTGTGGGCCTTTGGGATTCCCTCCTTGGTGGCGTACATCTTATACAGCCTCTTCATGTACCGCAGGGCTCGGGAGTCCAGCTGGAGCCTGGGGGTCCCACGTTCCCAGCTCTGCCATCCCTGGTCGGACAGCACTTTGAGCAGGGGGGGCAGGAGCGCACAGCCTCGGCTCGCTCCCTTGGGCAGCCGCAGCAGCGGATAGAGCTCGCGGAGCTCAGGAGCTCTCATAAGCCCGGAGCCCTTGTCTGGAGCTGCGCGACCCCTGGAGCGGGGGGAGCACTGGATGCTGAAAGAAAACCAGTGAATGCAGCAATAGAAACAAACGCAGACCCTCCAGGTACCCTCCATGCTCTTCAGAGCTGCAGCCTAACAACGCCTCCCCCAAAATATTCAAGAAAAAACGAACGCACACGAGTGCGAGCCCTTATATATGCTTCAGCTGTGACTCTAAAGGGAGGTTTCTTTGTGATTAGAAACCAAAGGGGAAGATCCGCAGCTGGCTGTGGAATCCACGTGCGTGTGTGTGCGGCCGGGCTGAGTCTCTGCACGTGGAAGCGTCTCACCAACAAACGCTGCTTCTCAGGGTTAAACTTCTCCACCTGGTGAACTGCAGCGCACCATGTTCGTAGATCAGCCCCCAGGGGGAGCCGGGAGCCCAAGTGATGCCGCCGGTCCGGCTGAGTGAGCGCGATCTGCCGGCACTCCGGTATCAGGGTGTTAGCTGTTAAAGGAAGTTCAGCAACAGCACCAGTTATCATTGCTAAATATATATAAGATGCTAAATATTGTTGCTCCTAAAGATTCCATCTGGAGTAGTAGTGAGTGCTTGGTGTGTTTAGAAACTCGTTGCATGATGTAAGGAAAGGGGTGGAGTTTTGTTTTACTTAGTAAGGAAAACGTGTTTTCATGCCAGATGGTTTTAATTAGAGCTGTGCTATCGGTAATCTAGTGAAGTGTCACCTGTAATCTGGCTTTTGCATCTTAGGGCTTCTAAATAAGGTGTGCTTGTTCAGAGAATGCTTAATTAACTTACAGAATTCTTTCATTTGGAATGGAAGGTTTAATTCAGATACCAATTTTGGAGTGTTATTGACAGCTAGTTAGCTGAGAAGGGTCATAAACACAGTGCAGCTAAACAAGCAGCTGTACCACCTGCAAGGACAGCAAGAGCAACAGGATGCCCTGTGATGGTGAGAAACTAGCCATGGTTTTGTGAACTCAGCAAGGGAGTAACTATCAGGATGATAACTCCAAGTTGCAAAGATACTTGGGGATGGTATGTAATTGGGAACCAATGATGAGCTCCGCTTTTGCACTATGTATGAGCTAATTATCTGTATTATAAATGTACACGCAGCCAAGCAATAAATGAGATTAGCTGATCATATGTCAATGACAGGTGTGGTTGTTTGCTTTTCTCCCTCCATCTCCAACAACCAATCTCTAATGTGAAACAACATAACCTTTTTGCTTAGATCTCTTAGAGCTGTTCTGACTGTGATTAGATAAGAGGATGCCATCAGGTCTAAGGCCATCTGTGTAACAGCGCTTTGGATGAGGTCGGTACTTCTGTTTGTTTTAAAAATGCATCCTTCAGTGACACCTGAAGAGCTGATCTGCTGCTCTCCTGTGCATGTAAACCATTCCCTCCCTGTGTTAACGTCAGACAAACATGATGATGGTTTCTGCTGTTTCATGACTATTAAAGCTGCTCTCCAATATCTTTTCTTTCTTCTTCCTTGGGAAACACCAAGTACCTCATTTGTACTATCACAAACTAATGGCAATCTTTGAATTTCTATAAAGCAGAGAAGACTTGGTGCTTTGCCCTGTAGCAAGATAATGACATTTGTTTGTTTCCATGAGAGAGCGGAAGCATCAATTGCAGGTGCAGCTGTTCTGCCCCAACCAAGTGCTTTACTTGGGCTTGTTGGGCTGATTCAGAGTACTGTGAAATACAAGAAGCAACAGGTGCTCTCTGTAAGGTCCCTTGATAATGCTGTAGGTCTGTAGCTAACTACTTCTACACTGTAACTGTGAGCTCAGTGCCTGCTGTGGAGCTGTGTCCTGCTCTGAGTATGAAGCTTGCTGCACGCAGTGCTGTGATGAGCTGTGTTCTCCATGCCAGGAGCAAGGCACACTGCATAGGTGCACTGTTGCTCCTTTGGATGCATTACCAGCAGGAAGCTGAGCATGTAGCACAGCATTGAGAGACCGGGCAGTTTGTACCACTGGAATTAATAACTGTTCTTGGCAGGGTAGTCAGTCAGTTGGTTCATTTAGTAGAGTTCAGTGACTGAATAGGCAGCAATGTGAGAAAAGCTGTACTTCACCCTTGGTGAAAACAACTGCCTGGCACAGCACGGCCCTGCTTTGGCCACTGGAATGGAGCCTGGCCCTCCTCTGCTCATGGGCTGCTGGGGCTGCTTGGCTTCATCCAGTCCCTTCAGTCCTGCTGCAGTGAAGGTATGTGCTTGTGGAGTGCTCACTTAGAGCTCTTCTGTACTGAAATCTTGGTTTACAACTCATCCACTCATTGCTTCCCATCAGCCATGTTATGTGAGGTGATAAATGTTGATACGTAGTGTTCAAACATGGCACTCACATCCTCACCCGTTCAGCCTATACTGCGTAGAAGCTGGTGGGTCTCTCCTTGTTGTAATCAGGTGTTCATTAAAAAAGAACGATGAGAGCTCATTCCTTGGCTGCTCAATCCAACCAGGGCCATGGGGCAGCTCAGGCTGTGCCCTTTGTTAAGGAGGAAGGCAGGAGGTGAGGTGGTGGCTCTGCAGTGCTGCTGTTAGCGTGGATTCTTTGTAGGGCGATACCATGCAGTGCTGTCATCAGCTGCATGGTCTGGGGAAAAGCACATGTGGTTAGAGTGTGCTGGTTGGTCATTAAGAACAACCAAAGCGCTCGTAATATATGCAGAGACAGGTTGGCAGAAGACCTTCACCCTTTTCTATTTTACTTTTTCTATATAAAGGGGAAGGACAAAAACCCAAATGAACCCCCTCCTGACAAGCCAGGAGGTGGGTGCTGATGCTTGGCTTTCTTCCTCCTGTTTTTGTGCTGCTACAGAGCTGAGATCTGCCATGTCCTCACGTTGGAAGGTACCTACAAGCAGCAGCACGGCACTGATGCTGCTGCTGTCACCTGGCGCAGGGCAGCTGATGGGGTAGGTAAATAACAGTACCCACGTGTGACGTTTTTCGGATGTTTTAAAATAGTTTTTAAATAAAATAGCAATTCCAGCCGTTCTGGCAGCCACCGGCTGGTAGGAAAACAAGGAATCGTTCGTTTTGTTGTGCTGCCGTGCGTGTCCTTGTGTGACCCTCAGCCATAAAAGCACTGGGCTGTGAAGCAGCCCCTCGTGGCCGCTCCGAACTCCACGGACCGGAGCCCACGCCGTTGCTCCGCCCGGCGCTGCCCGTTCCTGCGACTTCGGGGCGGCTGCTTCGCCCTTTCCCCGTGTCCGTGGGGGGTTCTCCTCCTCCTTTCTCCCCAGCAGCTCCGCTCCAGCCGCACGTGTCTCCCCGTGACCCCACCTCCGTGCCTCCCCGGGGCCGGGCCGGCAGAGCGCAGCGCTGTGGGATTGGGCCGAGCGGGGTCGGCTCCGCTCCGTGAGTTGCGCCGCTCGGGTCCAATAGCTGAGAGCGCGTGTACCCATCTGGAAGCGATTTGGGACTGACGGAGGTAGACGGATTTGGGAAGGGCGGAGGGGGAGGGATCGCTTATGCAGCGATTTGAGGGGCCGGTGAAACCCTGCAGTGCTTGGGGAAGTTCCGAAGTTGTGCTCTCGGGAGCTGCCGTGCGGGTGTTACTGCGCTGATTCCTGCCTGAAGCGGTCCCGGCTGGAAACGGACTCTCGGAAATCCCTCCCGGGGATGCCGCTCTCATCTGTACAGCGCTAAAGGTACGGCGTCCTGTTGTCTGCTCAAAATGGTCCTGACGATGATTGTGTCTCATGTGATGTTATCTCCGCGGTGAAAAGAGCCCTGCTGTAGATTGAATAAGCGGCGTTACGTGGCTAAGGCGGCTCTGCCGTGCATCGACATGCCATTCTCTGGGCTTTAAAATCTGTGTGGTTGCGGTCTGAGCCGCATCGCTAATTCCTGCGGTCACTGCGGGGTCTCCTCTGAGCAGCAAAGGTCTGAGCGCTGGGACAGGGCAGGGAGCGAATACACTGCGCTGCTGAGATCTGAGCACTTAATTGTGTTGTGAGATGTTCGGATGTGTTGTGTTTAAGAAGTGTCTCTTAGCAGTGTGTGTGTGTGTGCTTCGGTGTGAAAGTCCAGGAGAAAACGTTAAAACTCATGAAACGATTTGAGCATGCAGCTGGAAAACAGGAATCCAAAGTGAATGAATCGGGCAGAGGTGTGGCTGGGAAGGAAAGGTGTTTGCAGGGGAGGGGGAGAAAATCCCAGAAGACTTTCCAGTGATTTGGGAGAGCAGATGCAAATGATTTACTTATGAATCTGCCTGGGAGGTTTCGTGTGCTCTGATGCTGCCTCTTGACTGCTGTGTTTGGTGCTGAGCTGCGAGTCTGAGCACGCGTAGGGCCGGGGATGTGGGAGTGCAGCCGTGCTTCTGAGCCACCTCTGTGCTTTGGAGTTGAACTCTCCTGTTCAACTTTGAACAGTGAAGTCAGCTTTGGAGTTGAACTCGCTCGCTGCCTTGTCCTGACTTTGCTGGAGTTTGTTTCAGCTGATAATTTGCACTCTGGTTGTTTACTCGGTCTGGGTTTTTGGGGCAAAGTTAGCAGAACAAACCCTGTGTCCCTAACGATGATCTTAGGGGATCAAATGCTGTCTTCCCTATTTTCAGTAGTTCTGAGCTGTCACTGAGCAGCTGCGTTTCCCATGATTTGGAGAAAGGAACTAATTTTTGTTTTGCATGGATTTGCATTAGGGATGCACCTTTTGTTCTTCCCTCTGAAGATCCTCCCAAGCCTGGCCAATTAATAATCAACAGAAAATGCACTTGCTTTGATTTTCATACCTTAAATGTCTGAAGATTGTCCTTATCCTACTGGAATCTCCAGGAGCTCCCAGCCATGGCTGGGCTGACTCTGGGCTCATCCCAAGAGATAAATGACCCGGCTGCCTCCAACCCGTGCCTTCAGGTGCAAAGCCCGACTGTCACTGTGGGCTCCTGGTGGGCATTGGCCACACTGGAACTGGGGGTTCTGACACTGTGCCCCAGGACCTGGCAGAGCTGAGCAGGTGGGAATGGGGCTGGGAGGGGTGGGGTGAACACAAATGGAGTAGGAGTTCTGTGAATGTTCTTTAAACATAATTATAGACGTGTATAATTTCCATACAGACAGCTGAAAGCAATGAGAAGGGGGGAAAAAAGAGCTAATCACAGTTAGTTCCTTTTTGTTTGTGATGTTTTCTTAACCTTAGTTATTAAAATGAAGCTTTAATTTCTTTGAAAGTTATCTGCAAAGGAAAGACTGTGCTAGAACTATGGTTGGTGCCAAGTCTCAAACACACTCCAGTTTCTATCACCTTCCTCTTCATCATCTGCTCTTGTGACATCAGCTCGCCACTACTGCAGGTGTATGGCAGACCTGGAGATCCACCTGAACTTAATGCTCCTCTGGAACTTAATTTTGTACATTTTCAAATGTGATCAAATGTGTTTAAATATTTCATGACCTGACAGGAACGTTTCCTGATAGTCTTTGCTGTCAGAAGGGTGATGATTCTGTGGGTGAGGATTCAGGCACTGAATACTGGAGGGTGCTGAGGTGTCAGTGAATGGGCTGAGCTGGGGGTGAAGTTTGTCACAGCGCTCCTGGGGGTGTCCCGCTCTGGTAAGTTCAGGTTCCTCTGGCTGTACAGTGCACACCAAGCTGGAGTGGAGGGTGGGTAACGAGAAAATTATGCCCAAATACAGTCCTGTGTGTTGCCACAAATGATGCAGGATTTACATTTTTCGTTCTGTGCTTATGTATGAGCATAGGCTTTATGTTTGAGAATGAGATATTTGTGACTTTTTGATGTGCAGATGGTCACAGTGCCTGTACTCATTGTCAGGGGTGTGCAGTGTTACGGCAGCGCTTGAGCTTTGAGGCTCTTCATGAGGCGAATGAAAAACAGGATAAACATAAAGTGAATGAATGTAAATAATCAGAGTAAACAAGCAACTATAAGTCACTACAACTATTAACAACTACGGACTTGTCAATAATAGATGTGGTCACTTTCTTAGTTCCAAGTGCTGATCTCTTTGCTTCCAAGGGGAATTCCAGGGATGGCCTTGGGAGCTGTGGATGGTCAGTATGTAAAGCTCAATGTTATGTCTGTAGTGATGTAATGTGATGTCTGTTTGGAGACCTCTGATACTCTTTAGAGTTTGGTTGGTAGAATAATAGAACTTTTACTTCTGGAAATGTGCTCGAGCTGCCTTGCATGATGGCTGGGTTTTCTTCAGAAGCCATGTCCAAGGGCCATTGGTTCCACTCCTACTGGGTTCATGTACTCATCCATTCCAGTGCAGTAAATTAAAGCATAATAACAATAAATACATGTTATCAGACGTCATCCAGTGCTAAACGGTACTTAAAACCCAAGAATCTTCATGTCGTGTCTCTCTATGCACCCTGGGCACTTTTTGCCCTAAAGAACAGCAAGCTGCCAGCTCACACGGCTGTTTGTTTACCTGTGAGGGTGGCGGAGCTGCCCCAGCCAACATTTGGAACTTAATCAGGTAATGCTCCTTTTCTTTATGTCATCTGCTAGCTGCATTATTTATTTAGCCTCCCCACAACAAAGACACCATTGTTTTTGAGTGTTGCAAGAGAAAGCAGCATGCCTGCCACTGTCTGTAACCATACTGACACCCCTGAGCCCCTCATTTCTTCATTTCTCTAATGCAGGGGAGGAGCGTGTCCTGATGGCAGAACAGGCAGCAGCTGGGGGGCTGTTCTATGGGGATCCTGTCCCAGAGGGACTCTGGTGTCCTTCTCTGTTTACTTCTCTCACATTCTGTGGTGCCTGTGGGAGAAACAAATGGGCCACGATTGCCTGGGAGCGATGGAGCAGCATCCTGCACTGCTCCTCAGTGCTGCCACTGTGCAATCCCCAAGTGTTTCTTTAAATGTAGTGACAAGCTTCGTTTACATTCCGGCTCAGTAATTACCTGTGAAAAAAGAAAGCACAGAAGTTGTGAGCAGCAATGCTTTTGTTGGACAGAATGTCCCATGAGCTCCTTATCCATTGCTTCTCTGCACAAATAAGATATTGAGGTATTTGCACGGGATGAGCTGTGTTAAAAAGGGTACAACAAAAGGGTAAAACATGTACAGATTATTCAATAGATGTATACCGTCTTCAGCATAATCTTATTAAAATGAGGTTTAGACATTAGGAAGAGGTCATAAATGTAGCGAAAAACTGAATGTGTTTTACTTTAGGGGATGTTAATTACTATCTTCTTCAATCCAGCCCCTGACAGCAGCGAGGTGTCTGCTATTTCCATTGGTATGGTTTGCACTTCAGTGACTGGAGCTGCTTCCAGGCTGTGGCTCAGGGGTCTCTGGTGGTGTGTGACAGCTGTACCCAAGGAAGTCCACTTAATTTAATAAAATATTAAACGGTATCATTGAGCCCATTGTATGCCTATCCAGGCTGCTGCAGCCCTTTGGTTAAGACACTAAACTGTCCCTGTTTGGGGTGATACAATGTTTGGTGCTCCCCAAGAATTCTTCTCCATAGGTTCAAAGAGATTGGGCACTGGATGTGTAGCATTTAAACATGCTTACAACTTGCTTTCAATTGGGAAACTTGTTCAGCTAAACGTTGTTGTAATGAGTCCTTCAAATATGATTTGATTGTTCTACCTAAAGACCCACAATTACATATTTACTGGGAAGAAATCCCATAACCTGACCCAGTCAAAGCCCACAGCGGAGGTTTCTGTGGCTGTAAGTGTGGCTGTGCTTTCACAACACAAATCTTTGGCCTCAATACCGACATTTCAGGTAACTGGTATTGGTGCTCACTCTTCCCTGGCACACAGCTGTTTGCTTCTGCTCCACGCTGCGGCTGGAAGCCCTGTGTGCTGTAACTGCCTGTACTGCTGGAATAGGGAAACCATCCCCATGGGAACGAGGGCAGGGGAAGCCTGGCTGCAGAATGTGTTGTATGAAACTGGGGTCTGGAGGAGTGCAGGAGCATTGGTCTTTGATCCGGGGCACTTCTGTATGAATTAGAGCAGTGGTAGTGCCCTTTGTATTGCTTTTTGTGCATAACCAACCTGCTAACAAAAAAATTAACTATGTCTTAGGAAATGCTGGAGAGCTACTGATTATGTTTGCTGGAAGGTTACGCAGCAGGATTAACTCCTATAGGAATTACTGGGCAATGGTAAAAGGTACTGAGTGCGCAGCTGCAGCTGCACGGTCCTCTGCCCCTCTCACTGCTCTGATCGCTCAGCAGTGCAGCTGCCAGGCCTGGGGTTAATGAGGACTCTCAGTGAAATCATCTTCTCTGTTAGGCTGCTGTTATTTGGATGGTTTGGGTTCGTAAAGCCCAGGATCGTTATGTTTCCTTCCTCTCTCTGATACCATTGACCTAGTTTTTGAAGCTGGTAACTCTGAGCAGCCATCTGTAACCCAGCTGATACCAAGTAATGAAAATAACAGAGAGGTAACAGCTCGCTGGGTGGATTGCAGCTTTATGGGGAGCATTTGCTGTTTGTATTTCCACTGCTCCCCCTCTGAGTTTTGCTTTCTGACCTGTGGTGTGAGGCAGAGGGGGGGTCCAGGAGCAGCATGGGCTTACAGCAGCACTGCTGCTTTGGTGGTGTTAGTACTGCATGGTTTGTGCTAAAAGAGAACAACAGAGCATGAGGTGCTGGTCAGGTGAGCTGGCAGCAGCCACCTTTGTTGGCTGTTGCTGTTTTGTGCATTTTAACCAGAAATACAGCTCAGTGTCCTCAGGAGCTGCGTGCACGCACGGATTAATCCATGGCAAATTGTTGGGCTGTGCTTCCACCCCTGGGGTAAACGGTTCCAGGTATACTGAATACCTCTCCAGGTAAAAGCAAACTGTGGCCTACATTTTGCAGCCAATGGGATGGAAAAGAAGGCATTAGCAATATCAATGGTGGCATACCACCTAGCTTCTTTTGACTCCAATTCATACTGGAGTTCTAGCATGTCTGGTACAGCAGCACTTAATGGAGGTGTAACTTCATTCAGGCCATGGTAATCTACCGTCAGCCTCCATTCCCCACTGGTTTTACGCACTGGCCATATGGGGCTGTTAAAAGGCGAGTGCGTTTTGCTAATCACTCCCTGATTTTCTAATTGGCGAATTAGCTTGTGAATGGGGAGCAATGAGTCCCTATTGGTGCGGTACTGCCGTCTGTGAACCACTTTGGTGGCAATTGGTACCTCTTGGTCTTTTACCTGGAGCAACCCCACAGCAGAAGGATCTGACAGACCAGGTAAAGCTGACAGCTGCTTAACACCGTTTGTGTTAACAGCAGCTATCCCAAAGGCCCATCGATACCCCTTGGGATCCTTAAAATATCCCATCCTAAGGTAATCGATTCCCAGTATACATGGAGCCTCTGGACCAGTCACAATAGGGTGCCTTCGCCAGTTTTTACCAGTGAGGCTTATTTCGGCCTCCAATATAGTCAATTCTTGGGAACCCCCAGTCACTCCATGTATATATATTGGTTGTGTCCCTTGGTGACTTGAGGGCATTAGGGTGCATTGTGCACCAGTGTCCACCAAGGCTTTATATTTCTGTGGTTGAGATGTGCCAGACCACTTAATCCACACAGTCCAGTATACTCTATTGTCCCTTTCCCCCCCCTGGCTGGGGGCAGGGCCCCTCTATTGTTTACCTCGTTGACTTGCAGCAACTGGAACTCTCCCCTTCTTGGAAGAGTTCACCTTGGTAGTTGTTTCACCTTGTAATTCTTTCACTTGTGCCTGAAGTGCAGAGGTGGATGAATTACACCACTTCTTCATGTCCTCCCCATGACTACAGAGGAAAAGCAACAAGGCAAGACATGTAGTCTCATCGTTGATTCGAGGTGACTTATCATTGTCATTTGCTTGAATACGAGGACGTCTCTTTTTAATGGTTGAGATTTTCGATGATACAGGTCGAGAGGAACTCATGTTGTTTAGCTTCCTCAATAGGCGATTGTGGAAATCCTGGTTTCCATCATCTTGTACCACCGTGGATTCATCTACATCAGGCACATTAGCCAATTTGTCAATAATATCATTTTGTGTTCCCTATACTTCGTTTAACCTTTCCACAATTTTGACAATGGCTGAAGTATACAGATTAACTTCTGTGGCGCTTATAAATAATTCAAGTTCCTGAAGTCTGCCAATTAGTTCATTCACAAAGGGTTTCCTTTCCCCTTTGCCATATACTAATGCAAGTGCACTGGCATGCTTTTCTGGAGCTGCTTTTGTAAAGTCACGCCACATTTGTCGTGGAACGCGGACTGCTTCAGGATCATGTAATTGGTCTGGATCATTACGATTGAACTCGCGGCTGTATAGCATTTCCACCAGAGCATTTTCTCTCAAAAATTGGATACCTTTCTCAATATCAGTCCATTTCTTTCTCTCAGGCTCCAAGTCCCGTTTAAAGGGGAATCTATCTCTTACCGCTATCAACATCCGCTTCCAGAGGGTGTAGGACCGATTTTGGCATGTGCCAATACCTCTGTCCACACGTGAGTCCCTGGAAATGCTACCCAGTTGGCGAGCTTCACTGCCATCGAGCCACGCACTGTTGGCACCATTGTCCCAGCAGCGAAGTAACCAAGTGACCATATTTTCTTTTGGCTGACGTGTGTAATCCTTTCTTAGATCTCGAATTTCACTCAGTTTAAAAGATCGATCAATAATGGTCGTAATACTTTGCTCACCTTTTGCTCTATCAAGAGTCCCAGGTGTTGATGGTGGCAACTGTGTTGATGAGGCTGCCCCATCTATAAGTTTGGACTTGAGAAATTCTCGTAAAGAAAAAGTAGCTTTTGGCTCCTCTTCTGACTCTGACCCTGACCCTGATGCTTGTGTTATTTCCTCCAGGTAACCCTCCTTCTTTTTCCTCTCTCCTAACTTTCTCTGCTCCTCTAACTTCTTCTGCTCCTCAAACTTTTTCTGCTCCTCAAACTTCTTCTTATACCCCTCTAACATCCTCTGCTCCTCCAACTTCTTCTGGTCTTCTGACTCCCCCTGCTCTCCCGAGTCACCTGAGTCTCCTGAGTCCTGCTCTCCTAACTCCCTCCGCTCTTCTAACTCCTTCTGCATTTTCTCTAACTGAGTTGAAACTTGTTTTGTCTTTCACCCTCTTACAGGGGCAACCAACATTGTATCTGGTGTCCCAGATGGTTGGTCCAATTGGACTACATGTGCCCCCGGTGGCTGGTCCGATTGGACTACATGCGCCCCCAGTGGCTGGCCCAATTGGACTACATGTGCCCCTGGTAGTTGGTTAAATACATTCAACTCACCCTGGAGGGCACATAGCTGGTCTCGGAAAGCGTTCCGCTCAAACTGGACGGCACCAAGCTCAGTCTGGAGGCTGTTGTAGTTGGACTGGAGAGTGTTGTACCCGAACCGGAGGACGTTATGCTCGGCCTGGAGGGCAGTGTGCTCAGTCTGGAGAGTGTTGAGCTCGGTCCGGTAGGCATTGTGCTCAGTCTGAAGAGCGTTATGCTCGGACTGGAGGGCATTATGCTCGGACTGAAGAGTGTTGTGCTCGGTCTGGAGGGTGTCACAATTGGGTTGAAGGGCATTGTGCTTAGGCTGGAGGGTGCCGCACTCAGACTGGAGGGCGTCATACTTGGACTGGAGAGTATTGTACCCGGACCGGAGAGCGTTGTGCTCAATCTGGAGAGTATTGTGCTCGGTCCGGAGGGCATTGTGCTCAGTCTGAAGAGCGTTATGCTCGGACCGGAGGGCATTATGCACAGACTGAAGAGTGTTGTGCTCGGACCGGAGGGCATCTCAGTTGGGTTGGAAGGCATCGTGCTTGGCCTGGAGGGTGCCGCACTCAGACTGGAGGGCGTCATACTTGGACTGGAGAGTATTGTGCTCGGTCTGGAGGGCATTGTGCTCGGTCAGGAGGGCATCGCGCTCAGTCTGGAGAGTGTTGTACTCGGACCGGAAAGTGCTGTGCTCGGACTGGAGAGTGTCGTGCTCGGACCGGAGGGCGCTGTGCTCGGACTGGAGAGTGTTGAGTTGGGATTGCAGGGAGCTTTTCTCATCCCAAAGTTTTTCTGCGTCAGCTCTAAGATTCTCTTTCTCGTACCAGATTGAGTCTCGTTGGTACAGGAGATCTTTTCTCGCAGCTTCAAAAGCTTTTTCTCTCTCTACCTTCTCAGTCCAAAGTTTTTCTGCCTCAGCTCTAAGACTCTCCTTCTCGGCCCTGAGACTCTCTCTCTCAGCTTCAAAAACTTCCCTCTCAGGAATGGTATTGAATAAGGCCCGATAAGCATTAGCTAGGCCCAAAATCATTTGTGCCTCCTGAGATCTGCCTGAGCCACAACATTCCTGCCTCAAATATGCAATCAAACTCTCAGGATTCTTCAAGTGTTCAGGAGTGAAGCTCCATAACACTGAAGATATCTGTCCTTTGAGAATCTCTTCAAAGCCTCTCCACACTCCCTGCCACTCAGTATTCTCTGGTTCTAGGGAAGACTTCCTCCGGATGTTATAAATCCAGATACTGAGTGAGATTATTATAATAATCAACAGTAAGATCAGGGAGATTAAGAGTGTGGCCCACCGATCATTCAAAAACTGCATAAAGGATTCATAGAAAGAAAGAGGAGCACGTTTAAAAATCACCATTTCTGTATAATTAGTTGCATTAGTTGCTCCCTCTGGAGCTGTATGCAGATACGAAGTGAGCATTGCTAACCATGCTTTCAATCCATTATACAATTGTATAGCTCCATAAGAAAAAGTGGCTAGCTTAAACATGACCCAATATGTTCGGAGCGTCTCAAAAAAGGAACCAATGGCACACAGTCCCTGGTAAAAAAAATTTAGTAGAGAAAACATTTTTTTTTTCCTTTTTTTTTCTTCAATAGAGAGGAAAAAAAGTAAAAGAAAACAAAGCTCAGCAGTGTTTATAAAATATACCGGAGTATTGGCAGTCCGCCTTGACTTTCAAGGTCAAGCTCGCAGGTGCAGAATCGCAAACCTGAGATAGCTCCTTAACAGGGAAAAAAACTCGTAGCTCTGTTAAAAGCTAAAAGAGCAACAGAAAAAAACACAGAAAAACAGCAACTCAAATTGCCCGCATTCAAAAGGGGAGAGAGCGTCAAGGATGGGGAAGCGTCAACAGCTGTGCCGTTATCAATACCAACACCCCGTTCTCTCATGAAATTCTTTCATTCCTACGAGCCAACTTGTAATGTTTTGCATGCCATCTGACACTCCAGTTCTTCAGGCATTGTTGCCTCTAGGTAATATGAGAAGTAGTGGTTGTTGGTTGTTGAATTGTTTCATTTTTTAATGAATTCTGATGGCAAACAAGCAGCGTTCCCTTTGATGAGACTGTACACCAGGCTGTGACAGCTTGTGTTGTGATGTGAGGTGGAATTAGATGGAAGAACATTAGCAGGGGGAAGATTGAGTGAGGGACTGAGTGAGTGTTGGAGCTCAGTATGCTTCATAGGGAGCATGGGAATGATGGTGGAGTTCTTTATTCCGTAGTGAGGCTGGAGAACTTTCTGTTCACCAGCTGTGCAGTAAACCAAGGGTACGTACTACCGTGTTTAAGAACCAGCTGTGTTGTCTTAGGAACGTGGTGTGAATAGGCACGGAAAGATTTTTGTCTGGTTTTGTCTTCTGTAGAGACATTTCAAATGCCTGCAAAGAAGGAAGTGTATAGGTCCCTACTTAAGAGCGGTTGTACAGGGATGGGCTGCGGATCTGGAGTGGTAGAACCGAATGGTCCACTCGTAATGGGAAGAAGCGTGTTGTTATCCCCTGTGCTGGGTAGCCCAGCTGCGGTCCCAGCGCTCCAGCTGTGACCTCCTCAGGGCTGAGCAGAGGGCGGGATAACCGCCCTTCACCCACGGGTGGCACCTGGCCTCACGCAGCCCAGGACAGCGTTCGGCAAGGCAGCCCGGGTGGGTTCCTTGCAGGTTCAGCCTGGTGTCCAGCAGGACTGGTGGTTCTGCTCCAGCTGGCTGACCCCAGCTGTAGCACGGCCTGTGGATGTTGGTCCCCAGGAGCAGAGGTTTGCCATTGCCCTCTCTGAAGCCCGTGGGGTTCGTGTCTGGAATGCAACAGTGGCAGCAGTTGCACGGCAGTAGGAAAAAGGGGAGAGAGCGTCAAGGATGGGGAAGCGTCAACAGCTGTGCCGATATCAATACCAACACTCAATACCAACACTTTGTTTTTCAATTGTTTTCAATGTTAATTTATTGTTTGCAGTCTTTCTGTTTTCTATTTGAGGTTGAATTGGACGGTGATGACAAGGGTCAGTTGGGGCCAGTGTGTGTCCCAGGTGCTGCCTGGCCCCCGCCTCCTCAGCTGCCCCATGGGCTCTTCTATTGCTGCTGGCAGGGTGGCCTCTTCTTTGATGGTGCTGAGGCCTTAAGAAGGGTTTTTAGCAAGACTAAAAGTTAAAAGCAAGACTAAAAGGGAAAAGCAAGACTAAAAGGGAAAAGCAGCAGTGAAAGGGAAAAGCAAGACTAAAAGGGAAAAGCAGCAGGGAAAGTGAAAAGAAGCAGTGAAAGGGAAAAGCAAGAATAAAAGGGAAAAGCAAGACTAAAAGGGAAAAGCAGCAGGGAAAGGGAAAAGCAAGACTAATAGGGAAAAGCACAACTAAAAGGGAAAAGCAAGACTAAAAGGGAAAAGTAAGACTAAAAGGGAAAAGCAGCAGTGAAAGGGAATAGCAAGACTAAAAGGGAAAAGCAAGACTAAAAGGGAAAAGCAAGACTAAAAGGGAAAAGCAGCAGTGAAAGGGAAAAGACTAAAAGGGAAAAGCAGCAGTGAAAGGGAAAAGCAAGACTAAAAGGGAAAAGCAGCAGTGAAAGTGAAAAGAGTAAAAGGGAAAAGCAGCAGTGAAAGGGAAAAGCAAGACTAAAAGGGAAAAGCAACAGTGAAAGGGAAAAGACTAAAAGGGAAAAGCAGCAGTGAAAGGGAAATGCAAGACTAATAGGTGTCACGGGTTACTTAGATCTACCTATGCCCGTGACACGGGAAGCCACCCCGTGGGCCCCCCCCGGGGCCTGGTAAGTAGGGGGAAAAGGCGAGTGGGATAAAACAGCAACAATCTAAGGAGGAAAAACTTATTTTACTAAATATGATATCGAAATACAAGATAACACAATATAATATAACTGAGGCTAACAAATCGAACGAAACAGAGAGAGAGATTCCCCGAAAACTGAGAGGCCTACCATGAACTCTAGGCGACAGGGCTGGAACGCATCCCACTCTCCGAGAAGTTCGAGAGAAGAAGGAGGGCACTCCAGCCTGAAAACGAGATTATATAGAGTCCTGGTCCCGTAACTTATTGTTACTCCTGTTGCTCTCTGGGATATGTAGTCTTCTTCTGTGGACTGCACATTCAAGAGAAGTATCCATACTTGACATTATGTTATGATGTGGAATACTGATAGAAAAATTACAAAATTACAAGACCATGACAGGGAAAAGCAGCAGTGAAAGGGAAAAGCAAGACTTAAAGGGAAAAGCAGCAGTGAAAGGGAAAAGCAAGACTAAACGGGAAAAGCAGGACTAAAAGGGAAAAGACAGAATAAAAGGGAAAAGCAGCAGTGAAAGGGAAAAGCAAGACTAAAAGTGAAAACAAGCAGTGAAAGGGAAAAGCAAGACTAAAAGGGAAAAGCAAGACTAAAAGGGAAAAGCAGCAGTGAAAGGGAAAAGCAAGACTAAAAGGGAAAAGCAAGACTAAAAGGGAAAAGCAGCAGTGAAAGGGAAAAGCAAGACACAAAAGGGAAAAGCAGCAGTGAAAGGGACAATCAAGACTAAAAGGGAAAAGAAAGACTAAAAGGGAAAAGCAAGACTAAAAGGGAAAAGGAAGAATAAAACAGAAAACAAAGACTAAAAGGGAAAAGCACCAGTGAAAGGGAAAAGGAAGAATAAAATGGAAAAGCAGGAGTTAAAGGGAAAAGCAGCAGTGAAAGGGAAAAGCAAGACTAAAAAAGAAAAGCAGCAGTGAAAGGGAAAAGCAAGACTAAAAAAGAAAAGCAAGACTAAAAGGGAAAAGCAAGATTAAAAGGGAAAAGAAGCAGGGAAAGGTAAAAGCAAGACTAAAATGGAAAAGCAGCAGGGAAAGGGAAAAGCAAGACTAAAAGGGAATAGCAAAAATAAAAGTGAAAAGCAAGACTAAAAAGGAAAAGCAAGACAAAAAAGGACAAGCAAGACTAAAACAGAAAAGCAGCAGTTTAAGGGAAAAGCAAGACTAAAAGGGAAAAGCAAGACTGAAAGGGAAAAGCAGCAGTGAAAGGGAGAAGCAGCAGTGAAAGGGAAAAGCAGCAGTGAAAAGGAAAAGCAGCAGTGAAAGAGAAAAACAAGACTAAAAAAGAAAAGCATCAGTGAAAGGGAAAATCAGCAGTGAAAGGGAAAATCAGCAGTGAAAGGGAAAATCAGCAGTGAAAGGGAGAAGCAGCAGTGAAAGGGAAAAGCAGCAGTGAAAGGGAAAAACAAGACTAACAGGGAAAAGCAGCAGTGAAAGGGAAAAGCAGAAGTGAAAGGGAAAAGCAGCAGTGAAAGGGAAAAGCAAGACTGAAAAGGAAAAGCAAGACTAAAAGAGAAAAGCAAGACTGAAAAAGAAAAGCAAGACTAAAGGGAAAATCAGCAGTGAAATTGAAAAGCAGCAGTGAAAGGGGAAATCAGCAGTGAAAGGGAAGAGCAGCAGTGAAAGGGAAAAGCAGCAGTGAAAGGGAAAAGCAAGACTAAAAGGGAAAAGCAGCAGTGAAAGGGAAAAGCAAGACTAAAAGGGAAAAGCAAGACTAAAAGAGAAAAGCAGGACTAAAAGGGAAAAGCAGTAGTGAAAGGGAAAAGCAGCAGTGAAAGGGAAAAGCAGCAGTGAAAGGGAAAAGCAAGAATAAAAGGGAAAAGCAAGACTAAAAGGGAAAAGCAAGACAAAAAAGGACAAGCAAGATAAAAAGGGAAAAGCAGCAGTGAAAGGGAAAAGCAGCAGTGAAAGGGAAAAGGAAGACTAAAAGGGAAATCAGCAGTGAAAGGGAAAAGCAGCAATGAAAGGGAAAAGTAGCAGTGAAAGGGAAAAGGAAGACTAAAAGGGAAAAGCAGCAGTGAAAGGGAAAAGCAGCAGTGAAAGGGAAAAGCAAGAATAAAATGGAAAAGCAAGAATAAAATGGAAAAGCAGCATGAAAGGGAAAAGCAAGAATAAAAGGGAAAAGCAAGACTAAAAGGGAAAAGCAGCAGTGAAAGCGAAAAGCAGCAGTGAAAGGGAAAAGCAAGACAAAGAGGGAAAAGCAAGAATAAAAGGGAAAAGCAAGACTAAAAGGGAAAATCCAGACTAAAAGGGAAAAGCAAGACTAAAAGGGAAAAGCAAGACTAAAAGGGAAAAGCAGCAGTGAAAGGGAAAAGCAAGACTAAAAGGGAAAAGCAAGACTGAAAGTGAAAAGCAGAACTCAAAGGGAAAAGCAAGACTAAAATGGACAAGCAAGACAAAAAGGAAAAAGCAAGACTAAAAGGGAAAAGCAAGACTAAAAGCGAAAAGCAGCAGTGAAAGGGAAAAGCAAGACTAAAAGAAAAATCAGCAGTGAAAGGGAAAAGCAGCAGTGAAAGGGAAAAGTAGCAGTGAAAGGGAAAAGGAAGACTAAAAGGGAAAAGCAGCAGTGAAAGGGAAAAGCAGCAATGAAAGGGATAAGCAAGAATAAAATGGAAAAGCAGCAGTGAAAGGGAAAAGCAGCAGTGAAAGGGAAAAGCAAGACAAAGAGGGAAAAGCAAGAATAAAAGGGAAAAGCAAATATAAAAGGGAAAAGCAAGACTAAAAGGGAAAAGCAAGACTAAAAGGGAAAAGCAAGACTAAAAGGGAAAAGCAGCACTGAAAGGGAAAAGCAAGACTAAAAGGGATAAGAAAGACTAAAAGGGAAAAGCAAGACTAAAAGGGAAAAGCAAGACTAAAAGGGAAAAGCAGCAGTGAAAGGGAAAAGCAAGACTAAAAGGGAAAAGCAGCAGTGAAAGGGAAAAGAAGCAGAGAAAGGGAAAAGCAAGACTAAAAGGGAAAAGCAGCAGTGAATGGGAAAAGCAGCAGAGAATGGGAAACGTAGCAGTGAATGGGAAAAGCAAGACTAAAAGGGAAAAGCAAGACTAAAAAGGAAAAACAAGACTAAAAGGGAAAAGCAAGACTAAAAGGGAAAAGCAAGACTAAAAGGGAAAAGCAAGACTAAAAGGGAAAAGCAAGACTAAAAGGGAAAAGCAAGACTAAAAGGGAAAAGCAGCAGTGAAAGGGAAAAGCAAGACTAAAAGGGAAAAGCAGCAGTTAAAGGGAAATGTAGCAGTGAAAGGGAAAAGCAAGACTAAAAGGGAAAAGCAGCAGTGAAAGGGAAAAGAAGCAGAGAAAGGGAAAAGCAAGACTAAAAGGGAAAAGCAGCAGTGAATGGGAAAAGCAGCAGAGAATGGGAAACGTAGCAGTGAATGGGAAAAGCAAGACTAAAAGGGAAAAGCAAGACTAAAAAGGAAAAACAAGACTAAAAGGTAAAAGCAAGACTAAAAGGGAAAAGAAGAAGTGAAAGGGAAACGTAGCAGTCAAAGGGAAAAGCAAGAATAAAAGGGAAAAGCAAGAATAAAGGGGAAAAGCAAGACCAAAAGGGAAAAGCAAGACTAAAAGGGAAAAGCAGCAGTGAAAGGGAAAAGCAAGACTAAAAGGGAAAAGCAAGACTAAAAGGGAAAAGCAAGAATAAAGGGGAAAAGCAAGACTAAAAGGGAAAAGCAAGACTAAAAAGGAAAAGCAAGACTAAAAGGGAAAAGCAGCAGTGAAAGGGAAAAGCAAGACTAAAATGGAAAAGCAGCAGTGAAAGGGAAAAGCAGCAGTGAAAGGGAAAATCAAGAATAAAAGGGAAAAGCAAGACTAGAAGGGAAAAGCAAGACTAAAAAGGAAAAGCAAGACTAAAAGAGAAAAGGAACACTAAAAAGGAAAAGCAGCAGTAAAAAGGAAAAGCAGCAGTGAAAGGGAAAAGAAGCAGAGAAAGGGAAAAGCAAGACTAAAAGGGAAAAGCAGCAGTGAATGGGAAAAGCAGCAGAGAATGGGAAACGTAGCAGTGAATGGGAAAAGCAAGACTAAAAGGGAAAAGCAAGACTAAAAAGGAAAAACAAGACTAAAAGGGAAAAGCAAGACTAAAAGGGAAAAGCAAGACTAAAAGGGAAAAGCAAGACTAAAAGGGAAAAGCAAGACTAAAAGGGAAAAGCAAGACTAAAATGGAAAAGCAGCAGTGAAAGGGAAAAGCAAGACTAAAAGGGAAAAGCAGCAGTTAAAGGGAAATGTAGCAGTGAAAGGGAAAAGCAAGACTAAAAGGGAAAAGCAGCAGTGAAAGGGAAAAGAAGCAGAGAAAGGGAAAAGCAAGACTAAAAGGGAAAAGCAGCAGTGAATGGGAAAAGCAGCAGAGAATGGGAAACGTAGCAGTGAATGGGAAAAGCAAGACTAAAAGGGAAAAGCAAGACTAAAAAGGAAAAACAAGACTAAAAGGTAAAAGCAAGACTAAAAGGGAAAAGAAGAAGTGAAAGGGAAACGTAGCAGTGAAAGGGAAAAGCAAGAATAAAAGGGAAAAGCAAGAATAAAGGGGAAAAGCAAGACCAAAAGGGAAAAGCAAGACTAAAAGGGAAAAGCAGCAGTGAAAGGGAAAAGCAAGACTAAAAGGGAAAAGCAAGACTAAAAGGGAAAAGCAAGAATAAAGGGGAAAAGCAAGACTAAAAGGGAAAAGCAAGACTAAAAAGGAAAAGCAAGACTAAAAGGGAAAAGCAGCAGTGAAAGGGAAAAGCAAGACTAAAATGGAAAAGCAGCAGTGAAAGGGAAAAGCAGCAGTGAAAGGGAAAATCAAGAATAAAAGGGAAAAGCAAGACTAGAAGGGAAAAGCAAGACTAAAAAGGAAAAGCAAGACTAATAGAGAAAAGGAACACTAAAAAGGAAAAGCAGCAGTAAAAAGGAAAAGCAGCAGTGAAAGGGAAAAGCAGCAGTGAAAGGGAAAAGGAAGACGAAAAGGGAAAAGCAGCAGGGAAATGGAAAAGCAGCAGTGAAATGGAAAAGCAGCAGTGAAAGAGAAATGCAGCAGTGAAAGTGAGAAGCAGCAGTGAAAGGGAAAAGGAAGACTAAATGGGAAAAGCAGCAGTGAAAGTGAAAAGCAAGACTAAAAGGGAAATGAAAGACTAAAAGGGAAAAGCAGCAGTGAAAGGGAAAAGGAGCAGTGAAAGGGAAAAGCAAGACTAAAAGGGAAAAGCAGGAGTGAAAGGTAAAAGCACCAGTGAAAGAGAAATGCAGCAGTGAAAAGGAAAAGCAGGCGTGAAAGGGAAAAGCAGCCGTGAAAGGGAAAAGCAGCAGTGAAAGGGAAAAGCAGCAGTGAAAGGGAAAAGCAAGACTAAAAGGGAAAAGCAGCAGTGAAAGGGAAAGCAAAACTAAAAGGGAAAAGCAAGTCTAAAAAAGAAAAGCAGCAGTGAAAGGGAAAAGCAGCAGGGAAAGGGAAAAGCAGCAGTGAAAGGGAAAAGCAAGAATAAAAAGGAAAAGCAGCAGTGAAAGGGAAAAGCAGCAGTGAAAGGGAAAAGCAGCAGCGAAAGTGAAAAGCAGCAGTGAAAGGGAAAAGCAGCAGTGAAAGGGAAAAGCAAGACTAAAAAGGAAAATCTAGACTAAAAGGGAAAAGCAAGACTAAACGGGAAAAGCAAGACTAAAAGGGAAAATCCAGACTAAAAGGGAAAAGCAGCAGAGAAAGGGAAAAGCAGGACTAAAAGGGAAAAGCACCAGTGAAAGTGAAAAGCAGCAGTGAATGGGAAAAGCAGCAGAGAAAGGGAAAAGCAGCAGTGAAAGGGAAGAGCTGCAGTGAAACGGAAAAGCAGCAGTGAAAGGGAAAAGCAAGATTAAAAGGGAAAAGCAAGACTAAAAGGGCAAAGCAAGACTAAAAGGGAAAAGCAAGACTGAAAGGGAAAATCAAGACTGAAAGTGAAAAGCAAGACTGAAAGGGAAAATCAGCAGGTAAAGGGAAAAGCAGCAGTGAAAGGGAAAAGCAGCAGTGAAAGGGAAAAGCAGCTGTGAAAGGGAAAAACAAGAATAAAAAGGAAAAGCAGCAGTGAAAGTGAAAAGAAGCAGTGAAAGGGAAAAGCAAGAATAAAAAGGAAAAGCACCAGTGAAAGGGAAAAGCTGAAGTGAAAGGGAAGAGCAGCAGTGAAAGGGAAAACTAGCAGTGAAAGGGAAGAGCAGAAGTGAAAGGGAAAATCAGCAGTGAAAAGGAAAAGCAGGACTAAAAGGGAAAAGCAGCAGTGAATGGGAAAAGCAGCAGTGAAAGGGAAAAACATAAAATAAAAGGGAAAAGCAAGACTAAAAGGGAATAGCAAGACTAAAATGAAAAAGGAAGACTAAAAGGGAAAAGCAGCAGTGAAAGGGAAAAGCAGCAGTGAAAGGGAAAAGCAGCAGTGAAAGGGAAAAGCAGCAGTGAAAGCGAGAAGCAAAACTAAAAGGGAAAAGCAGCAGTGAAAAGGAAAATCAGCAGTGAAAGGGAAAAACAAGACTAACAGGGAAAAGCAATAGTTAAAGGGAAAAGCAGAAGTGAAAGGGAAAAGCAGCAGTGAAAGGGAAAAGCAAGACTAAAAGGGAAAAACAGCAGTGAAAGGGAAAAGCAGCAGTGAAAGGGAATATCAGCAGTGAAAGGGAAAAACAGCAATGAAAGGGAAGAGCAGCAATGAAAGCGAAGAGCAGCAGTGAAAGGGAAAAACAGCAGTGAAAGGGAAAAGCAGCAGTGAAAGGGAATATCAGCAGTGAAATGGAAGAGCAGCAGTGAAAGGGAAGAGCAGCAGTGAAAGGGAAGAGAAGCAGTGAAGGGGAAGAGCAGCAGTGAATGGGAAAAGCAGCAGTGAAAGGGGAAAAGCAAGACTAAAAGGGAAAAGCAGCAGTGAAAGGGAAAAGCAGCAGTGAAAGGAAAATCAGCAGTTAAAGGGAAGAGCACCAGTGAAAGGGAAGAGCGGCAGTGAAATGGAAGAGCTGCATTGAAAGGGAAAGGCAGTAGTGAAAGGGAAGAGCTGAAGTGAAAGGGAAGAGCAGCAGTGAAAGGGAAAAGCAGCAGTGAAAGGGAAAAGCAGCAGTGAAAGGGAAAAGCAAGACTAAAAGGGAAAATCCAGACTAAAAGGGAAAAGCAGCAGTGAAAGGGAAAAGCAAGACTAAAAGGGAAAAGCAAGACTAAAAGGGAAGAGCAGCAGTGAAGGGGAAGAGGAGAAGTGAATGGGAAAAGCAGCAGTGAAGGGGAAAAGCAGCAGTGAAAGGGAAAAGCAGCAATGAAAGGGAAGAGCAGCAATGAAAGGGATGAGCAGCAGTGAAGGGGAAGAGGAGCAGTGAATGGGAAAAGCAGCAATGAAAGGGAAG
The DNA here is from genome assembly GCF_054131305.1 of Coturnix japonica. Taxonomy (NCBI): domain Eukaryota; kingdom Metazoa; phylum Chordata; class Aves; order Galliformes; family Phasianidae; genus Coturnix; species Coturnix japonica. Next base: position 114,936 of record NC_140666.1, on the reverse strand, counting down.
AGCAGCAATGAAAGGGATGAGCAGCAGTGAAAGGGAAGAGCAGCAGTGAAAGGGAAGAGCAGCAGTGAAAGGGAAGAGCAGCAGTGAAGGGGAAGAGAAGCAGTGAATGGGAAAACAGCAGTGAAAGGGAAAAGCAAAACTAGAAGGGAATAGCACGAGTGAAAGGGAAAAGCAAGACTAAAAAGGAAAAGCAGCAGTGAAAGGGAAAAGCAGCAGTGAATGGGAAAATCAGCAGTTAAAGGGAGGAGCAGAAGTGATAGGGAAAAGCAGCAGTGAAAGGGAGAAGCAGTAGTGAAAGGAAAAAGCAAGACTAAAAGGGAAAATCAAGACTAAAAGGGAAAATCAAGACTAAAAGGGAAAAGCAAGACTAAAAGGGAAAAGCAAGACTAAAAGGGAAAAGGAGCAGTGAATGGGAAAAGTAGCAGTGAAAGGGAAAAGCAGCAGTGAAAGGGAAAAGCAGCAGTGAAAGGGAAAAGCAGCAGTGAAACGGAAAAGCAGCAGTGAAAGGGAAAAGCAGCAGTGAATGGGAAAAGCAGCAGTGAAAGGGAAAAGCAGAAATGACAGGGAAGAGTAGCAGTGAAAGGGAAGAGCAGCAGTGAACGGGAAGAGCAGCAGTGAAAGAGAAGAGCAGCAGTGAAAGGGAAGAGCAGCAGTGAAAGGGAAGAGCAGCAGTGAAAGGGAAGAGCAGCAGTGAATGGGAAAAGCAGAAATGAAAGGGAAAAGCAGCAGTGAAAGGGAATAGAAAGACTAAAAGGGAAAAACAGCAGTGAAAGGGAAAAGCAGCAGTGAATGGGAAACTCAGCAGTGAAAGGGAAAAGCAGCAATTGAAGGGAAGAGCAGCAGTGAAAGGGAAGAGCAGCAGTGAAAGTGAAAAGCAGCAGTGAAAGGGAAAATCAGCAGTGAAAGGGAAAATCAGCAGTGAAAGGGAAAATCAGCAGTGAAAGGGAGAATCAGCAGTGAAAGGGAAAAGCAGCAGTGAAAGGGAAAAACAAGACTAACAGGGAAAAGAAGCAGTGAAAGGGAAAAGCAGAAGTGAAAGGGAAAAGCAGCAGTGAAAGGGAAAAGCAAGACTGAAAAGGAAAAGCAAGACTAAAAGAGAAAAGCAAGACTGAAAAAGAAAAGCAAGACTAAAGGGAAAATCAGCAGTGAAATTGAAAAGCAGCAGTGAAAGGGGAAATCAGCAGTGAAAGGGAAGAGCAGCAGTGAAAGGGAAAAGCAGCAGTGAAATGGAAAAGAAGCAGTGAAAGCGAAAAGCAGAGTGAACGGGAAAAGCAAGACTAAAAGGGAAAAGCAGCAGTGAAAGGGAAAAGCAGCAGTGAAATGGAAAAGCAGCAGTGAAAGGGAAAAACAGGACTAACAAGGAAAATCAGCAGTGAAAGGGAAGAGCAGAAGTGAAAGGGAAAAGAAGCAGTGAAAGAAAAAAGCAGAGTGAACGGGAAAAGCAAGACTAAAAGGGAAAAGCAGCATTGAAAGGGAAAAGCAGCAGTTAAAGGGAAAAGTAGCAGTGAAGGGAAAAGCAGGAGTGAAAGGGAAAAGCAAGACTAAAAGGGAAAAGCAGGACTAAAAGTGAAAAGCAGCAGTGAAAGGGTAAAGCAGCTGTGAAAGGAAAAAGCAGCAGTGAAAGGGAAAAGCAGCACTAAAAGGTAAAAGCAGCAGTGAAAGGGAAATGCAGAAATGACAGGGAAGAGTAGCAGTGAAAGGGAAGAGCAGCAGTGAACGGGAAGAGCAGCAGTGAAAGAGAAGAGCAGCAGTGAAAGGTAAGAGCAGCAGTGAAAGGGAAGAGCAGCAGTGAAAGGGAAGAGCAGCAGTGAATGGGAAAAGCAGCAGTGAAAGGGAAAAGAAGGACTAAAAAGGAAAAGCATGAGTGAAAGGGAAAAGCAGCAGTGAATGGGAAAAGCAGCAGTGAACGGGAAAACCAGCAGAGAAAAGGAAAAGCAGCAGAGAAAGGGAAAAGCAGCAGAGAAAGGGAAAAGCATCAGAGAAAGGGAAGTGCAGAAGTGAAAGGGAAGAGCAGCAGTGAAAGGGAAAAGCAGCAGTGAAAGGGAAAAGCAAGACTGAAAGGGAAAAGCAAGACTAAAAGGGAAAAGCAAGACTGAAAAAGAAAAGCAAAACTAAAAGGGAAAATCAGCAGTGAAAGGGAAGAGCAGCAGTGAAAGGGAAAAGTAGCAGTGAAAGGGAAAAGCAGCAGTGAATGGGAAAAGCAGCAGTGAAAGGGAGAAGCAGGACTAAAAGGGAGAAGAAAGACTAAAAGGGAAAAGGAAGACTAAAAGGGAAAAGCACTAGTGAAAGGGAAAAGCAAGAATAAAAGGGAAAAGCAGCAGAGAAAGGGAAAAGCAGTAGTGAAAGGGAAAAGCAAGACTAAAAGGGAACAGCAGCAGTGAATGAGAAAAGCAGCAGTGAATGGGAAAAGCAGCAGAGAAAGGGAAAAGCAGCAGAGAAAGGGAAAAACAGCAGTGAAAGGGAAGAGCAGCAGTGAAAGGGAAAACCAGCAGTGAAAGGGAAAAGCAAGACTAAAAGGGAAAAGCAAGACTGAAAAAGAAATGCAAGACTAAAAGGGAAAATCAGCAGTGAAAGGGAAAAGCAGCAGTGAAAGGGTAAAGCTGCAGAGAAAGGGAAAAGCAAGAATAAAAAGGAAAAGCAGCAGTGAAACGGGAAAAGCAGCAGTGAACGGGAAAAGCAGCAGTGAAAGGGAAAAGCAAGAATAAAAAGGAAAAGCAGCAGTGAAAGGGAAAAGCAGCAGTGAAAGGGAAAAGCAGCAGTGAAAGGGAAAAGCAGCAGTGAAAGGGAAAAACAAGACTAACAGGGAAAAGCAGCAGTGAAAGGGAAGAGTAGCAGTGAAATGGAAGCGCAGCAGTGAAAGGGAAGAGCAGCAGTGAAAGGGAAGAGCAGCAGTGAATGAGAAAAGCAGCAGTGAAAGGGAAAATCAGGACTAAAAGCGAAAAGAAAGACTAAAAGGGAAAAGCAAGAATAAAAGGGAAAAGCAGCAGAGAAAGGGAAAAGCAGTAGTGAAAGGTAAAAGCAAGACTAAAAGGGAACAGCAGCAGTGAATGGGAAAAGCAGCAGTGAAAGGGAAGAGCAGTAGTGAATGGGAAAAGCAGCAGTGAAAGGGAAAAGAAGGACTAAAAAGGAAAAGCACGAGTGAAAGGGAAAAGCAGCAGTGAATGGGAAAAGCAGCAGTGAACGGGAAAACCAGCAGAGAAAAGGAAAAGCAGCAGAGAAAGGGAAAAGCAGCAGAGAAAGGGAAAAGCAGCAGAGAAAGGGAAGTGCAGAAGTGAAAGGGAAGAGCAGCAGTGAAAGGGAAAAGCAGCAGTGAAAGGGAAAAGCAAGACTAAAAGGGAAAAGCAAGACTGAAAAGGAAAGCAAAACTAAAAGGGAAAATCAGCAGTGAAAGGGAAGAGCAGCAGTGAAAGGGAAAAGTAGCAGTGAAAGGGAAAAGCAGCAGTGAATGGGAAAAGCAGCAGTGAAAGGGAGAAGCAGGACTAAAAGGGAAAAGAAAGACTAAAAGGGAAAAGGAAGACTAAAAGGGAAAAGCACTAGTGAAAGGGAAAAGCAAGAATAAAAGGGAAAAGCAGCAGAGAAAGGGAAAAGCAGTAGTGAACGGGAAAAGCAAGACTAAAAGGGAACAGCAGCAGTGAATGAGAAAAGCAGCAGTGAATTGGAAATGCAGCAATGAAAGGGAAGAGCAGCAGAGAAAGGGAAAAGCAGCAGAGAAAGGGAAAAACAGCAGTGAAAGGGAAGAGCAGCAGTGAAAGGGAAAACCAGCAATGAAAGGGAAAAGCAAGACTAAAAGGGAAAAGCAAGACTAAAAGGGAAAAGCAAGACTGAAAAAGAAATGCAAGACTAAAAGGGAAAATCAGCAGTGAAAGGGAAAAGCAGCAGAGAAAGGGAATATCAGCAGTGAATGGGAAAAGCAGCAGAGAAAGGGTAAAGCAGCAGAGAAAGGGAAAAGCAAGAATAAAAAGGAAAAGCAGCAGTGAAAGGGAAAAGCAGCAGTGAACGGGAAAAGCAGCAGTGAAAGGGAAAAGCAAGAATAAAAACGAAAAGCAGCAGTGAAAGGGAAAAGCAGCAGTGAAAGGGAAAAGCAGCAGTGAAAGGGAAAAACAAGACTAACAGGGAAAAGCAGCAGTGAAAGGGAAGAGTAGCAGTGAAATGGAAGCGCAGCAGTTAAAGGGAAGAGCAGCAGTGAAAGGGAAAATCAGGACTAAAAGCGAAAAGAAAGACTAAAAGGGAAAAGCAAGAATAAAAGGGAAAAGCAGCAGAGAAAGGGAAAAGCAGTAGTGAAAGGTAAAAGCAAGACTAAAAGGGAACAGCAGCAGTGAATGGGAAAAGCAGCAGTGAATGGGAAAAGCAGCAGAGAAAGGGAAGTGGAGCAGTGAAAGGGAAGTGCAGCAGTGAAAGGGAAAAGCTGCAGTGAAAGGGAAAAGCAGCAGTGAAAGGGAAAAGCAAGACTGAAAGGAAAAACCAAGACTAAAATAGAAAAGCAAGACTGAAAAAGAAAAGCAAGACTAAAATGGAAAATCAGCAATGAAAGGGAAAAGCAGCAGTGAAAAGGGAAAAGCAGCAGTGAAAGGGAAAATCCGCAGTGAAAGGGAAGAGCAGAAGTGAAAGGGAAGAGCAGCAGTGAAAGGGAAAAGCAGCAGTGAAAGGGAAAAGCAGCAGGGGAAGGGAAAAGCAGCAGGGTAAGGGAAAAGCAGCAGTGAAACAGGAAAGGAAGAATAAAAAGGAAAAGCAGCCGTGCAAGGGAAAAGCAGCAGTGAACGGGAAAAGCAGCAGTGAAAGGGAAAAGCAGCAGTGAAAGGAAAAACAGCAGTGAAAGGGAAAAACAAAACTAACAAAGAAAAGCAGCAGTGAAAGGGAAAAGCCGAAGTGAAAGGGAAAAGAAGCAGTGAAAGGGAAAAGCAGAGTGAACGGGAAAAGCAAGACTAAAAGGGAAAAGCAGCAGTGAAAGGGGAAAGCAGCAGTGAAAGGGAAAAGTAGCAGTGAAAGGGAAAATCAGCAGTGAAAGGGAAAATCAGCAGTGAAAGGGAAAAGCAGCAGTGAAAGGGAAAAGCAGCACTAAAAGGAAAAAGCAGCAGTGAAAGGGAAATGCAGCAATGAAAGGGAAGAGTAGCAGTGAAAGGGAAAAGCAGCAGTGAAAGGAAAAACAGCAGTGAAAGGGAAAAGAAGCAGTGAAAGGGAAATGCAGCAGTGAAAGGGAAAAGAAGCAGTGAAAGGGAAATGCAGCAATGAAAGGGAAATGCAGCAGTGAAAGGGAAGAGCAGCAGTGAAAGGGAAAAGCAGAGTGAACGGGAAAAGCAAGACTAAAAGGGAAAAGCAGCAGTGAAAGGGAAAAGCAGCAGTGAAAGGGAAAAGCAGCAGTGAAAGGGAAAAGTAGCAGTGAAAGGGAAAAGCAGCAGTTAAAGGGAAAAACAAGACTGAAATGGAAAAGCAAGACTAAAAAGAAAAGCAAGACTGAAAAAGAAAAGCAACACTAAAAGGGAAAATCAGCAGTGAAACTGAAAAGCAACACTGAAAGGGGAAAGCAGCAGTGAAAGGGAAAAGCAGCACTAAAAGGAAAAAGCAGCAGTGAAAGGGAAATGCAGCAGTGAAAGGGAAAAGCAGAGTGAACGGGAAAAGCAGCAGTGAAAAGGAAAAGCAAGACTAAAATGGAAAAGCAAGACTGAAAAAGAAAAGCAAGACAAAAAGGGAAAATCAGCAGTGAAAGGGAGAAGCAGCAGTGAAAGGGAAAAGCAGCAGTGAAAGGGAAAAGCAGCAGTGAAAGGGAAAAGCAGAAATGAAAGGGAAAAGCAGCAGTGAAAGGGAATAGCAAGACTAAAAGGGAAAAACAGCAGTGAAAGGGAACAGCAGCAGTGAATGGGAAACTCAGCAGTGAAAGGGAAAAGCAGCAATTGAAGGGAAGAGCAGCAGTGAAAGGGAAGAGCAGCAGTGAAAGTGAAAAGCAGCAGTGAAAGGGAAAATAAGCAGTGAAAGGGAAAATCAGCAGTGAATGGGAAAATCAGCAGTGAAAGGGAGAAGCAGCAGTGAAAGGGAAAAGCAGAAGTGAAAGGGAAAAACAAGAGTAACAGGGAAAAGCAGCAGTGAAAGGGAAAAGCCGAAGTGAAAGGGAAAAGAAGCAGTGAAAGGGAAAAGCAAGACTGAAAAGGAAAAGCAAGACTAAAAGAGAAAAGCAAGACTGAAAAAGAAAAGCAAGACTAAAGGGAAAATCAGCAGTGAAATTGAAAAGCAGCAGTGAAAGAAGAAAGCAGCAGTGAAAGGGAAGAGCAGCAGGGGAAGGGAAAAGCAGCAGTGAAAGGGAAAAGCAGCAGGGGAAGAAAAAAGCAGCAGGGGAAGGGAAAAGCAGCAGTGAAACAGGAAAGGAAGAATAAAAAGGAAAAGCAGCAGTGAAAGGGAAAAGCAGCAGTGAAAGGGAAAAGCAGCCGTGAAAGGGAAAAGCAGCCGTGAAAGGGAAAAGCAGCAGTGAAAGGGAAAAGCAGCAGTGAAAGGAAAAACAGCAGTGAAAGGGAAAAACAAAACTAACAAAGAAAAGTAGCAGTGAAAGGGAAAAGCCGAAGTGAAAGGGAAAAGAAGCAGTGAAAGGGAAAAGCAGAGTGAACGGGAAAAGCAAGACTAAAAGGGAAAAGCAGCAGTGAAAGGGGAAAGCAGCAGTGAAAGGGAAAAGTAGCAGTTAAAGGGAAAAGCAGCAGTGAAAGGGAAAATCAGCAATGAAAGGGAAAAGCAGCAGTGAAAGGGAAAAGCAGCAGTGAAAGGGAAAAGCAGCAGTGAAAGGGAAATGCAGCAATGAAAGGGAAGAGTAGCAGTGAAAGGGAAAAGCAGCAGGGGAAGGGAAAAGCAGCAGTGAAAGGGAAAAGAAGTAGTGAAAGGGAAATGAAGCAATGAAAGGGAAATGCAGCAGTTAAAGGGAAGAGCAGCAGTGAAAGGGAAAAGCAGAGTGAACGGGAAAAGCAAGACTAAAAGGGAAAAGCAGCAGTGAAAGGGAAAAGCAGCAGTGAAAGGGAAAAGCAACAGTGAAAGGAAAAACAGCAGTGAATGGGAAAAACAAAACTAACATGGAAAAGCAGCAGTGAAAGGGAAAAGCTGAAGTGAAAGGGAAAAGAAGCAGTGAAAGGGAAAAGCAGAGTGAACGGGAAAAGCAAGACTAAAAGGGAAAAGCAGCAGTGAAAGGGGAAAGCAGCAGTGAAAGGGGAAAGCAGCAGTGAAAGGGAAGAGCAGCAGTGAAAGGGAAAAGCAGCACTAAAAGGAAAAAGCAGCAGTGAAAGGGAAATGCAGCAATGAAAGGGAAGAGTAGCAGTGAAAGGGAAGAGCAGCAGTGAAAGGGAAAAGCAGAGTGAACGGGAAAAGCAAGACTAAAAGAGAAAAACAGCAGTTAAAGGGAAAAGCAGCAGTGAAAGGGAAGAGCAGCAGTGAAAGGGAAGAGTAGCAGTGAAAGGGAAGAGCAGCAGTGAAAGGGAAGAGCAGCAGTGAAAGGGAAGAGCAGCAGTGAAAGGGAAAAGCAGCAGTGAAAGGGAAAAGCAGCAGTGAAAAGGAAAAGCAAGACTAAAGGGAAAAGCAAGACTAAAAGGGAAAAGCAAGACTGAAAAAGAAAAGCAAAACTAAAAGGGAAAAGCAGAAGTGAAAGGGAAAAGCAGCAGTGAAAGGGAAAAGCAGCAGTGAAAGGGAAAAGCAGGAGTGAAATGGAAAAACAAGACTAACAGGGAAAAGCAGCAGTGAAAGGGAAAAGCAGCAGTGAAAGGGAAAAACAAGACTAACAGGGAAAAGCTGCAGTGAAAGGGAAGAGAAGCAGTGAAATGGAAGCACAGCAGTGGAAGGGAAGAGCAGCAGTGAAAGGGAAGAGCAGCAGTGAATGAGAAAAGCAGCAGTGAAAGGGAAAAGCAGGACTAAAAGCGAAAAGAAAGACTAAAAGGGAAAAGCAAGAATAAATGGGAAAAGCAGCAGAGAAAGGGAAAAGCAGTAGTGAAAGGTAAAAGCAAGACTAAAAGGGAACAGCAGCAGTGAATGGGAAAAGCAGCAGTGAATAAGAAAAGCAGCAGAGAAAGGGAAGTGCAGCAGTGAAAGGGAAAAGCAGCAGTGAAAGGGAAAAGCAGCAGTGAAAAGGAAAAGCAAGACTAAAAGGGAAAAGCAGCAGTGAAAGGGAAAAGCAGCAGAGAATGGGAAGTGCAGAAGTGAAAGGGAAGAGCAGCAGTGAAAGCGAAAAGCAGCAGTGAAAGGGAAAATCAGCAGTGAAAGGGAAAATCAGCAGTGAAAGCGAGAAGGAGCAGTGAAAGGGAAAAGCAGCAGTGAAAGGGAAAAGCAGCAGGGGAAGGGAAAAGCAGCAGGGGAAGGGAAAAGCTGCAGTGAAACAGGAAAGGAAGAATAAAAAGGAAAAGCAGCAGTGAAAGGGAAAAGCAGCAGTGAAAGGGAAAAGCAGCAGTGAAAGGGAAAAGCAGCAGTGAAAGGGAAAAGCAGCAGTGAAAGGAAAAACAGCAGTGAAAGGGAAAAACAAAACTAACAAAGAAAAGCAGCAGGGAAAGGGAAAAGCCAAAGTGAAAGGGAAAAGAAGCAGTGAAAGGGAAAAGCACAGTGAACGGGAAAAGCAAGACTAAAAGGGAAAAGCAGCAGTGAAAGGGGAAAGCAGCAGTGAAAGGGAAAAGTAGCAGTGAAAGGGAAAAGCAGCAGTGAAAGGGAAAAACAAGACTAAAAAGAAAAGCAAGACTGAAAAAGAAAAGCAACACTAAAAGGGAAAATCAGCAGTGAAATTGAAAAGCAGCAGCGAAAGGGGAAAGCAGCAGTGAAAGGGAAATGCAGCAATGAAAGGGAAGAATAGCAGTGAAAGGGAAGAGCAGCAGTGAAAGGGAAAAGCAGAGTGAATGGGAAAAGCAAGACTAAAAGGGAAAAACAGCAGTGAAAGGGAAAAGCAGCAGTGAAAGGGATGAGCAGCAGTGAAAGGGAAGAGTAGCAGTGAAAGGGAAGAGCAGCAGTGAAAGGGAAGAGCAGCAGTGAAAGGGAAGAGCAGCAGTGAAAGGGAAGAGCAGCAGTGAATGGGAAAAGCAGCAGTGAAAGGGAAAAGCAGGACTAAAAAGGAAAAGCACGAGTGAAAGGGAAAAGAAGACTAAAAGGGAAAAGCACGAGTGAAAGGGAAAATCAAGACTAAAAGGGAAAAGCAGCAGTGAATGGGAAAAGTAGCAGTGAAAGGGAAGAGAAGCAGTGAAAAGGAAAAGCAGCAGTGAAAGGGAAAAGCAAGACTGAAAAGGAAAAGCAAGACTAAAAGGGAAAAGTAAGACTGAAAAATAAAAGCAAGAATAAAAGGGAAAATCAGCAGTGAAAGGGAAAAGCAGCAGTGAAAGGGAAGAGCAGCAGTGAAAGGGAAAAGCAGCAGGGGAAGGGAAAAGAGCAGTGAAAGGGAAAAGAAGCAGTGAAAGGGAAAAGCAAGAATAAAAAGGAAAAGCAGCAGTGAAAGGGAAAAGCAGCAGTGAAAGGGAAAAGCAGCAGTGAAAGGGAAAAGCAAGACTAAAAGGGAAAAGCAGCAGTGAAAGGGAAAAGCAGCAGAGAAAGGGAAGTGCAGAAGTGAAAGGGAAGAGCAGCAGTGAAAGGGAAAAGCAGCAGTGAAAGGGAAAATCAGCAGTGAAAGGGAGAAGCAGCAGTGAAAGGGAAAAGCAGCAGTGAAAGGGAAAAGCAGCAGTGAAAGGGAATAACAAGACGAACAGGAAAAAGAAGCAGTGAAAGGGAAAAGCAGCAGTGAAAGGGAAAATCAGCAGTGAAAGGGAAAAGCAGCAGTGAAAGGGAAAAGCAGCACTAAAAGAAAAAAGCAGCAGTGAAAGGGAAATGCAGCAATGAAAGGGAAGAGTAGCAGTGAAAGGGAAAAGCAGCAGGGGAAGGGAAAAGCAGAGTGAACGGGAAAAGCAAGACTAAAAGGGAAAAGCAGCAGTGAAAGGGAAAAGCAGCAGTGAAAGGAAAAACAGCAGTGAAAGGGAAAAACAAAACTAACAAAGAAAAGCAGCAGTGAAAGGGAAAAGCCGAAGTGAAAGGGAAAAGCAGAGTGAACGGGAAAAGCAAGACTAAAAGGGAAAAGCAGCAGTGAAAGGGAAAAGCAGCAGTGAAAGGGAAAATCAGCAGTGAAAGGGAAAAGCAGCAGTGAAAGGGAAAAACAAGAATGAAATGGAAAAGCAAGACTAAAAAGAAAAGCAAGACTGAAAAAGAAAAGCAACACTAAAAGGGAAAATCAGCAGTGAAATTGAAAAGCAGCAGTGAAAGGGGTAAGCACCAGTGAAAGGGAAGAGCAGCAGTGAAAGGGAAAAGCAGCACTAAAAGGAAAAAGCAGCAGTGAAAGGGAAATGCAGCAATGAAAGGGAAGAGTAGCAGTGAAAGGGAAGAGCAGCAATGAAAGGGAAAAGCCGAGTGAACGGGAAAAGCAAGACTAAAAGGGAAAAACAGCAGTGAAAGGGAAAAGCAGCAGTGAAAGGGATGAGCAGCAGTGAAAGGGAAGAGTAGCAGTGAAAGGGAAGAGCAGCAGTGAATGGGAAAAGCAGCAGTGAAAGGGAAAAGCAGGACTAAAAAGGAAAAGCACGAGTGAAAGGGAAAAGAAGACTAAAAGGGAAAAGCATGAGTGAAAGAGAAAATCAAGACTAAAAGGGAAAAGCAGCAGTGAATTGGAAAAGTAGCAGTGAAAGGGAAGAGAAGCAGTGAAAAGGAAAAGCAGCAGTGAAAGGGAAAAGCAAGACTGAAAGGGAAAAGCTAGACTAAAAGGGAAAAGTAAGACTGAAAAAGAAAAGCAAGAATAAAAGGGAAAATCAGCAGTGAAAGGGAAAAGCAGCAGTGAAAGGGAAGAGCAGCAGTGAAAGGGAATATCAGCAGTGAAAGGGAAAAGCAGCAGTGAAAGGGAAGAGCAGCAGTGAAAGGGAATATCAGCAGGGGAAGGGAAAAGCAGCAGTGAAAGGGAAAAGAAGCAGTGAAAGGGAAAAGCAAGAATAAAAAGGAAAAGCAGCAGTGAAAGGGAAAAGCAGCAGTGAAAGGGAAAAGCAAGACTAAAAGGGAAAAGCAGCAGTGAAAGGGAAAAGCAGCAGAGAAAGGGAAAAGCAGCAGTGAAAGGGAAAAGCAGCAGTGAAAGGGAAAAGCAGCAGTGAAAGGGAAAAACAAGACTAACAGGGAAAAGAAGCAGTGAAAGGGAAAAGCAGAAGTGAAAGGGAAAAGCAGCAGTGAAAGGGAAAAGCAAGACTGAAATGGAAAAGCAAGACTAAAAGAGAAAAGCAAAACTGAAAAAGAAAAGCAAGACTAAAAGGGAAAATCAGCAGTGAAATTGAAAATCAGCAGTGAAAGGGGAAAGCAGCAGTGAAAGGGAAAAGCAACAGTGAAAGGGAAAACCAGCAGTGAATGGGAAAACCAGCAGTGAAAGGGAAAAGCAGGACTAAAAAGGAAAAGCAAGACTAAAAGAGAAAAGCAAAACTGAAAAAGAAAAGCAAGACTAAAAGGGAAAATCAGCAGTGAAATTGAAAATCAGCAGTGAAAGGGAAAAGCAGCAGTGAATGGGAAAAGCAGCAGTGAATGGGAAAAGCAGCAGAGAAAGGGAAAAGCAGCAGAGAAAGGGAAAAGCAGCAGTGAAAGGGAAATGCAGAAGTGAAAGGGAAGAGCAGCAGTGAAAGGGAAAAGCAGCAGTGAAAGGGAAAATTAGCAGTGAAAGGGAAAAGCAGGACTAAAAGGGAAAAGAAAGACTAAAAGGGAAAAGCAAGACTGAAAAAGAAAAGCAAGACTAAATGGGAAGAGCAGCAGTGAAAGGGAAGAGCAGCAGTGAAAGGGAAGAGCAGCAGTGACTGGGAAAAGCAGCAGTGAATGGGAAAAGGAGGACTAAAAGGGAAAAGCAGCAGAGAAAGGGAAAAGCAGTAGTGAAAGGGAAAAGCAAGACTAAAAGGGAACAGCAGCAGTGAATGGGAAAAGCAGCAGTGACTGGGAAAAGTAGCAGAGAATGGGAAAAGCAGCAGAGAAAGGGAAAAGCAGTAGAGAAAGGGAAGTGCAGAAGTGAAAGGGAAGAGCAGCAGTGAAAGGGAAAAGCAGCAGTGAAAGGGAAAAGCAGCAGTGAAAGGGAATATCAGCAGTGAAAGGTAAAAGCAGCAGTGAAAGGGAAGAGCAGCAGTGTAAAGGGAAAAGCAGCAGTGAAAGGGAAAAGCAGCAGGGCAAGGGAAAAGCAGCAGGGGAAGGTAAAAGCAGCAGTGAAACGGAAGAGCAGCAATGAAAGGGAAGAGCAGCAGAGAATGGGAAAAGCAGCAGTGAAAGGGAAAAGCAGGACTAAAAGGGAAAAGAAAGACTAAAAGGGAAAAGCAAGACTAAAAGGGAAAAGCACTAGTGAAAGGGAAAAGCAAGACTAAAAGGGAACAGCAGCAGTGAATGGGAAAAGCAGCAGTGAATGGGAAAAGCAGCAGTGAAAGGGAAAAGCAGCAGTGAAAAGGAAAAGCAGAATGAACGGGAAAAGCAAGATTAAAAGGGAAAAGCAGCAGTGAAAGGGAAAAGCAGCATTGAATGGGAAAAGTAGCAGTGAAAGGGAAAAGCAGCAGTGAAAAGGAAAAACAGATTGAATGGGAAAAGCAAGACTAAAAGGAAAAAGCAGCAGTGAAAAGGAAAAGCAGCAGTGAATGGGAAAAGTAGCAGTGAAAGGGAAAAGCAAGACTACAAGGGAAAAGCATGAGTGAAAGGGAAAAGCAAGACTAAAAGGGAAAAGCAGCAGTGAAAGGAAAAAGCAGCAGTGAAAGGGAAAAGCAGCAGTAAAAGGAAAAAGCAGCAGTGAAAGGGAAATGCAGCATTTAAAGGGAAGAGAAGCAGTGAAAAGGAAGAGCAGCACTGAACGGCAAGAGCAGCAGTGAAAGGGAAGAGCAGCAGTGAAAGGGAAGAGCAGCAGTTAAAGGGAAAAGCAGGAATAAAAAGGAAAAGCACGAGTGAAAGGGAAAAGCAAGATGAAAAGGGAAAAGCACGAGTGAAAGGGAAAATCAAGACTAAAAGGGAAAAGCAGCAGAGAAAGTGAAAAGCAGGACTAAAAGGAAAAAGCAGCAGTGAATGGGAAAATCGGCAGTGAATGGGAAAAGCAGTAGTGAATAGGAAAACCAGCAGAGAAAGGGAAAAGCAGCAGAGAATGGGAAAAGCAGCAGAGAAAGGGAAGTGCAGAAGTGAAAGAGAAGAGCAGCAGTAAAGGGGAAAAGCAGCAGTGAAAGGGAAAAGCAAGACAAAAAGGGAAAAGCAAGACTGAAAAAGAAAAGCAAGACTAAAAGGGAAAATCAGCAGTGAAAGGGAAAAGCAGCAGTGAAAAAGAAGAGCAACAGTGAAAGGGAAGACCAGCAGTGAAAGGGAAGAGCAGAAGTGAATGGGAAAAGCAGCAGTGAAAGGGAAAAGCAGGACTAAAAGGGAAAAGAAAGACGAAAAGGGAAAAGGAAGACTAAAAGGGAAAAGCACTAGTGAAAGGGAAAAGCAAGAATAAAAGAGAAAAGCAGCAGAGAAAGGGAAAAGCAGTAGTGACAGGGAAAAGCAAGACTAAACGGGAACAGCAGCAGTGAATGGGAAAAGCAGCAGTGAATGGGAAAATCAGCAGTGAAAGCGAGAAGCAGCAGTGAAAGGGAAAAGCAGCAGTGAAAGGGAAAAGCAGCAGGGGAAGGGAAAAGCAGCAGGGGAAGGGAAAAGCAGCAGTGAAAGGGTAAAGCAGCAGTGAAAGGGAAAAGCAAGAATAAAAAGTAAAAGCAGCAGTGAAAGGGAAAAGCAGCAGAGAAAGGGAAGAGCAGCAGTGAAAGGGAAGAGCAGCAGTGAAAGGGAAGAGCAGCAGTGAAAGGGAAGAGCAGCAGTGAAAGGGAAGAGCAGCAGTGAAAGGGAAGTGCAGCAGTGAAATGGAAGAGCAGCAGTGAAAGGGAAAAGCAGGAATAAAAAGGAAACACACGAGTGAAAGGGAAAATCAAGACTGAAAGGGTAAAGCAAGACTGAAAAAGAAAAGCAAGAATAAAAGGGAAAATCAGCAGTGAAAGGGAAAAGCAGCAGTGAAAGGGAAGAGCAGCAGTGAAAGGGAATATCAGCAGTGAAAGGGAAAAGCAGCAGTGAAAGGGAAGAGCAGCGGTGAAAGGGAAAAGCAGCAGGGGAAGAGAAAAGCAGCAGTGAAAGGGAAAAGCAGCAGTGAAATGGAAAAGCAGCAGTAAAGGGAAAAGCAAGACTAAAAAGGAAAAGCAGCAGTGAAAGGGAATATCAGCAGTGAAAGGGAAAAGCAGCAGTGAGAGGGAAAAGAAGCAGTGAAAGGGAAAAACAGCAGTGAAAGGGAAAAGCAGCAGTGAATGTGAAAATCAGCAGTGAAAGGGAAGAGCAGCAGTGAAAGGCAAGAGCTGCAGTGAAAGGGAAGAGCTGCAGTGAAATGGAAGAGCAGCAGTGAATGGGAAAAGCAGCAGTGAAAGGGAAAAGCAGGACTAAAAGGGAAAAGAAAGACTAAAAGGGAAAAGCACTAGTGAAAGGGAAAAGCAAGAATAAAAGTGAAAAGCAGCAGAGAAAGGGAAAAGCAGTAGTGACAGGGAAAAGCAAGACTAAAAGGGAACAGCAGCAGTGAATGGGAAAAGCAGCAGTGAATGGGAAAAGCAGCAGAGAATGGGAAAAGTAGCAGAGAAAGGGAAGTGCATCAGTGAAAGGGAAGTGCAGCAGTGAAAGGGAAGAGCAGCAGTGAAAGGGAAAAGCAGCAGTGAATTGGAAAAGCAGCAGTGAAAGGGAAAAGTAGCAGAGAAAGGGAAAAGCAGCAGAGAAAGGGAAAAGCAGCAGAGAAAGGGAAAAGCAGCAGAGAAAGGTAAGTGCAGCAGTGAAAGGGAAGAGCAGTAGTGAAAGTGAAAAGCAGCAGTGAAAGGGAAAAGCAGCAGGGGAAGGGAAAAGCAGCAGTGAAAGGGTAAAGCAGCAGTGAAAGGGAAAAGCAAGAATAAAAAGTAAAAGCAGCAGTGAAAGGGAAAAGCAGCAGAGAAAGGGAAGAGCAGCAGTGAAAGGGAAGAGCAGCAGTGAAAGGGAAGTGCAGCAGTGAAATGGAAGAGCAGCAGTGAAAGGGAAAAGCAGGAATAAAAAGGAAAAGCACGAGTGAAAGGGAAAATCAAGACTGAAAGGGTAAAGCAAGACTAAAAGGGAAAAGCAAGACTGAAAAAGAAAAGCAAGAATAAAAGGGAAAATCAGCAGTGAAAGGGAAAAGCAGCAGTGAAAGGGAAGAGCAGCAGTGAAAGGGAATATCAGCAGTGAAAGGGAAAAGCAGCAGTGAAAGGGAAGAGCAGCAGTGAAAGGGAAAAGCAGCAGGGGAAGAGAAAATCAGCAGTGAAAGGGAAAAGCAGCAGTGAAATGGAAAAGCAGCAGTAAAGGGAAAAGCAAGACTAAAAAGGAAAAGCAGCAGTGAAAGGGAATATCAGCAGTGAAAGGGAAAAGCAGCAGTGAGAGGGAAAAGAAGCAGTGAAAGGGAAAAACAGCAGTGAAAGGGAAAAGCAGCAGTGAATGTGAAAATCAGCAGTGAAAGGGAAGAGCAGCAGTGAAAGGCAAGAGCTGCAGTGAAATGGAAGAGCAGCAGTGAATGGGAAAAGCAGCAGTGAAAGGGAAAAGCAGCAGTGAAAGGGAAAAACAAGACTAACAGGGAAAAGAAGCAGTGAAAGGGAAAAGCAGAAGTGAAAGGGAAAAGCAGCAGTGAAAGGGAAAAGCAAGACTGAAATGGAAAAGCAAGACTAAAAGAGAAAAGCAAAACTGAAAAAGAAAAGCAAGACTAAAAGGGAAAATCAGCAGTGAAATTGAAAATCAGCAGTGAAAGGGGAAAGCAGCAGTGAAAGGGAAGAGCAGCAGTGAAAGGGAAAAGCAACAGTGAAAGGGAAAACCAGCAGTGAATGGGAAAACCAGCAGTGAAAGGGAAAAGCAGGACTAAAAAGGAAAAGCACGAGTGAAAGGGAAAAGCAGCAGTGAATGGGAAAAGCAGCAGTGAATGGGAAAAGCAGCAGAGAAAGGGAAAAGCAGCAGAGAAAGGGAAAAGCAGCAGAGAAAGGGAAAAGCAGCAGAGAAAGGGAAAAGCAGCAGTGAAAGGGAAATGCAGAAGTGAAAGGGAAGAGCAGCAGTGAAAGGGAAGAGCAGCAGTGAAAGGGAAAATTAGCAGTGAAAGGGAAAAGCAGGACTAAAAGGGAAAAGAAAGACTAAAAGGGAAAAGCAAGACTGAAAAAGAAAAGCAAGACTAAATGGGAAGAGCAGCAGTGAAAGGGAAGAGCAGCAGTGAAAGGGAAGAGCAGCAGTGAAAGGGAAGAGCAGCAGTGACTGGGAAAAGCAGCAGTGAATGGGAAAAGGAGGACTAAAAGGGAAAAGCAGCAGAGAAAGGGAAAAGCAGTAGTGAAAGGGAAAAGCAAGACTAAAAGGGAACAGCAGCAGTGAATGGGAAAAGCAGCAGTGACTGGGAAAAGTAGCAGAGAATGGGAAAAGCAGCAGAGAAAGGGAAAAGCAGTAGAGAAAGGGAAGTGCAGAAGTGAAAGGGAAGAGCAGCAGTGAAAGGGAAAAGCAGCAGTGAAAGGGAAAAGCAGCAGTGAAAGGGAATATCAGCAGTGAAAGGTAAAAGCAGCAGTGAAAGGGAAGAGCAGCAGTGTAAAGGGAAAAGCAGCAGTGAAAGGGAAAAGCAGCAGGGCAAGGGAAAAGCAGCAGGGGAAGGTAAAAGCAGCAGTGAAACGGAAGAGCAGCAGTGAAAGGGAAGAGCAGCAGAGAATGGGAAAAGCAGCAGTGAAAGGGAAAAGCAGGACTAAAAGGGAAAAGAAAGACTAAAAGGGAAAAGCAAGACTAAAAGGGAAAAGCACTAGTGAAAGGGAAAAGCAAGACTAAAAGGGAACAGCAGCAGTGAATGGGAAAAGCAGCAGTGAAAAGGAAAAGCAGCAGTGAATGGGAAAAGTAGCAGTGAAAGGGAAAAGCAAGACTAAAAGGGAAAAGCATGAGTGAAAGGGAAAAGCAAGACTAAAAGGGAAAAGCAGCAGTGAAAGGAAAAAGCAGCAGTGAAAGGGAAAAGCAGCAGTAAAAGGAAAAAGCAGCAGTGAAAGGGAAATGCAGCATTTAAAGGGAAGAGCAGCAGTGAAAAGGAAGAGCAGCACTGAACGGCAAGAGCAGCAGTGAAAGGGAAGAGCAGCAGTGAAAGGGAAGAGCAGCAGTTAAAGGGAAAAGCAGGAATAAAAAGGAAAAGCACGAGTGAAAGGGAAAAGCAAGATGAAAAGGGAAAAGCACGAGTGAAAGGGAAAATCAAGACTAAAAGGGAAAAGCAGCAGAGAAAGTGAAAAGCAGGACTAAAAGGAAAAAGCAGCAGTGAATGGGAAAATCGGCAGTGAATGGGAAAAGCAGTAGTGAATAGGAAAACCAGCAGAGAAAGGGAAAAGCAGCATGGAATGGGAAAAGCAGCAGAGAAAGGGAAGTGCAGAAGTGAAAGAGAAGAGCAGCAGTAAAGGGGAAAAGCAGCAGTGAAAGGGAAAAGCAGCAGTGAAAAAGAAGAGCAACAGTGAAAGGGAAGACCAGCAGTGAAAGGGAAGAGCAGAAGTGAATGGGAAAAGCAGCAGTGAAAGGGAAAAGCAGGACTAAAAGGGAAAAGAAAGACGAAAAGGGAAAAGGAAGACTAAAAGGGAAAAGCACTAGTGAAAGGGAAAAGCAAGAATAAAAGGGAAAAGCAGCAGAGAAAGGGAAAAGCAGTAGTGACAGGGAAAAGCAAGACTAAAAGGGAACAGCAGCAGTGAATGGGAAAAGCAGCAGTGAATGGGAAAAGCAGCAGAGAATGGGAAAAGCAGCAGAGAAAGGGAAGTGCATCAGTGAAAGGGAACTGCAGCAGTGAAAGGGAAGAGCAGCAGTGAAAGGGAAAAGCAGCAGTGAATTGGAAAAGCAGCCGTGAAAGGGAAAAGTAGCAGAGAAAGGGAAAAGCAGCAGAGAAAGGGAAAAGCAGCAGAGAAAGGTAAGTGCAGCAGTGAAAGGGAAGAGCAGCAGTGAAAGTGAAAAGCAGCAGTGAAAGGGAAAAGCAGCAGGGGAAGGGAAAAGCAGCAGGGGAAGGGAAAAGCAGCAGTGAAAGGGTAAAGCAGCAGTGAAAGGGAAAAGCAAGAATAAAAAGTAAAAGCAGCATTGAAAGGGAAAAGCAGCAGAGAAAGGGAAGAGCAGCAGTGAAAGGGAAGAGCAGCAGTGAAAGGGAAGAGCAGCAGTGAAAGGGAAGAGCAGCAGTGAAAGGGAAGAGCAGCAGTGAAAGGGAAGTGCAGCAGTGAAAGGGAAGTGCAGCAGTGAAAGGGAAAAGCAGGAATAAAAAGGAAACACACGAGTGAAAGGGAAAATCAAGACTGAAAGGGTAAAGCAAGACTGAAAAAGAAAAGCAAGAATAAAAGGGAAAATCAGCAGTGAAAGGGAAAAGCAGCAGTGAAAGGGAAGAGCAGCAGTGAAAGGGAATATCAGCAGTGAAAGGGAAAAGCAGCAGTGAAAGGGAAGAGCAGCAGTGAAAGGGAAAAGCAGCAGGGGAAGAGAAAAGCAGCAGTGAAAGGGAAAAGCAGCAGTGAAATGGAAAAGCAGCAGTAAAGGGAAAAGCAAGACTAAAAAGGAAAAGCAGCAGTGAAAGGGAATATCAGCAGTGAAAGGGAAAAGCAGCAGTGAGAGGGAAAAGAAGCAGTGAAAGGGAAAAACAGCAGTGAAAGGGAAAAGCAGCAGTGAATGTGAAAATCAGCAGTGAAAGGGAAGAGCAGCAGTGAAAGGCAAGAGCTGCAGTGAAAGGGAAGAGCTGCAGTGAAATGGAAGAGCAGCAGTGAATGGGAAAAGCAGCAGTGAAAGGGAAAAGCAGGACTAAAAGGGAAAAGAAAGACTAAAAGGGAAAAGCAAGACTAAAAGGGAAAAGCACTAGTGAAAGGGAAAAGCAAGAATAAAAGTGAAAAGCAGCAGAGAAAGGGAAAAGCAGTAGTGACAGGGAAAAGCAAGACTAAAAGGGAACAGCAGCAGTGAATGGGAAAAGCAGCAGTGAATGGGAAAAGCAGCAGAGAATGGGAAAAGCAGCAGAGAAAGGGAAGTGCATCAGTGAAAGGGAAGTGCAGCAGTGAAAGGGAAGAGCAGCAGTGAAAGGGAAAAGCAGCAGTGAATTGGAAAAGCAGCAGTGAAAGGGAAAAGTAGCAGAGAAAGGGAAAAGCAGCAGAGAAAGGGAAAAGCAGCAGAGAAAGGTAAGTGCAGCAGTGAAAGGGAAGAGCAGTAGTGAAAGTGAAAAGCAGCAGTGAAAGGGAAAAGCAGCAGGGGAAGGGAAAAGCAGCAGGGGAAGGGAAAAGCAGCAGTGAAAGGGTAAAGCAGCAGTGAAAGGGAAAAGCAAGAATAAAAAGTAAAAGCAGCAGTGAAAGGGAAAAGCAGCAGAGAAAGGGAAGAGCAGCAGTGAAAGGGAAGAGCAGCAGTGAAAGGGAAGAGCAGCAGTGATAGGGAAGAGCAGCAGTGATAGGGAAGAGCAGCAGTGAAAGGGAAGTGCAGCAGTGAAATGGAAGAGCAGCAGTGAAAGGGAAAAGCAGGAATAAAAAGGAAAAGCACGAGTGAAAGGGAAAATCAAGACTGAAAGGGTAAAGCAAGACTAAAAGGGAAAAGCAAGACTGAAAAAGAAAAGCAAGAATAAAAGGGAAAATCAGCAGTGAAAGGGAAAAGCAGCAGTGAAAGGGAAGAGCAGCAGTGAAAGGGAATATCAGCAGTGAAAGGGAAAAGCAGCAGTGAAAGGGAAGAGCAGCAGTGAAAGGGAAAAGCAGCAGGGGAAGAGAAAATCAGCAGTGAAAGGGAAAAGAAGCAGTGAAATGGAAAAGCAGCAGTAAAGGGAAAAGCAAGACTAAAAAGGAAAAGCAGCAGTGAAAGGGAATATCAGCAGTGAAAGGGAAAAGCAGCAGTGAGAGGGAAAAGAAGCAGTGAAAGGGAAAAACAGCAGTGAAAGGGAAAAGCAGCAGTGAATGTGAAAATCAGCAGTGAAAGGGAAGAGCAGCAGTGAAAGGCAAGAGCTGCAGTGAAATGGAAGAGCAGCAGTGAATGGGAAAAGCAGCAGTGAAAGGGAAAAGCAGGACTAAAAGGGAAAAGCACGATTGAAAGGGAAAAGCAAGAATAAAAGGGAAAAGCAGCAAAGAAAGGGAAAAACAGGATTAAAAGGGAAAAGCAGCAGTGAAAGGGAAGAGCAGCAGTGAAAGGGAAAAGCAGCAGTGAAAGGGAAAAGCAAGAATAAAAAGGAAAAGCAGCAGTGAAAGGGAAAAGCAGCAGTGAAAGGGAAAAGCAGCAGTGAATGGGAAAAGCAGCAGAGAAAGGGAAAAGCAAGACTAAAAGGGAAAAGCAGAAGTGAAAGGGAAAAGCAGCAGTAAATGGGAATAGTAGCAGTGAAAGGGAAAATCAGCAGTGAAAGGGAAAATCAGCAGTGAATGGGAAAAGCAGCAGTGAAAGGGAAAAGAAGCAGTGAAAGGGAAAAACAAGACTAAAAGGGAAAACAAGACTAAAAGGGAAAAGCAGCAGTGAAAGTGTAAAGCAGCTGTGAAAGGAAAAAGCAGCAGTGAAAGGGAAATGCAGCACTAAAAGGAAAAAGCAGCAGTGAAAGGGAAATGGAGCAATGAAAGGGAAGAGCAGCAGTGAAAGGGAAGAGCAGCAGTGAAAGGGAAGAGCAGCAGTGAAAGGGAAGAGCAGCAGTGAAAGGGAAGAGCAGCAGTGAAAGGGAAGAGCAGCAGTGAAAGGGAAGAGCAGCAGTGAAAGGGAAGAGCAGCAGTGAAAGGGAAGAGCAGCAGTGAAAGGGAAAAGCAGCAGTGAAAAGGAAGAGCAGCAGTGAATGGGAAAATCAGCAGTGAAAGGGAAAAGCAGGACTAAAAAGGAAAAGCACGAGTGAAAGGGAAAAGCAAGACTAAAAGGGAAAAGCACGAGTGAATGGGAAAATCAAGACTAAAAGGGAAAACAGCAGAGAAAGGGAAGTGCAGCAGTGAAAGGGAAGAGCAGCAGTGAAAGGGAAAAGCAAGACTGAAAGGGAAAAGCAAGACTAAAAGGGAAAAGCAAGACTGAAAAAGAAAAGCAAGACTAAAAGGGAAAATCAGCAGTGAAAGGGAAAATCAGCAGTGAAATGGAAAAGCAGCAGTAAAGGGAAAAGCAAGACTAAAAAGGAAAAGCAGCAGTGAAAGGGAATATCAGCAGTGAAAGGGAAAAGCAGCAGTGAGAGGGAAAAGAAGCAGTGAAAGGGAAAAGCAGCAGTGAAAGGGAAGAGCAGCAGTGAAAGGGAAAAGCAGCAGGGGAAGAGAAAATCAGCAGTGAAAGGGAAAAGAAGCAGTGAAATGGAAAAGCAGCAGTAAAGGGAAAAGCAAGACTAAAAAGGAAAAGCAGCAGTGAAAGGGAATATCAGCAGTGAAAGGGAAAAGCAGCAGTGAGAGGGAAAAGAAGCAGTGAAAGGGAAAAACAGCAGTGAAAGGGAAAAGCAGCAGTGAATGTGAAAATCAGCAGTGAAAGGGAAGAGCAGCAGTGAAAGGCAAGAGCTGCAGTGAAATGGAAGAGCAGCAGTGAATGGGAAAAGCAGCAGTGAAAGGGAAAAGCAGGACTAAAAGGGAAAAGCACGATTGAAAGGGAAAAGCAAGAATAAAAGGGAAAAGCAGCAAAGAAAGGGAAAAACAGGATTAAAAGGGAAAAGCAGCAGTGAAAGGGAAGAGCAGCAGTGAAAGGGAAAAGCAGCAGTGAAAGGGAAAAGCAAGAATAAAAAGGAAAAGCAGCAGTGAAAGGGAAAAGCAGCAGTGAAAGGGAAAAGCAGCAGTGAATGGGAAAAGCAGCAGAGAAAGGGAAAAGCAAGACTAAAAGGGAAAAGCAGAAGTGAAAGGGAAAAGCAGCAGTAAATGGGAATAGTAGCAGTGAAAGGGAAAATCAGCAGTGAAAGGGAAAATCAGCAGTGAATGGGAAAAGCAGCAGTGAAAGGGAAAAGAAGCAGTGAAAGGGAAAAACAAGACTAAAAGGGAAAACAAGACTAAAAGGGAAAAGCAGCAGTGAAAGTGTAAAGCAGCTGTGAAAGGAAAAAGCAGCAGTGAAAGGGAAATGCAGCACTAAAAGGAAAAAGCAGCAGTGAAAGGGAAATGGAGCAATGAAAGGGAAGAGCAGCAGTGAAAGGGAAGAGCAGCAGTGAAAGGGAAGAGCAGCAGTGAAAGGGAAGAGCAGCAGTGAAAGGGAAGAGCAGCAGTGAAAGGGAAGAGCAGCAGTGAAAGGGAAGAGCAGCAGTGAAAGGGAAGAGCAGCAGTGAAAGGGAAAAGCAGCAGTGAAAAGGAAGAGCAGCAGTGAATGGGAAAATCAGCAGTGAAAGGGAAAAGCAGGACTAAAAAGGAAAAGCACGAGTGAAAGGGAAAAGCAAGACTAAAAGGGAAAAGCACGAGTGAATGGGAAAATCAAGACTAAAAGGGAAAACAGCAGAGAAAGGGAAGTGCAGCAGTGAAAGGGAAGAGCAGCAGTGAAAGGGAAAAGCAAGACTGAAAGGGAAAAGCAAGACTAAAAGGGAAAAGCAAGACTGAAAAAGAAAAGCAAGACTAAAAGGGAAAATCAGCAGTGAAAGGGAAAATCAGCAGTGAAATGGAAAAGCAGCAGTAAAGGGAAAAGCAAGACTAAAAAGGAAAAGCAGCAGTGAAAGGGAATATCAGCAGTGAAAGGGAAAAGCAGCAGTGAGAGGGAAAAGAAGCAGTGAAAGGGAAAAACAGCAGTGAAAGGGAAAAGCAGCAGTGAATGTGAAAATCAGCAGTGAAAGGGAAGAGCAGCAGTGAAAGGCAAGAGCTGCAGTGAAATGGAAGAGCAGCAGTGAATGGGAAAAGCAGCAGTGAAAGGGAAAAGCAGGACTAAAAGGGAAAAGCACGATTGAAAGGGAAAAGCAAGAATAAAAGGGAAAAGCAGCAAAGAAAGGGAAAAACAGGATTAAAAGGGAAAAGCAGCAGTGAAAGGGAAGAGCAGCAGTGAAAGGGAAAAGCAGCAGTGAAAGGGAAAAGCAAGAATAAAAAGGAAAAGCAGCAGTGAAAGGGAAAAGCAGCAGTGAAAGGGAAAAGCAGCAGTGAATGGGAAAAGCAGCAGTGAATGGGAAAAGCAGCAGAGAAAGGGAAAAGCAAGACTAAAAGGGAAAAGCAGAAGTGAAAGGGAAAAGCAGCAGTAAATGGGAATAGTAGCAGTGAAAGGGAAAATCAGCAGTGAAAGGGAAAATCAGCAGTGAATGGGAAAAGCAGCAGTGAAAGGGAAAAGAAGCAGTGAAAGGGAAAAACAAGACTAAAAGGGAAAACAAGACTAAAAGGGAAAAGCAGCAGTGAAAGTGTAAAGCAGCTGTGAAAGGAAAAAGCAGCAGTGAAAGGGAAATGCAGCACTAAAAGGAAAAAGCAGCAGTGAAAGGGAAATGGAGCAATGAAAGGGAAGAGCAGCAGTGAAAGGGAAGAGCAGCAGTGAAAGGGAAGAGCAGCAGTGAAAAGGAAGAGCAGCAGTGAAAGGGAAGAGCAGCAGTGAAAGGGAAGAGCAGCAGTGAAAGGGAAAAGCAGCAGTGAAAAGGAAGAGCAGCAGTGAATGGGAAAATCAGCAGTGAAAGGGAAAAGCAGGACTAAAAAGGAAAAGCACGAGTGAAAGGGAAAAGCAAGACTAAAAGGGAAAAGCACGAGTGAATGGGAAAATCAAGACTAAAAGGGAAAACAGCAGAGAAAGGGAAGTGCAGCAGTGAAAGGGAAGAGCAGCAGTGAAAGGGAAAAGCAGCAGTGAAAGGGAAAAGCAAGACTAAAAGGGAAAAGCAAGACTGAAAAAGAAAAGCAAGACTAAAAGGGAAAATCAGCAGTGAAAGGGAAAATCAGCAGTGAAAGGGAAGAGCAGAAGTGAAAGGGAAGAGCAGCAGTGAAAGGGAAAAGCAGCAGTGAAAGGGAAAAGCAAGAATAAAAAGGAAAAGCAGCAGTGAAAGTGAAAAGCAGCAGTGAAAGGGAAAAGCAGCAGTGAAAGGGAAAAGCAGTAGTGAATGTGAAAATCAGCAGTGAAAGGGAAGAGCAGCAGTGAAAGGCAAGAGCTGCAGTGAAATGGGAAGAGCTGCAGTGAAATGGAAGAGCAGCAGTGAATGGGAAAAGCAGCAGTGAAAGGGAAAAGCAGGACTAAAAGGGAAAAGCACGATTGAAAGGGAAAAGCAAGAATAAAAGGGAAAAGCAGCAGAGAAAGGGAAAAGCAGGATTAAAAGGGAAAAGCAGCAGTGAAAGGGAAGAGCAGCAGTGAAAGGGAAAAGCAGCAGTGAAAGGGAAAAGCAAGAATAAAAAGGAAAAGCAGCAGTGAAAGGGAAAAGCAGCAGTGAAAGGGAAAAGCAGCAGTGAATGGGAAAAGCAGCAGAGAAAGGGAAAAGCAAGACTAAAAGAGAAAAGCAGAAGTGAAAGGGAAAAGCAGCAGTAAATGGGAATAGTAGCAGTGAAAGGGAAAATCAGCAGTGAAAGGGAAAATCAGCAGTGAATGGGAAAAGCAGCAGTGAAAGGGAAAAGAAGCAGTGAAAGGGAAAAACAAGACTAAAAGGGAAAAGCAAGACTAAAAGGGAAAAGCAGCAGTGAAAGTGTAAAGCAGCTGTGAAAGGAAAAAGCAGCAGTGAAAGGGAAATGCAGCACTAAAAGGAAAAAGCAGCAGTGAAAGGGAAATGGAGCAATGAAAGGGAAGAGCAGCAGTGAAAGGGAAGAGCAGCAGTGAAAGGGAAGAGCAGCAGTAAAAGGGAAGAGCAGCAGTGAAAGGGAAGAGGAGCAGTGAAAGGGAAGAGCAGCAGTGAAAGGGAAGAGCAGCAGTGAAAGGGAAAAGCAGCAGTGAAAGGGAAAAGCAAGAATAAAAAGTAAAAGCAGCAGTGAAAGGGAAAAGCAGCAGTGAAAGGGAAAAGCAGCAGTGAAAGGGAAAAGCAGCAGTGAAAGGGAAAAGCAGAGTGAACGAGAAAAGCAAGACAAAAAGGGAAAAGCAGCAGTGAAAGGGAAAAGCAGCAGTGAATGGGAAAAGTAGCAGTGAAAGAGAAAAGCAGCAGTGAAAGGGAAAAGCAGCAGTGAAATGGAAAAGCAGCAGTGAAAGGGAAAAGCAGCAGTGAAAGGGAAAAGCAGCAGTGAAAGGGAAAAGCAGCAGTGAAGGGGGAAATCAGCAGTGAAAGGGAAAAGCAACAGTGAAAGGGAAAAGCAGAGTGAACGGGAAAAGCAAGACTAAGGGAAAAACAGCAGTGAAAGGGAAAAGCAGCAGTGAATGTGAAAATCAGCAGTGAAAGGGAAGAGCAGCAGTGAAAGGCAAGAGCTGCAGTGAAACGGAAGAGCTGCAGTGAAATTGAAGAGCAGCAGTGAATGGGAAAAGCAGCAGTGAAAGGGAAAAGCAGGACTAAAAGGGAAAAGCAGCAGTGAATGGGAAAAGCAGCAGTGAATGGGAAAAGCAGCAGTGAATGGGAAAAGCAGCAGAGAAAGGGAAAAGCAAACTAAAAGGGAAAAGCAGCAGTGAAAGGGAAAAGCAGCAGTGAAAAGGAAAAGCAGCAGTGAAAAGGAAAAGGAAGAATAAAAAGGAAAAGCAGCAGTGAAAGGGAAAACAGCAGTGAAAGGGAAATGCAGCAGTGTAAGGGAAAAGCAGCAGTGAATGGGAAAAGCAGCAGAGAAAGGGAAAAGCAAGACTAAAAGGGAAAAGCAGATATGAAAGGGAAAAGCAGCAGTGAATGGGAAAAGTAGCAGTGAAAGGGAAAATCAGCAGTGAAAGGGAAAAGCAGCAGTGAAAGGGAAAAGCAGCAGTGAAAGGAAAAAGAAGCAGTGAAAGGGAAAAGCAAGACTAAAAGGGAAAAGCAAGACTAAAAGGGAAAAGCAGCAGTGAAACGGTAAAGCAGCTGTGAAAGGAAAAAGCAGCAGTGAAAGGGAAGAGCAGCAGTGAAAGGGAAAAGCAGCAGTGAATGGGAAGAGCAGCAGTGAAAGGGAGAAGCAGCAGGGGAAGGGAAAAGCAGCAGTGAAAGGGAAAAGCAGAAGTGAAAGGAAAAAGCAAGAATAAAAAGGAAAAGCAGCAGTGAAAGGGAAAAGCAAGAATAAAAAGGAAAAGCAGCAGTGAATGGGAAAAGAAGCAGTGAAAGGGAAAATCAAGAATAAAAAGGAAAAGCAGCAGTGAAAGGGAAAAGCAGCAGTGAATGGGAAAAGCAGCAGTAAATGGGAAAAGAAGCAGAGAAAGGAAAAGCAGCAGAGAAAGGGAAAAGCAAGACTAAAAGGGAAAAGCAGGACTAAAAGGGAAAAGCAGCAGTGGAAGGGAAGAGCAGCAGTGAATGGGAAAAGCAGCAGGGGAAGGGAAGAGCAGCAGTGAAAGGGAAAATCAAGAATAAAAAGGAAAAGCAGCAGTGAATGGGAAAAGCAGCAGTGAAAGGGAAAAGCAGCAGTGAAAGGGAAAATCAGCAGTGAAGGGGTAAATCAGCAGTGAAAGGGAAAAGCAGCAGTGAAAGGGAAAAGCAACAGTGAAAGGGAAAAGCAGCAGTGAAAGTGAAAAGCAGAGTGAACGGGAAAAGCAAGACTAAAAAGGGAAAAACAGCAGTGAAAGGGAAAAGCAGCAGTGAAAGGGAAGAGCTGCAGTGAAAGGGAAGAGCAGCAGTGAATGGGAAAAGCAGCAGTGAAAGGGAAAAGCAGGACTAAAAGCGAAAAGAAAGACTAAGAGGGAAAAGCAAGACTAAAAGGGAAAAGCACGAGTGAAAGGGAAAAGCAAGACTAAAAGGGAAAAGCAGCAGAGAAAGGGAAAAGCTGCAGAGAAAGGGAAGTGCAGCAGTGAAAGGGAAGAGCAGCGGTGAAAGGGAAAAGCAGCAGTGAAAGGGAAAAGCAGCAGTGAAAGGGAAAAGCAAGACTGAAAGGGAAAAGCAAGACTAAAAGGGAAAAGCAAGACTAAACGGGAAAATCAGTAGTGAAAGGAAAATCAGCAGTGAAAAGGGAAAAGCAGCAGTGAAAGGGAAAAGCAGCAGTGAAGGGGAAGAGCAAGAATAAAAGGGAAAAGCAGCAATGAATGGGAAAAGCAAGACTAATAGGGAAAAGCAGCATGAAAGGGAAAAGCGGCAGTGAAAGGGAAAAGCGGCAGTGAAATGGAAAAGGAACAAGAAAATGCAGCCCTGAAAGGGAGAAGCAGAACTGATAAAGAAAAGGAGCCCTGAAAGGGAAAAGGAGCCCTGAAAGGGAAAAGGAGCCCTGAAAAAGAAAATAAGCAAAGGAAAGCAGCCCTGAAAGGGAAAAGCAGCCCTGAAAGGGAAAGGAACAGCATAAAGTAACACTGATAGGGAAAAGGAGTACATAAAGGGCAAAGGCAGCACTGAAAGAGAAAAGAAGCATGAAAGGGAAAATCATCAAAGCAAGGGAAAAGAAGCACTGAAATGTAAAAGGAACAAGCACAGGGAGCAGGCAGGTAGGCACAGCAAAGCAGGAAGCAAAGCCCAATCTCTCAGAGGGGGCCTGCTAACAGGAAGCCCAGCTATTGCCCTCCCAAAGAAACTCCACCATTTTGACAGCCAAAACAGAAACTACGGTTTCGGTTCTCATGACTCTTCCCTGCGCTCCCAAATAAATGGTTTCGTGACATCCTCTACCACACTGCAACTGCTCAGAATAATCAAAATTATATCATTCATGACATAAGAAACTCACTTTTGCCTGGTGGCAACGACAGTCCATTCCCATCCTGTCCCTCCATGTAATGAACATTGCATTTGGCCTTCTAACAGCCTCCTGGATGAATCCACCAAAAGCAAGGAAGCACCCTGCCCTTACTCTGAAGAGAGAAAGAAAGCAAGGTTCATGGAAACAGGCACACAAGGCTCGCAACAACACACGGTGCTCCAGATCATGACAGAGATAGGACTACCACAGTGCCAGAACATGATTTACCACTAAAGGAAACATCTGGGAGCACATTCACAACTTCAGCACAAGCTGTAATGGCTCAGCATATTTAGCTTTCTTATCGTTCAGCTGGAGAACGAGATACTCCGAAGTATCAGTCAGCAAGCACTCGGATGAGCCTGCCCTCTGGTTTTAACGATGACAGACATCATTACTGCCACCTCTGACACCTTACCAGGAGATGCTTCCATTTATTAGCCTGGTCTTGATTCCTTCCATCAGCAGCTGCTCCTAAACTGACCTCCATTCATACAGTGATACCACTGACTTCTAGCACAAGCTGACCTGCAAGACAGAGAAGAGAAAGCAGGATGGCAACAAACACTGACATAGCACAATCTAATATTCTTGAACAGCCGCAAAAGAGACAAAACAGGAGAGAAACGCATCCGCAGCAACACCCCAGTTCATAAAGAAATGCAACTCCAGCCTGGCCTCAGCAGCCCTTATATATTTCTTACACATTTGATTAAGCCAACTGCAATTTGAACCAGGAGAATTCACAGTCTCTTGCAAATGTCACCGTAAAGCAGAATAGGACACAGCAAAAAAAAAAAAAAAAAGAAAAAGAAAAAAAAAAAAAAAAGAAATATAAAGAAAAAAAGCAAGCCAAAAACCAGGGAATCAAAGTTTAAAAAAACACAGAAAACAAATAGAAAAAAAAACACATACTATCTGTAACAACAGAAAGACTAGCACAGTGTGAATATACTACAAAGGTAAGGAAAGAATGGCTCACCCACCACTGAGGATGGAAGTGCACAGAACAAACTCCACAGAGGAGAAACCATCAAAAAAAATTCCACCCAGTGGCAGTCAGCCTTCAAAAATGAGCTGTAAGAGAGGTGCAGCCAGGCTCCATCCCTTCCAGTCACTCAGCTGCATTGCCCTCACCTGCACTAACCAGGGCTGACCAGGTCCCTTCCCTAGGTGATAATCAGTGGCTCAGACTGTGATTCAACAGTTCTCATACAGCGTATATAAAGAAAAATAGCAAAACATAGATGAAAAACACAACAACAAATAAACCATGAAGGATTTTAGGAAATAACACAGAATTAAAAAAAATAATAATAATAAAAGCAAAGAAAAAATAATAAATCAAACAAAAGAAAAAAAACTAAGACAAGGAAAAACAGAAAAAAACATAAAAAAACAAAAAACAAAAAACAAAAAACAAAAAACAAAAAGAAACACGACATAGAAAACACCAAATAGGAAAGAAAACCATAGAACTGCAAAGGAAAAAAAATAACACAGCAAAGCAAAGCACAGATGATAAAAAACAACAAGGAAAACACACCTCCCTGACATGACATCTTGCCTCCTGAGCAGGTCACAGTGTCCCTCACTCAGATGTAGAGCAGGAAGGAAGCTGAGACCCCATGTGTTCCTTGCTGCGCACTCCCATCTAAAAGGTCCATATGCTCCTTGGGAAGCACAATGCCACCTGGGGAAAAGAGAAAGCAGGAACAGGACATGCAGGCGGCTTTCACCCAGCAGAAGGCCAGATCCTTCCATCTGTTATCCGCTCCTCTTTTTAGTCCTAACAGGGCCCCGAGGATACAGAAATAGCAGTGCTTAGCAGAAGGACTCGGAGAAGGACCGGTAGAAACTGTCAGGAGGAAAACTGGCATCGCATGGACACAAACAGGCTGTTGGTGCAAGGAAGGAAACAGCACCTGAGCATTTCACCAGACAGGTTCCCTCCTCTGTCTTCCTGCAAAGATACAAGGATAAAAACCTCATTTCCTCTGAGCAACAATTGGAAACAAGACCAGAAAATTATTAATTCAAAGGCACTTTTAGGAGATGTATAACAGAGTCCTTCCCAGTTACACGAGCTTACGCTGTGGCCTTTGGAGAAACAAGCTGCCTTTGTGGTCCTGAGGGTTCCTTTTTGTCATCTGTTGGGCACAGCAAGAGAGCTTTTCTTGTACAAATCTATGCCCTGTGTACCTTTCTCCATCCCAAAACCTAGAGTTGCGGTGCAGACACTGGATGCTGACCAGAGCAGTAAAAGAACAGAAGAGGGGAAAAGCAGATACAGGTAAGACAACTAAAGGAAAGGAAAAGAGCAGAAGAGAAGGAAGGATACGGTTAAGAACAAAGGACAGAAGATGGAAAGTGCTATAGAGGATTGGACTGGACATGAGCAGATCAGAGCTACACCAAGGTGTGGCTTCTCCCTGTGTCCCTGTCCACCACTGGCAACATCCCCCAATGACAGGGATGATGCTGCTCCAGCAGCTGATGGGGTTGTGGTCTGGGGTTACGTTCTATGCAGAGCCTCCACAACCTGCTACAGACCCCCAGTTCCCTGCCACTTCTTTTTTTTCCAGGTGTCTGCACACAAGGAACAGGTGTTCCCCATGCCCTGCATGCTGGTAATTAGTGTGGGCAATTACTGTGTGGGAATTGGGGGAGGGAAATTCAGGGGTGGGATAGTGAGGAGGAATTGGAGGGGGCTGGGAAATTGTTTGGGTGGGATTGTAGAGATCAGATATGACTGTTAGGATGGGGGATATTTGGTTGGAAATATTGTCATTTCTATTACTCATTGCTTTGTATAAGTTATTAAATGCTTTATGTTCCCTCTGCTACATCTCTGCTTGCAGTCATTTGTGCAGTGACAAAGGTCCTCAGCTCTACATGCTCACCTCCAAGGTAGGATGGAGCACCACAGATGGCAGTGTTCCACAGCTGCCACCAGCAGCCCCAGCTCGTCCCTCCACACCTGAGGTGTGAGTGGCTGTGAGAGGAATGTCTCTGTGGAAGTGCAGCTCATTCCTCCCCTCTGATGGGGGCAGAAGGCATCTGCATTTCCCTCATGGCTCTTATTTCCTGTGTTACTGTGGGAAATGAGCTGAGCCACTGTGCCTCCCTACTATGGCAAGCTCTGCAGCTCTGCCACTGTCTTTATACTCAGCTGCTCCTGTGTGTAATGCTCCACACTTGGACCCTGCAGAGCCCAAAGGCCTCCTTGGCTGCTGTTACTCACCTGGACATTGAGGGTGCTGTGTCTCCAGTCTGTACCTGCTTCCAGGTGGCACTTGCAAGACACTGCGAGTCCACCTGGTTGGAACTGCAGTCAACAAACACAAATGTGAAAGAAATAAGAAAGGATTCTTTCATTTCACAGGCTTTCATCTCCATTGAAAGATGTTCTGCTGTGCAGCACAGCTGGGAGCATTTCATATGTGCAAAAAAGGGGGATAGGCCCTGGCTGTGCCCGGCCCCCTTCCGGCCCAGGCCCCAAAGCAGCCCCGACTGTGCTGGGTTCCCCTCTCACCTGGGCCCTGCAGTGGCCTCAGCTGTGCCTGGTCCCCCTCTGCTCTGGGCCCTGAGCTGGCCCCAGCTGTGCCTGGTCCTCCTCCATCCTGGGCCCCAAGGCCCTGCCTCTGCCTGCTCCCCCTCTGCTCTGGGCCCTGAGCTGGCCCTAACTGTGCCAGGCCCCCCTCTGGCACAGGCCCTGCCTCAAGCCCCGCCCCCTGTGGGCAGCAGTGCTAGTGCCTGTTGGTTTTGCTCTCTTCCCTCTTCTTTCCCTGTTCTCTTCACAAATGCTTTCAGATCCCCCAGGATGACGTGCACTGATACTGCTGCCTTCTTCCTGCACAAACTTTCTGATAAGCTCAGCTTTTTCTACAGAGTAGCGTGCCTTTGGAAGTGCTTGGAGGATGTAAACTAACAGCAAGAGAACACTGAGCTCTTCTGGGTCTTTCTAGACATGGCAAAGGGACAGGAGAGTGTGCTCAGCCTCGAGTGGTTGCTTGTATGCAGAAATCACAGTTGTCAACATCTGTGCTGTTTTGCTGTAGGCAGTAGTGTGTGACAAGAAGCCTACAATTATCAATTTAGTTAACGTAATTAATTGTAACAGTTCCCCTTTCTTCTTCCCTTGACACTTGGGTTATGGAGTTCTCCTATGCTATGTGCCGGTGTAATACCTCTGAGCCACAGCACTGTTGCGTTTAGCAAAGCTCATGGCAACAGGCTTTGGCCAACCTCAGAGCTACGTAGATGATGAGAAGATATCCGATGATAGGAGAGAAAATGAACAAGCTCCAAGGTAAGTGTTGTTTTTTCCTTCTAGTCAGCACGCCATCGCTAAATCTTCCATGCTGTGACTTTTATCGTGACAGTGATGATCCCTTAACCTCACACCTTTAGCACAGCACTTTCTGTGGAGATTCCCACCAGTGACAAAGTATTAGTGCCGCTTTTCTGCCTGTTTCTTTTTTGTCTGTATTTTCCAGAATGTGGGTATTTCTTTCATTGCCCACAAACACTGCCCAGTGCAGGAGGAGGCAGGGACAAGAGTCAGGAGCAAGGGCAGAATAGTTTCTCAGTTAGTGAATGGAATGCCAGTGTTTTCTGCATATGGACTTGCCATAGTGCTTCTTACAAGGCCTAACAGTGGGATGAAATGTGCCCTGAAGCAGGTGTGCTTGCAGGAAGGCAAAAGAGAATTGCAAATAACGCTAAGGGGGGCCAGTAAGATGATCAGAGGGCTGGAGTACCTTTCCTGTGAGGACAGGTTGAGGGAACTGGGCTTGTTGTGCTTGGAGAAGAGAAGGTTCCAGGGAAACCTCGCTGTGGCCTTCTAGTATTTGAAAGGAGCATATAAACAGGCAGGGGAATGGCTGTTTACAAGGGTGGATAGTGATAAGACAAGGGGGAATGGTTTTAAAGTTATATGGGGACGTTTAGGTTGGATATTAGGTTGATGTTTTTCACACAGAGGGTGGTGACACACTGGAACAGGTTGCCCATGGAGGTTGTGGATACTCCATCCCTGGAGGCATTCCAGGCCAGGCTGGATGTGGCTCTGGGCAGCCTGGTCTGCTGGTTGGAGACCCTGCACACTGTGGTCCTTTTCAACCCAGGCTATTCTATGAGTCTATGGCTGTTTTTAACACCAAAATGCAACTTGGCTTGTAATTGTTTCTAAAATGATCTGGTTCGTCCTGTTTGGAATGTGATATTTCTACAGCAGAAGGATGCAGAAGTGAAAAGGCTCAAAACGCTACTGAAGGAAATTGCCAAATGTCAGGACAACCTCGAGGAAGCAAATGAATCCATAAGAAAACCATCGAGATGAATTATTTCCTATGGCCAGACCACGGGGGGGCAACGAGGTGGCCGCCACCCACCCCCCATCTCCGTCCCCTTCATCCAACATGAAGGGGGTGATGACGGCGGGGGGCCGAGCCCCTTCTCACACCAACTGGCTTTCGGGTCCCACTCCCAGCGTTTCCCACATGGAGTCGAACATACGGCGTCGCCTGGAGGCATCCCAAGGTGGGGGGAGGGTCGCAATTGAGCCGCTACGGGTAAAGGAAGGGGGGGCAAAGAGGAGTCGGAGACACCCCCCATCGCCCGGGGCCTTAGGAGCTGAATAGGGCATTGACCGGGAGGAGTGGGGGGTGGGGGGGAAACCGGGAGGGCCGCAGGGTGAGCCTTAATTCTGCTCCCCCCGACTCCAACCGCACCGATCAGCCCTGAGCCCCCCCCCCCCCACCTGCAGCAGCACCGGCAGGATGTGGAGGCGATGAGGGGGGGTCGCGTTGTCGGGCTCCAAACGGAGGCAAAGCCGTAACCCCCCTCCGGGGCTCCCCATCATGCCAAAGCCCTCCCGTAACCCCCCCAGGCTCCGGGCAGCCAAACGCCGCAGGTAGCGGCTGCACGCTTTGGGCCGGGGGGGGCCGGGCGCCCGAGCCAATACTCTCAGGTATCCCCGCAGCCCCCCTTCGTTTTGGGTGGTGGGGGGGGGCGCCCACGGGGGTACACGAGCAGCAGCAGCAGCAGCTCCACCTGTAGGGGGGGGACACACAGCCCTCCGTGGAGACACAGCTGACACGTCCCCACTCCTCTGAGGACACCACCCCCCCCCCTTCCCGGGATCGCCTTCCTCCGGCTCTGTAGGCCGTAGGAACCAAAGCAAGGGCGGAACGCCAGTGAAGCGGATCGCGTTTCCCAGGGGACTCATTTCCGCAGAGCACGCGTTCCCTCCGGGGGAGCGGGTTACGGCACGGACCCATTGGGGATAATGGGGGGAAGGGGGAGTGGAGACCGGAGAGGCCTGACCTGGTTGCGTGGGGCGGAGGGGGGGGAACGGCAGAGGGAGCGGAAGAGGTTTGTGGGCTGAGGGCCGCCAACAGCCGCCCCCAAGGCTCCAGCATGGTTTAAGGGGGTATTTTGGAGCTAAGGTGTGGATTTGAGATCCATAGGGTGGGTTTAAGGGGGTATTTGGGGGCTGAGGGGTGGATTTGGGGTCCATAGGGTGGGTTTGGGGGGTATCTGGGGGTTATGGGGTGGCCTTTGGGGGTTTTAAGGTGGGCTTGGGGGGTGTTTGGGGGCTGTGGGGTGGGATTAGGGTGCAGTGGGGTGGGTTTGGGGTCTATATTGTAGGTTTAAGGGAGTATTTGGGGGCTGAGGGGTGGATTTTGGGGCCATAGGGTGGGTTTGGGGGGTATCTGGGGGTTATGGGGTGGACTTTGGGGGTTTTAAGGTGGGCTTGGGGGGGTGTTTGGGGGCTGTGGGGTGGGATTAGGGTGCAGTGGGGTGGGTTTGGGGTCTATAGGGTGGGTTGGGGGAGGTATTTGGAGTCAGTGGGGGCACTCTAAGACCCCAGTTTAATGGGGGGGGCGGGGGGGTCTCTTTGGAACCAAATTGGGTT
Organism: Coturnix japonica; assembly: GCF_054131305.1. Classification (NCBI taxonomy): domain Eukaryota; kingdom Metazoa; phylum Chordata; class Aves; order Galliformes; family Phasianidae; genus Coturnix; species Coturnix japonica. The sequence continues at coordinate 80,466 of NC_140666.1, read as the reverse complement.
GAAGGGGAAGGGGCGTGGGGGGCAATCTTTATGCCTACGGCGCCCCCTAGTGGTCACCCAGAGCCACGACAGGGGAACTTTGTGTCCTTCCGTGCAGGGGGGCAGAGCTTAGGGGCGGGCCCATATGAGTGTATATGGCCCGGCCCCCTCCCATCATCAGCGCTTCCTGCCCCGGGGCTGCGCCGCACCCAACACTGCGTTCCGGGTTTCTATATAAAGGGTGTGTGTGTGTGTGTTATTAATGAGTATATATTGAAGGGGGGGGGGTGGGCTTTATTTTGGGGAGTTGGTAAGGGAGGAGAGGGCAGTGAGCGGCGTGACGCAGTGCAACAGCAATCCTTGCTGCTCTCTCTGCTTGTTTGCTCACAGGCATGTTTTCATGCTGCATGAAGGCTTTCTAAAGCTGTTAGCAGGGTCACTTGGGATAGGAGGAGGGGAAACAGTTTCAGGCAGAAAGAGGGAAGATTGGCTTTGGATGGGAGGAAGAAGGATTTGGCTGGAGGGTGGTGAGGCACTGGGATGTCTTGCCCAGAGAGGTGGTGGGTGCCCAGACAGGCTTTCAAGGCCAGGCTGGACCAGGCTCAGAGCAACCTCATCTGGAGGTAGGTGTCCCTGTTCCCCGCAGGGCGGTGGGACCGGGTGCCCTTTTGGGGTTCCTTCCTGCTCCAATTGTTCCATGATTCTCTCATACAAAGGCGGCCACCGCATCCCAGACGGCAACTCGCTCTGGAGATTAAAATAAAAGCAGGTCACACTCTGCATCTGCTGCTTCCTGGCACCCCTCCCACTGCTGGGCAGGATGGAGGTGGCAGATGGAAAGTGCCATTTCCATCCCAAGACTGGCTGCAGCACCGCTCCCTTGGGGGCTGTGGGCACGTGTACCTTCAGTGTCACTGCATGTCTGTCCAGAGGCAGTTCCCACCCTGGGGCCGTTCTTGCTCATCCTGGGTTGCTCCTTGTTGGTGTCAGCCATGCTGGAGCTCATCCTTCAGATGTGTCTGCTCTGTACCAGATGCTCCTTCAGGATGCAGGACCCTCATCTGTGCTCTGCCTTCAACCCCCCTCCTGGGTGGCCGTGACTCCAACCCCAATGGCTTCTTTATAGGTCAACGTGGGATCCCAGACTCCAACCCCAATGGCTTCCAAGGCCAACATGGGCTCCCATCATGGCCTGGTGAGACACGGCAACAGCTGAACGCAGAGCTCACGAGGTACGAAGGGGAACTGAAGGCTGTGATGAAGAAGCTGAAGGAGGAATATGGCGACGTCGTGACCTTAAAGGGCCAAAGCTATGAGGAAAAGATGAGGAGGAACCGGGGGGAGATGCTCTACAGGCTGCAGCAGGGCAGGAGAGCTGCTGCCATGGGGGGCATCAAGCAGCCAAAGGTGGGAAGGTGCTGAGGTGGAGTTTGGAAGCCCCACGGCTTAATTTGGGGTCTGGTTTTGGGTTCATTTTGCATCATTTTGGGCCTGTTTATTTAGGGTTTGGATTTTGGGTTCATTTTTAGGCCCACAATGTGTCAGTTCTGTGCGTTGAGGCTGAAGGGGGAAGTGGGGGGTTGGGGATGGGATGGAGGGGTTAATTGGTTCCTATAAATGGAAGGGAAGGATTTGGGGCCATCAATGAAGGGGTTCGTTGGTTCCTATAAATGGAAGGGATGGATTTGGGGTGGTGGATGAAGGTTCATTGGTGATGGGTTTGGGGTCATGGGTGGAGGTACATTGGAGATGGATTTGGGGCTGTGGATAAAGGGGTTCATTGGTTCCTCTAAATGGAGGGATGAATTTGGGGCTGTGAATAAAGGTTCATTGGAGATGGATCTGGGGCCATGGATGTATCAGAGTATCACAGTCTCATGCGGGTTGGAAGGGACCTTAGAGATCATCGAGTCCAACCCCCAGGATTTGAGCCTCCTGTGTAGCAGAGCGGCACTTCTACCACTTGCGTCACAGGGGGGATTTGAACCCGGGCCTCTGGTGTTGCAAAGTGGCGTCCTTAACCACTGTGCCACCGGAGGCACACAATGTAGCTTCATTGGTTCCTAGAAATGGAAGGGGGGGATTTGGGGCCGTGGATGGAGGGGTTGATTGGTGATGGATTTGGGGATGGGGGCAGGGGAAGGGATTCATGATGTGGCTGCAGCTTTCTATAATGCATCATTTGGAGCCTTTTGAATGCTCTCTACTACCTGATCAACAACACCACCAGGCAGTACAGCTTTGTGGCATCTCCTTTAAAAAAAGGGGCTTTGGAAGCTGATCTATGACCAGTCCTATAAGCTGTGGCCATGGTGAAGCCAAGGAAATCAAGACAGGAATGTGACACGCCAATGAGTTCTGTTCCCTTTATTGCAGCACTGGGTGCGTGGGGATCACTGCAGCGACTACCCATTGATAGGCATAGCCTATACATGGTCATTAATCCCAATGACATGGGCAGAGATTCCAAGCATTAATGAACATCTCTGGTGGTGGTGGGATGAAGGCTAATAGCCATTCTCACTATAAATGCCCAACTCTCTAAGGGGGGGTGCCCAAACTGGTTCCTGTTGATGCTACGTCCAGCTGAGGCATCTGTTCTGCCATCTTATCTTCAACACCAGCACATCTGCAATCTTATTTTCAACAGCAGCACATCTGTCCAATCTTCCCTTGAAAGCAAACTCTGCGGCCCACTCCCTGTTCTGTTCCTGAGCTGACATTTACTCCAGCGCCTTTGTCCTTCAGGTTGGATCTGCTTAAGTTGTGCATGATTCACAACCCTAACTCTGACCCAAACGCCATCCCAAACCCTAAACCAAAACCGAACCCTAATCCAAGGCCGAAGCCTAACCCAAACCCAACCCTACCCTAATCCAGTGCCAAAGCCTAACCATAAACCAACACAGACACAAACCCAAACTCAACATAGACACAAACCCAAACCCCAAACCTAAAACCAACTGTACCCCTAACCCAAACCCAGCATAGATACAAACGCAAACCACAAATCTAAAACAAACCCTACCCCAAACTGAAACCCCAAAACCAACATAGACACAAACCCAAACCCCAAAGCTAAACCCAACCCTACCCTGAACCCTAATCCAAATCTAAAACCAACCCTACCCTGAAGCCAAATCCAAATCGAAAACCAACCCTACCCCAAACCCCAAACCTAAAACCTAAAAGCAAGCCTACCCCAAACCCAACATAGACACAAACCCAAATCCCAAACCTAAAACCAACCCTACCCTGAACCCTAATCCAAATCTAAAACCAACCCTGCCCCAAACCCAAATCTAAAACCAACCCTACCCCAAACCAAAAACCCAAACCCAAAACCAACCCTACCCCAAACCCAAACCCCAAACGTAAAACCAACCATATCCCAAACCCAAACCCCAAACCTAAAACCAACCCTGCCCCAAACGCAAACCCCAAAGCTAAAACCACAGCTACCCCAAACTGAACACAGACACAAACCCAAACCCCAAACCTAAAACCAACCTTACCCTGAACCCTAATCCAAATCTAAAACCAACCCTACCCTCAACCCTAATCCAGATCTAAAACCAACCCTGCCCCAAACCCAAACCCCAAACCTAAACCCAATATAGACACAAACCCAAACCCCAAACCTAAAACCAACCCTACTCCAAACCCAAACCAAAACCAACCCTACCCCAAACCCAAACCCCAAACCTAAAACCAACCCTACCCTGAACCCAAACCCCAAACCTAAAACCAATCCTATCCCAAACCCAAACCCCAAACCTAAAACCAACCCTGCCCCAAACCCAAACCCCAAAGCTAAAACCACAGATACCCCAAACCCAAACCCCAAACCTAAACCCAACATAGACACAAAACCAAACTCCAAAGCTAAAACCAACCCTACCCCAAACCCAATCCTCAAACCCAAACCCAACATAGACACAAACCCACTGTGACCTTCAAGGACCCTCCTGTGCTGGTGTGTCACAATGACACTCTGACCTCATAGAAGCAACCCAGGGTGGGGCAGGGGCAGTGGGGCAGCACGGAACCCACCGGCCCCATTCTGCAATTGGTTCAGGTCCTGCAAGGAGCTGTGTGAGCGGTGCAGCAATGCGGGCCCAATTTGCCAGCGGAACATTAACAGCGCTGCAGTGTCTGAAGCTGCTGCAGGAGCAGAAGCAGGTGAGCAATGAATGGACGAGCAGCATTGGGTTGAGCTGCAGCTGGATGGAGGGCAACCTGCACAAGGCATGGCAGCACTGGGTTGAGCTGCAACTGGAGGGCACCCTGCACATAGCATGGCAGCATTGGGTTGAGCTGCTGCTGGATGTGTCATGTCACTCACATATACAAGAAGGGGAGCAGGGAGGACCCGGGGAACTACAGGCCGGTGAGTCTCACCTCCGTGCCTGGGAATATCATGGAACAGATCGTCCTGGACAACATGCTCCATTACATAAAGAATGAGCATGTGATCCGAGACAGCCAGCACGGCTTCACCATGGGAAGGTCATGCTTAACTAATCTTGTGGCCTTCTATGATGGAGTGACGGTGTTGGTGGACGAAGGGAAGGTGACTGATGTCATTTACCTGGACCTGAGCAAGGCCTTTGACATGGTCCCCCATCACATCCTCATCTCCAAATTGGAGGGAAGTGGATGTGATGGGTGGACAACTCGATGGATAAGCAATTGGTTGAAAGGCCGCAGACAGAGGGTGGTGGTCAATGGCTCTATGTCCAGGTGGAGGCCAGTAACGAGCGGTGTCCCTCAAGGGTCTGTCTTGGGAGCGGTGCTCTTGAACATCTTTATTAATGACATTGATAAGGGAATTGAGTGCACCCTCAGCAGGTTTGCTGACGACACCAAGCTGAGTGGTGCGGTCGATACGTTGGAAGGAAGGGGTGCCATTCAGAGGGACCTCAACAGACTAGAAAGCTGGGCTTGTGTGAATCTAATGAGGATCAACACGGCAAAGTGCAAGGTTTTGCACATGGGCCGGAAGAACCCCAGGCACCTGTACAGGCTGGGAGGAGTTGTCCTTGAGAGCAGCTCGGCTGAGAAGGACCTCAGGGTCCTGATGGACAAGAGACTTAACATGAGCCAGCAGTGCGCTCTGGCAGCTCGGAAAGCAAATGGGATCCTGGGCTCCATCAGGAGAGGGGTGGTCAGCAGGGATAGGGATTGTCCCTCTCTACTCAGCTCTTGTGAGGCCCCATCTGGAGTACTGTGTCCAGGTGTGGAGCCCTCAGTACAAGAAAGACATAGAGATTTTGGAAAGGGTCCAGAGGAGGGCCATCAAGGAGCCTCCCAAAGAGATCATGCCATCCCAAACCATTCCCTGGTTCTAAATGACCTTCAAGGACTCTTCCATCACAAACCATGCTCTGCGTCTGTGACCTTCAAGGACCCTCCAGTGCTGGTGTGTCACAATGACACTCTGACCTCATAGAAGCCACCCAGGGTGGGGCAGGGGCAGTGGGGCAGCACGGAACCCACCGGCCCCATTCTGCAATTGGCTCAGGTCCTGCAAGGAGCTGTATGAGCAGTGCAGCAATGCGGGCCCAATTTGCCAGCGGAACATTAACAGCGCTGCAGTGTCTGAAGCTGCTGCAGGAGCAGAAGCAGGTGAGCAACGAATGGACGAGCAGCATTGGGTTGAGCTGCAGCTGGATGGAGGGCAACCTGCACATGGCATAGCAGTACTGGGTTGAGCTGCAACTGGAGGGCACCCTGCACATCGCATGGCAGCATTGGGTTAAGCAGCAAAGGGAGGGCAACCTGCTCAAGTCATGGCAGCATTGGGTTGACCTTCATCTGGAGACAGATAACTGGGGTAGAAATGTCTTTATTTTGTAGAGGAAAACAGGAATTCTTGAAACAATGGATTCTCTTATCCAACAAACCAACATTCAGTAACGAAAATGTCTTCTTTGGGGATGAAAAAAATTATTTGGTTTAGAAAATGCAATTTTTAGGGATGAAAATCATTTTATTTGCTAAGACAAATGTATTTTTGCAAGGATAAAGAGTGATACTCAAAAATGAACTTTTTATTTCTTTCAGAGATAAGTACAGCTATTGGTGTCAAAGTTCTCAATATCTTGACAGAAATCGATATTTCGGGTGGAAATGTCCTTATTTTGTAGAGGAATACAGGAATTCTGGAAACAATCTACCATGTTATGCTCCAAAGCATAATTTTGTAGAGATAATGCCTTCCTTTGGGTATGAAAACCAGTATTTTGTTTAGAAAATGCTATTTTTAGGAATGAAAAGAATTATTTTGGCAAGAAAATGAAATTTTTGCAAGGATAATTAGTGATACTTATGAGATTCCTTTATATTTCTGAGATAAGAAAGGATATTAGTGTGAAAGTTTTCTACATTATGACACAACTTGATATTTCTGGTGGGAATGTCCTTATTTTGTAGAGGAATTTGGGAATTCTAGAAACACCGTATTCTATTTTGCTCCAAAGCATCATTCTGTAGGGAAAATTTCTTCTTTTGGCGATGAAAAGCAGATGTGGTTAAGAATATGCTATTCTTAGGAATGAAAAGAATTTTCTTAGGTAAGAAAAAAATATTTTTGCCAGAATACGAAGTGATACTTAAGAGAGAACTTCTTATTTCTGGAAGAAGTGGTGATATTCCTGTGTAAATTTTAAAATTTCTTACAAAATTCTCATTTTGGGTGGAAATGTTCATAGTTTGAAGAGGAAAATAGGTATTCTGGTAGAAATGCATCCTATAATGCTACAGTGCATCATTTTCTAGAGAAAATATCTTCTTTTGGTTATGAAAACAGGTATTAGGTTTAGAAAACGCTATTTTTAGTGAAGAAAATTCATATTTTCAAAAGAAACTCAAATATTTGCCAGGATAAATGGTGATGCTTTAGAGAGAACTTATTATTTCTGGTCTATGTAGTGAAAGTTGTGTGTAAATTTCAAAAATTAGAACAGAAATTGATCTTTAGGGGGAAAGTGTCCTTATTTGAAAGAGGAATTCCGGTATTCTGTAAACAATGTATCATATTATGCTGCAAATATTCATTTTTTAGAGGAACTGTCTTCTTTTGAGGATGAAACCCAGTATTTTGGGGAGAAAATGATATTTTTAGGGCTGAAAAGCATTGTATTTGTTAAGAAAAATGTATTTTTGCAAGGATAAGAAGTGATACTCAAGAATGTACCTTTTTTTTTTTTTCTGGGATAAGTACTGCTATTAATGTCAAAGTTCTCTAAATCTTGACAGAAATTGATATTTTGGGTGGAAATGTCCTTATTTTGTAGAGGAATACAGGAATTCATGAAACACTGTATTCTATTATGCTCCAAAGGAACATTCTGTAGAGATAATGTCTACCTTTGGGGATGAAAACCAGTATTTTGTTTAGAAAATGCAATTTTTAGGAATGAAAAGCATTAGTTTGGTAAGAAAATGAAATATTTGAAAGGATAATTAGTGATACTTATGAGATTCCTTTTTATTTCTGGGATAAGCAAGGATATTAGTGTGAAAGTTTTCTACATTATGACACAACTTGATATTTCTGGTGGGAATGTCCTTATTTTGTAGAGGAATTTGGGAATTCTTGAATCACTGTATTCTATTAGGCTCCAAAGCATCATTCTGTAGGGATAAAGTCTTTCTTTGTGTATGAAAACCAGTATTTTGTTTAGAAATGCTATTTTTAGGAATGAAATGCTTTATTTTTGAAAGAAAATGAAATTTTGGCAAGGATAATTAGTGATACTTCAGTGATAACTTTTTATTTCTGGTATGTGTAGTGACATTCATGTGAAAATTTTTAATGTTTTGACAGAAACTGATATTTCGGGTGGAACTGTCCTTATTTTGTAGAGTAAAACTGGTGTTCTGGAAACAATGTGTCATATTATGCTCCTAAGTATCATTTAGTAGAGAGAATATCTTCTTTTGGGAATTAAAAACCATATGTTGTTTAGAACATACTATTCTCAGGAATGAAAAGCATTTTCTTAGGTAAGAAAAATGTATTTTTGCCAGAATACGGAGTGATACTTAAGAGAGAACTTCTTATTTCTGGAAGAAGTGGTGATATTCATGTGTAAATGGTAAAAATTTTAACAGAAATTGTCATTTTGGGTGGAAATGTCCATCATTTGTAGAGGAAAACGTGTATTCTGGTAGAAATGCATCCTATAATGCTACAGTGCATCATTTTCTAGAGAAAATATCTTCTTTTGGTTATGAAAACAGGTATTAGGTTTAGAAAATGCTATTTTTAGTGAAGAAAATTCATATTTTCAAAAGAAACTCAAATATTTGCCAGGATAAATGGTGATGCTTTAGAGAGAACTTATTTCTCGTCTATGTAGTGAAAGTCGTGTGTAAATTTCAAAAATTAGAACAGAAATTGATCTTTAGGGGGGAAGTGTCCTTATTTGAAAGAGGAATTCCGGTATTCTGTAAACAATGTATCATATTATGCTGCAAATATTCATTTTTTAGAGGAACTGTCTTCTTTTGAGGATGAAACCCAGTATTTTGGGGAGAAAATGATATTTTTAGGGCTGAAAAGCATTGTATTTGTTAAGAAAAATGTATTTTTGCAAGGATAAGAAGTGATACTCAAGAATGTACCTTTTTTTTTTTTCTGGGATAAGTACTGCTATTAATGTCAAAGTTCTCTAAATCTTGACAGAAATTGATATTTTGGGTGGAAATGTCCTTATTTTGTAGAGGAATACAGGAATTCATGAAACACTGTATTCTGTTATGCTCCAAAGGAACATTCTGTAGAGATAATGTCTACCTTTGGGGATGAAAACCAGTATTTTGTTTAGAAAATGCTATTTTTAGGAATGAAAAGCATTAGTTTGGTAAGAAAATGAAATATTTGAAAGGATAATTAGTGATACTTATGAGATTCCTTTTTATTTCTGGGATAAGCAAGGATATTAGTGTGAAAGTTTTCTACATTATGACACAACTTGATATTTCTGGTGGGAATGTCCTTATTTTGTAGAGGAATTTGGGAATTCTTGAATCACTGTATTCTATTAGGCTCCAAAGCATCATTCTGTAGGTATAAAGTCTTTCTTTGTGTATGAAAACCAGTATTTTGTTTAGAAATGCTATTTTTAGGAATGAAATGCTTTATTTTTGAAAGTAAATGAAATTTTGGCAAGGATAATTAGTGATACTTCAGTGATAACTTTTTATTTCTGGTATGTGTAGTGATATTCGTGTGAAAATTTTTAATGTTTTGACAGAAATTGATATTTCGGGTGGAACTGTCCTTATTTTGTAGAGTAAAACTGGTGTTCTGGAAACAATGTGTCATATTATGCTCCTAAGTATCATTTAGTAGAGAGAATATCTTCTTTTGGGAATTAAAAACCATATGTTGTTTAGAACATACTATTCTCAGGAATGAAAAGCATTTACTTAGGTAAGAAAAATGTATTTTTGCCAGAATACGGAGTGATACTTAAGAGAGAACTTCTTATTTCTGGAAGAAGTGGTGATATTCATGTGTAAATGGTAAAAATTTTAACAGAAACTGTCATTTTGGGTGGAAATGTCCATCATTTGTAGAGGAAAACGGGTATTCTGGTAGAAATGCATCCTATAATGCAATAGTGCATCATTTTCTAGAGAAAATATCTTCTTTTGGTTATGAAAACAGGTATTAGGTTTAGAAAACGCTATTTTTAGTGAAGAAAATTCATATTTTCAAAAGAAACTCAAATATTTGCCAGGATAAATGGTGATGCCTTAGAGAGAACTTATTATTTCTGGTCTATGTAGTGAAAGTCGTGTGTAAATTTCAAAAATTAGAACAGAAATTGATCTTTAGGGGGGAAGTGTCCTTATTTGAAAGAGGAATTCCGGTATTCTGTAAACAATGTATCATATTATGCTGCAAATATTCATTTTTTAGAGGAACTGTCTTCTTTTGAGGATGAAACCCAGTATTTTGGGGAGAAAATGATATTTTTAGGGCTGAAAAGCATTGTATTTGTTAAGAAAAATGTATTTTTGCAAGGATAAGAAGTGATACTCAAGAATGTACCTTTTTATTTTTTTTTCTGGGATAAGTACTGCTATTAATGTCAAAGTTCTCTAAATCTTGACAGAAATTGATATTTTGGGTGGAAATGTCCTTATTTTGTAGAGGAATACAGGAATTCATGAAACACTGTATTCTATTATGCTCCAAAGGAACATTCTGTAGAGATAATGTCTACCTTTGGGTATGAAAACCAGTATTTTGTTTAGAAAATGCTATTTTTAGGAATGAAAAGCATTAGTTTGGTAAGAAAATGAAATATTTGAAAGGATAATTAGTGATACTTACGAGATTCCTTTTTATTTCTGAGATAAGCAAGGATATTAGTGTGAAAGTTTTCTACATTATGACACAACTTGATATTTCTGGTGGGAATGTCCTTATTTTGTAGAGGAATTTGGGAATTCTTGAATCACTGTATTCTATTAGGCTCCAAAGCATCATTCTGTAGGGATAAAGTCTTTCTTTGTGTATGAAAACCAGTATTTTGTTTAGAAATGCTATTTTTAGGAATGAAATGCTTTATTTTTGAAAGAAAATGAAATTTTGGCAAGGATAATTAGTGATACTTCAGTGAAAACTTTTTATTTCTGGTATGTGTAGTGATATTCGTGTGAAAATTTTTAATGTTTTGACAGAAATTGATATTTCGGGTGGAACTGTCCTTATTTTGTAGAGTAAAACTGGTGTTCTGGAAACAATGTGTCATATTATGCTCCTAAGTATCATTTAGTAGAGAGAATATCTTCTTTTGGGAATTAAAAACCATATGTTGTTTAGAACATACTATTCTCAGGAATGAAAAGCATTTTCTTAGGTAAGAAAAATGTATTTTTGCCAGAATACGGAGTGATACTTAAGAGAGAACTTCTTATTTCTGGAAGAAGTGGTGATATTCATGTGTAAATGGTAAAAATTTTAACAGAAATTGTCATTTTGGGTGGAAATGTCCATCATTTGTAGAGGAAAACGGGTATTCTGGTAGAAATGCATCCTATAATGCTACAGTGCATCATTTTCTAGAGAAAATATCTTCTTTTGGTTATGAAAACAGGTATTAGGTTTAGAAAACGCTATTTTTAGTGAAGAAAATTCATATTTTCAAAAGAAACTCAAATATTTGCCAGGATAAATGGTGATGCTTTAGAGAGAACTTATTATTTCTGGTCTATGTAGTGAAAGTCGTGTGTAAATTTCAAAAATTAGAACAGAAATTGATCTTTAGGGGGGAAGTGTCCTTATTTGAAAGAGGAATTCTGGTATTCTGTAAACAATGTATCATATTATGCTGCAAATATTCATTTTTTAGAGGAACTGTCTTCTTTTGAGGATGAAACCCAGTATTTTGGGGAGAAAATGATATTTTTAGGGCTGAAAAGCATTGTATTTGTTAAGAAAAATGTATTTTTGCAAGGATAAGAAGTGATACTCAAGAATGTACCTTTTTTTTTTTTCTGGGATAAGTACTGCTATTAATGTCAAAGTTCTCTAAATCTTGACAGAAATTGATAGTTTGGGTGGAAATGTCCTTATTTAGTAGAGGAATACAGGAATTCATGAAACACTTTATTCTATTATGCTCCAAAGGAACATTTTGTAGAGATAATGTCTACCTTTGGGGATGAAAACCAGTATTTTGTTTAGGAAATGCTATTTTTAGGAATGAAAAGTATTAGTTTGGTAAGAAAGTGAAATATTTGAAAGGATAATTAGTGATCCTTATGAGATTCCTTTTTATTTCTGAGATAAGCATGGATATTAGTGTGAAAGTTTTCTACATTATGACACAACTTGATATTTCTGGTGGGAATGTCCTTATTTTGTAGAGGACTTTGGGAATTCTTGAATCACTGTATTCTATTAGGCTCCAAAGCATCATTCTGTAGGGATAATGTCTTTCTTTGTGTATGAAAACCAGTATTTTGTTTAGAAATGCTATTTTTAGGAATGAAATGCTTTATTTTTGAAAGAAAATGAAATTTTGGCAAGGATAATTAGTGATACTTCAGTGATAACTTTTTATTTCTGGTATGTGTAGTGATATTCGTGTGAAAATTTTTAATGTTTTGACAGAAATTGATATTTCGGGTGGAACTGTCCTTATTTTGTAGAGTAAAACTGGTGTTCTGGAAACAATGTGTCATATTATGCTCCTAAGTATCATTTAGTAGAGAGAATATCTTCTTTTGGGAATTAAAAACCATATGTTGTTTAGAACATACTATTCTGGGGAATGAAAAGCATTTTCTTAGGTAAGAAAAATGTATTTTTGCCAGAATACGGAGTGATACTTAAGAGAGAACTTTTTATTTCTGGAAGAAGTGGTGATATTCATGTGTAAATGGTAAAAATTTTAACAGAAACTGTCATTTTGGGTGGAAATGTCCATCATTTGTAGAGGAAAACGGGTATTCTGGTAGAAATGCATCCTATAATGCTACAGTGCATCATTTTCTAGAGAAAATATCTTCTTTTGGTTATGAAAACAGGTATTAGGTTTAGAAAACGCTATTTTTAGTGAAGAAAATTCATATTTTCGAAAGAAACTCAAATATTTGCCAGGATAAATGGTGATGCTTTAGAGAGAACTTATTATTTCTGGTCTATGTAGTGAAAGTCGTGTGTAAATTTCAAAAATTAGAACAGAAATTGATCTTTAGGGGGGAAGTGTCCTTATTTGAAAGAGGAATTCCGGTATTCTGTAAACAATGTATCATACTATGCTGCAAATATTCATTTTTTAGAGGAACTGTCTTCTTTTGAGGATGAAACCCAGTATTTTGGGGAGAAAATGATATTTTTAGGGCTGAAAAGCATTGTATTTGTTAAGAAAAATGTATTTTTGCAAGGATAAGAAGTGATACTCAAGAATGTACCTTTTTTTTTTTCTGGCATAAGTACTGCTATTAATGTCAAAGTTCTCTAAATCTTGACAGAAATTGATATTTTGGGTGGAAATGTCCTTATTTTGTAGAGGAATACAGGAATTCATGAAACACTGTATTCTATTATGCTCCAAAGGAACATTCTGTAGAGATAATGTCTACCTTTGGGGATGAAAACCAGTATTTTGTTTAGAAAATGCTATTTTTAGGAATGAAAAGCATTAGTTTGGTAAGAAAATGAAATATTTGAAAGGATAATTAGTGATACTTATGAGATTCCTTTTTATTTCTGGGATAAGCAAGGATATTAGTGTGAAAGTTTTCTACATTATGACACAACTTGATATTTCTGGTGGGAATGTCCTTATTTTGTAGAGGAATTTGGGAATTCTTGAATCACTGTATTCTATTAGGCTCCAAAGCATCATTCTGTAGGGATAAAGTCTTTCTTTGTGTATGAAAACCAGTATTTTGTTTAGAAATGCTATTTTTAGGAATGAAATGCTTTATTTTTGAAAGAAAATGAAATTTTGGCAAGGATAATTAGTGATACTTCAGTGATAACTTTTTATTTCTGGTATGTGTAGTGATATTCGTGTGAAAATTTTTAATGTTTTGACAGAAATTGATATTTCGGGTGGAACTGTCCTTATTTTGTAGAGTAAAACTGGTGTTCTGGAAACAATGTGTCATATTATGCTCCTAAGTATCATTTAGTAGAGAGAATATCTTCTTTTGGGAATTAAAAACCATATGTTGTTTAGAACATACTATTCTTAGGAATTAAAAGCATTTTCTTAGGTAAGAAAAATGTATTTTTGCCGGAATACGGAGTGATACTTAAGAGAGAACTTCTTATTTCTGGAAGAAGTGGTGATATTCATGTGTAAATGGCAAAAATTTTAACAGAAACTGTCATTTTGGGTGGAAATGTCCATCATTTGTAGAGGAAAACGGGTATTCTGGTAGAAATGCATCCTATAATGCTACAGTGCATCATTTTCTAGAGAAAATATCTTCTTTTGGTTATGAAAACAGGTATTAGGTTTAGAAAACGCTATTTTTAGTAAAGAAAATTCATATTTTCGAAAGAAACTCAAATATTTGCCAGGATAAATGGTGATGCTTTAGAGAGAACTTATTATTTCTGGTCTATGTAGTGAAAGTCGTGTGTAAATTTCAAAAATTAGAACAGAAATTGATCTTTACGGGGGAAGTGTCCTTATTTGAAAGAGGAATTCCGGTATTCTGTAAACAATGTATCATACTATGCTGCAAATATTCATTTTTTAGAGGAACTGTCTTCTTTTGAGGATGAAACCCAGTATTTTGGGGAGAAAATGATATTTTTAGGGCTGAAAAGCATTGTCTTTGTTAAGAAAAATGTATTTTTGCAAGGATAAGAAGTGATACTCAAGAATGTACCTTTTTTTTTTTTTTCTGGGATAAGTACTGCTATTAATGTCAAAGTTCTCTAAATCTTGACAGAAATTGATATTTTGGGTGGAAATGTCCTTATTTTGTAGAGGAATACAGGAATTCATGAAACACTGTATTCTATTATGCTCCAAAGGAACATTCTGTAGAGATAATGTCTACCTTTGGGTATGAAAACCAGTATTTTGTTTAGAAAATGCAATTTTTAGGAATGAAAAGCATTAGTTTGGTAAGAAAATGAAATATTTGAAAGGATAATTAGTGATACTTATGAGATTCCTTTTTATTTCTGGGATAAGCAAGGATATTAGTGTGAAAGTTTTCTACATTATGACACAACTTGATATTTCTGGTGGGAATGTCCTTATTTTGTAGAGGAATTTGGGAATTCTTGAATCACTGTATTCTATTAGGCTCCAAAGCATCATTCTGTAGGGATAAAGTCTTTCTTTGTGTATGAAAACCAGTATTTTGTTTAGAAATGCTATTTTTAGGAATGAAATGCTTTATTTTTGAAAGTAAATGAAATTTTGGCAAGGATAATTAGTGATACTTCAGTGATAACTTTTTATTTCTGGTATGTGTAGTGATATTCGTGTGAAAATTTTTAATGTTTTGACAGAAATTGATATGTCGGGTGGAACTGTCCTTATTTTGTAGAGTAAAACTGGTGTTCTGGAAACAATGTGTCATATTATGCTCCTAAGTATCATTTAGTAGAGAGAATATCTTGTTTTGGGAATTAAAAACCATATGTTGTTTAGAACATACTATTCTCAGGAATGAAAAGCATTTACTTAGGTAAGAAAAATGTATTTTTGCCAGAATACGGAGTGATACTTAAGAGAGAACTTCTTATTTCTGGAAGAAGTGGTGATATTCATGTGTAAATGGTAAAAATTTTAACAGAAACTGTCATTTTGGGTGGAAATGTCCATCATTTGTAGAGGAAAACGGGTATTCTGGTAGAAATGCATCCTATAATGCTACAGTGCATCATTTTCTAGAGAAAATATCTTCTTTTGGTTATGAAAACAGGTATTAGGTTTAGAAAATGCTATTTTTAGTGAAGAAAATTCATATTTTCAAAAGAAACTCAAATATTTGCCAGGATAAATGGTGATGCTTTAGAGAGAACTTATTATTTCTGGTCTATGTAGTGAAAGTTGTGTGTAAATTTCAAAAATTAGAACAGAAATTGATCTTTAGGGGGGAAGTGTCCTTATTTGAAAGAGGAATTCCGGTATTCTGTAAACAATGTATCATATTATGCTGCAAATATTCATTTTTTAGAGGAACTGTCTTCTTTTGAGGATGAAACCCAGTATTTTGGGGAGAAAATGATATTTTTAGGGCTGAAAAGCATTGTCTTTGTTAAGAAAAATGTATTTTTGCAAGGATAAGAAGTGATACTCAAGAATGTACCTTTTTTTTTTTTTTCTGGGATAAGTACTGCTATTAATGTCAAAGTTCTCTAAATCTTGACAGAAATTGATATTTTGGGTGGAAATGTCCTTATTTTGTAGAGGAATACAGGAATTCATGAAACACTGTATTCTATTATGCTCCAAAGGAACATTCTGTAGAGATAATGTCTACCTTTGGGGATGAAAACCAGTATTTTGTTTAGAAAATGCTATTTTTAGGAATGAAAAGCATTAGTTTGGTAAGAAAATGAAATATTTGAAAGGATAATTAGTGATACTTATGAGATTCCTTTTTATTTCTGGGATAAGCAAGGATATTAGTGTGAAAGTTTTCTACATTATGACACAACTTGATATTTCTGGTGGGAATGTCCTTATTTTGTAGAGGAATTTGGGAATTCTTGAATCACTGTATTCTATTAGGCTCCAAAGCATCATTCTGTAGGGATAAAGTCTTTCTTTGTGTATGAAAACCAGTATTTTGTTTAGAAATGCTATTTTTAGGAATGAAATGCTTTATTTTTGAAAGAAAATGAAATTTTGGCAAGGATAATTAGTGATACTTCAGTGAAAACTTTTTATTTCTGGTATGTGTAGTGATATTCGTGTGAAAATTTTTAATGTTTTGACAGAAATTGATATTTCGGGTGGAACTGTCCTTATTTTGTAGAGTAAAACTGGTGTTCTGGAAACAATGTGTCATATTATGCTCCTAAGTATCATTTAGTAGAGAGAATATCTTCTTTTGGGAATTAGAAACCATATGTTGTTTAGAACATACTATTCTCAGGAATGAAAAACATTTTCTTAGGTAAGAAAAATGTATTTTTGACAGAATACGGAGTGATACTTAAGAGAGAACTTCTTATTTCTGGAAGAAGTGGTGATATTCATGTGTAAATGGTAAAAATTTTAACAGAAACTGTCATTTTGGGTGGAAATGTCCATCATTTGTAGAGGAAAACGGGTATTCTGGTAGAAATGCATCCTATAATGCTACAGTGCATCATTTTCTAGAGAAAATATCTTCTTTTGGTTATGAAAACAGGTATTAGGTTTAGAAAATGCTATTTTTAGTGAAGAAAATTCATATTTTCAAAAGAAACTCAAATATTTGCCAGGATAAATGGTGATGCTTTAGAGAGAACTTATTATTTCTGGTCTATGTAGTGAAAGTCGTGTGTAAATTTCAAAAATTAGAACAGAAATTGATCTTTAGGGGGGAAGTGTCCTTATTTGAAAGAGGAATTCCGGTATTCTGTAAACAATGTATCATATTATGCTGCAAATATTCATTTTTTAGAGGAACTGTCTTCTTTTGAGGATGAAACCCAGTATTTTGGGGAGAAAATGATATTTTTAGGGCTGAAAAGCATTGTCTTTGTTAAGAAAAATGTATTTTTGCAAGGATGAGAAGTGATACTCAAGAACGTACCTTTTTTTTTTTTTCTGGGATAAGTACTGCTATTAATGTCAAAGTTCTCTAAATCTTGACAGAAATTGATATTTTGGGTGGAAATGTCCTTATTTTGTAGAGCAATACAGGAATTCATGAAACACTGTATTCTGTTATGCTCCAAAGGAACATTCTGTAGAGATAATGTCTACCTTTGGGGATGAAAACCAGTATTTTGTTTAGAAAATGCAATTTTTAGGAATGAAAAGCATTAGTTTGGTAAGAAAATGAAATATTTGAAAGGATAATTAGTGATACTTATGAGATTCCTTTTTATTTCTGGGATAAGCAAGGATATTAGTGTGAAAGTTTTCTACATTATGACACAACTTGATATTTCTGGTGGGAATGTCCTTATTTTGTAGAGGAATTTGGGAATTCTTGAATCACTGTATTCTATTAGGCTCCAAAGCATCATTCTGTAGGGATAAAGTCTTTCTTTGTGTATGAAAACCAGTATTTTGTTTAGAAATGCTATTTTTAGGAATGAAATGCTTTATTTTTGAAAGAAAATGAAATTTTGGCAAGGATAATTAGTGATACTTCAGTGAAAACTTTTTATTTCTGGTATGTGTAGTGATATTCGTGTGAAAATTTTTAATGTTTTGACAGAAATTGATATTTCGGGTGGAACTGTCCTTATTTTGTAGAGTAAAACTGGTGTTCTGGAAACAATGTGTCATATTATGCTCCTAAGTATCATTTAGTAGAGAGAATATCTTCTTTTGGGAATTAAAAACCATATGTTGTTTAGAACATACTATTCTCAGGAATGAAAAGCATTTTCTTAGGTAAGAAAAAGGTATTTTTGCCAGAATACGGAGTGATACTTAAGAGAGAACTTCTTATTTCTGGAAGAAGTGGTGATATTCATGTGTAAATGGTAAAAATTTTAACAGAAACTGTCATTTTGGGTGGAAATGTCCATCATTTGTAGAGGAAAACGGGTATTCTGGTAGAAATGCATCCTATAATGCTACAGTGCATCATTTTCTAGAGAAAATATCTTCTTTTGGTTATGAAAACAGGTATTAGGTTTAGAAAATGCTATTTTTAGTGAAGAAAATTCATATTTTCAAAAGAAACTCAAATATTTGCCAGGATAAATGGTGATGCTTTAGAGAGAACTTATTATTTCTGGTCTATGTAGTGAAAGTCGTGTGTAAATTTCAAAAATTAGAACAGAAATTGATCTTTAGGGGGGAAGTGTCCTTATTTGAAAGAGGAATTCCAATATTCTGTAAAGAATGTATCATATTATGTTGCAAATATTCATTTTTTAGAGGAACTGTCTTCTTTTGAGGATGAAACCCAGTATTTTGGGGAGAAAATGATATTTTTAGGGCTGAAAAGCATTGTCTTTGTTAAGAAAAATGTATTTTTGCAAGGATAAGAACTGATACTCAAGAACGTACCTTTTTTTTTTTTTTCTGGGATAAGTACTGCTATTAATGTCAAAGTTCTCTAAATCTTGACAGAAATTGATATTTTGGGTGGAAATGTCCTTATTTTGTAGAGGAATACAGGAATTCATGAAACACTGTATTCTATTATGCTCCAAAGGAACGTTCTGTAGAGATAATGTCTACCTTTGGGGATGAAAACCAGTATTTTGTTTAGAAAATGCAATTTTTAGGAATGAAAAGCATTAGTTTGGTAAGAAAATGAAATATTTGAAAGGATAATTAGTGATACTTATGAGATTCCTTTTTATTTCTGGGATAAGCAAAGATATTAGTGTGAAAGTTTTCTACATTATGACACAACTTGATATTTCTGGTGGGAATGTCCTTATTTTGTAGAGGAATTTGGGAATTCTTGAATCACTGTATTCTATTAGGCTCCAAAGCATCATTCTGTAGGGATAAAGTCTTTCTTTGTGTATGAAAACCAGTATTTTGTTTAGAAATGCTATTTTTAGGAATGAAATGCTTTATTTTTGAAAGAAAATGAAATTTTGGCAAGGATAATTAGTGATACTTCAGTGAAAACTTTTTATTTCTGGTATGTGTAGTGATATTCGTGTGAAAATTTTTAATGTTTTGACAGAAATTGATATTTCGGGTGGAACTGTCCTTATTTTGTAGAGTAAAACTGGTGTTCTGGAAACAATGTGTCATATTATGCTCCTAAGTATCATTTAGTAGAGAGAATATCTTCTTTTGGGAATTAAAAACCATATGTTGTTTAGAACATACTATTCTCAGGAATGAAAAGCATTTTCTTAGGTAAGAAAAAGGTATTTTTGCCAGAATACGGAGTGATACTTAAGAGAGAACTTCTTATTTCTGGAAGAAGTGGTGATATTCATGTGTAAATGGTAAAAATTTTAACAGAAACTGTCATTTTGGGTGGAAATGTCCATCATTTGTAGAGGAAAACGGGTATTCTGGTAGAAATGCATCCTATAATGCTACAGTGCATCATTTTCTAGAGAAAATATCTTCTTTTGGTTATGAAAACAGGTATTAGGTTTAGAAAATGCTATTTTTAGTGAAGAAAATTCATATTTTCAAAAGAAACTCAAATATTTGCCAGGATAAATGGTGATGCTTTAGAGAGAACTTATTATTTCTCGTCTATGTAGTGAAAGTCGTGTGTAAATTTCAAAAATTAGAACAGAAATTGATCTTTAGGGGGGAAGTGTCCTTATTTGAAAGAGGAATTCCAATATTCTGTAAAGAATGTATCATATTATGTTGCAAATATTCATTTTTTAGAGGAACTGTCTTCTTTTGAGGATGAAACCCAGTATTTTGGGGAGAAAATGATATTTTTAGGGCTGAAAAGCATTGTCTTTGTTAAGAAAAATGTATTTTTGCAAGGATGAGAACTGATACTCAAGAACGTACCTTTTTTTTTTTTTTCTGGGATAAGTACTGCTATTAATGTCAAAGTTCTCTAAATCTTGACAGAAATTGATATTTTGGGTGGAAATGTCCTTATTTTGTAGAGGAATACAGGAATTCATGAAACACTGTATTCTATTATGCTCCAAAGGAACGTTCTGTAGAGATAATGTCTACCTTTGGGGATGAAAACCAGTATTTTGTTTAGAAAATGCAATTTTTAGGAATGAAAAGCATTAGTTTGGTAAGAAAATGAAATATTTGAAAGGATAATTAGTGATACTTATGAGATTCCTTTTTATTTCTGGGATAAGCAAAGATATTAGTGTGAAAGTTTTCTACATTATGACACAACTTGATATTTCTGGTGGGAATGTCCTTATTTTGTAGAGGAATTTGGGAATTCTTGAATCACTGTATTCTATTAGGCTCCAAAGCATCATTCTGTAGGGATAAAGTCTTTCTTTGTGTATGAAAACCAGTATTTTGTTTAGAAATGCTATTTTTAGGAATGAAATGCTTTATTTTTGAAAGAAAATGAAATTTTTGCAAGCATAATTAGTGATACTTCAGTGATAACTTTTTATTTCTGGTATGTGTAGTGATATTCGTGTGAAAATTTTTAATGTTTTGACAGAAATTGATATTTCGGGTGGAACTGTCCTTATTTTGTAGAGTAAAACTGGTGTTCTGGAAACAATGTGTCATATTATGCTCCTAAGTATCATTTAGTAGAGAGAATATCTTCTTTTGGGAATTAAAAACCATATGTTGTTTAGAACATACTATTCTCAGGAATGAAAAGCATTTTCTTAGGTAAGAAAAAGGTATTTTTGCCAGAATACGGAGTGATACTTAAGAGAGAACTTTTTATTTCTGGAAGAAGTGGTGATATTCATGTGTAAATGGTAAAAATTTTAACAGAAACTGTCATTTTGGGTGGAAATGTCCATCATTTGTAGAGGAAAACGGGTATTCTGGTAGAAATGCATCCTATAATGCTACAGTGCATCATTTTCTAGAGAAAATATCTTCTTTTGGTTATGAAAACAGGTATTAGGTTTAGAAAATGCTATTTTTAGTGAAGAAAATTCATATTTTCAAAAGAAACTCAAATATTTGCCAGGATAAATGGTGATGCTTTAGAGAGAACTTATTATTTCTGGTCTATGTAGTGAAAGTCGTGTGTAAATTTCAAAAATTAGAACAGAAATTGATCTTTAGGGGGGAAGTGTCCTTATTTGAAAGAGGAATTCCGGTATTCTGTAAACAATGTATCATATTATGCTGCAAATATTCATTTTTTAGAGGAACTGTCTTCTTTTGAGGATGAAACCCAGTATTTTGGGGAGAAAATGATATTTTTAGGGCTGAAAAGCATTGTATTTGTTAAGAAAAATGTATTTTTGCAAGGATGAGAAGTGATACTCAAGAACATACCTTTTTTTTTTTTTTCTGGGATAAGTACTGCTATTAATGTCAAAGTTCTCTAAATCTTGACAGAAATTGATATTTTGGGTGGAAATGTCCTTATTTTGTAGAGGAATACAGGAATTCATGAAACACTGTGTTCTATTATGCTCCAAAGGAACATTCTGTAGAGATAATGTCTACCTTTGGGGATGAAAACCAGTATTTTGTTTAGAAAATGCTATTTTTAGGAATGAAAAGCATTAGTTTGGTAAGAAAATGAAATATTTGAAAGGATAATTAGTGATACTTATGAGATTCCTTTTTATTTCTGGGATAAGCAAGGATATTAGTGTGAAAGTTTTCTACATTATGACACAACTTGATATTTCTGGTGGGAATGTCCTTATTTTGTAGAGGAATTTGGGAATTCTTGAATCACTGTATTCTATTAGGCTCCAAAGCATCATTCTGTAGGGATAAAGTCTTTCTTTGTGTATGAAAACCAGTATTTTGTTTAGAAATGCTATTTTTAGGAATGAAATGCTTTATTTTTGAAAGAAAATGAAATTTTGGCAAGGATAATTAGTGATACTTCAGTGATAACTTTTTATTTCTGGTATGTGTAGTGATATTCGTGTGAAAATTTTTAATGTTTTGACAGAAATTGATATTTCGGGTGGAACTGTCCTTATTTTGTAGAGTAAAACTGGTGTTCTGGAAACAATGTGTCATATTATGCTCCTAAGTATCATTTAGTAGAGAGAATATCTTCTTTTGGGAATTAAAAACCATATGTTGTTTAGAACATACTATTCTCAGGAATGAAAAACATTTTCTTAGGTAAGAAAAACGTATTTTTGCCAGAATACGGAGTGATACTTAAGAGAGAACTTCTTATTTCTGGAAGAAGTGGTGATATTCATGTGTAAATGGTAAAAATTTTAACAGAAACTGTCATTTTGGGTGGAAATGTCCATCATTTGTAGAGGAAAACGGGTATTCTGGTAGAAATGCATCCTATAATGCTACAGTGCATCATTTTCTAGAGAAAATATCTTCTTTTGGTTATGAAAACAGGTATTAGGTTTAGAAAATGCTATTTTTAGTGAAGAAAATTCATATTTTCAAAAGAAACTCAAATATTTGCCAGGATAAATGGTGATGCTTTAGAGAGAACTTATTATTTCTGGTCTATGTAGTGAAAGTCGTGTGTAAATTTCAAAAATTAGAACAGAAATTGATCTTTAGGGGGGAAGTGTCCTTATTTGAAAGAGGAATTCCGGTATTCTGTAAACAATGTATCATATTATGCTGCAAATATTCATTTTTTAGAGGAACTGTCTTCTTTTGAGGATGAAACCCAGTATTTTGGGGAGAAAATGATATTTTTAGGGCTGAAAAGCATTGTATTTGTTAAGAAAAATGTATTTTTGCAAGGATGAGAAGTGATACTCAAGAACATACCTTTTTTTTTTTTCTGGGATAAGTACTGCTATTAATGTCAAAGTTCTCTAAATCTTGACAGAAATTGATATTTTGGGTAGAAATGTCCTTATTTTGTAGAGGAATACAGGAATTCATGAAACACTGTGTTCTATTATGCTCCAAAGGAACATTCTGTAGAGATAATGTCTACCTTTGGGGATGAAAACCAGTATTTTGTTTAGAAAATGCAATTTTTAGGAATGAAAAGCATTAGTTTGGTAAGAAAATGAAATATTTGAAAGGATAATTAGTGATACTTATGAGATTCCTTTTTATTTCTGGGATAAGCAAGGATATTAGTGTGAAAGTTTTCTACATTATGACACAACTTGATATTTCTGGTGGGAATGTCCTTATTTTGTAGAGGAATTTGGGAATTCTTGAATCACTGTATTCTATTAGGCTCCAAAGCATCATTCTGTAGGGATAAAGTCTTTCTTTGTGTATGAAAACCAGTATTTTGTTTAGAAATGCTATTTTTAGGAATGAAATGCTTTATTTTTGAAAGAAAATGAAATTTTGGCAAGGATAATTAGTGATACTTCAGTGAAAACTTTTTATTTCTGGTATGTGTAGTGATATTCGTGTGAAAATTTTTAATGTTTTGACAGAAATTGATATTTCGGGTGGAACTGTCCTTATTTTGTAGAGTAAAACTGGTGTTCTGGAAACAATGTGTCATATTATGCTCCTAAGTATCATTTAGTAGAGAGAATATCTTCTTTTGGGAATTAAAAACCATATGTTGTTTAGAACATACTATTCTCAGGAATGAAAAGCATTTTCTTAGGTAAGAAAAAGGTATTTTTGCCAGAATACGGAGTGATACTTAAGAGAGAACTTCTTATTTCTGGAAGAAGTGGTGATATTCATGTGTAAATGGTAAAAATTTTAACAGAAACTGTCATTTTGGGTGGAAATGTCCATCATTTGTAGAGGAAAACGGGTATTCTGGTAGAAATGCATCCTATAATGCTACAGTGCATCATTTTCTAGAGAAAATATCTTCTTTTGGTTATGAAAACAGGTATTAGGTTTAGAAAATGCTATTTTTAGTGAAGAAAATTCATATTTTCAAAAGAAACTCAAATATTTGCCAGGATAAATGGTGATGCTTTAGAGAGAACTTATTATTTCTGGTCTATGTAGTGAAAGTCGTGTGTAAATTTCAAAAATTAGAACAGAAATTGATCTTTAGGGGGGAAGTGTCCTTATTTGAAAGAGGAATTCCGGTATTCTGTAAACAATGTATCATATTATGCTGCAAATATTCATGTTTTAGAGGAACTGTCTTCTTTTGAGGATGAAACCCAGTATTTTGGGGAGAAAATGATATTTTTAGGGCTGAAAAGCATTGTCTTTGTTAAGAAAAATGTATTTTTGCAAGGATGAGAAGTGATACTCAAGAACATACCTTTTTTTTTTTTTTTTTCTGGGATAAGTACTGCTATTAATGTCAAAGTTCTCTAAATCTTGACAGAAATTGATATTTTGGGTGGAAATGTCCTTATTTTGTAGAGGAATACAGGAATTCATGAAACACTGTGTTCTATTATGCTCCAAAGGAACATTCTGTAGAGATAATGTCTACCTTTGGGGATGAAAACCAGTATTTTGTTTAGAAAATGCAATTTTTAGGAATGAAAAGCATTAGTTTGGTAAGAAAATGAAATATTTGAAAGGATAATTAGTGATACTTATGAGATTCCTTTTTATTTCTGGGATAAGCAAGGATATTAGTGTGAAAGTTTTCTACATTATGACACAACTTGATATTTCTGGTGGGAATGTCCTTATTTTGTAGAGGAATTTGGGAATTCTTGAATCACTGTATTCTATTAGGCTCCAAAGCATCATTCTGTAGGGATAAAGTCTTTCTTTGTGTATGAAAACCAGTATTTTGTTTAGAAATGCTATTTTTAGGAATGAAATGCTTTATTTTTGAAAGAAAATGAAATTTTGGCAAGGATAATTAGTGATACTTCAGTGAAAACTTTTTATTTCTGGTATGTGTAGTGATATTCGTGTGAAAATTTTTAATGTTTTGACAGAAATTGATATTTCGGGTGGAACTGTCCTTATTTTGTAGAGTAAAACTGGTGTTCTGGAAACAATGTGTCATATTATGCTCCTAAGTATCATTTAGTAGAGAGAATATCTTCTTTTGGGAATTAAAAACCATATGTTGTTTAGAACATACTATTCTCAGGAATGAAAAACATTTTCTTAGGTAAGAAAAACGTATTTTTGCCAGAATACGGAGTGATACTTAAGAGAGAACTTCTTATTTCTGGAAGAAGTGGTGATATTCATGTGTAAATGGTAAAAATTTTAACAGAAACTGTCATTTTGGGTGGAAATGTCCATCATTTGTAGAGGAAAACGGGTATTCTGGTAGAAATGCATCCTATAATGCTACAGTGCATCATTTTCTAGAGAAAATATCTTCTTTTGGTTATGAAAACAGGTATTAGGTTTAGAAAATGCTATTTTTAGTGAAGAAAATTCATATTTTCAAAAGAAACTCAAATATTTGCCAGGATAAATGGTGATGCTTTAGAGAGAACTTATTATTTCTCGTCTATGTAGTGAAAGTCGTGTGTAAATTTCAAAAATTAGAACAGAAATTGATCTTTAGGGGGGAAGTGTCCTTATTTGAAAGAGGAATTCCGGTATTCTGTAAACAATGTATCATATTATGCTGCAAATATTCATGTTTTAGAGGAACTGTCTTCTTTTGAGGATGAAACCCAGTATTTTGGGGAGAAAATGATATTTTTAGGGCTGAAAAGCATTGTCTTTGTTAAGAAAAATGTATTTTTGCAAGGATGAGAAGTGATACTCAAGAACATACCTTTTTTTTTTTTTTCTGGGATAAGTACTGCTATTAATGTCAAAGTTCTCTAAATCTTGACAGAAATTGATATTTTGGGTGGAAATGTCCTTATTTTGTAGAGGAATACAGGAATTCATGAAACACTGTGTTCTATTATGCTCCAAAGGAACATTCTGTAGAGATAATGTCTACCTTTGGGGATGAAAACCAGTATTTTGTTTAGAAAATGCAATTTTTAGGAATGAAAAGCATTAGTTTGGTAAGAAAATGAAATATTT
The DNA here is from genome assembly GCF_054131305.1 of Coturnix japonica. Taxonomy (NCBI): domain Eukaryota; kingdom Metazoa; phylum Chordata; class Aves; order Galliformes; family Phasianidae; genus Coturnix; species Coturnix japonica. The sequence continues at coordinate 54,358 of NC_140666.1, read as the reverse complement.
GAAAGGATAATTAGTGATACTTATGAGATTCCTTTTTATTTCTGGGATAAGCAAGGATATTAGTGTGAAAGTTTTCTACATTATGACACAACTTGATATTTCTGGTGGGAATGTCCTTATTTTGTAGAGGAATTTGGGAATTCTTGAATCACTGTATTCTATTAGGCTCCAAAGCATCATTCTGTAGGGATAAAGTCTTTCTTTGTGTATGAAAACCAGTATTTTGTTTAGAAATGCTATTTTTAGGAATGAAATGCTTTATTTTTGAAAGAAAATGAAATTTTGGCAAGGATAATTAGTGATACTTCAGTGATAACTTTTTATTTCTGGTATGTGTAGTGATATTCGTGTGAAAATTTTTAATGTTTTGACAGAAATTGATATTTCGGGTGGAACTGTCCTTATTTTGTAGAGTAAAACTGGTGTTCTGGAAACAATGTGTCATATTATGCTCCTAAGTATCATTTAGTAGAGAGAATATCTTCTTTTGGGAATTAAAAACCATATGTTGTTTAGAACATACTATTCTCAGGAATGAAAAACATTTTCTTAGGTAAGAAAAACGTATTTTTGCCAGAATACGGAGTGATACTTAAGAGAGAACTTCTTATTTCTGGAAGAAGTGGTGATATTCATGTGTAAATGGTAAAAATTTTAACAGAAACTGTCATTTTGGGTGGAAATGTCCATCATTTGTAGAGGAAAACGGGTATTCTGGTAGAAATGCATCCTATAATGCTACAGTGCATCATTTTCTAGAGAAAATATCTTCTTTTGGTTATGAAAACAGGTATTAGGTTTAGAAAATGCTATTTTTAGTGAAGAAAATTCATATTTTCAAAAGAAACTCAAATATTTGCCAGGATAAATGGTGATGCTTTAGAGAGAACTTATTATTTCTCGTCTATGTAGTGAAAGTCGTGTGTAAATTTCAAAAATTAGAACAGAAATTGATCTTTAGGGGGGAAGTGTCCTTATTTGAAAGAGGAATTCCGGTATTCTGTAAACAATGTATCATATTATGCTGCAAATATTCATGTTTTAGAGGAACTGTCTTCTTTTGAGGATGAAACCCAGTATTTTGGGGAGAAAATGATATTTTTAGGGCTGAAAAGCATTGTATTTGTTAAGAAAAATGTATTTTTGCAAGGATGAGAAGTGATACTCAAGAACATACCTTTTTTTTTTTTCTGGGATAAGTACTGCTATTAATGTCAAAGTTCTCTAAATCTTGACAGAAATTGATATTTTGGGTGGAAATGTCCTTATTTTGTAGAGGAATACGGGAATTCATGAAACACTGTATTCTATTATGCTCCAAAGGAACATTCTGTAGAGATAATGTCTACCTTTGGGGATGAAAACCAGTATTTTGTTTAGAAAATGCAATTTTTAGGAATGAAAAGCATTAGTTTGGTAAGAAAATGAAATATTTGAAAGGATAATTAGTGATACTTATGAGATTCCTTTTTATTTCTGGGATAAGCAAAGATATTAGTGTGAAAGTTTTCTACATTATGACACAACTTGATATTTCTGGTGGGAATGTCCTTATTTTGTAGAGGAATTTGGGAATTCTTGAATCACTGTATTCTATTAGGCTCCAAAGCATCATTCTGTAGGGATAAAGTCTTTCTTTGTGTATGAAAACCAGTATTTTGTTTAGAAATGCTATTTTTAGGAATGAAATGCTTTATTTTTGAAAGAAAATGAAATTTTGGCAAGGATAATTAGTGATACTTCAGTGAAAACTTTTTATTTCTGGTATGTGTAGTGATATTCGTGTGAAAATTTTTAATGTTTTGACAGAAATTGATATTTCGGGTGGAACTGTCCTTATTTTGTAGAGTAAAACTGGTGTTCTGGAAACAATGTGTCATATTATGCTCCTAAGTATCATTTAGTAGAGAGAATATCTTCTTTTGGGAATTAAAAACCATATGTTGTTTAGAACATACTATTCTCAGGAATGAAAAGCATTTTCTTAGGTAAGAAAAACGTATTTTTGCCAGAATACGGAGTGATACTTAAGAGAGAACTTCTTATTTCTGGAAGAAGTGGTGATATTCATGTGTAAATGGTAAAAATTTTAACAGAAACTGTCATTTTGGGTGGAAATGTCCATCATTTGTAGAGGAAAACGGGTATTCTGGTAGAAATGCATCCTATAATGCTACAGTGCATCATTTTCTAGAGAAAATATCTTCTTTTGGTTATGAAAACAGGTATTAGGTTTAGAAAATGCTATTTTTAGTGAAGAAAATTCATATTTTCAAAAGAAACTCAAATATTTGCCAGGATAAATGGTGATGCTTTAGAGAGAACTTATTATTTCTCGTCTATGTAGTGAAAGTCGTGTGTAAATTTCAAAAATTAGAACAGAAATTGATCTTTAGGGGGGAAGTGTCCTTATTTGAAAGAGGAATTCCGGTATTCTGTAAACAATGTATCATATTATGCTGCAAATATTCATGTTTTAGAGGAACTGTCTTCTTTTGAGGATGAAACCCAGTATTTTGGGGAGAAAATGATATTTTTAGGGCTGAAAAGCATTGTCTTTGTTAAGAAAAATGTATTTTTGCAAGGATGAGAAGTGATACTCAAGAATGTACCTTTTTTTTTTTTTTCTGGGATAAGTACTGCTATTAATGTCAAAGTTCTCTAAATCTTGACAGAAATTGATATTTTGGGTGGAAATGTCCTTATTTTGTAGAGGAATACAGGAATTCATGAAACACTGTATTCTATTATGCTCCAAAGGAACATTCTGTAGAGATAATGTCTACCTTTGGGGATGAAAACCAGTATTTTGTTTAGAAAATGCAATTTTTAGGAATGAAAAGCATTAGTTTGGTAAGAAAATGAAATATTTGAAAGGATAATTAGTGATACATATGAGATTCTTTTTTATTTCTGGGATAAGCAAGGATATTAGTGTGAAAGTTTTCTACATTATGACACAACTTGATATTTCTGGTGGGAATGTCCTTATTTTGTAGAGGAATTTGGGAATTCTTGAATCACTGTATTCTATTAGGCTCCAAAGCATCATTCTGTAGGGATAAAGTCTTTCTTTGTGTATGAAAACCAGTATTTTGTTTAGAAATGCTATTTTTAGGAATGAAATGCTTTATTTTTGAAAGAAAATGAAATTTTGGCAAGGATAATTAGTGATACTTCAGTGATAACTTTTTATTTCTGGTATGTGTAGTGATATTCGTGTGAAAATTTTTAATGTTTTGACAGAAATTGATATTTCGGGTGGAACTGTCCTTATTTTGTAGAGTAAAACTGGTGTTCTGGAAACAATGTGTCATATTATGCTCCTAAGTATCATTTAGTAGAGAGAATATCTTCTTTTGGGAATTAAAAACCATATGTTGTTTAGAACATACTATTCTCAGGAATGAAAAACATTTTCTTAGGTAAGAAAAAGGTATTTTTGCCAGAATACGGAGTGATACTTAAGAGAGAACTTCTTATTTCTGGAAGAAGTGGTGATATTCATGTGTAAATGGTAAAAATTTTAACAGAAACTGTCATTTTGGGTGGAAATGTCCATCATTTGTAGAGGAAAACGGGTATTCTGGTAGAAATGCATCCTATAATGCTACAGTGCATCATTTTCTAGAGAAAATATCTTCTTTTGGTTATGAAAACAGGTATTAGGTTTAGAAAATGCTATTTTTAGTGAAGAAAATTCATATTTTCAAAAGAAACTCAAATATTTGCCAGGATAAATGGTGATGCTTTAGAGAGAACTTATTATTTCTGGTCTATGTAGTGAAAGTCGTGTGTAAATTTCAAAAATTAGAACAGAAATTGATCTTTAGGGGGGAAGTGTCCTTATTTGAAAGAGGAATTCCGGTATTCTGTAAACAATGTATCATATTATGCTGCAAATATTCATTTTTTAGAGGAACTGTCTTCTTTTGAGGATGAAACCCAGTATTTTGGGGAGAAAATGATATTTTTAGGGCTGAAAAGCATTGTCTTTGTTAAGAAAAATGTATTTTTGCAAGGATGAGAAGTGATACTCAAGAACGTACCTTTTTTTTTTTTTCTGGGATAAGTACTGCTATTAATGTCAAAGTTCTCTAAATCTTGACAGAAATTGATATTTTGGGTGGAAATGTCCTTATTTTGTAGAGCAATACAGGAATTCATGAAACACTGTATTCTATTATGCTCCAAAGGAACATTCTGTAGAGATAATGTCTACCTTTGGGGATGAAAACCAGTATTTTGTTTAGAAAATGCAATTTTTAGGAATGAAAAGCATTAGTTTGGTAAGAAAATGAAATATTTGAAAGGATAATTAGTGATACTTATGAGATTCCTTTTTATTTCTGGGATAAGCAAGGATATTAGTGTGAAAGTTTTCTACATTATGACACAACTTGATATTTCTGGTGGGAATGTCCTTATTTTGTAGAGGACTTTGGGAATTCTTGAATCACTGTATTCTATTAGGCTCCAAAGCATCATTCTGTAGGGATAAAGTCTTTCTTTGTGTATGAAAACCAGTATTTTGTTTAGAAATGCTATTTTTAGGAATGAAATGCTTTATTTTTGAAAGAAAATGAAATTTTGGCAAGGATAATTAGTGATACTTCAGTGATAACTTTTTATTTCTGGTATGTGTAGTGATATTCGTGTGAAAATTTTTAATGTTTTGACAGAAATTGATATTTCGGGTGGAACTGTCCTTATTTTGTAGAGTAAAACTGGTGTTCTGGAAACAATGTGTCATATTATGCTCCTAAGTATCATTTAGTAGAGAGAATATCTTCTTTTGGGAATTAAAAACCATATGTTGTTTAGAACATACTATTCTCAGGAATGAAAAGCATTTTCTTAGGTAAGAAAAAGGTATTTTTGCCAGAATACGGAGTGATACTTAAGAGAGAACTTCTTATTTCTGGAAGAAGTGGTGATATTCATGTGTAAATGGTAAAAATTTTAACAGAAACTGTCATTTTGGGTGGAAATGTCCATCATTTGTAGAGGAAAACGGGTATTCTGGTAGAAATGCATCCTATAATGCTACAGTGCATCATTTTCTAGAGAAAATATCTTCTTTTGGTTATGAAAACAGGTATTAGGTTTAGAAAATGCTATTTTTAGTGAAGAAAATTCATATTTTCAAAAGAAACTCAAATATTTGCCAGGATAAATGGTGATGCTTTAGAGAGAACTTATTATTTCTGGTCTATGTAGTGAAAGTCGTGTGTAAATTTCAAAAATTAGAACAGAAATTGATCTTTAGGGGGGAAGTGTCCTTATTTGAAAGAGGAATTCCAATATTCTGTAAAGAATGTATCATATTATGTTGCAAATATTCATTTTTTAGAGGAACTGTCTTCTTTTGAGGATGAAACCCAGTATTTTGGGGAGAAAATGATATTTTTAGGGCTGAAAAGCATTGTCTTTGTTAAGAAAAATGTATTTTTGCAAGGATAAGAACTGATACTCAAGAACGTACCTTTTTTTTTTTTTTCTGGGATAAGTACTGCTATTAATGTCAAAGTTCTCTAAATCTTGACAGAAATTGATATTTTGGGTGGAAATGTCCTTATTTTGTAGAGGAATACAGGAATTCATGAAACACTGTATTCTATTATGCTCCAAAGGAACGTTCTGTAGAGATAATGTCTACCTTTGGGGATGAAAACCAGTATTTTGTTTAGAAAATGCAATTTTTAGGAATGAAAAGCATTAGTTTGGTAAGAAAATGAAATATTTGAAAGGATAATTAGTGATACTTATGAGATTCCTTTTTATTTCTGGGATAAGCAAAGATATTAGTGTGAAAGTTTTCTACATTATGACACAACTTGATATTTCTGGTGGGAATGTCCTTATTTTGTAGAGGAATTTGGGAATTCTTGAATCACTGTATTCTATTAGGCTCCAAAGCATCATTCTGTAGGGATAAAGTCTTTCTTTGTGTATGAAAACCAGTATTTTGTTTAGAAATGCTATTTTTAGGAATGAAATGCTTTATTTTTGAAAGAAAATGAAATTTTTGCAAGCATAATTAGTGATACTTCAGTGAAAACTTTTTATTTCTGGTATGTGTAGTGATATTCGTGTGAAAATTTTTAATGTTTTGACAGAAATTGATATTTCGGGTGGAACTGTCCTTATTTTGTAGAGTAAAACTGGTGTTCTGGAAACAATGTGTCATATTATGCTCCTAAGTATCATTTAGTAGAGAGAATATCTTCTTTTGGGAATTAAAAACCATATGTTGTTTAGAACATACTATTCTCAGGAATGAAAAGCATTTTCTTAGGTAAGAAAAAGGTATTTTTGCCAGAATACGGAGTGATACTTAAGAGAGAACTTTTTATTTCTGGAAGAAGTGGTGATATTCATGTGTAAATGGTAAAAATTTTAACAGAAACTGTCATTTTGGGTGGAAATGTCCATCATTTGTAGAGGAAAACGGGTATTCTGGTAGAAATGCATCCTATAATGCTACAGTGCATCATTTTCTAGAGAAAATATCTTCTTTTGGTTATGAAAACAGGTATTAGGTTTAGAAAATGCTATTTTTAGTGAAGAAAATTCATATTTTCAAAAGAAACTCAAATATTTGCCAGGATAAATGGTGATGCTTTAGAGAGAACTTATTATTTCTGGTCTATGTAGTGAAAGTCGTGTGTAAATTTCAAAAATTAGAACAGAAATTGATCTTTAGGGGGGAAGTGTCCTTATTTGAAAGAGGAATTCCGGTATTCTGTAAACAATGTATCATATTATGCTGCAAATATTCATTTTTTAGAGGAACTGTCTTCTTTTGAGGATGAAACCCAGTATTTTGGGGAGAAAATGATATTTTTAGGGCTGAAAAGCATTGTATTTGTTAAGAAAAATGTATTTTTGCAAGGATGAGAACTGATACTCAAGAACATACCTTTTTTTTTTTTTTCTGGGATAAGTACTGCTATTAATGTCAAAGTTCTCTAAATCTTGACAGAAATTGATATTTTGGGTGGAAATGTCCTTATTTTGTAGAGGAATACAGGAATTCATGAAACACTGTGTTCTATTATGCTCCAAAGTAACATTCTGTAGAGATAATGTCTACCTTTGGGGATGAAAACCAGTATTTTGTTTAGAAAATGCTATTTTTAGGAATGAAAAGCATTAGTTTGGTAAGAAAATGAAATATTTGAAAGGATAATTAGTGATACTTATGAGATTCCTTTTTATTTCTGGGATAAGCAAGGATATTAGTGTGAAAGTTTTCTACATTATGACACAACTTGATATTTCTGGTGGGAATGTCCTTATTTTGTAGAGGAATTTGGGAATTCTTGAATCACTGTATTCTATTAGGCTCCAAAGCATCATTCTGTAGGGATAAAGTCTTTCTTTGTGTATGAAAACCAGTATTTTGTTTAGAAATGCTATTTTTAGGAATGAAATGCTTTATTTTTGAAAGAAAATGAAATTTTGGCAAGGATAATTAGTGATACTTCAGTGAAAACTTTTTATTTCTGGTATGTGTAGTGATATTCGTGTGAAAATTTTTAATGTTTTGACAGAAATTGATATTTCGGGTGGAACTGTCCTTATTTTGTAGAGTAAAACTGGTGTTCTGGAAACAATGTGTCATATTATGCTCCTAAGTATCATTTAGTAGAGAGAATATCTTCTTTTGGGAATTAAAAACCATATATTGTTTAGAACATACTATTCTCAGGAATGAAAAGCATTTTCTTAGGTAAGAAAAAGGTATTTTTGCCAGAATACGGAGTGATACTTAAGAGAGAACTTCTTATTTCTGGAAGAAGTGGTGATATTCATGTGTAAATGGTAAAAATTTTAACAGAAACTGTCATTTTGGGTGGAAATGTCCATCATTTGTAGAGGAAAACGGGTATTCTGGTAGAAATGCATCCTATAATGCTACAGTGCATCATTTTCTAGAGAAAATATCTTCTTTTGGTTATGAAAACAGGTATTAGGTTTAGAAAATGCTATTTTTAGTGAAGAAAATTCATATTTTCAAAAGAAACTCAAATATTTGCCAGGATAAATGGTGATGCTTTAGAGAGAACTTATTATTTCTGGTCTATGTAGTGAAAGTCGTGTGTAAATTTCAAAAATTAGAACAGAAATTGATCTTTAGGGGGGAAGTGTCCTTATTTGAAAGAGGAATTCCGGTATTCTGTAAACAATGTATCATATTATGCTGCAAATATTCATGTTTTAGAGGAACTGTCTTCTTTTGAGGATGAAACCCAGTATTTTGGGGAGAAAATGATATTTTTAGGGCTGAAAAGCATTGTATTTGTTAAGAAAAATGTATTTTTGCAAGGATGAGAACTGATACTCAAGAACATACCTTTTTTTTTTTTTTCTGGGATAAGTACTGCTATTAATGTCAAAGTTCTCTAAATCTTGACAGAAATTGATATTTTGGGTGGAAATGTCCTTATTTTGTAGAGGAATACAGGAATTCATGAAACACTGTATTCTATTATGCTCCAAAGGAACATTCTGTAGAGATAATGTCTACCTTTGGGTATGAAAACCAGTATTTTGTTTAGAAAATGCAATTTTTAGGAATGAAAAGCATTAGTTTGGTAAGAAAATGAAATATTTGAAAGGATAATTAGTGATACTTATGAGATTCCTTTTTATTTCTGGGATAAGCAAAGATATTAGTGTGAAAGTTTTCTACATTATGACACAACTTGATATTTCTGGTGGGAATGTCCTTATTTTGTAGAGGAATTTGGGAATTCTTGAATCACTGTATTCTATTAGGCTCCAAAGCATCATTCTGTAGGGATAAAGTCTTTCTTTGTGTATGAAAACTAGTATTTTGTTTAGAAATGCTATTTTTAGGAATGAAATGCTTTATTTTTGAAAGAAAATGAAATTTTTGCAAGCATAATTAGTGATACTTCAGTGAAAACTTTTTATTTCTGGTATGTGTAGTGATATTCGTGTGAAAATTTTTAATGTTTTGACAGAAATTGATATTTCGGGTGGAACTGTCCTTATTTTGTAGAGTAAAACTGGTGTTCTGGAAACAATGTGTCATATTATGCTCCTAAGTATCATTTAGTAGAGAGAATATCTTCTTTTGGGAATTAAAAACCATATGTTGTTTAGAACATACTATTCTCAGGAATGAAAAGCATTTTCTTAGGTAAGAAAAAGGTATTTTTGCCAGAATACGGAGTGATACTTAAGAGAGAACTTCTTATTTCTGGAAGAAGTGGTGATATTCATGTGTAAATGGTAAAAATTTTAACAGAAACTGTCATTTTGGGTGGAAATGTCCATCATTTGTAGAGGAAAACGGGTATTCTGGTAGAAATGCATCCTATAATGCTACAGTGCATCATTTTCTAGAGAAAATATCTTCTTTTGGTTATGAAAACAGGTATTAGGTTTAGAAAATGCTATTTTTAGTGAAGAAAATTCATATTTTCAAAAGAAACACAAATATTTGCCAGGATAAATGGTGATGCTTTAGAGAGAACTTATTATTTCTGGTCTATGTAGTGAAAGTCGTGTGTAAATTTCAAAAATTAGAACAGAAATTGATCTTTAGGGGGGAAGTGTCCTTATTTGAAAGAGGAATTCCGGTATTCTGTAAACAATGTATCATATTATGCTGCAAATATTCATTTTTTAGAGGAACTGTCTTCTTTTGAGGATGAAACCCAGTATTTTGGGGAGAAAATGATATTTTTAGGGCTGAAAAGCATTGTATTTGTTAAGAAAAATGTATTTTTGCAAGGATGAGAAGTGATACTCAAGAACATACCTTTTTTTTTTTTTTCTGGGATAAGTACTGCTATTAATGTCAAAGTTCTCTAAATCTTGACAGAAATTGATATTTTGGGTGGAAATGTCCTTATTTTGTAGAGGAATACAGGAATTCATGAAACACTGTGTTCTATTATGCTCCAAAGGAACATTCTGTAGAGATAATGTCTACCTTTGGGGATGAAAACCAGTATTTTGTTTAGAAAATGCTATTTTTAGGAATGAAAAGCATTAGTTTGGTAAGAAAATGAAATATTTGAAAGGATAATTAGTGATACTTATGAGATTCCTTTTTATTTCTGGGATAAGCAAGGATATTAGTGTGAAAGTTTTCTACATTATGACACAACTTGATATTTCTGGTGGGAATGTCCTTATTTTGTAGAGGAATTTGGGAATTCTTGAATCACTGTATTCTATTAGGCTCCAAAGCATCATTCTGTAGGGATAAAGTCTTTCTTTGTGTATGAAAACCAGTATTTTGTTTAGAAATGCTATTTTTAGGAATGAAATGCTTTATTTTTGAAAGAAAATGAAATTTTGGCAAGGATAATTAGTGATACTTCAGTGAAAACTTTTTATTTCTGGTATGTGTAGTGATATTCGTGTGAAAATTTTTAATGTTTTGACAGAAATTGATATTTCGGGTGGAACTGTCCTTATTTTGTAGAGTAAAACTGGTGTTCTGGAAACAATGTGTCATATTATGCTCCTAAGTATCATTTAGTAGAGAGAATATCTTCTTTTGGGAATTAAAAACCATATGTTGTTTAGAACATACTATTCTCAGGAATGAAAAGCATTTTCTTAGGTAAGAAAAACGTATTTTTGCCAGAATACGGAGTGATACTTAAGAGAGAACTTCTTATTTCTGGAAGAAGTGGTGATATTCATGTGTAAATGGTAAAAATTTTAACAGAAACTGTCATTTTGGGTGGAAATGTCCATCATTTGTAGAGGAAAACGGGTATTCTGGTAGAAATGCATCCTATAATGCTACAGTGCATCATTTTCTAGAGAAAATATCTTCTTTTGGTTATGAAAACAGGTATTAGGTTTAGAAAATGCTATTTTTAGTGAAGAAAATTCATATTTTCAAAAGAAACTCAAATATTTGCCAGGATAAATGGTGATGCTTTAGAGAGAACTTATTATTTCTGGTCTATGTAGTGAAAGTCGTGTGTAAATTTCAAAAATTAGAACAGAAATTGATCTTTAGGGGGGAAGTGTCCTTATTTGAAAGAGGAATTCCGGTATTCTGTAAACAATGTATCATATTATGCTGCAAATATTCATGTTTTAGAGGAACTGTCTTCTTTTGAGGATGAAACCCAGTATTTTGGGGATAAAATGATATTTTTAGGGCTGAAAAGCATTGTATTTGTTAAGAAAAATGTATTTTTGCAAGGATGAGAAGTGATACTCAAGAACATACCTTTTTTTTTTTTTTCTGGGATAAGTACTGCTATTAATGTCAAAGTTCTCTAAATCTTGACAGAAATTGATATTTTGGGTGGAAATGTCCTTATTTTGTAGAGGAATACAGGAATTCATGAAACACTGTATTCTATTATGCTCCAAAGGAACATTCTGTAGAGATAATGTCTACCTTTGGGGATGAAAACCAGTATTTTGTTTAGAAAATGCAATTTTTAGGAATGAAAAGCATTAGTTTGGTAAGAAAATGAAATATTTGAAAGGATAATTAGTGATACTTATGAGATTCCTTTTTATTTCTGGGATAAGCAAAGATATTAGTGTGAAAGTTTTCTACATTATGACACAACTTGATATTTCTGGTGGGAATGTCCTTATTTTGTAGAGGAATTTGGGAATTCTTGAATCACTGTATTCTATTAGGCTCCAAAGCATCATTCTGTAGGGATAAAGTCTTTCTTTGTGTATGAAAACCAGTATTTTGTTTAGAAATGCTATTTTTAGGAATGAAATGCTTTATTTTTGAAAGAAAATGAAATTTTGGCAAGGATAATTAGTGATACTTCAGTGAAAACTTTTTATTTCTGGTATGTGTAGTGATATTCGTGTGAAAATTTTTAATGTTTTGACAGAAATTGATATTTCGGGTGGAACTGTCCTTATTTTGTAGAGTAAAACTGGTGTTCTGGAAACAATGTGTCATATTATGCTCCTAAGTATCATTTAGTAGAGAGAATATCTTCTTTTGGGAATTAAAAACCATATGTTGTTTAGAACATACTATTCTCAGGAATGAAAAGCATTTTCTTAGGTAAGAAAAACGTATTTTTGCCAGAATACGGAGTGATACTTAAGAGAGAACTTCTTATTTCTGGAAGAAGTGGTGATATTCATGTGTAAATGGTAAAAATTTTAACAGAAACTGTCATTTTGGGTGGAAATGTCCATCATTTGTAGAGGAAAACGGGTATTCTGGTAGAAATGCATCCTATAATGCTACAGTGCATCATTTTCTAGAGAAAATATCTTCTTTTGGTTATGAAAACAGGTATTAGGTTTAGAAAATGCTATTTTTAGTGAAGAAAATTCATATTTTCAAAAGAAACTCAAATATTTGCCAGGATAAATGGTGATGCTTTAGAGAGAACTTATTATTTCTGGTCTATGTAGTGAAAGTCGTGTGTAAATTTCAAAAATTAGAACAGAAATTGATCTTTAGGGGGGAAGTGTCCTTATTTGAAAGAGGAATTCCGGTATTCTGTAAACAATGTATCATATTATGCTGCAAATATTCATGTTTTAGAGGAACTGTCTTCTTTTGAGGATGAAACCCAGTATTTTGGGGAGAAAATGATATTTTTAGGGCTGAAAAGCATTGTATTTGTTAAGAAAAATGTATTTTTGCAAGGATGAGAAGTGATACTCAAGAACATACCTTTTTTTTTTTTTTCTGGGATAAGTACTGCTATTAATGTCAAAGTTCTCTAAATCTTGACAGAAATTGATATTTTGGGTGGAAATGTCCTTATTTTGTAGAGGAATACAGGAATTCATGAAACACTGTATTCTATTATGCTCCAAAGGAACATTCTGTAGAGATAATGTCTACCTTTGGGGATGAAAACCAGTATTTTGTTTAGAAAATGCAATTTTTAGGAATGAAAAGCATTAGTTTGGTAAGAAAATGAAATATTTGAAAGGATAATTAGTGATACTTATGAGATTCCTTTTTATTTCTGGGATAAGCAAAGATATTAGTGTGAAAGTTTTCTACATTATGAAACAACTTGATATTTCTGGTGGGAATGTCCTTATTTTGTAGAGGAATTTGGGAATTCTTGAATCACTGTATTCTATTAGGCTCCAAAGCATCATTCTGTAGGGATAAAGTCTTTCTTTGTGTATGAAAACCAGTATTTTGTTTAGAAATGCTATTTTTAGGAATGAAATGCTTTATTTTTGAAAGAAAATGAAATTTTTGCAAGCATAATTAGTGATACTTCAGTGAAAACTTTTTATTTCTGGTATGTGTAGTGATATTCGTGTGAAAATTTTTAATGTTTTGACAGAAATTGATATTTCGGGTGAAACTGTCCTTCTTTTGTAGAGTAAAACTGGTGTTCTGGAAACAATGTGTCATATTATGCTCCTAAGTATCATTTAGTAGAGAGAATATCTTCTTTTGGGAATTAAAAACCATATGTTGTTTAGAACATACTATTCTCAGGAATGAAAAGCATTTTCTTAGGTAAGAAAAAGGTATTTTTGCCAGAATACAGAGTGATACTTAAGAGAGAACTTTTTATTTCTGGAAGAAGTGGTGATATTCATGTGTAAATGGTAAAAATTTTAACAGAAACTGTCATTTTGGGTGGAAATGTCCATCATTTGTAGAGGAAAACGGGTATTCTGGTAGAAATGCATCCTATAATGCTACAGTGCATCATTTTCTAGAGAAAATATCTTCTTTTGGTTATGAAAACAGGTATTAGGTTTAGAAAATGCTATTTTTAGTGAAGAAAATTCATATTTTCAAAAGAAACTCAAATATTTGCCAGGAGAAATGGTGATGCTTTAGAGAGAACTTATTATTTCTGGTCTATGTAGTGAAAGTCGTGTGTAAATTTCAAAAATTAGAACAGAAATTGATCTTTAGGGGGGAAGTGTCCTTATTTGAAAGAGGAATTCCGGTATTCTGTAAACAATGTATCATATTATGCTGCAAATATTCATGTTTTAGAGGAACTGTCTTCTTTTGAGGATGAAACCCAGTATTTTGGGGAGAAAATGATATTTTTAGGGCTGAAAAGCATTGTATTTGTTAAGAAAAATGTATTTTTGCAAGGATGAGAAGTGATACTCAAGAACATACCTTTTTTTTTTTTTTCTGGGATAAGTACTGCTATTAATGTCAAAGTTCTCTAAATCTTGACAGAAATTGATATTTTGGGTGGAAATGTCCTTATTTTGTAGAGGAATACAGGAATTCATGAAACACTGTATTCTATTATGCTCCAAAGGAACATTCTGTAGAGATAATGTCTACCTTTGGGGATGAAAACCAGTATTTTGTTTAGAAAATGCTATTTTTAGGAATGAAAAGCATTAGTTTGGTAAGAAAATGAAATATTTGAAAGGATAATTAGTGATACTTATGAGATTCCTTTTTATTTCTGGGATAAGCAAGGATATTAGTGTGAAAGTTTTCTACATTATGACACAACTTGATATTTCTGGTGGGAATGTCCTTATTTTGTAGAGGAATTTGGGAATTCTTGAATCACTGTATTCTATTAGGCTCCAAAGCATCATTCTGTAGGGATAAAGTCTTTCTTTGTGTATGAAAACCAGTATTTTGTTTAGAAATGCTATTTTTAGGAATGAAATGCTTTATTTTTGAAAGAAAATGAAATTTTTGCAAGCATAATTAGTGATACTTCAGTGAAAACTTTTTATTTCTGGTATGTGTAGTGATATTCGTGTGAAAATTTTTAATGTTTTGACAGAAATTGATATTTCGGGTGGAACTGTCCTTATTTTGTAGAGTAAAACTGGTGTTCTGGAAACAATGTGTCATATTATGCTCCTAAGTATCATTTAGTAGAGAGAATATCTTCTTTTGGGAATTAAAAACCATATGTTGTTTAGAACATACTATTCTCAGGAATGAAAAGCATTTTCTTAGGTAAGAAAAACGTATTTTTGCCAGAATACGGAGTGATACTTAAGAGAGAACTTTTTATTTCTGGAAGAAGTGGTGATATTCATGTGTAAATGGTAAAAATTTTAACAGAAACTGTCATTTTGGGTGGAAATGTCCATCATTTGTAGAGGAAAACGGGTATTCTGGTAGAAATGCATCCTATAATGCTACAGTGCATCATTTTCTAGAGAAAATATCTTCTTTTGGTTATGAAAACAGGTATTAGGTTTAGAAAATGCTATTTTTAGTGAAGAAAATTCATATTTTCAAAGGAAACTCAAATATTTGCCAGGATAAATGGTGATGCTTTAGAGAGAACTTATTATTTCTGGTCTATGTAGTGAAAGTCGTGTGTAAATTTCAAAAATTAGAACAGAAATTGATCTTTAGGGGGGAAGTGTCCTTATTTGAAAGAGGAATTCCGGTATTCTGTAAACAATGTATCATATTATGCTGCAAATATTCATGTTTTAGAGGAACTGTCTTCTTTTGAGGATGAAACCCAGTATTTTGGGGAGAAAATGATATTTTTAGGGCTGAAAAGCATTGTATTTGTTAAGAAAAATGTATTTTTGCAAGGATGAGAAGTGATACTCAAGAACATACCTTTTTTTTTTTTTTCTGGGATAAGTACTGCTATTAATGTCAAAGTTCTCTAAATCTTGACAGAAATTGATATTTTGGGTGGAAATGTCCTTATTTTGTAGAGGAATACAGGAATTCATGAAACACTGTATTCTATTATGCTCCAAAGGAACATTCTGTAGAGATAATGTCTACCTTTGGGGATGAAAACCAGTATTTTGTTTAGAAAATGCTATTTTTAGGAATGAAAAGCATTAGTTTGGTAAGAAAATGAAATATTTGAAAGGATAATTAGTGATACTTATGAGATTCCTTTTTATTTCTGGGATAAGCAAGGATATTAGTGTGAAAGTTTTCTACATTATGAAACAACTTGATATTTCTGGTGGGAATGTCCTTATTTTGTAGAGGAATTTGGGAATTCTTGAATCACTGTATTCTATTAGGCTCCAAAGCATCATTCTGTAGGGATAAAGTCTTTCTTTGTGTATGAAAACCAGTATTTTGTTTAGAAATGCTATTTTTAGGAATGAAATGCTTTATTTTTGAAAGGAAATGAAATTTTGGCAAGCATAATTAGTGATACTTCAGTGAAAACTTTTTATTTCTGGTATGTGTAGTGATATTCGTGTGAAAATTTTTAATGTTTTGACAGAAATTGATATTTCGGGTGGAACTGTCCTTATTTTGTAGAGTAAAACTGGTGTTCTGGAAACAATGTGTCATATTATGCTCCTAAGTATCATTTAGTAGAGAGAATATCTTCTTTTGGGAATTAAAAACCATATGTTGTTTAGAACATACTATTCTCAGGAATGAAAAGCATTTTCTTAGGTAAGAAAAACGTATTTTTGCCAGAATACGGAGTGATACTTAAGAGAGAACTTTTTATTTCTGGAAGAAGTGGTGATATTCATGTGTAAATGGTAAAAATTTTAACAGAAACTGTCATTTTGGGTGGAAATGTCCATCATTTGTAGAGGAAAACGGGTATTCTGGTAGAAATGCATCCTATAATGCTACAGTGCATCATTTTCTAGAGAAAATATCTTCTTTTGGTTATGAAAACAGGTATTAGGTTTAGAAAATGCTATTTTTAGTGAAGAAAATTCATATTTTCAAAAGAAACTCAAATATTTGCCAGGATAAATGGTGATGCTTTAGAGAGAACTTATTATTTCTGGTCTATGTAGTGAAAGTCGTGTGTAAATTTCAAAAATTAGAACAGAAATTGATCTTTAGGGGGGAAGTGTCCTTATTTGAAAGAGGAATTCCGGTATTCTGTAAACAATGTATCATATTATGCTGCAAATATTCATGTTTTAGAGGAACTGTCTTCTTTTGAGGATGAAACCCAGTATTTTGGGGAGAAAATGATATTTTTAGGGCTGAAAAGCATTGTATTTGTTAAGAAAAATGTATTTTTGCAAGGATGAGAAGTGATACTCAAGAACGTACCTTTTTTTTTTTTTTTCTGGGATAAGTACTGCTATTAATGTCAAAGTTCTCTAAATCTTGACAGAAATTGATATTTTGGGTGGAAATGTCCTTATTTTGTAGAGGAATACAGGAATTCTTGAAACACTGTATTCTATTATGCTCCAAAGGAACATTCTGTAGAGATAATGTCTACCTTTGGGGATGAAAACCAGTATTTTGTTTAGAAAATGCAATTTTTAGGAATGAAAAGCATTAGTTTGGTAAGAAAATGAAATATTTGAAAGGATAATTAGTGATACTTATGAGATTCCTTTTTATTTCTGGGATAAGCAAAGATATTAGTGTGAAAGTTTTCTACATTATGACACAACTTGATATTTCTGGTGGGAATGTCCTTATTTTGTAGAGGAATTTGGGAATTCTTGAATCACTGTATTCTATTAGGCTCCAAAGCATCATTCTGTAGGGATAAAGTCTTTCTTTGTGTATGAAAACCAGTATTTTGTTTAGAAATGCTATTTTTAGGAATGAAATGCTTTATTTTTGAAAGAAAATGAAATTTTGGCAAGCATAATTAGTGATACTTCAGTGAAAACTTTTTATTTCTGGTATGTGTAGTGATATTCGTGTGAAAATTTTTAATGTTTTGACAGAAATTGATATTTCGGGTGAAACTGTCCTTCTTTTGTAGAGTAAAACTGGTGTTCTGGAAACAATGTGTCATATTATGCTCCTAAGTATCATTTAGTAGAGAGAATATCTTCTTTTGGGAATTAAAAACCATATGTTGTTTAGAACATACTATTCTCAGGAATGAAAAGCATTTTCTTAGGTAAGAGAAAGGTATTTTTGCCAGAATACAGAGTGATACTTAAGAGAGAACTTTTTATTTCTGGAAGAAGTGGTGATATTCATGTGTAAATGGTAAAAATTTTAACAGAAACTGTCATTTTGGGTGGAAATGTCCATCATTTGTAGAGGAAAACGGGTATTCTGGTAGAAATGCATCCTATAATGCTACAGTGCATCATTTTCTAGAGAAAATATCTTCTTTTGGTTATGAAAACAGGTATTAGGTTTAGAAAATGCTATTTTTAGTGAAGAAAATTCATATTTTCAAAAGAAACTCAAATATTTGCCAGGATAAATGGTGATGCTTTAGAGAGAACTTATTATTTCTGGTCTATGTAGTGAAAGTCGTGTGTAAATTTCAAAAATTAGAACAGAAATTGATCTTTAGGGGGGAAGTGTCCTTATTTGAAAGAGGAATTCCGGTATTCTGTAAACAATGTATCATATTATGCTGCAAATATTCATTTTTTAGAGGAACTGTCTTCTTTTGAGGATGAAACCCAGTATTTTGGGGAGAAAATGATATTTTTAGGGCTGAAAAGCATTGTATTTGTTAAGAAAAATGTATTTTTGCAAGGATGAGAAGTGATACTCAAGAACATACCTTTTTTTTTTTTTTCTGGGATAAGTACTGCTATTAATGTCAAAGTTCTCTAAATCTTGACAGAAATTGATATTTTGGGTAGAAATGTCCTTATTTTGTAGAGGAATACAGGAATTCATGAAACACTGTGTTCTATTATGCTCCAAAGGAACATTCTGTAGAGATAATGTCTACCTTTGGGGATGAAAACCAGTATTTTGTTTAGAAAATGCAATTTTTAGGAATGAAAAGCATTAGTTTGGTAAGAAAATGAAATATTTGAAAGGATAATTAGTGATACTTATGAGATTCCTTTTTATTTCTGGGATAAGCAAAGATATTAGTGTGAAAGTTTTCTACATTATGACACAACTTGATATTTCTGGTGGGAATGTCCTTATTTTGTAGAGGAATTTGGGAATTCTTGAATCACTGTATTCTATTAGGCTCCAAAGCATCATTCTGTAGGGATAAAGTCTTTCTTTGTGTATGAAAACCAGTATTTTGTTTAGAAATGCTATTTTTAGGAATGAAATGCTTTATTTTTGAAAGAAAATGAAATTTTGGCAAGCATAATTAGTGATACTTCAGTGAAAACTTTTTATTTCTGGTATGTGTAGTGATATTCGTGTGAAAATTTTTAATGTTTTGACAGAAATTGATATTTCGGGTGAAACTGTCCTTATTTTGTAGAGTAAAACTGGTGTTCTGGAAACAATGTGTCATATTATGCTCCTAAGTATCATTTAGTAGAGAGAATATCTTCTTTTGGGAATTAAAAACCATATGTTGTTTAGAACATACTATTCTCAGGAATGAAAAGCATTTTCTTAGGTAAGAGAAAGGTATTTTTGCCAGAATACAGAGTGATACTTAAGAGAGAACTTTTTATTTCTGGAAGAAGTGGTGATATTCATGTGTAAATGGTAAAAATTTTAACAGAAACTGTCATTTTGGGTGGAAATGTCCATCATTTGTAGAGGAAAACGGGTATTCTGGTAGAAATGCATCCTATAATGCTACAGTGCATCATTTTCTAGAGAAAATATCTTCTTTTGGTTATGAAAACAGGTATTAGGTTTAGAAAATGCTATTTTTAGTGAAGAAAATTCATATTTTCAAAAGAAACTCAAATATTTGCCAGGATAAATGGTGATGCTTTAGAGAGAACTTATTATTTCTGGTCTATGTAGTGAAAGTCGTGTGTAAATTTCAAAAATTAGAACAGAAATTGATCTTTAGGGGGGAAGTGTCCTTATTTGAAAGAGGAATTCCGGTATTCTGTAAACAATGTATCATATTATGCTGCAAATATTCATTTTTTAGAGGAACTGTCTTCTTTTGAATATGAAACCCAGTATTTTGGGGAGAAAATGATATTTTTAGGGCTGAAAAGCATTGTCTTTATTAAGAAAAATGTATTTGTGCAAGGATAAGAACTGATACTCAAGAACGTACCTTTTTTTTTTTTCTGGGATAAGTACTGCTATTAATGTCAAAGTTCTCTAAATCTTGACAGAAATTGATATTTTGGGTGGAAATGTCCTTATTTTGTAGAGGAATACAGGAATTCATGAAACACTGTATTCTATTATGCTCCAAAGGAACATTCTGTAGAGATAATGTCTACCTTTGGGGATGAAAACCAGTATTTTGTTTAGAAAATGCTATTTTTAGGAATGAAAAGCATTAGTTTGGTAAGAAAATGAAATATTTGAAAGGATAATTAGTGATACTTATGAGATTCCTTTTTATTTCTGGGATAAGCAAGGATATTAGTGTGAAAGTTTTCTACATTATGAAACAACTTGATATTTCTGGTGGGAATGTCCTTATTTTGTAGAGGAATTTGGGAATTCTTGAATCACTGTATTCTATTAGGCTCCAAAGCATCATTCTGTAGGGATAAAGTCTTTCTTTGTGTATGAAAACCAGTATTTTGTTTAGAAATGCTATTTTTAGGAATGAAATGCTTTATTTTTGAAAGAAAATGAAATTTTTGCAAGCATAATTAGTGATACTTCAGTGAAAACTTTTTATTTCTGGTATGTGTAGTGATATTCGTGTGAAAATTTTTAATGTTTTGACAGAAATTGATATTTCGGGTGGAACTGTCCTTATTTTGTAGAGTAAAACTGGTGTTCTGGAAACAATGTGTCATATTATGCTCCTAAGTATCATTTAGTAGAGAGAATATCTTCTTTTGGGAATTAAAAACCATATGTTGTTTAGAACATACTATTCTCAGGAATGAAAAGCATTTTCTTAGGTAAGAAAAAGGTATTTTTGCCAGAATACAGAGTGATACTTAAGAGAGAACTTCTTATTTCTGGAAGAAGTGGTGATATTCATGTGTAAATGGTAAAAATTTTAACAGAAACTGTCATTTTGGGTGGAAATGTCCATCATTTGTAGAGGAAAACGGGTATTCTGGTAGAAATGCATCCTATAATGCTACAGTGCATCATTTTCTAGAGAAAATATCTTCTTTTGGTTATGAAAACAGGTATTAGGTTTAGAAAATGCTATTTTTAGTGAAGAAAATTCATATTTTCAAAAGAAACTCAAATATTTGCCAGGATAAATGGTGATGCTTTAGAGAGAACTTATTATTTCTGGTCTATGTAGTGAAAGTCGTGTGTAAATTTCAAAAATTAGAACAGAAATTGATCTTTAGGGGGGAAGTGTCCTTATTTGAAAGAGGAATTCCGGTATTCTGTAAACAATGTATCATATTATGCTGCAAATATTCATGTTTTAGAGGAACTGTCTTCTTTTGAGGATGAAACCCAGTATTTTGGGGAGAAAATGATATTTTTAGGGCTGAAAAGCATTGTATTTGTTAAGAAAAATGTATTTTTGCAAGGATGAGAAGTGATACTCAAGAACGTACCTTTTTTTTTTTTTTCTGGGATAAGTACTGCTATTAATGTCAAAGTTCTCTAAATCTTGACAGAAATTGATATTTTGGGTGGAAATGTCCTTATTTTGTAGAGGAATACAGGAATTCTTGAAACACTGTATTCTATTATGCTCCAAAGGAACATTCTGTAGAGATAATGTCTACCTTTGGGGATGAAAACCAGTATTTTGTTTAGAAAATGCAATTTTTAGGAATGAAAAGCATTAGTTTGGTAAGAAAATGAAATATTTGAAAGGATAATTAGTGATACTTATGAGATTCCTTTTTATTTCTGGGATAAGCAAAGATATTAGTGTGAAAGTTTTCTACATTATGACACAACTTGATTTTTCTGGTGGGAATGTCCTTATTTTGTAGAGGAATTTGGGAATTCTTGAATCACTGTATTCTATTAGGCTCCAAAGCATCATTCTGTAGGGATAAAGTCTTTCTTTGTGTATGAAAACCAGTATTTTGTTTAGAAATGCTATTTTTAGGAATGAAATGCTTTATTTTTGAAAGAAAATGAAATTTTTGCAAGCATAATTAGTGATACTTCAGTGAAAACTTTTTATTTCTGGTATGTGTAGTGATATTCGTGTGAAAATTTTTAATGTTTTGACAGAAATTGATATTTCGGGTGGAACTGTCCTTATTTTGTAGAGTAAAACTGGTATCTGGAAACAATGTGTCATATTATGCTCCTAAGTATCATTTAGTAGAGAGAATATCTTCTTTTGGGAATTAAAAACCATATGTTGTTTAGAACATACTATTCTCAGGAATGAAAAGCATTTTCTTAGGTAAGAAAAAGGTATTTTTGCCAGAATACAGAGTGATACTTAAGAGAGAACTTTTTATTTCTGGAAGAAGTGGTGATATTCATGTGTAAATGGTAAAAATTTTAACAGAAACTGTCATTTTGGGTGGAAATGTCCATCATTTGTAGAGGAAAACGGGTATTCTGGTAGAAATGCATCCTATAATGCTACAGTGCATCATTTTCTAGAGAAAATATCTTCTTTTGGTTATGAAAACAGGTATTAGGTTTAGAAAATGCTATTTTTAGTGAAGAAAATTCATATTTTCAAAAGAAACTCAAATATTTGCCAGGATAAATGGTGATGCTTTAGAGAGAACTTATTATTTCTGGTCTATGTAGTGAAAGTCGTGTGTAAATTTCAAAAATTAGAACAGAAATTGATCTTTAGGGGGGAAGTGTCCTTATTTGAAAGAGGAATTCCGGTATTCTGTAAACAATGTATCATATTATGCTGCAAATATTCATTTTTTAGAGGAACTGTCTTCTTTTGAGGATGAAACCCAGTATTTTGGGGATAAAATGATATTTTTAGGGCTGAAAAGCATTGTCTTTGTTAAGAAAAATGTATTTGTGCAAGGATAAGAACTGATACTCAAGAACGTACCTTTTTTTTTTTCTGGGATAAGTACTGCTATTAATGTCAAAGTTCTCTAAATCTTGACAGAAATTGATATTTTGGGTGGAAATGTCCTTATTTTGTAGAGGAATACAGGAATTCATGAAACACTGTATTCTATTATGCTCCAAAGGAACGTTCTGTAGAGATAATGTCTACCTTTGGGGATGAAAACCAGTATTTTGTTTAGAAAATGCTATTTTTAGGAATGAAAAGCATTAGTTTGGTAAGAAAATGAAATATTTGAAAGGATAATTAGTGATACTTATGAGATTCCTTTTTATTTCTGGGATAAGCAAAGATATTAGTGTGAAAGTTTTCTACATTATGAAACAACTTGATATTTCTGGTGGGAATGTCCTTATTTTGTAGAGGAATTTGGGAATTCTTGAATCACTGTATTCTATTAGGCTCCAAAGCATCATTCTGTAGGGATAAAGTCTTTCTTTGTGTATGAAAACCAGTATTTTGTTTAGAAATGCTATTTTTAGGAATGAAATGCTTTATTTTTGAAAGAAAATGAAATTTTTGCAAGCATAATTAGTGATACTTCAGTGAAAACTTTTTATTTCTGGTATGTGTAGTGATATTCGTGTGAAAATTTTTAATGTTTTGACAGAAATTGATATTTTGGGTGGAAATGTCCTTATTTTGTAGAGGAATACAGGAATTCTTGAAACACTGTATTCTATTATGCTCCAAAGGAACATTCTGTAGAGATAATGTCTACCTTTGGGGATGAAAACCAGTATTTTGTTTAGAAAATGCAATTTTTAGGAATGAAAAGCATTAGTTTGGTAAGAAAATGAAATATTTGAAAGGATAATTAGTGATACTTATGAGATTCCTTTTTATTTCTGGGATAAGCAAAGATATTAGTGTGAAAGTTTTCTACATTATGAAACAACTTGATATTTCTGGTGGGAATGTCCTTATTTTGTAGAGGAATTTGGGAATTCTTGAATCACTGTATTCTATTAGGCTCCAAAGCATCATTCTGTAGGGATAAAGTCTTTCTTTGTGTATGAAAACCAGTATTTTGTTTAGAAATGCTATTTTTAGGTATGAAATGCTTTATTTTTGAAAGAAAATGAAATTTTGGCAAGGATAATTAGTGATACTTCAGTGAAAACTTTTTATTTCTGGTATGTGTAGTGATATTCGTGTGAAAATTTTTAATGTTTTGACAGAAATTGATATTTCGGGTGGAACTGTCCTTATTTTGTAGAGTAAAACTGGTGTTCTGGAAACAATGTGTCATATTATGCTCCTAAGTATCATTTAGTAGAGAGAATATCTTCTTTTGGGAATTAAAAACCATATGTTGTTTAGAACATACTATTCTCAGGAATGAAAAGCATTTTCTTAGGTAAGAAAAAGGTATTTTTGCCAGAATACGGAGTGATACTTAAGAGAGAACTTTTTATTTCTGGAAGAAGTGGTGATATTCATGTGTAAATGGTAAAAATTTTAACAGAAACTGTCATTTTGGGTGGAAATGTCCATCATTTGTAGAGGAAAACGGGTATTCTGGTAGAAATGCATCCTATAATGCTACAGTGCATCATTTTCTAGAGAAAATATCTTCTTTTGGTTATGAAAACAGGTATTAGGTTTAGAAAATGCTATTTTTAGTGAAGAAAATTCATATTTTCAAAAGAAACTCAAATATTTGCCAGGATAAATGGTGATGCTTTAGAGAGAACTTATTATTTCTGGTCTATGTAGTGAAAGTCGTGTGTAAATTTCAAAAATTAGAACAGAAATTGATCTTTAGGGGGGAAGTGTCCTTATTTGAAAGAGGAATTCCGGTATTCTGTAAACAATGTATCATATTATGCTGCAAATATTCATTTTTTAGAGGAACTGTCTTCTTTTGAATATGAAACCCAGTATTTTGGGGAGAAAATGATATTTTTAGGGCTGAAAAGCATTGTCTTTATTAAGAAAAATGTATTTGTGCAAGGATAAGAACTGATACTCAAGAACGTACCTTTTTTTTTTTTTCTGGGATAAGTACTGCTATTAATGTCAAAGTTCTCTAAATCTTGACAGAAATTGATATTTTGGGTGGAAATGTCCTTATTTTGTAGAGGAATACAGGAATTCATGAAACACTGTATTCTATTATGCTCCAAAGGAACATTCTGTAGAGATAATGTCTACCTTTGGGGATGAAAACCAGTATTTTGTTTAGAAAATGCTATTTTTAGGAATGAAAAGCATTAGTTTGGTAAGAAAATGAAATATTTGAAAGGATAATTAGTGATACTTATGAGATTCCTTTTTATTTCTGGGATAAGCAAGGATATTAGTGTGAAAGTTTTCTACATTATGAAACAACTTGATATTTCTGGTGGGAATGTCCTTATTTTGTAGAGGAATTTGGGAATTCTTGAATCACTGTATTCTATTAGGCTCCAAAGCATCATTCTGTAGGGATAAAGTCTTTCTTTGTGTATGAAAACCAGTATTTTGTTTAGAAATGCTATTTTTAGGAATGAAATGCTTTATTTTTGAAAGAAAATGAAATTTTTGCAAGCATAATTAGTGATACTTCAGTGAAAACTTTTTATTTCTGGTATGTGTAGTGATATTCGTGTGAAAATTTTTAATGTTTTGACAGAAATTGATATTTCGGGTGGAACTGTCCTTATTTTGTAGAGTAAAACTGGTGTTCTGGAAACAATGTGTCATATTATGCTCCTAAGTATCATTTAGTAGAGAGAATATCTTCTTTTGGGAATTAAAAACCATATGTTGTTTAGAACATACTATTCTCAGGAATGAAAAGCATTTTCTTAGGTAAGAAAAAGGTATTTTTGCCAGAATACAGAGTGATACTTAAGAGAGAACTTCTTATTTCTGGAAGAAGTGGTGATATTCATGTGTAAATGGTAAAAATTTTAACAGAAACTGTCATTTTGGGTGGAAATGTCCATCATTTGTAGAGGAAAACGGGTATTCTGGTAGAAATGCATCCTATAATGCTACAGTGCATCATTTTCTAGAGAAAATATCTTCTTTTGGTTATGAAAACAGGTATTAGGTTTAGAAAATGCTATTTTTAGTGAAGAAAATTCATATTTTCAAAAGAAACTCAAATATTTGCCAGGATAAATGGTGATGCTTTAGAGAGAACTTATTATTTCTGGTCTATGTAGTGAAAGTCGTGTGTAAATTTCAAAAATTAGAACAGAAATTGATCTTTAGGGGGGAAGTGTCCTTATTTGAAAGAGGAATTCCGGTATTCTGTAAACAATGTATCATATTATGCTGCAAATATTCATGTTTTAGAGGAACTGTCTTCTTTTGAGGATGAAACCCAGTATTTTGGGGAGAAAATGATATTTTTAGGGCTGAAAAGCATTGTATTTGTTAAGAAAAATGTATTTTTGCAAGGATGAGAAGTGATACTCAAGAACGTACCTTTTTTTTTTTTTTCTGGGATAAGTACTGCTATTAATGTCAAAGTTCTCTAAATCTTGACAGAAATTGATATTTTGGGTGGAAATGTCCTTATTTTGTAGAGGAATACAGGAATTCATGAAACACTGTATTCTATTATGCTCCAAAGGAACATTCTGTAGAGATAATGTCTACCTTTGGGGATGAAAACCAGTATTTTGTTTAGAAAATGCAATTTTTAGGAATGAAAAGCATTAGTTTGGTAAGAAAATGAAATATTTGAAAGGATAATTAGTGATACTTATGAGATTCCTTTTTATTTCTGGGATAAGCAAAGATATTAGTGTGAAAGTTTTCTACATTATGACACAACTTGATATTTCTGGTGGGAATGTCCTTATTTTGTAGAGGAATTTGGGAATTCTTGAATCACTGTATTCTATTAGGCTCCAAAGCATCATTCTGTAGGGATAAAGTCTTTCTTTGTGTATGAAAACCAGTATTTTGTTTAGAAATGCTATTTTTAGGAATGAAATGCTTTATTTTTGAAAGAAAATGAAATTTTTGCAAGCATAATTAGTGATACTTCAGTGAAAACTTTTTATTTCTGGTATGTGTAGTGATATTCGTGTGAAAATTTTTAATGTTTTGACAGAAATTGATATTTCGGGTGGAACTGTCCTTATTTTGTAGAGTAAAACTGGTGTTCTGGAAACAATGTGTCATATTATGCTCCTAAGTATCATTTAGTAGAGAGAATATCTTCTTTTGGGAATTAAAAACCATATGTTGTTTAGAACATACTATTCTCAGGAATGAAAAGCATTTTCTTAGGTAAGAAAAACGTATTTTTGCCAGAATACGGAGTGATACTTAAGAGAGAACTTCTTATTTCTGGAAGAAGTGGTGATATTCATGTGTAAATGGTAAAAATTTTAACAGAAACTGTCATTTTGGGTGGAAATGTCCATCATTTGTAGAGGAAAACGGGTATTCTGGTAGAAATGCATCCTATAATGCTACAGTGCATCATTTTCTAGAGAAAATATCTTCTTTTGGTTATGAAAACAGGTATTAGGTTTAGAAAATGCTATTTTTAGTGAAGAAAATTCATATTTTCAAAAGAAACTCAAATATTTGCCAGGATAAATGGTGATGCTTTAGAGAGAACTTATTATTTCTGGTCTATGTAGTGAAAGTCGTGTGTAAATTTCAAAAATTAGAACAGAAATTGATCTTTAGGGGGGAAGTGTCCTTATTTGAAAGAGGAATTCCGGTATTCTGTAAACAATGTATCATATTATGCTGCAAATATTCATGTTTTAGAGGAACTGTCTTCTTTTGAGGATGAAACCCAGTATTTTGGGGAGAAAATGATATTTTTAGGGCTGAAAAGCATTGTATTTGTTAAGAAAAATGTATTTTTGCAAGGATGAGAAGTGATACTCAAGAACATACCTTTTTTTTTTTTTTCTGGGATAAGTACTGCTATTAATGTCAAAGTTCTCTAAATCTTGACAGAAATTGATATTTTGGGTGGAAATGTCCTTATTTTGTAGAGGAATACAGGAATTCATGAAACACTGTATTCTAT
Source organism: Coturnix japonica (assembly GCF_054131305.1). Lineage (NCBI taxonomy): Eukaryota > Metazoa > Chordata > Aves > Galliformes > Phasianidae > Coturnix > Coturnix japonica. The sequence continues at coordinate 26,617 of NC_140666.1, read as the reverse complement.
TATGCTCCAAAGGAACGTTCTGTAGAGATAATGTCTACCTTTGGGGATGAAAACCAGTATTTTGTTTAGAAAATGCAATTTTTAGGAATGAAAAGCATTAGTTTGGTAAGAAAATGAAATATTTGAAAGGATAATTAGTGATACTTATGAGATTCCTTTTTATTTCTGGGATAAGCAAAGATATTAGTGTGAAAGTTTTCTACATTATGAAACAACTTGATATTTCTGGTGGGAATGTCCTTATTTTGTAGAGGAATTTGGGAATTCTTGAATCACTGTATTCTATTAGGCTCCAAAGCATCATTCTGTAGGGATAAAGTCTTTCTTTGTGTATGAAAACCAGTATTTTGTTTAGAAATGCTATTTTTAGGAATGAAATGCTTTATTTTTGAAAGAAAATGAAATTTTTGCAAGCATAATTAGTGATACTTCAGTGAAAACTTTTTATTTCTGGTATGTGTAGTGATATTCGTGTGAAAATTTTTAATGTTTTGACAGAAATTGATATTTCGGGTGAAACTGTCCTTCTTTTGTAGAGTAAAACTGGTGTTCTGGAAACAATGTGTCATATTATGCTCCTAAGTATCATTTAGTAGAGAGAATATCTTCTTTTGGGAATTAAAAACCATATGTTGTTTAGAACATACTATTCTCAGGAATGAAAAGCATTTTCTTAGGTAAGAAAAACGTATTTTTGCCAGAATACGGAGTGATACTTAAGAGAGAACTTTTTATTTCTGGAAGAAGTGGTGATATTCATGTGTAAATGGTAAAAATTTTAACAGAAACTGTCATTTTGGGTGGAAATGTCCATCATTTGTAGAGGAAAACGGGTATTCTGGTAGAAATGCATCCTATAATGCTACAGTGCATCATTTTCTAGAGAAAATATCTTCTTTTGGTTATGAAAACAGGTATTAGGTTTAGAAAATGCTATTTTTAGTGAAGAAAATTCATATTTTCAAAAGAAACTCAAATATTTGCCAGGATAAATGGTGATGCTTTAGAGAGAACTTATTATTTCTGGTCTATGTAGTGAAAGTCGTGTGTAAATTTCAAAAATTAGAACAGAAATTGATCTTTAGGGGGGAAGTGTCCTTATTTGAAAGAGGAATTCCGGTATTCTGTAAACAATGTATCATATTATGCTGCAAATATTCATGTTTTAGAGGAACTGTCTTCTTTTGAGGATGAAACCCAGTATTTTGGGGAGAAAATGATATTTTTAGGGCTGAAAAGCATTGTATTTGTTAAGAAAAATGTATTTTTGCAAGGATGAGAAGTGATACTCAAGAACATACCTTTTTTTTTTTTTTTCTGGGATAAGTACTGCTATTAATGTCAAAGTTCTCTAAATCTTGACAGAAATTGATATTTTGGGTGGAAATGTCCTTATTTTGTAGAGGAATACAGGAATTCATGAAACACTGTATTCTATTATGCTCCAAAGGAACATTCTGTAGAGATAATGTCTACCTTTGGGGATGAAAACCAGTATTTTGTTTAGAAAATGCTATTTTTAGGAATGAAAAGCATTAGTTTGGTAAGAAAATGAAATATTTGAAAGGATAATTAGTGATACTTATGAGATTCCTTTTTATTTCTGGGATAAGCAAGGATATTAGTGTGAAAGTTTTCTACATTATGACACAACTTGATATTTCTGGTGGGAATGTCCTTATTTTGTAGAGGAATTTGGGAATTCTTGAATCACTGTATTCTATTAGGCTCCAAAGCATCATTCTGTAGGGATAAAGTCTTTCTTTGTGTATGAAAACCAGTATTTTGTTTAGAAATGCTATTTTTAGGAATGAAATGCTTTATTTTTGAAAGAAAATGAAATTTTTGCAAGCATAATTAGTGATACTTCAGTGAAAACTTTTTATTTCTGGTATGTGTAGTGATATTCGTGTGAAAATTTTTAATGTTTTGACAGAAATTGATATTTCGGGTGGAACTGTCCTTATTTTGTAGAGTAAAACTGGTGTTCTGGAAACAATGTGTCATATTATGCTCCTAAGTATCATTTAGTAGAGAGAATATCTTCTTTTGGGAATTAAAAACCATATGTTGTTTAGAACATACTATTCTCAGGAATGAAAAGCATTTTCTTAGGTAAGAAAAACGTATTTTTGCCAGAATACGGAGTGATACTTAAGAGAGAACTTTTTATTTCTGGAAGAAGTGGTGATATTCATGTGTAAATGGTAAAAATTTTAACAGAAACTGTCATTTTGGGTGGAAATGTCCATCATTTGTAGAGGAAAACGGGTATTCTGGTAGAAATGCATCCTATAATGCTACAGTGCATCATTTTCTAGAGAAAATATCTTCTTTTGGTTATGAAAACAGGTATTAGGTTTAGAAAATGCTATTTTTAGTGAAGAAAATTCATATTTTCAAAAGAAACTCAAATATTTGCCAGGAGAAATGGTGATGCTTTAGAGAGAACTTATTATTTCTGGTCTATGTAGTGAAAGTCGTGTGTAAATTTCAAAAATTAGAACAGAAATTGATCTTTAGGGGGGAAGTGTCCTTATTTGAAAGAGGAATTCCGGTATTCTGTAAACAATGTATCATATTATGCTGCAAATATTCATGTTTTAGAGGAACTGTCTTCTTTTGAGGATGAAACCCAGTATTTTGGGGAGAAAATGATATTTTTAGGGCTGAAAAGCATTGTATTTGTTAAGAAAAATGTATTTTTGCAAGGATGAGAAGTGATACTCAAGAACATACCTTTTTTTTTTTTTTCTGGGATAAGTACTGCTATTAATGTCAAAGTTCTCTAAATCTTGACAGAAATTGATATTTTGGGTGGAAATGTCCTTATTTTGTAGAGGAATACAGGAATTCATGAAACACTGTATTCTATTATGCTCCAAAGGAACATTCTGTAGAGATAATGTCTACCTTTGGGGATGAAAACCAGTATTTTGTTTAGAAAATGCTATTTTTAGGAATGAAAAGCATTAGTTTGGTAAGAAAATGAAATATTTGAAAGGATAATTAGTGATACTTATGAGATTCCTTTTTATTTCTGGGATAAGCAAGGATATTAGTGTGAAAGTTTTCTACATTATGAAACAACTTGATATTTCTGGTGGGAATGTCCTTATTTTGTAGAGGAATTTGGGAATTCTTGAATCACTGTATTCTATTAGGCTCCAAAGCATCATTCTGTAGGGATAAAGTCTTTCTTTGTGTATGAAAACCAGTATTTTGTTTAGAAATGCTATTTTTAGGAATGAAATGCTTTATTTTTGAAAGAAAATGAAATTTTTGCAAGCATAATTAGTGATACTTCAGTGAAAACTTTTTATTTCTGGTATGTGTAGTGATATTCGTGTGAAAATTTTTAATGTTTTGACAGAAATTGATATTTCGGGTGGAACTGTCCTTATTTTGTAGAGTAAAACTGGTGTTCTGGAAACAATGTGTCATATTATGTTCCTAAGTATCATTTAGTAGAGAGAATATCTTCTTTTGGGAATTAAAAACCATATGTTGTTTAGAACATACTATTCTCAGGAATGAAAAGCATTTTCTTAGGTAAGAAAAACGTATTTTTGCCAGAATACGGAGTGATACTTAAGAGAGAACTTTTTATTTCTGGAAGAAGTGGTGATATTCATGTGTAAATGGTAAAAATTTTAACAGAAACTGTCATTTTGGGTGGAAATGTCCATCATTTGTAGAGGAAAACGGGTATTCTGGTAGAAATGCATCCTATAATGCTACAGTGCATCATTTTCTAGAGAAAATATCTTCTTTTGGTTATGAAAACAGGTATTAGGTTTAGAAAATGCTATTTTTAGTGAAGAAAACTCATATTTTCAAAAGAAACTCAAATATTTGCCAGGATAAATGGTGATGCTTTAGAGAGAACTTATTATTTCTGGTCTATGTAGTGAAAGTCGTGTGTAAATTTCAAAAATTAGAACAGAAATTGATCTTTAGGGGGGAAGTGTCCTTATTTGAAAGAGGAATTCCGGTATTCTGTAAACAATGTATCATATTATGCTGCAAATATTCATGTTTTAGAGGAACTGTCTTCTTTTGAGGATGAAACCCAGTATTTTGGGGAGAAAATGATATTTTTAGGGCTGAAAAGCATTGTATTTGTTAAGAAAAATGTATTTTTGCAAGGATGAGAAGTGATACTCAAGAACGTACCTTTTTTTTTTTTTTCTGGGATAAGTACTGCTATTAATGTCAAAGTTCTCTAAATCTTGACAGAAATTGATATTTTGGGTGGAAATGTCCTTATTTTGTAGAGGAATACAGGAATTCTTGAAACACTGTATTCTATTATGCTCCAAAGGAACATTCTGTAGAGATAATGTCTACCTTTGGGGATGAAAACCAGTATTTTGTTTAGAAAATGCAATTTTTAGGAATGAAAAGCATTAGTTTGGTAAGAAAATGAAATATTTGAAAGGATAATTAGTGATACTTATGAGATTCCTTTTTATTTCTGGGATAAGCAAAGATATTAGTGTGAAAGTTTTCTACATTATGACACAACTTGATATTTCTGGTGGGAATGTCCTTATTTTGTAGAGGAATTTGGGAATTCTTGAATCACTGTATTCTATTAGGCTCCAAAGCATCATTCTGTAGGGATAAAGTCTTTCTTTGTGTATGAAAACCAGTATTTTGTTTAGAAATGCTATTTTTAGGAATGAAATGCTTTATTTTTGAAAGAAAATGAAATTTTGGCAAGCATAATTAGTGATACTTCAGTGAAAACTTTTTATTTCTGGTATGTGTAGTGATATTCGTGTGAAAATTTTTAATGTTTTGACAGAAATTGATATTTCGGGTGAAACTGTCCTTCTTTTGTAGAGTAAAACTGGTGTTCTGGAAACAATGTGTCATATTATGCTCCTAAGTATCATTTAGTAGAGAGAATATCTTCTTTTGGGAATTAAAAACCATATGTTGTTTAGAACATACTATTCTCAGGAATGAAAAGCATTTTCTTAGGTAAGAGAAAGGTATTTTTGCCAGAATACAGAGTGATACTTAAGAGAGAACTTTTTATTTCTGGAAGAAGTGGTGATATTCATGTGTAAATGGTAAAAATTTTAACAGAAACTGTCATTTTGGGTGGAAATGTCCATCATTTGTAGAGGAAAACGGGTATTCTGGTAGAAATGCATCCTATAATGCTACAGTGCATCATTTTCTAGAGAAAATATCTTCTTTTGGTTATGAAAACAGGTATTAGGTTTAGAAAATGCTATTTTTAGTGAAGAAAATTCATATTTTCAAAAGAAACTCAAATATTTGCCAGGAGAAATGGTGATGCTTTAGAGAGAACTTATTATTTCTGGTCTATGTAGTGAAAGTCGTGTGTAAATTTCAAAAATTAGAACAGAAATTGATCTTTAGGGGGGAAGTGTCCTTATTTGAAAGAGGAATTCCGGTATTCTGTAAACAATGTATCATATTATGCTGCAAATATTCATTTTTTAGAGGAACTGTCTTCTTTTGAGGATGAAACCCAGTATTTTGGGGAGAAAATGATATTTTTAGGGCTGAAAAGCATTGTATTTGTTAAGAAAAATGTATTTTTGCAAGGATGAGAAGTGATACTCAAGAACATACCTTTTTTTTTTTTTTCTGGGATAAGTACTGCTATTAATGTCAAAGTTCTCTAAATCTTGACAGAAATTGATATTTTGGGTAGAAATGTCCTTATTTTGTAGAGGAATACAGGAATTCATGAAACACTGTGTTCTATTATGCTCCAAAGGAACATTCTGTAGAGATAATGTCTACCTTTGGGGATGAAAACCAGTATTTTGTTTAGAAAATGCAATTTTTAGGAATGAAAAGCATTAGTTTGGTAAGAAAATGAAATATTTGAAAGGATAATTAGTGATACTTATGAGATTCCTTTTTATTTCTGGGATAAGCAAAGATATTAGTGTGAAAGTTTTCTACATTATGACACAACTTGATATTTCTGGTGGGAATGTCCTTATTTTTTAGAGGAATTTGGGAATTCTTGAATCACTGTATTCTATTAGGCTCCAAAGCATCATTCTGTAGGGATAAAGTCTTTCTTTGTGTATGAAAACCAGTATTTTGTTTAGAAATGCTATTTTTAGGAATGAAATGCTTTATTTTTGAAAGAAAATGAAATTTTGGCAAGCATAATTAGTGATACTTCAGTGAAAACTTTTTATTTCTGGTATGTGTAGTGATATTCGTGTGAAAATTTTTAATGTTTTGACAGAAATTGATATTTCGGGTGAAACTGTCCTTATTTTGTAGAGTAAAACTGGTGTTCTGGAAACAATGTGTCATATTATGCTCCTAAGTATCATTTAGTAGAGAGAATATCTTCTTTTGGGAATTAAAAACCATATGTTGTTTAGAACATACTATTCTCAGGAATGAAAAGCATTTTCTTAGGTAAGAGAAAGGTATTTTTGCCAGAATACAGAGTGATACTTAAGAGAGAACTTTTTATTTCTGGAAGAAGTGGTGATATTCATGTGTAAATGGTAAAAATTTTAACAGAAACTGTCATTTTGGGTGGAAATGTCCATCATTTGTAGAGGAAAACGGGTATTCTGGTAGAAATGCATCCTATAATGCTACAGTGCATCATTTTCTAGAGAAAATATCTTCTTTTGGTTATGAAAACAGGTATTAGGTTTAGAAAATGCTATTTTTAGTGAAGAAAATTCATATTTTCAAAAGAAACTCAAATATTTGCCAGGATAAATGGTGATGCTTTAGAGAGAACTTATTATTTCTGGTCTATGTAGTGAAAGTCGTGTGTAAATTTCAAAAATTAGAACAGAAATTGATCTTTAGGGGGGAAGTGTCCTTATTTGAAAGAGGAATTCCGGTATTCTGTAAACAATGTATCATATTATGCTGCAAATATTCATTTTTTAGAGGAACTGTCTTCTTTTGAATATGAAACCCAGTATTTTGGGGAGAAAATGATATTTTTAGGGCTGAAAAGCATTGTCTTTATTAAGAAAAATGTATTTGTGCAAGGATAAGAACTGATACTCAAGAACGTACCTTTTTTTTTTTTTCTGGGATAAGTACTGCTATTAATGTCAAAGTTCTCTAAATCTTGACAGAAATTGATATTTTGGGTGGAAATGTCCTTATTTTGTAGAGGAATACAGGAATTCATGAAACACTGTATTCTATTATGCTCCAAAGGAACATTCTGTAGAGATAATGTCTACCTTTGGGGATGAAAACCAGTATTTTGTTTAGAAAATGCTATTTTTAGGAATGAAAAGCATTAGTTTGGTAAGAAAATGAAATATTTGAAAGGATAATTAGTGATACTTATGAGATTCCTTTTTATTTCTGGGATAAGCAAGGATATTAGTGTGAAAGTTTTCTACATTATGAAACAACTTGATATTTCTGGTGGGAATGTCCTTATTTTGTAGAGGAATTTGGGAATTCTTGAATCACTGTATTCTATTAGGCTCCAAAGCATCATTCTGTAGGGATAAAGTCTTTCTTTGTGTATGAAAACCAGTATTTTGTTTAGAAATGCTATTTTTAGGAATGAAATGCTTTATTTTTGAAAGAAAATGAAATTTTTGCAAGCATAATTAGTGATACTTCAGTGAAAACTTTTTATTTCTGGTATGTGTAGTGATATTCGTGTGAAAATTTTTAATGTTTTGACAGAAATTGATATTTCGGGTGGAACTGTCCTTATTTTGTAGAGTAAAACTGGTGTTCTGGAAACAATGTGTCATATTATGCTCCTAAGTATCATTTAGTAGAGAGAATATCTTCTTTTGGGAATTAAAAACCATATGTTGTTTAGAACATACTATTCTCAGGAATGAAAAGCATTTTCTTAGGTAAGAAAAAGGTATTTTTGCCAGAATACAGAGTGATACTTAAGAGAGAACTTTTTATTTCTGGAAGAAGTGGTGATATTCATGTGTAAATGGTAAAAATTTTAACAGAAACTGTCATTTTGGGTGGAAATGTCCATCATTTGTAGAGGAAAACGGGTATTCTGGTAGAAATGCATCCTATAATGCTACAGTGCATCATTTTCTAGAGAAAATATCTTCTTTTGGTTATGAAAACAGGTATTAGGTTTAGAAAATGCTATTTTTAGTGAAGAAAATTCATATTTTCAAAAGAAACTCAAATATTTGCCAGGATAAATGGTGATGCTTTAGAGAGAACTTATTATTTCTGGTCTATGTAGTGAAAGTCGTGTGTAAATTTCAAAAATTAGAACAGAAATTGATCTTTAGGGGGGAAGTGTCCTTATTTGAAAGAGGAATTCCGGTATTCTGTAAACAATGTATCATATTATGCTGCAAATATTCATTTTTTAGAGGAACTGTCTTCTTTTGAATATGAAACCCAGTATTTTGGGGAGAAAATGATATTTTTAGGGCTGAAAAGCATTGTCTTTATTAAGAAAAATGTATTTGTGCAAGGATAAGAACTGATACTCAAGAACGTACCTTTTTTTTTTTTTCTGGGATAAGTACTGCTATTAATGTCAAAGTTCTCTAAATCTTGACAGAAATTGATATTTTGGGTGGAAATGTCCTTATTTTGTAGAGGAATACAGGAATTCATGAAACACTGTATTCTATTATGCTCCAAAGGAACATTCTGTAGAGATAATGTCTACCTTTGGGGATGAAAACCAGTATTTTGTTTAGAAAATGCTATTTTTAGGAATGAAAAGCATTAGTTTGGTAAGAAAATGAAATATTTGAAAGGATAATTAGTGATACTTATGAGATTCCTTTTTATTTCTGGGATAAGCAAGGATATTAGTGTGAAAGTTTTCTACATTATGAAACAACTTGATATTTCTGGTGGGAATGTCCTTATTTTGTAGAGGAATTTGGGAATTCTTGAATCACTGTATTCTATTAGGCTCCAAAGCATCATTCTGTAGGGATAAAGTCTTTCTTTGTGTATGAAAACCAGTATTTTGTTTAGAAATGCTATTTTTAGGAATGAAATGCTTTATTTTTGAAAGAAAATGAAATTTTTGCAAGCATAATTAGTGATACTTCAGTGAAAACTTTTTATTTCTGGTATGTGTAGTGATATTCGTGTGAAAATTTTTAATGTTTTGACAGAAATTGATATTTCGGGTGGAACTGTCCTTATTTTGTAGAGTAAAACTGGTGTTCTGGAAACAATGTGTCATATTATGCTCCTAAGTATCATTTAGTAGAGAGAATATCTTCTTTTGGGAATTAAAAACCATATGTTGTTTAGAACATACTATTCTCAGGAATGAAAAGCATTTTCTTAGGTAAGAAAAAGGTATTTTTGCCAGAATACAGAGTGATACTTAAGAGAGAACTTTTTATTTCTGGAAGAAGTGGTGATATTCATGTGTAAATGGTAAAAATTTTAACAGAAACTGTCATTTTGGGTGGAAATGTCCATCATTTGTAGAGGAAAACGGGTATTCTGGTAGAAATGCATCCTATAATGCTACAGTGCATCATTTTCTAGAGAAAATATCTTCTTTTGGTTATGAAAACAGGTATTAGGTTTAGAAAATGCTATTTTTAGTGAAGAAAATTCATATTTTCAAAAGAAACTCAAATATTTGCCAGGATAAATGGTGATGCTTTAGAGAGAACTTATTATTTCTGGTCTATGTAGTGAAAGTCGTGTGTAAATTTCAAAAATTAGAACAGAAATTGATCTTTAGGGGGGAAGTGTCCTTATTTGAAAGAGGAATTCCGGTATTCTGTAAACAATGTATCATATTATGCTGCAAATATTCATTTTTTAGAGGAACTGTCTTCTTTTGAGGATGAAACCCAGTATTTTGGGGATAAAATGATATTTTTAGGGCTGAAAAGCATTGTCTTTGTTAAGAAAAATGTATTTGTGCAAGGATAAGAACTGATACTCAAGAACGTACCTTTTTTTTTTTCTGGGATAAGTACTGCTATTAATGTCAAAGTTCTCTAAATCTTGACAGAAATTGATATTTTGGGTGGAAATGTCCTTATTTTGTAGAGGAATACAGGAATTCATGAAACACTGTATTCTATTATGCTCCAAAGGAACGTTCTGTAGAGATAATGTCTACCTTTGGGGATGAAAACCAGTATTTTGTTTAGAAAATGCTATTTTTAGGAATGAAAAGCATTAGTTTGGTAAGAAAATGAAATATTTGAAAGGATAATTAGTGATACTTATGAGATTCCTTTTTATTTCTGGGATAAGCAAAGATATTAGTGTGAAAGTTTTCTACATTATGAAACAACTTGATATTTCTGGTGGGAATGTCCTTATTTTGTAGAGGAATTTGGGAATTCTTGAATCACTGTATTCTATTAGGCTCCAAAGCATCATTCTGTAGGGATAAAGTCTTTCTTTGTGTATGAAAACCAGTATTTTGTTTAGAAATGCTATTTTTAGGAATGAAATGCTTTATTTTTGAAAGAAAATGAAATTTTTGCAAGCATAATTAGTGATACTTCAGTGAAAACTTTTTATTTCTGGTATGTGTAGTGATATTCGTGTGAAAATTTTTAATGTTTTGACAGAAATTGATATTTCGGGTGGAACTGTCCTTATTTTGTAGAGTAAAACTGGTGTTCTGGAAACAATGTGTCATATTATGCTCCTAAGTATCATTTAGTAGAGAGAATATCTTCTTTTGGGAATTAAAAACCATATGTTGTTTAGAACATACTATTCTCAGGAATGAAAAGCATTTTCTTAGGTAAGAAAAAGGTATTTTTGCCAGAATACAGAGTGATACTTAAGAGAGAACTTTTTATTTCTGGAAGAAGTGGTGATATTCATGTGTAAATGGTAAAAATTTTAACAGAAACTGTCATTTTGGGTGGAAATGTCCATCATTTGTAGAGGAAAACGGGTATTCTGGTAGAAATGCATCCTATAATGCTACAGTGCATCATTTTCTAGAGAAAATATCTTCTTTTGGTTATGAAAACAGGTATTAGGTTTAGAAAATGCTATTTTTAGTGAAGAAAATTCATATTTTCAAAAGAAACTCAAATATTTGCCAGGATAAATGGTGATGCTTTAGAGAGAACTTATTATTTCTGGTCTATGTAGTGAAAGTCGTGTGTAAATTTCAAAAATTAGAACAGAAATTGATCTTTAGGGGGGAAGTGTCCTTATTTGAAAGAGGAATTCCGGTATTCTGTAAACAATGTATCATATTATGCTGCAAATATTCATTTTTTAGAGGAACTGTCTTCTTTTGAGGATGAAACCCAGTATTTTGGGGATAAAATGATATTTTTAGGGCTGAAAAGCATTGTCTTTGTTAAGAAAAATGTATTTGTGCAAGGATAAGAACTGATACTCAAGAACGTACCTTTTTTTTTTTCTGGGATAAGTACTGCTATTAATGTCAAAGTTCTCTAAATCTTGACAGAAATTGATATTTTGGGTGGAAATGTCCTTATTTTGTAGAGGAATACAGGAATTCTTGAAACACTGTATTCTATTATGCTCCAAAGGAACATTCTGTAGAGATAATGTCTACCTTTGGGGATGAAAACCAGTATTTTGTTTAGAAAATGCAATTTTTAGGAATGAAAAGCATTAGTTTGGTAAGAAAATGAAATATTTGAAAGGATAATTAGTGATACTTATGAGATTCCTTTTTATTTCTGGGATAAGCAAAGATATTAGTGTGAAAGTTTTCTACATTATGAAACAACTTGATATTTCTGGTGGGAATGTCCTTATTTTGTAGAGGAATTTGGGAATTCTTGAATCACTGTATTCTATTAGGCTCCAAAGCATCATTCTGTAGGGATAAAGTCTTTCTTTGTGTATGAAAACCAGTATTTTGTTTAGAAATGCTATTTTTAGGAATGAAATGCTTTATTTTTGAAAGAAAATGAAATTTTGGCAAGGATAATTAGTGATACTTCAGTGAAAACTTTTTATTTCTGGTATGTGTAGTGATATTCGTGTGAAAATTTTTAATGTTTTGACAGAAATTGATATTTCGGGTGGAACTGTCCTTATTTTGTAGAGTAAAACTGGTGTTCTGGAAACAATGTGTCATATTATGCTCCTAAGTATCATTTAGTAGAGAGAATATCTTCTTTTGGGAATTAAAAACCATATGTTGTTTAGAACATACTATTCTCAGGAATGAAAAGCATTTTCTTAGGTAAGAAAAAGGTATTTTTGCCAGAATACGGAGTGATACTTAAGAGAGAACTTTTTATTTCTGGAAGAAGTGGTGATATTCATGTGTAAATGGTAAAAATTTTAACAGAAACTGTCATTTTGGGTGGAAATGTCCATCATTTGTAGAGGAAAACGGGTATTCTGGTAGAAATGCATCCTATAATGCTACAGTGCATCATTTTCTAGAGAAAATATCTTCTTTTGGTTATGAAAACAGGTATTAGGTTTAGAAAATGCTATTTTTAGTGAAGAAAATTCATATTTTCAAAAGAAACTCAAATATTTGCCAGGATAAATGGTGATGCTTTAGAGAGAACTTATTATTTCTGGTCTATGTAGTGAAAGTCGTGTGTAAATTTCAAAAATTAGAACAGAAATTGATCTTTAGGGGGGAAGTGTCCTTATTTGAAAGAGGAATTCCGGTATTCTGTAAACAATGTATCATATTATGCTGCAAATATTCATTTTTTAGAGGAACTGTCTTCTTTTGAATATGAAACCCAGTATTTTGGGGAGAAAATGATATTTTTAGGGCTGAAAAGCATTGTCTTTATTAAGAAAAATGTATTTGTGCAAGGATAAGAACTGATACTCAAGAACGTACCTTTTTTTTTTTTTCTGGGATAAGTACTGCTATTAATGTCAAAGTTCTCTAAATCTTGACAGAAATTGATATTTTGGGTGGAAATGTCCTTATTTTGTAGAGGAATACAGGAATTCATGAAACACTGTATTCTATTATGCTCCAAAGGAACATTCTGTAGAGATAATGTCTACCTTTGGGGATGAAAACCAGTATTTTGTTTAGAAAATGCTATTTTTAGGAATGAAAAGCATTAGTTTGGTAAGAAAATGAAATATTTGAAAGGATAATTAGTGATACTTATGAGATTCCTTTTTATTTCTGGGATAAGCAAAGATATTAGTGTGAAAGTTTTCTACATTATGAAACAACTTGATATTTCTGGTGGGAATGTCCTTATTTTGTAGAGGAATTTGGGAATTCTTGAATCACTGTATTCTATTAGGCTCCAAAGCATCATTCTGTAGGGATAAAGTCTTTCTTTGTGTATGAAAACCAGTATTTTGTTTAGAAATGCTATTTTTAGGAATGAAATGCTTTATTTTTGAAAGAAAATGAAATTTTTGCAAGCATAATTAGTGATACTTCAGTGAAAACTTTTTATTTCTGGTATGTGTAGTGATATTCGTGTGAAAATTTTTAATGTTTTGACAGAAATTGATATTTCGGGTGGAACTGTCCTTATTTTGTAGAGTAAAACTGGTGTTCTGGAAACAATGTGTCATATTATGCTCCTAAGTATCATTTAGTAGAGAGAATATCTTCTTTTGGGAATTAAAAACCATATGTTGTTTAGAACATACTATTCTCAGGAATGAAAAGCATTTTCTTAGGTAAGAAAAAGGTATTTTTGCCAGAATACAGAGTGATACTTAAGAGAGAACTTTTTATTTCTGGAAGAAGTGGTGATATTCATGTGTAAATGGTAAAAATTTTAACAGAAACTGTCATTTTGGGTGGAAATGTCCATCATTTGTAGAGGAAAACGGGTATTCTGGTAGAAATGCATCCTATAATGCTACAGTGCATCATTTTCTAGAGAAAATATCTTCTTTTGGTTATGAAAACAGGTATTAGGTTTAGAAAATGCTATTTTTAGTGAAGAAAATTCATATTTTCAAAAGAAACTCAAATATTTGCCAGGATAAATGGTGATGCTTTAGAGAGAACTTATTATTTCTGGTCTATGTAGTGAAAGTCGTGTGTAAATTTCAAAAATTAGAACAGAAATTGATCTTTAGGGGGGAAGTGTCCTTATTTGAAAGAGGAATTCCGGTATTCTGTAAACAATGTATCATATTATGCTGCAAATATTCATTTTTTAGAGGAACTGTCTTCTTTTGAGGATGAAACCCAGTATTTTGGGGATAAAATGATATTTTTAGGGCTGAAAAGCATTGTCTTTGTTAAGAAAAATGTATTTGTGCAAGGATAAGAACTGATACTCAAGAACGTACCTTTTTTTTTTTCTGGGATAAGTACTGCTATTAATGTCAAAGTTCTCTAAATCTTGACAGAAATTGATATTTTGGGTGGAAATGTCCTTATTTTGTAGAGGAATACAGGAATTCTTGAAACACTGTATTCTATTATGCTCCAAAGGAACATTCTGTAGAGATAATGTCTACCTTTGGGGATGAAAACCAGTATTTTGTTTAGAAAATGCAATTTTTAGGAATGAAAAGCATTAGTTTGGTAAGAAAATGAAATATTTGAAAGGATAATTAGTGATACTTATGAGATTCCTTTTTATTTCTGGGATAAGCAAAGATATTAGTGTGAAAGTTTTCTACATTATGAAACAACTTGATATTTCTGGTGGGAATGTCCTTATTTTGTAGAGGAATTTGGGAATTCTTGAATCACTGTATTCTATTAGGCTCCAAAGCATCATTCTGTAGGGATAAAGTCTTTCTTTGTGTATGAAAACCAGTATTTTGTTTAGAAATGCTATTTTTAGGAATGAAATGCTTTATTTTTGAAAGAAAATGAAATTTTGGCAAGGATAATTAGTGATACTTCAGTGAAAACTTTTTATTTCTGGTATGTGTAGTGATATTCGTGTGAAAATTTTTAATGTTTTGACAGAAATTGATATTTCGGGTGGAACTGTCCTTATTTTGTAGAGTAAAACTGGTGTTCTGGAAACAATGTGTCATATTATGCTCCTAAGTATCATTTAGTAGAGAGAATATCTTCTTTTGGGAATTAAAAACCATATGTTGTTTAGAACATACTATTCTCAGGAATGAAAAGCATTTTCTTAGGTAAGAAAAAGGTATTTTTGCCAGAATACGGAGTGATACTTAAGAGAGAACTTTTTATTTCTGGAAGAAGTGGTGATATTCATGTGTAAATGGTAAAAATTTTAACAGAAACTGTCATTTTGGGTGGAAATGTCCATCATTTGTAGAGGAAAACGGGTATTCTGGTAGAAATGCATCCTATAATGCTACAGTGCATCATTTTCTAGAGAAAATATCTTCTTTTGGTTATGAAAACAGGTATTAGGTTTAGAAAATGCTATTTTTAGTGAAGAAAATTCATATTTTCAAAAGAAACTCAAATATTTGCCAGGATAAATGGTGATGCTTTAGAGAGAACTTATTATTTCTGGTCTATGTAGTGAAAGTCGTGTGTAAATTTCAAAAATTAGAACAGAAATTGATCTTTAGGGGGGAAGTGTCCTTATTTGAAAGAGGAATTCCGGTATTCTGTAAACAATGTATCATATTATGCTGCAAATATTCATTTTTTAGAGGAACTGTCTTCTTTTGAATATGAAACCCAGTATTTTGGGGAGAAAATGATATTTTTAGGGCTGAAAAGCATTGTCTTTATTAAGAAAAATGTATTTGTGCAAGGATAAGAACTGATACTCAAGAACGTACCTTTTTTTTTTTTTCTGGGATAAGTACTGCTATTAATGTCAAAGTTCTCTAAATCTTGACAGAAATTGATATTTTGGGTGGAAATGTCCTTATTTTGTAGAGGAATACAGGAATTCATGAAACACTGTATTCTATTATGCTCCAAAGGAACATTCTGTAGAGATAATGTCTACCTTTGGGGATGAAAACCAGTATTTTGTTTAGAAAATGCTATTTTTAGGAATGAAAAGCATTAGTTTGGTAAGAAAATGAAATATTTGAAAGGATAATTAGTGATACTTATGAGATTCCTTTTTATTTCTGGGATAAGCAAGGATATTAGTGTGAAAGTTTTCTACATTATGAAACAACTTGATATTTCTGGTGGGAATGTCCTTATTTTGTAGAGGAATTTGGGAATTCTTGAATCACTGTATTCTATTAGGCTCCAAAGCATCATTCTGTAGGGATAAAGTCTTTCTTTGTGTATGAAAACCAGTATTTTGTTTAGAAATGCTATTTTTAGGAATGAAATGCTTTATTTTTGAAAGAAAATGAAATTTTTGCAAGCATAATTAGTGATACTTCAGTGAAAACTTTTTATTTCTGGTATGTGTAGTGATATTCGTGTGAAAATTTTTAATGTTTTGACAGAAATTGATATTTCGGGTGGAACTGTCCTTATTTTGTAGAGTAAAACTGGTGTTCTGGAAACAATGTGTCATATTATGCTCCTAAGTATCATTTAGTAGAGAGAATATCTTCTTTTGGGAATTAAAAACCATATGTTGTTTAGAACATACTATTCTCAGGAATGAAAAGCATTTTCTTAGGTAAGAAAAAGGTATTTTTGCCAGAATACAGAGTGATACTTAAGAGAGAACTTTTTATTTCTGGAAGAAGTGGTGATATTCATGTGTAAATGGTAAAAATTTTAACAGAAACTGTCATTTTGGGTGGAAATGTCCATCATTTGTAGAGGAAAACGGGTATTCTGGTAGAAATGCATCCTATAATGCTACAGTGCATCATTTTCTAGAGAAAATATCTTCTTTTGGTTATGAAAACAGGTATTAGGTTTAGAAAATGCTATTTTTAGTGAAGAAAATTCATATTTTCAAAAGAAACTCAAATATTTGCCAGGATAAATGGTGATGCTTTAGAGAGAACTTATTATTTCTGGTCTATGTAGTGAAAGTCGTGTGTAAATTTCAAAAATTAGAACAGAAATTGATCTTTAGGGGGGAAGTGTCCTTATTTGAAAGAGGAATTCCGGTATTCTGTAAACAATGTATCATATTATGCTGCAAATATTCATTTTTTAGAGGAACTGTCTTCTTTTGAGGATGAAACCCAGTATTTTGGGGAGAAAATGATATTTTTAGGGCTGAAAAGCATTGTCTTTGTTAAGAAAAATGTATTTTTGCAAGGATGAGAAGTGATACTCAAGAACGTACCTTTTTTTTTTTTTTTTCTGGGATAAGTACTGCTATTAATGTCAAAGTTCTCTAAATCTTGACAGAAATTGATATTTTGGGTGGAAATGTCCTTATTTTGTAGAGGAATACAGGAATTCTTGAAACACTGTATTCTATTATGCTCCAAAGGAACATTCTGTAGAGATAATGTCTACCTTTGGGGATGAAAACCAGTATTTTGTTTAGAAAATGCAATTTTTAGGAATGAAAAGCATTAGTTTGGTAAGAAAATGAAATATTTGAAAGGATAATTAGTGATACTTATGAGATTCCTTTTTATTTCTGGGATAAGCAAAGATATTAGTGTGAAAGTTTTCTACATTATGAAACAACTTGATATTTCTGGTGGGAATGTCCTTATTTTGTAGAGGAATTTGGGAATTCTTGAATCACTGTATTCTATTAGGCTCCAAAGCATCATTCTGTAGGGATAAAGTCTTTCTTTGTGTATGAAAACCAGTATTTTGTTTAGAAATGCTATTTTTAGGAATGAAATGCTTTATTTTTGAAAGAAAATGAAATTTTGGCAAGGATAATTAGTGATACTTCAGTGAAAACTTTTTATTTCTGGTATGTGTAGTGATATTCGTGTGAAAATTTTTAATGTTTTGACAGAAATTGATATTTCGGGTGGAACTGTCCTTATTTTGTAGAGTAAAACTGGTGTTCTGGAAACAATGTGTCATATTATGCTCCTAAGTATCATTTAGTAGAGAGAATATCTTCTTTTGGGAATTAAAAACCATATGTTGTTTAGAACATACTATTCTCAGGAATGAAAAGCATTTTCTTAGGTAAGAAAAAGGTATTTTTGCCAGAATACGGAGTGATACTTAAGAGAGAACTTTTTATTTCTGGAAGAAGTGGTGATATTCATGTGTAAATGGTAAAAATTTTAACAGAAACTGTCATTTTGGGTGGAAATGTCCATCATTTGTAGAGGAAAACGGGTATTCTGGTAGAAATGCATCCTATAATGCTACAGTGCATCATTTTCTAGAGAAAATATCTTCTTTTGGTTATGAAAACAGGTATTAGGTTTAGAAAATGCTATTTTTAGTGAAGAAAATTCATATTTTCAAAGGAAACTCAAATATTTGCCAGGATAAATGGTGATGCTTTAGAGAGAACTTATTATTTCTGGTCTATGTAGTGAAAGTCGTGTGTAAATTTCAAAAATTAGAACAGAAATTGATCTTTAGGGGGGAAGTGTCCTTATTTGAAAGAGGAATTCCGGTATTCTGTAAACAATGTATCATATTATGCTGCAAATATTCATTTTTTAGAGGAACTGTCTTCTTTTGAGGATGAAACCCAGTATTTTGGGGAGAAAATGATATTTTTAGGGCTGAAAAGCATTGTATTTGTTAAGAAAAATGTATTTTTGCAAGGATAAGAACTGATACTCAAGAACGTACCTTTTTTTTTTTTTCTGGGATAAGTACTGCTATTAATGTCAAAGTTCTCTAAATCTTGACAGAAATTGATATTTTGGGTGGAAATGTCCTTATTTTGTAGAGGAATACAGGAATTCATGAAACACTGTATTCTATTATGCTCCAAAGGAACGTTCTGTAGAGATAATGTCTACCTTTGGGGATGAAAACCAGTATTTTGTTTAGAAAATGCAATTTTTAGGAATGAAAAGCATTAGTTTGGTAAGAAAATGAAATATTTGAAAGGATAATTAGTGATACTTATGAGATTCCTTTTTATTTCTGGGATAAGCAAAGATATTAGTGTGAAAGTTTTCTACATTATGAAACAACTTGATATTTCTGGTGGGAATGTCCTTATTTTGTAGAGGAATTTGGGAATTCTTGAATCACTGTATTCTATTAGGCTCCAAAGCATCATTCTGTAGGGATAAAGTCTTTCTTTGTGTATGAAAACCAGTATTTTGTTTAGAAATGCTATTTTTAGGAATGAAATGCTTTATTTTTGAAAGAAAATGAAATTTTGGCAAGGATAATTAGTGATACTTCAGTGAAAACTTTTTATTTCTGGTATGTGTAGTGATATTCGTGTGAAAATTTTTAATGTTTTGACAGAAATTGATATTTCGGGTGGAACTGTCCTTATTTTGTAGAGTAAAACTGGTGTTCTGGAAACAATGTGTCATATTATGCTCCTAAGTATCATTTAGTAGAGAGAATATCTTCTTTTGGGAATTAAAAACCATATGTTGTTTAGAACATACTATTCTCAGGAATGAAAAGCATTTTCTTAGGTAAGAAAAAGGTATTTTTGCCAGAATACGGAGTGATACTTAAGAGAGAACTTTTTATTTCTGGAAGAAGTGGTGATATTCATGTGTAAATGGTAAAAATTTTAACAGAAACTGTCATTTTGGGTGGAAATGTCCATCATTTGTAGAGGAAAACGGGTATTCTGGTAGAAATGCATCCTATAATGCTACAGTGCATCATTTTCTAGAGAAAATATCTTCTTTTGGTTATGAAAACAGGTATTAGGTTTAGAAAATGCTATTTTTAGTGAAGAAAATTCATATTTTCAAAGGAAACTCAAATATTTGCCAGGATAAATGGTGATGCTTTAGAGAGAACTTATTATTTCTGGTCTATGTAGTGAAAGTCGTGTGTAAATTTCAAAAATTAGAACAGAAATTGATCTTTAGGGGGGAAGTGTCCTTATTTGAAAGAGGAATTCCGGTATTCTGTAAACAATGTATCATATTATGCTGCAAATATTCATTTTTTAGAGGAACTGTCTTCTTTTGAGGATGAAACCCAGTATTTTGGGGAGAAAATGATATTTTTAGGGCTGAAAAGCATTGTATTTGTTAAGAAAAATGTATTTTTGCAAGGATAAGAACTGATACTCAAGAACGTACCTTTTTTTTTTTTTCTGGGATAAGTACTGCTATTAATGTCAAAGTTCTCTAAATCTTGACAGAAATTGATATTTTGGGTGGAAATGTCCTTATTTTGTAGAGGAATACAGGAATTCATGAAACACTGTATTCTATTATGCTCCAAAGGAACGTTCTGTAGAGATAATGTCTACCTTTGGGGATGAAAACCAGTATTTTGTTTAGAAAATGCAATTTTTAGGAATGAAAAGCATTAGTTTGGTAAGAAAATGAAATATTTGAAAGGATAATTAGTGATACTTATGAGATTCCTTTTTATTTCTGGGATAAGCAAAGATATTAGTGTGAAAGTTTTCTACATTATGACACAACTTGATATTTCTGGTGGGAATGTCCTTATTTTGTAGAGGAATTTGGGAATTCTTGAATCACTGTATTCTATTAGGCTCCAAAGCATCATTCTGTAGGGATAAAGTCTTTCTTTGTGTATGAAAACCAGTATTTTGTTTAGAAATGCTATTTTTAGGAATGAAATGCTTTATTTTTGAAAGAAAATGAAATTTCTGCAAGCATAATTAGTGATACTTCAGTGAAAACTTTTTATTTCTGGTATGTGTAGTGATATTCGTGTGAAAATTTTTAATGTTTTGACAGAAATTTATATTTCGGGTGGAACTGTCCTTCTTTTGTAGAGTAAAACTGGTGTTCTGGAAACACTGTGTCATATTATGCTCCTAAGTATCATTTAGTAGAGAGAATATCTTCTTTTGGGAATTAAAAACCATATGTTGTTTAGAACATACTATTCTCAGGAATGAAAAGCATTTTCTTAGGTAAGAAAAAGGTATTTTTGCCAGAATACGGAGTGATACTTAAGAGAGAACTTTTTATTTCTGGAAGAAGTGGTGATATTCATGTGTAAATGGTAAAAATTTTAACAGAAACTGTCATTTTGGGTGGAAATGTCCATCATTTGTAGAGGAAAACGGGTATTCTGGTAGAAATGCATCCTATAATGCTACAGTGCATCATTTTCTAGAGAAAATATCTTCTTTTGGTTATGAAAACAGGTATTAGGTTTAGAAAATGCTATTTTTAGTGAAGAAAATTCATATTTTCAAAGGAAACTCAAATATTTGCCAGGATAAATGGTGATGCTTTAGAGAGAACTTATTATTTCTGGTCTATGTAGTGAAAGTCGTGTGTAAATTTCAAAAATTAGAACAGAAATTGATCTTTAGGGGGGAAGTGTCCTTATTTGAAAGAGGAATTCCGGTATTCTGTAAACAATGTATCATATTATGCTGCAAATATTCATTTTTTAGAGGAACTGTCTTCTTTTGAGGATGAAACCCAGTATTTTGGGGAGAAAATGATATTTTTAGGGCTGAAAAGCATTGTATTTGTTAAGAAAAATGTATTTTTGCAAGGATAAGAACTGATACTCAAGAACGTACCTTTTTTTTTTTTTCTGGGATAAGTACTGCTATTAATGTCAAAGTTCTCTAAATCTTGACAGAAATTGATATTTTGGGTGGAAATGTCCTTATTTTGTAGAGGAATACAGGAATTCATGAAACACTGTATTCTATTATGCTCCAAAGGAACGTTCTGTAGAGATAATGTCTACCTTTGGGGATGAAAACCAGTATTTTGTTTAGAAAATGCAATTTTTAGGAATGAAAAGCATTAGTTTGGTAAGAAAATGAAATATTTGAAAGGATAATTAGTGATACTTATGAGATTCCTTTTTATTTCTGGGATAAGCAAAGATATTAGTGTGAAAGTTTTCTACATTATGACACAACTTGATATTTCTGGTGGGAATGTCCTTATTTTGTAGAGGAATTTGGGAATTCTTGAATCACTGTATTCTATTAGGCTCCAAAGCATCATTCTGTAGGGATAAAGTCTTTCTTTGTGTATGAAAACCAGTATTTTGTTTAGAAATGCTATTTTTAGGAATGAAATGCTTTATTTTTGAAAGAAAATGAAATTTCTGCAAGCATAATTAGTGATACTTCAGTGAAAACTTTTTATTTCTGGTATGTGTAGTGATATTCGTGTGAAAATTTTTAATGTTTTGA
Source organism: Coturnix japonica (assembly GCF_054131305.1). Taxonomy (NCBI): domain Eukaryota; kingdom Metazoa; phylum Chordata; class Aves; order Galliformes; family Phasianidae; genus Coturnix; species Coturnix japonica. The sequence continues at coordinate 4,580 of NC_140666.1, read as the reverse complement.
CAGAAATTTATATTTCGGGTGGAACTGTCCTTCTTTTGTAGAGTAAAACTGGTGTTCTGGAAACACTGTGTCATATTATGCTCCTAAGTATCATTTAGTAGAGAGAATATCTTCTTTTGGGAATTAAAAACCATATGTTGTTTAGAACATACTATTCTCAGGAATGAAAAGCATTTTCTTAGGTAAGAAAAAGGTATTTTTGCCAGAATACGGAGTGATACTTAAGAGAGAACTTTTTATTTCTGGAAGAAGTGGTGATATTCATGTGTAAATGGTAAAAATTTTAACAGAAACTGTCATTTTGGGTGGAAATGTCCATCATTTGTAGAGGAAAACGGGTATTCTGGTAGAAATGCATCCTATAATGCTACAGTGCATCATTTTCTAGAGAAAATATCTTCTTTTGGTTATGAAAACAGGTATTAGGTTTAGAAAATGCTATTTTTAGTGAAGAAAATTCATATTTTCAAAAGAAACTCAAATATTTGCCAGGATAAATGGTGATGCTTTAGAGAGAACTTATTATTTCTGGTCTATGTAGTGAAAGTCGTGTGTAAATTTCAAAAATTAGAACAGAAATTGATCTTTAGGGGGGAAGTGTCCTTATTTGAAAGAGGAATTCCGGTATTCTGTAAACAATGTATCATATTATGCTGCAAATATTCATGTTTTAGAGGAACTGTCTTCTTTTGAGGATGAAACCCAGTATTTTGGGGAGAAAATGATATTTTTAGGGCTGAAAAGCATTGTATTTGTTAAGAAAAATGTATTTTTGCAAGGATGAGAACTGATACTCAAGAACGTACCTTTTTTTTTTTTCTGGAATAAGTACTGCTATTAATGTCAAAGTTCTCTAAATCTTGACAGAAATTGATATTTTGGGTGGAAATGTCCTTATTTTGTAGAGGAATACAGGAATTCATGAAACACTGTATTCTATTATGCTCCAAAGGAACATTCTGTAGAGATAATGTCTACCTTTGGGGATGAAAACCAGTATTTTGTTTAGAAAATGCAATTTTTAGGAATGAAAAGCATTAGTTTGGTAAGAAAATGAAATATTTGAAAGGATAATTAGTGATACTTATGAGATTCCTTTTTATTTCTGGGATAAGCAAAGATATTAGTGTGAAAGTTTTCTACATTATGAAACAACTTGATATTTCTGGTGGGAATGTCCTTATTTTGTAGAGGAATTTGGGAATTCTTGAATCACTGTATTCTATTAGGCTCCAAAGCATCATTCTGTAGGGATAAAGTCTTTCTTTGTGTATGAAAACCAGTATTTTGTTTAGAAATGCTATTTTTAGGAATGAAATGCTTTATTTTTGAAAGAAAATGAAATTTTTGCAAGCATAATTAGTGATACTTCAGTGAAAACTTTTTATTTCTGGTATGTGTAGTGATATTCGTGTGAAAATTTTTAATGTTTTGACAGAAATTGATATTTCGGGTGGAACTGTCCTTATTTTGTAGAGTAAAACTGGTGTTCTGGAAACAATGTGTCATATTATGCTCCTAAGTATCATTTAGTAGAGAGAATATCTTCTTTTGGGAATTAAAAACCATATGTTGTTTAGAACATACTATTCTCAGGAATGAAAAGCATTTTCTTAGGTAAGAAAAAGGTATTTTTGCCAGAATACGGAGTGATACTTAAGAGAGAACTTTTTATTTCTGGAAGAAGTGGTGATATTCATGTGTAAATGGTAAAAATTTTAACAGAAACTGTCATTTTGGGTGGAAATGTCCATCATTTGTAGAGGAAAACGGGTATTCTGGTAGAAATGCATCCTATAATGCTACAGTGCATCATTTTCTAGAGAAAATATCTTCTTTTGGTTATGAAAACAGGTATTAGGTTTAGAAAATGCTATTTTTAGTGAAGAAAATTCATATTTTCAAAGGAAACTCAAATATTTGCCAGGATAAATGGTGATGCTTTAGAGAGAACTTATTATTTCTGGTCTATGTAGTGAAAGTCGTGTGTAAATTTCAAAAATTAGAACAGAAATTGATCTTTAGGGGGGAAGTGTCCTTATTTGAAAGAGGAATTCCAATATTCTGTAAACAATGTATC